>NC_057863.1:578327783-578952783 GCF_019393635.1 Dromiciops gliroides
TAATGGCGGGTTTGGAGGGGGGACAATACAAAAAGAGCTGGGGGTGTGTGGATATGGAGGGAATATGAAGTGGCATAATAATATTTGAATTAGACATTTTCACATGGGTGGTTTTGAAGATTAATTGAGATAACAGAAGTTCCAGCACTTTGCAAAGTGTAAGCTATTTTGTCATTGTTTTTGTTCCTCAGTATACAGCAGATGCAACATTGAATTCATGTCTTTTACTTTATTCTGTCTTGAATATGCTTATCCTTTAAAAGAATGTTTTTCTGTGAAGCTTTTCTATTGCTTCAGTGTCCACTTTGGAAGATTTGCTAATAATTAGAAACCTTTAAAACTAAGTAATTAAAAGCAGGAGTTTAGTGATATCACAAAATTTATAAAGATCATACTTTTAAAAATGAGAAAAGCAGATCATACACCTCTCACAAACTATTTGTAGGAGAGACATTCTTAACCAAACAAGATAGAAGCAATTCCAAAGAGAAAATCAATAATTTTGATTACATGAAGCTGAAAATCTTTTGTACAGACAATATTAATGCATCCAAGGTAAGAAGGAAATGAATAAATGGGAAAAAGTCTTTGTATCAGATTTCTCTAATAAGGGTTTGGTATCCAAGATATATAAACATATAAAACAGTATCCATTCCCCAATACATGTATGTGGTCAAAGGATACTGAACAAACAGTTCTCAGAAGAAAAACTGCAAAATATTAAGTCACTTGAAAGAATGCTCTAAATCACTACTAGTTGAATGCAAATCAAAGCAACTCAGAAGTTTCACTTGATTGACAAAGATGACAAAAAAACAGTAGTCAATGTTGGAGGTGTGTAAAATGATAGGCATAATATACAGTACTGATGGAGCTGTGAAATACACTTTGGAATCTTGCAAAATAAAATATACATAACTTTTGAACCAGCGACTCCATTCCTGGGCTTGTATCGTACAGCTGCACGCTTTGTGGTAGCAAACCCCATAACCCAACCTCTTTCTACCCTTCAGTTTTAATTGACTTTCTTCCACTCATTCTATTCATCTCCTGACTCCAAGCATTTACACTGTCTCCCTTCTCAACTTCAAATCCCACTCTTGTCAGGAAGCCTTCTCTGGGGCTCTCCCATTTGTAGTCCTTCACTCCTCTATTATCTTTGTATTTATGTGTGTGAAAATCTTTATTTACATGATCATTTGCGTGTTTTTTCCCTATTAAAATGTGAACTCCTTGAGTGCAGGCACTGTTTTTTTCCTTTTCTTGTGTATCCCCACAGTTCCTGGACATAGTGTTTAATAAATGCTTGTTGATTGGGTTCTAGCAGGCTCAGTGGTTGGCTAAAACCCATGTAAGGTCCCTCATTAGGATACTTAGCATTCCTTTTGAATGTGTTAGGGTCTGCACTTTGTAGAAGAGCAGGGTCTCTCATTCTCCTGCCATAAGAAATAATAGTTCTGCCATGATCATGGATCAAAATTATATTCAAGGAAAGATCCTCTTCACTTTTGGCCTCTCCTTAAAATGCACTCAATCCTAATAGCATAGGATACATTTCTGCAGCCAGGAAGAAGCTAATGTTGAATTTATGCAGTTAATAATCTTTTAGCCTACATCTTTTCAATAATAACAAGGATTTTTACCAATATTCTTGAAAATATAAGTGAGGACAAATGTGGACAAATCTTAGATATTTTTCCTATATTGAATGAATGTTTTAAATGTACAAACTCATAGGCATATGATAGTACATTTCAGAGCTTTTCTGAGTATATTTAGTTGGTTAGTAAATAAAACACAACAGCACAAATTTAAATTCAGACACATACAAACAACATACAAACAGGCAAAAACCAAGGGAGACTTATGCAACAATTTCTGTTTAGGACATACTACCACTTGCTTTTCAAATCAAGAGAAGATAACATTGGTTATGCCCTGCTGATATTATGACACTCCTCTCTAGTTAATATTCATCCTAAAAAGTCTCACCCTACTTATATACCCATGAGTTTCTCACAAGATTTGCATCCTTCAGTACCAAATCATTAACTAGCTCCCAGCCTCCTTTATCACAGCATTACTATACACACTTCCTGAGCAGAACGTAGACACAATACTTGATTTTTTCAACCTTGCCCCCTCTGGCTATTGAAAAGCTATATATCTGTTTTCAAAGGTACAGTAACTTCAGTGATACCGGCACTGGGTTCTGGTGGTCAAATATTGTTACTCAATCTCCTGTCAGAACAGTCAGATTTACCCAAACCTCAGTGGTTTCTGGCACTCTGATGGCCTTCATTATTAGTCTGTTTAAGATGCCATCATGCCAGCAGGTACTAACCTTTGATCAAGTGAGAATTTCATAATTTTGTTAGCTTTAAATCCTTATGTTCTGCACTGTTTTGTTTTTTCCCTAAAATTTAGTCTAATGTAACATTGCAAATATCCTTTTAAAGGGGAAAAGTTTTTATTGTGGTGTTCAGAAGATTTTTCTTTTAACTATCAAAGAAGTAAATTGGTTTGTTCATGGTTTCTCTCTTTGAAAACACAGAGTGCAGTAACTGTCCTCTTTTGTGTTTTGGTCAGAATTCTGAACCAGGTACGGCAGTCAAGACCAGGCTTTGGTCTGCTCAACAAGCTGCTGTTATTAACCTGACTGGAGTTGGAAGCTTTATGCAGTTCCCGGCAGCTGGTATGTCTCTGCTCAACTTGTGCTGTATTTTCAAGCAAAAAGTACTCAATCCAAAATTCACTGCCATTTTTATTTCACCTTTTGAATTTTTTTCTTGTCCTTTCCAGGCAGATGATAACTGGGGACTTAAAGTAGAAAGTAGAGTTGGTCTTAATGTGTGACCTCTTAAGATCCGTCAGGTTGAGGCCCTTAGTTTTTCAATACATTCAGTTGTAGTTGATCAATTAAATTAGAAATGCCTGGTCCTCCACAAATTACTAAACTGTAGTTGTTCCGCATGTTATGTTACAGTTACAGTTCTGCACAGGTTACTAAATGGATTAGGGAATTAAAAAACGTCTGTTTAAAATGTTCATGAGTAATTGTGCACAGTATCTACTTATTCAGAATGCACTCTTTTTCTGTATTTTATCTTTTTCTTTTTCCTGGCAGTGTGCATATCCAGCCTTTTGGACAAATCAGTTAACCACTCTGTGGCTTCATTCTTTATCTCTAAAGTATAGGGATTGAACTAGAAGGACCTCTAAAGGTCTTTTCCATCTCTTGATCTATGTAAATAATTCATTAGAAATGCAACTTGAATTGCTAAAACAGCAATTAAGATCGTCCATATTGTGTAGGTCAGGTGCTAGGGGAATGGCTGTTACATGAACACACTTAAAGGTCAATAGATTTTAGGAATCCCATTACATATCTTATTACCTATACTACCCCCACATAACAAAACTCCAAATATGTGACCTTAGGATTACCATTTCATATATGGAAGGACTAAACTCTTGGAAATAAGCAATTAGTTGTTATTTCTAGACTTGAATTGTAGTACAGGTATGATAATACCTACAAAATGGTTTAGTGGAAAGAGCAATGAATTTCGAATGATGTGATGTGGGTTCTAGTTGTGACTGTCACTAACAAGCATGTGACCTTGGATAAAAAAATAAGTTCTCTGGGTCTTGAGTTACCTACTTGGAAATTGAGGGGGTTGGATTAAACAATTACTAAGGTTCTTTCCAGCTCAAATTCTGTACATTTATCAAAATGTATATGTTGACCAGGTTTTGTTAAAATATAATTTGATTTCAACACAAGCCTTTGTCTTGAAACACTCAGTTGGCATCTGTAAGTTATCTTATTTAGGATGTCTTTCTCCTCCTGGGGAACATCAAAAACATATACTTTTTAATTTTATGGGTAGCAGTTTTTGATACTGGAAAAATACCTTCCAAAATAAACAGCAAGATTTCATTCCAAACTTCACTGAATTCCCCTATCAACCCCCCAAAACCTTAAGAACATACATTAAAGTCCTATAGGAAAACTTTTTGCATGACCACAAAGCTTTATAACCTTATTGCATGCATCAACTAACAAGTGACTACTTTATTCTGAAATGTTTGTGATTTTATATCTAGAATTAATCATACTGACAGCCTTTCTATGATCCCATTTTCTGTGTTGCCCTTTTCTAACTCTGATAACCTTCAAACCTTTTTGACTGGCCTGCTTTCCCCTTCTCCTTTCTGTAGTGTTGTCTCAGCTTGGCTCTGCCGAGAACAGACCTGAGCAAAGCCTTCCTCAGCAGAGATTCCAGCTCTCCTCTGCCTTTCAACAGCAGCAGCAACAGATACAAGTAATCCAGCAACTTCACTCTGATTACATTTTTTAAAAAAATACAATTCTAAGCTCCCAAAGTACCCCTAATACTTTGGTTTAGTTCTCTCTTAATTCTTTTATGCACTATAATATTCAGTAAATAAAGCTAATTAGTAAATTTAGCATCCAGCGTTTCCAACATACTAGTCATCCAGCTTGAAACACAGCATTTGATACATTTAAGTCACCTTTTCCTAATTCAACATTCAAGGAGTCCTGGCGGCACATTAACCAGTTCTTCCCAGTTGCCATTATGATTTTTAAAAATCAGACGATGTTTAATTGCCCAAACTATTTTTGACATTTATAGTGCAGAAAATATAACAGTGTTCATACTACTAAATGTCATCAACTTCTGTTGTTTTTCATTATTTTAGTATAAATAACCAATATAGCAAGGAAAAAGAACTTGAAACTTGAGATGTATAATATTTATATTGTTACAGACTCTCACTATGAACCATGTGGTAAACTGAAGTTGCTGAGTTACTACAGTAAGACTGACAGGGGCAAAATAACAAAACATTAAAGGTTGATCCATGATATTTAAAGGCCCTCAGCAGGCTTCCGTGGCCACTGGTGCTGCTTGACTGTGCATTGTCTCAATGTGGTACAGTCCCTTTTTGTTATTATGGTGCTTTCTCACTTTCAAGTTTTGTTGTTTTCCATCATTCTCTCTCAAAGAAAAGCACCTGTCCCAACCTACCTAAATTTAACATAACTTGAATTTTTTTCCTTCCCCCTCTGGCAGCAGTTGCGATTCTTACAGCATCAAATGGCTATGGCAGCAGCAGCAGCAGCACAAACAGCTCAGCTCCATCGGCATCAACATACAGGCAGCCAGTCAAAAAGTAAAATGAAGAGAGGCACGCCAACCACTCCAAAATTCTGAGTCACGAATTATTTAGGTTTTTTTTTTCCTCTTTAAAAAAAGAACATTGAATCAAAGGGTTCTTCTGGGTTTTTATTTCACTTTTGTTTTGTTGGTTTTTTTAAGTGTCAGTATTTTACATGGCTAGCGTGGGGGCAGAAGTACCAAGTTAATATGGGAACTGAACCCAACCCTGAAATTTTAAAAATTAGGGAGTTCATCTAATAAATTAGGGTTGGTTTTCTTAAGTCACAGCCTTTTAAACAGTTGCTTTACTGTTCATTTTTTTTCCATTAAGGAATACTGTATATAGTATAAGGAGGTGGCCTAAGAAATTCTAGGGGAAAAAAGGATTTTGTAAATGTAGTATTGATATTTGTTTATTTAGTATAAAAGATTTGTGAGCACTGTAACAAATACAATTTTTACAAATCCATTTTGAAAAATATGTGCTGGCTGTTTATTTTGGTTTCATACTGTTAATTACTTCATCCATCAGTTTCTTTACTTCTTTGTGTCTTGTAACTGCCCGACTCATACAATCCTGAAGTTTAGCTCCTGTTAGCCCACTTCCACCTGAAAAAAATTTTATATACTACACTGGTTATTTTACTTTTTCCTATTGATGCGGATTTAAAACAAAGTACAACCACCCAGAAAACATAACATGGGAAAGGAAGAATATTTTATTGTCTTGACTAGGATACTGACTAGGATACTGTCTCCAAAAAAATTACACACGATAATGCTAAAAGTAGTCTTGTTCTGGAAAGAATCTGAAGTAGGAAAGAAAGAGTGAGTCACTAAATCCTGATGAACAAAACTCCACTTTTCTTAAAAATAATAGTGTTATACATGAGTAAGCTATAGCTAGAACTATTTGAAAAGTTGATGTAAAATAACATGCCTGGTTTGTGTAGACAACACAGCTTGCCTTCATCATCCATTACCACTGTTAAGGTTCCAGTTGCCAGATGTTCCTCTTCTCCAGTAGGGTCAACTATGAGTAAAGTGCTATAGAATACAAGACATATTAATTCTTACAACTCACTTTAACACAAAAAATTAACATGTTCAGAAGGGAACAGGTTCAGCTACTTGTAACTTTTTAAAATTCCAGAACTACAAAGCACAGAAGAGGACAGAAATTCCAAACATCTTCATGGAAATTACGTAGTAGAATCAGAATTGGGTTAAGTCCCAGTTCTGGAATGTTTTATTAGCTAAGTGACCTTGGGTGACACTTAAACTTTCTGAGCTTGTTGCTTCACCTGCAAAATGAGTATTATTCTTTACCACCTATTTGAAGATTGAAGACAGTGAAATACTATATATGATAGAAGTGGTGGCTACTATTAAGCCAGGAATAGTAACTTGGTAACCTTAATCTATATTTGCAAACAGTAAGAATAAGAAAATGACTGACAAATAATACGGAAGCAGTTTTTCCCAAAAGAAAATTCTCCACATAAACCAAGGAGGAGAAGGGGAGTAGTATAGTTTTAAAATTCTACCACCTTATTAACTTACTCATCAAATATAGCAAACGATGTGGCAATTGGATGTGTTCTAATATTCAAGTGACTTCTTTTTTTTACATTAACTTCAGCTAAGCCAGTTTCTTCATTTATAGTAACTGCTGGCAATTGAACTGCAAAAAGAAAAATGATTATCAGTTTCTAAAAGAGTTGTAGGGTACTCTCACTGGCTAACCCCAAGTGAATGTTTCTTTACTCCCATGTCAAGTTTTGCCAAAAACAGTCCTAACATCTAAAATATACCTGAATTTCTCTTAAAATTAAGTGAATTATGGTAGCAAGTCTTTCCCTCTTTATTGCTGTCATATTAAACAAGATGAAAGCAGAGGTTTAAGTATTAATGTGAATACTACAAATGTTATGCCAAATTAAGCATAATTCATACCCACAGAACTTTTTTCACAAAATCTAAACACATTAAAGCCATTACTAATAGTTATAATAGACTGCTGTCTATCTATTCCATTTAGCTTACTGTACTAGTAGTACTACTGTACTAGTAGGAAGGGCCAGCTATGAAAAGTGTTACCAGTCCACCCCAGTGAACCAAAGTTCACAGCAACAGAGCAGCCAATATTTCCATAGGAGGGCACTTGGATAGAAAAGCAAGGTAGGTAGAAAAGAAAGAATACCAAGCTGCTCTAAACAAGATTCTCCAAGCTACCAATCTTTTTCCCCTGCCTAAGTTAAGACAAATTTCTTCAAAGGAAATTGTTTTGACAGGGGAGACTGTGTCCCTGATCTAGGTGGATGGATTCAGGAGTTAGTAGACTTGGGTTTACATCCCAGCTCAGATAATTTGCAGCTGTGTTCCTGAGGAAGTCACATTAAAACACCCGTTTTCCTTGTATGCAAAATGGGAATAACCACCTACTCTTCAAAGGGTTTTAAGATGTTTTGTACATCTTAAAATGTTATAGAATTGTGAGATGTACAAAACTGGGTAATGCCTTTCCTTAAAGATTTACAATTTTAATTTCACTGATTTTTTTTTCTAACAGGCAAACACAAAGACAAGCAAAACCAAAACACAGTTTAAGTAAAACTAATAGTCTTTGTAGTGAAATTTCTATTAGTCACAAAACTCAAGTTCAGTTACAAAAATCCAAATAAATATAAGAAGATGTAAGTTTCTGTTAATATCATTGCTAAATGTGACTTCAAATTATACTATTTATTTGCAGTAGCTGAAGATGTCTTATCAGCAACACATGCTTGATTATTCAATTACCAGTCAGTTTACTTACCAGTTGGAATCCTATTTCTGAGGTAAGTCTAAACTTTGTTACTAAACTCACTTACCATTTTTTAAAGCTGCTAACAAAGCAAATGTGCAGGCATCCAAGATGTTCCCATCATAGTCAAGGCAAATGAGATCACAATATAGAACCCATGCAAGCTTTAAAAAAGAAAAAAAAGAGTTTCCACACAAGGAGCCTTTTACTGGATGTAGCTATAGTAAAGTTAATTTATCTTAGCAGGAATCTCAAATCCACTCTATCAGCTGCTAACCATCCAAGTCAAACCACATAGTCCTTTGTCCCTCTGTTCAGAGGAATATGTAGAGTAGTAGAGCAAGTTATATAAGTCTAAGAGACCCATAGATTTGAATTTGAGATGAAAATTAAATGAATTTATCACCAATGCTTGACTTACCTTAAGAAATTCTCTCGCAAGGTATTTTATATCTTCAATAAAACGAACCCACTTTTAGAATCTTAAGCATTTTCCCACAGAAATCTTATTTTAGGTATTAATTAAGTAGTTAGGTTCTTTTAAACTACTACTACTCATCTTCATCAATGAGTTACATAGTACTTCATAGGTTAAATAGATTTTTGAAGACTAACCTGGGAACTTAACTACCATATAGTAGTAATGTTCCTATGAGAAAATGCAATTGAAACAACTGACTTGAAAACTTTAGAACGCTTCAGAGACATCCTTTAACTCTCCTATCCCTCAACACCACCCCTGCCCTCAATCCAATCAGTTGCCAAGTTAACCTCCACATCTCTTGGCCTCCCAACCCCTTTTCCCACTCATGGCCAAAACCTGGTTTAGTTCCTCATCACCTCTTACACAAACTTGAATAACAGGCTCTTAATTAATCTCCCTTCTTCTAGGCTCTCTATTCTTTAATCTACTCTCCACAACACTTTATGAATAAAGTTAAAAGCCTAAGTCTGACCATATCACTTTCCTAATTCAAGAAGCTTTGGTGGCTTCCTACAGCCTCTAGAATAAAAGAGAGTCTTCAGCTTTTCATCTGAAGCCCTTCACACAAGCTTTCTGGCTTGTGAAACTGACTTTATGAAAGTAACACCAAAATTCCTAACATCGGAGAACAGCTAAATGCTGGTGTCACTGACAGAAACAGGAAGGAAGAACAAGTGCAATGGAGAAGAACATGCTTTGTGTTGAACACAGACTTACAGGTACTGACAGGACATGTCAGGGGAGATGTCTTGTAAAGGGTTGGAGGTGGGATATAGGGATGCAAATTTGGGGATCATATGCATAAGTGGTACGTTATTGAAATCTAAGGAATTAATTTGAGATTTCTAAAGGAGATTCTGAGTGTAAAGAGCAAGGGATAGAACATTTCAGTAGGCACACACTTTTTAAGATGTCGGGAAAAGGACAAAGTGGAAAAAGGAGCAGTAAAAGACAGAGATAGATAGATCCTGTCGAGTGTGCTGTCTCTGAAGCCAAAGAAGGAAAAAGCATCCAGTAGTAAACTGGTCAATATCAATAACAAGCTACAAACATAAACAATTTGGGGTTATGAATTCGAGGTTGAAGTGGTTCTATTTTTTGTAGTAAAAGAATTTGGAATAACTTTCCATGATGACTTCAAAATGTTACAGGAATTCAAAACTTAATTCAGTACAGAATCATATTTTCGTACTTCAGTAAGTACAATTTAGTACTTCACTCCATTGTTTCAATGGTGTAGGTACACCCTCCACTGTCCCTCTATGCCTAAGATTTCGGTTAGCCCTTCCATATCATGACTTTCCTCATTGTGATTTTGATCTATCTTGGGTCAGCATAAGAAATGAAATTGGAATTGGGGGGGTGGGGTCATGAAAGCCACAAAACACATAAAGGCCAGGAGATGACACAAAGCCCTATGACCAAATAACCTAAATTTTACAATAATGTACTATAAACACCCCATTAAAAAAATTTTTTACACGAATTTTTCAGATCGAAGGGGCACCATGCCCCTAAGTCCCTTGATGTGGAAGGTATAACTATTATGTAGTGAATTTCTGTGACCAAAAAGCTATTACATCACTGCCTGGTGGCCAGGTGTTTGTTCTAATACAGCTTCTAAGAATTCAGGGTTATCTCCCTGCCACAAAAAAGCAAAGAAGGAGGTCTGTGTTAGAAGAGAGGAGTTAATGATTCCCAAGTTTTACACATTAGTACCTATAGCAATTTAAAAACAAGTAGTATGCTTCTAAGGTTTTCAATGGTGTTTATTTTCTAAGATTGATATCTTTATTGTATTCCACCCAAAACATGCTAGAAGGATGAGGCAGGTTATGGTAGCTTTACACTTCATATTCACTCCACCTCAAACAAAATAAAAACAAAAATCTACAGTATTTAATATGAAATCACTCACTATGTAGCTTTACTTTTTTTTCTTACCTTTGCATAAGAAATACACAAATCTTCCTTCTGTATTATCTGTGAACTTGATCAAAGAGAGAAGGTAGAGTAAATTACAAGTGAAAATTAACTTTAAAGTCATTGATGCTCAAATTATTGGAATGTCTTACTTTTCAATCACATCTGCAATGAACTGACTAGCCACTTGGGCCTCTTCCCCAGGAGGTCCAGAACGAAATCTTGATGAACACAGAGGTGGTAGATCCACATTTGGAACTGTTTAAAAAAAGGGGGAGTGGGGAACCACTCTACAACTATGAACTCAAGAAAAATCACACCAAAACTCAATAAATTCTGCTTTCAGTACATTTTCAAAATGGCACAGTCTATTTTCAACATTTTAAAAATAGAAAGTCATCAGTCATTTGTAAAAACAACAGTGAGTTAGGGACCTTTGGACCACGATATTCCTGTTCAGATATGGGTTCAACTAGATAACCTCTGAGATTTCTTCCAACTCTGAGTCTTAAGAGTCTGTCTTTGATAGAATGGCTTGGGAATAGCAAGCAATTTGAAAAAGTGCAAGGGGCAGGGGGATGAATGAATGCATTCTCTTTGTAACAATCAACTTCATCCATGGAAGTTTTTAGTTAAAAGTTAAAAAGCCATACTGAGGGAAGAGAAGAGGTTAGTCCTTATCACATCAGCTCCATAGTAACCATGGGAAGACGGATCTAAATTTCAGAACTCTTTATTTCAAACGATATTCCCTATTAGTCTACATAAAGGGGCTTTCTCTAACATTTAAAGTACTCTTCCACAATACTTTTATTCTACTTCAAGGGCATTAATTTGAATCCCTCCCCAAAGTGCCCCAGGTTCTTTTGGCTTCTCTAAAGCAAGCATCTCCAGCACAAGGATTTCCTTCAACTTGACAATTCACAACTGGCTCTTTTTAAACCTATTTTGCATGTGTTATTTTTTAACATGAAAGAGCAGGGAAGTCAGAATTTTAAGAAAGCATATTAGCATAAGTATGTTTTGGGGAACAGAAAAACCAAATCACAGCTCATATAACTAGAAAAATATCTGCCAGTTTCACTATTAACTCATTTCATAGCCATGATTTCATTTAATCTCGCTGCCTCAATTCTGCTTTTAAAAAGGGTAACAAAAAGTCCCATCTATCATACATGTTTTTTAGGATATAAAAGAAAAAAGATTTGTTAACACTCTGAAATAGGCGAAGATGGTATAAATAGCATAGTGGAAAGAGCACTGGACATGGAATCAGAAGACAAACAAGATAAACTCCAGCCTCTAACACTGCTAGCTATGTGACCATGGGCATGTCACTAACCTTCGAGGCAAAATAGGTATGATAAAAGTACCTACCTTATAATATTGTTGTGAGGATCAAATGAAGTAAATGTGAAGTGCTTTGTGTAACAATATAGGGTTTTAAACAATTTATTAAATGCAAGGCATTGTGATAGAATTATGTAACATAATATAAACATTTCACTGTCAACCATTACAAAAGATATATAACAACTAGTTAGACAGCTGAACAGAGATAAACTACTTTAGCTCGGAACTCTACCAGGAGGCATAATATTGCTAAGACATTACATTTAAAATGCAGCTTGACAAATTAGCAAACTCTTTTAAGTCAGAACCTCAGGAAACTTCAGAAAGTGCTACAAAATTTGGACAAGATGATAGTACACGACACATAGAACTGAATGAATGAACTCAAGAGTAGAGAGTAACGGATCAATGCAATGGGAACTTGGAGAGCTCTCTTAACAAAATGCAACAAAATTGTGTCCTTAGTCTTATGCCAGTCAACATTCATACCTATGACTCAAAGGTATAGTTGGCATGTTTATCAGATTTTCACATGACACAAATGCTGGGATAGCTAACATGAAGGACAGTATACAAAATCGGGAAAAAAAAGACCTTAACAGGCCAAAATTATGGACTGGCTACATTCATTAAGACAAAATCTAATAGTAAAAAGAAAAAATGTAAAGCCTTATATGAGTCTAAAAAATAAACTTCATATGTATAATATGATAAAAGTGCTCATAGAAGTTTACTACATTCAATAGACCCTGGGGCTTTAGTGGTCCACAAGCTCTGTATAAATCACCAGTGAGATAGGACATCCAATTCAATCTAATAAGCATAAGAAAGGCATAGTTAGATACTGGAGAGTAAAGACAAAAGGAAGAAAAGACCAATCCCTGCCCTTAAAGACCTTACCACTTGTTGGGGATGTTGTAGAAGGGATTCTTGGTCAGTAAAGGGCTCAATCACAAAGATGACCTTTGTGATCCTTTCCAACTCAGTGATTCTGAACAGGGCTATAATAAATCAATAAGCCCCTGTTAAAGAGGCTACTTAACATATTTGCATGTTAGCTTCTTTATCATTTCTACTTTTGTCCATTCCATTGTCCTGCCTTATAATATGTTTGTGATCATTCAGGAAATAAAGGCTTTGCATGGGGTTGAAAACTGCCTCTATTATATATTAAATTCAGTTCTACATATAATACTCCAATTGCAAAACATATGCTATAGTGTATGAAATGTAATCACATACCCAACTAGAATAAGATAAAAGAGAATGGATGTAAAAGCATTTGGTAAACAAATATAAGACATTGCTGCCTGAGGAGCTAAAACAAGTTTGAAAAATAGAGAATTGCAAAGTAATCATAGTTGCCAAGACTGTTCAAATACCAAAGTGAAACTTTTATAAAAAGTGGAGCTTTGCCACAGTTTAATAAAGATTTCTAGACACTTGCCATTATAGAGCAGCTAGGTGGCGCAGCGGATAAAATGCTGGGCCTGAAGTCAGGAAGACAAGAGTTCAAATTCGGCCTCAGACAAGCACTAGCTGTGTGACCCTGGGCAAGTCTCTTAACCCTGTCTGCCTCAGTTCCTCATCTGTAAAATGAGATGGAGAAGGGAATGGCAAACCACTCTATTATCTTTGCCAAGAAAACCCCAAATGGGGTCACATAGTAAGACATGAATGGAAACAACAACAAAAAGGCATTTGTTATATATCTTCAGCATATCTCAATAACTGTAACTTGTCCAAGTCTTGTTAGAAACAATCTTCACAATAATCTCTTGATGATGCAGCTAGAGATATGCAATATTATGCCTACCTTCTCTATACATACACATGCAATAAGAATCAATGATTAACAAAAGGTCCATTGCTGAAGTTAAGTGGAGAAGTCAACTTTTTAAACCTAGATGTGATAATTACTATGCTAGATCAATAGTTCTCAAAAGATATGTGGTCTGGGGAACCCCCCCCCCCACTTTCAGTGAGTCCATAAGGTCAAAACTATTTTCATAATAATACATTTTCATTTCTAATATGATAAATATCAACAGACATAACCCACAAAGTTCTTGGGGGGGGGGAAGCCTCACTTTTTAAGAACATAAAGGGGTCCTGAGACCAAACAGTTTGAGAACTACTGTGCTAGTTTGAAGCTGTGCTTCAAAACATGAAAGCTAAGCAAACTCTTGATCAATGACTGAAAATGGGAAATCCTCTACTCCATAAAAGATAATTTACAAATGCGATATAATGGTAATAGTGTTCTTAAAACACAAGTATCCCTTGTTATATATCTGCATTCTAAATGGAATTTAATCTTCATGTAATGTATTTGAATGGACCTGGTATGATTACTAATATAAAGCATAACCCTTCTAATTCTTACTAGATTGTCTTAATGAGTCCTGGCCAAAAAACATCTATCATCTTGTGGCCAACCTAATGATAAGACTGTAAACTTAGCTAGTCTAGTCACTGAAAATTAAACATACTCTCTCTCTTTCTCTCTCTCACCCTACCTGATGCATTCTTCACCTTGATAGGGCCTGCCCAGAGCTTGCTTATACTCTGCTAGCATAGCCTTCAAGAACCCATGGTTTACCCCCTTGCTAAAATGACACACCAGAGGACTCTAGGGTGTGACAGAAGTTATATATCAAATCTGTTATGTTGTGTTTCACCCCACTATCTTTATTTCATTATAGACAGAAGTTTACATTCAATAGACCCTGGGGCTTTAGTGGTCCACAGGCTCCATATAAATTGCTAGTGAGATAAGGGCATCCACTTCAATCTAATTAGCTAATTGGATAACAGTGTCATCAGAACACTTTTTGGGAAATATTCTTGTTTTATACATGAAAGGATATCTGTATAGTTTTTAAATTTACAAAAAACATTTTCTTTACTCCAATATGTATTTGGCTTAGCCTACATATACTCCAAAACAAAGGGATATACCTAATTAGTATTTTTAAAAATACATTTTAACTTACCAACATAACCTTTATTGAGTGAATCTAGTGGGGGTGCTGCAAACTCCTAAAAACAAAACAAAAAGGTTTCCCTCATTTTACTAAAGGAAATTATTTTTAAAAACTTATATTGCAGTTATATAAACACACTACCACATAAACTATTTTCTTTTGAACAGCTTAGGTTTTCCATTATGTTCCATACAAAGTAAAAGCCTGAAAACAAAATAATTTTTACTATTTCACGTTACCAACAGTCATACCATAGGAATCTTAATTTCTCAAATAATTTTTAAAGTCTGAAAAGTTAAAAATGAATTCTGATGCACCCAAAGAATAGTCATGTCATAATTAATGTGTTATTACTGAACTTTGTTTCTCTGGTCTTGGTTACAATCAAATCTATTATTAATCCTTAAATTGCTCTTTCGAAATAAAAACAAGAGCTTTATAAAATGCTACTGGATTTTCCAATCAACTACAGTGTTACAGACATGCACTACCATCTAATAAGAAAAATGAGAAGCATCCCTGGCAAAAGGATAGTGAGCTTCCCTGGTAATATGGAAAACCTGGGTTTAAATCCAGCATCTGACACATCCTGGCTATGTCATCCTGGCCAAATTACTTAACCTCTCAGTGTCCCAGGTAAGTCTCCAAGACTCCATCTGTACTAGTAGAGTTTCCTCACCAGGAGCTCCCTACACTGATGAAATCAAAGGTCTGGTAAAGGAAAAAAAAAAGACCAATGAAACTAATTTAGAAACTCTTTTAGATGATTAAATGAAAAAGAGACCTACCGCTTTAACTCCACAAATTACTGTTGTATTTCCCAACTTCACTAAAGCAGAACCATCTGCAGTAGTAATTGAACCTGATATTTAACAGATTAAAAAACTTATTAGAAAAAAAATTCAAGTCATCTTACCAGTAATTATTACCAGGTTTAACATTTTTGTCCACTTGCTAAAAACCCATCATGGCTTCACGTGTATTTGGAGGTTCTGGTTAAGTCACTGAAATGTTGCTTCTAGCTTGCCTCCCTACTCAGTGGACAGAAAATAGCCTGATATTGTCTAAAGTCAATTTCAATTCAACAAACATTTATACTGTGCCAGGTGCTGGAATATAAAGACAAAACCCAAACAATTCCTGCCCTTGAGGAACCTATACTCTTTGAAGGGGATAAGCTAGTATACTGAAAAGTACAATAGGAAGCATTTTCAAGTAGAAGTAGAAATATCAGAAAGGATGGCATAGAAGGTAGCATCTGAGAAGATCTAAGATAAGGAGGAAATGCATTCCAAGCATGAGAATCAATGTGTTTAAAATAGCACAGAGGTGGAATGCAGAGATTAAGACAGCTAATAGGCCAGTTTGGCCGGAATATGAAGTTGTATAAAAGTAAATAATATGAAATAAGACTGGGATGGTAAATAGGAGCCAGACTGTGAAGGGCTTTAAGTGCCAGGTTGAAGAGGCAACCAGAGGCAACAGGGAGCCACCAAAGGTTTTTGAACAAAGAAGTGCCAAGCTTATTGCAGATAAGAGACATTTAAACCGGTTACTTTAACTCACAATCAAATGATTCTCATGAAGTTAATTTCATTACAAAATATTTTGAATCCTTTACTTTATTGGATTTGGTTGCTGCATATTGTTGGAAACAAACTGGGGCTTAGTAATATTCCAAACAGAACTTTTTATTATAGCTACATTTGTTAACATAAGATTTGTTTATTATTCATAAGATAACTATGTTTCCAATACCACTTCTTACTCCAGCTAGCCTTTCACAAATAACTCATATACTTAGCCTTAGCAAACAACTTATGATGGGCAAATAGGAAAAAAATGTTTTCTAAAAAAATTTTTTTAAAAAAGCATTTCCAAAAAACCCAAGAATTTATCACCAGTATCCAACAAGCACTATATATAAAGTCAGTTTTGTATTACAGCATTTACTTTCTTTTGGGGGACATAGAGTACTCTTACCTATATTGATAGTAGTGGTTCTGAATTCCCCAAGTTCCCTTCCATCTGGACGGCAGTTCTCTTTCTAAATAAACAAAACATGATTCACATACATTTACCTTCATAGTCCTACAGATAGAGCTACCATTCATTTATACTTCTCTACATCATGGTGAGTGAACTGTACTAAGGCTTGGCTGAAACCTAATTTGAACTAAACAATGACATAAATCCATATAACAAGAGGCTGGGTTTAATTCCTGGCTCTACCACTAACCCTGTATGACCATGACAAGTCACTTAACTTCCTTAGGCCTCAGTTTCATCATCTGAAAAATGAGGGGACTGAACTAGATGACAGATCTCTTCCAATCCTAGATTTAAATTGTAAATGTTAGGCAGTTCCCTTTACTTACCAAAAATCTCCTATAATACTCCAGTGGTTCCACTGTTCTGAAATAAATGATTAAAAATAAAATTTATCTTGAAAGATTCACAAAAATACTAGAACAAACAAGTTATCTAGTCCAACTCACTCATTCTGAAGTTACAAGAGGTAAATATGGACATCGTTAAACAATCGATTTATCACACCACCTTAACAATTACAAAATACTGCTTGCTTTTAAAGGGCCCCCGTGCAGTTTCAGCTCCACCGCAACTCTTCTCCGGAGCCCCAGCTCTGTTTCTTTAAACATTTCCGGATTTGGCCAACAGCTATAGTTAGGGCTGGACTTTTTAACTGTAGTGAAAGACGCAAAACCCGTCACGTCTTTGTTTATACCACATGCCCAGCTCATCCTGGATCAGATGCACGCTACTTTACGGGCAGCTGCAGCAACATGTGCGGAGGCTCCCGGGAAGGAAGCTCGGTAAAGCCCGGGCAGGCAAGGAGGGTCAGGAGCTCCCCTGCCCCCGAGCTAACCGCCCCGGCCCAGAGTACTTCGGGGGGTCTCGCTCGACTCTTCTCAGGCCGTAGGCACAGAGGGCCACGTTAACCCGCACAGCTGAAGCCTGATCCCCTCCCCTAGAACCCTCTCCGGGCATAGGAAGCGGGGCACACGGGGTGGAGATAGGAGGGATCCCGGGGCACAGAAAGCCGAGAAGGAAGCACTAGGGCAAGCCGCGGGACTTGGCTCTCCCTCTGCAGCCGCCGCTGCCCCAGGAGCCCAGCTCCTGGCCTCTTCCCATAGCCCCTGCAGCCCTCCAAGCGGAGTACCCCCGGGAGACTCACTTGAATCCAGCCGCCATGTTCGACGTGTCCCACGTGCTTCGCGTAGTCCGCCGGCCGCGCTCCTCCTTCGGCGCCCGCTCCGCCTCCGCACTTTCGACACGGAGTCCGGCCGCCCGACCCGCCCTGGGACCGGGACTGCAGGGGAGGGCGACGAGGACGAGCGACTAATTCGGTGACCTGGCACTGAGCGAAGCGACGACATCTCTCTGGTTTTGTTTGGTTTTGAATTTTAGCGAATCTCCTTTTGGGGAAATGGAGAACACGGACTCGGGTAAAATCAAGCTAAGGAGACATCGGGGTTTGTGGGGAGCGCCCCAGGGCGTGGTTTGCCCTGACCTCCAGCGCGGGAGCTGGAGGCAACTTCTGAACACGTGTTTTCTGCAGAAAGTTTGCGGGCCAGAAATGAGGAAGGACTTGAGCACTTAGCGGGTCCTACTGCGGTCGTGCATATGGCCTTGTCATGGTGTGCGTCTGCCCCCCGCCTCCTTCCCTTTTGTTGGAGGAAGATGGGGAGGTTTTCTTCACCTAGACGTGTGTTGCGCGCGGGCCAGGAGAGGGTTGTTTGGTGTTTGCAACCCGACTGAGTGACTGGAAAACACTGGAATGTTTTTGGTTTGCTTGATTTTACAGGGAACCCATTATACACCGTATAAAAGTACCCCCTTAATTTATTTAACTTCTTCGGGTAATAGACCAAAATGACCCATCTCTCGGAGAGCTCGTTCCTAGGATTGAGACGGGGCACGACCAGGGACCAGGCATTGGGTCTTGGACACAGGTCTGATGGAAAAATAAGACTAACCCCATTCCCCAAGTAATTCAGTATGTTAAAAAGAGCTGACAGATCAAACCACTGAAGAACACCGAGCGAAGATTACAAAGAATACGCCTAACCCAGGAGACCGCCTTACGAGGGCGGGGCAAGAAGCTCAGATTGCACATGCGCGTTGGGAGCTAGCCTGTCAAAGCGAGGCTCGCAGGAGCTGTTGCCGGCAGGTGGCGCTGGGGTGGAGCGGCCCGGGACCCCAGGCCCAGGCGAGCGTCTCCCGACGCGGGAGGCGGGGCGCGGCCTCTGCAGCCGTAGGTGACCCAGCAGGTCGGCGCTTCCGCATAGGTGTAGGTACGGGAAACGGGCCAGATGAGCAGAAGACTTCGGCCTTGGGGATGGGGGATGGGGCCCTTCCTGAGAGCAGCTGGCGGTGCTCGTCGTGGCGTTGGTGGCTGCGGCGCTGATCCTGGTGAGGAGGGGGAGGGATTCGGGACCCCTGGCCTGGCGGGCCTGCCTTCCTCAGGACAATTCCCCGCCCGGGCTCCAGGCCCCTGGCTGACTTGCCTAGGGTCTCCGACCAGGCCCTTGTCATCCAGCACTCTCAGCCAGCGCGAGCATCCCCGTCCTCTAATCCTAGGCCGTAGACAGAGCTGCTAGGGACCCTAAGGTCATCGAGCCAACCCCCGCATTTTTTCAGATGGAAAAACAGGCTTAGAGAGGTAGTCACTTAAGACTCAAAGTCTCGTTGATTTTTCAGGATTCAAGATTTTGAATCCAGCTTTTTTACCCTTCAGTCGGTGTTCATTTCACCCCATCATACTACCTCACTTTTGGGGGACCTGACTGCCCCACTACACACCTCAGTCCCACAGACTCAGGAGTCTTTCACCTACAATTGTACCTTCCTTCCCCCTCTGCCGCTGTCCAGTCTTCCTACCTTTCCCTCTGGTCGGTCTTATCACACCCGCTATTCTGGTATGCTGGGACCCTGAGATATTCCTCCTCCCTTTCTTGGGCCACGTGCTCCTGACTTTTCTCCACCCTACCCAAGGAGAGAGAAAGTGGTGACAGAAGTAGTGCCAGAAGTAACTCTTAGCAATAACTTGAGAAGAATAAATGGATTAATGGGGCGTACAAAAAGGTTCTCATATGCTAGGTAATGTGCTAAGAAGAAATGAATGAATGAAAGGAAGGAAGCAAGGAAATTCCCAAATGGAAGCAAGAAAAGGTAGGGGCACACTTAGGACTATCCTATATGTTTGGAATTATGATGCCTCCTTATAGAGACCTCTGATCTTGTTACAAATTGTTATGAAAACTTTAATCTTGTTCTCTCTACTCTGGTAGAATAGACACTGCTAATAAATTAGGAAGAATTTTAAAAGGAACTTCTGCTACTGCTTGTGCAATAGGTGACACAGAAACTGAATTCTCCTAGAGAATAATATTCTAAGCAGTGTATGTTTAGTAAGTGCTGACATTTAGTAAATGACTTCTAAGCTCTGTACTACCAGTGCAACCCTGAAAGATTTCCTCACTAGATGAAGCAATGCATGCATTCTTGTCTTAATATCTTGGGACTTAAATCTGTTGAGAGATGAATTCTAGTAGCTCATTTTGTCGAATTGGGCAGTTAATTTTTTTTTCCCAGATAGTTTAGCCATGTCTATTTTGGAGGTAGTAAGAATCCAGCATTCAACCCACTCCTCAAATTGAAACTGTCAAACATTGAGAAATTGAATTCAACAAGTATGTATCTTGTATAGTTATTGTATACATGTATACATCTTGTATACTATGTGTGCTGTGTTCTAAGAAAACAAAAAGGGGGGAAAATCAGCTTTATTGCAGATCTATGATAATAACTGGAGGAGAAAGCCAGTGTATTGCCTCAGATACTGACATCTGGGGAGACACCAATTCTTTCTTCCTAGGCCTGTTTCCCTTCAGGAAGGGGCCCAGGAAAATAATGAAGGAGCAGAGATTAGTTATAGAGGAGGAGTCTGTCCTCCCTGTCTCCTACTTCTCAGGATCCTCCTTTTGGTGGTTGGGGAAGACAGGTGGGCCCCAGGAGAAGGCAAGGGAGTAGGATTGTTAGTGTTGGGGGAAATGATACAACATGCACCTGCAATTGCATGCACACTGAACTGGACAGAGACTAGATGCCCCAGAAACATGTTAAACCTGATATGTCTAAAACTGAACTCAAGACCTTTCCTCATAAACATTTCTCTTTCAACTTTTGTTGCTTTATGTAGGTTAAAGGTACCATCCTTGTGGTTTCTCAGGTTCACAGTCTTGGCATCATTCTTGACCCCCACATATTCAGTCAGTTGCCACATCTTGCTTTTTCTGCTTTTACATTTCTCACATCTGACTCCTTCCCTCACACCCATACACTTTTATATTTCACCTAGATATCTGCTCGTGTTGCTCCTTTGCTGTGATACTCAATAAAACCTAGCTTTCTCTGGAAGATGCTGCATTTTCTGACACACTCTCCAAATATGGCTGCTACTTATATGTCACAACCCCTGAGATAATAAGCAGAGGAGGAAGAATTGGCATATTTCTTGACCCCTGGTACTTTCTCTGCCATTGTCACTCAACAACTAGCTTTTTTCCCTTTAAGGTTCATTCCATCATTTTCTTATCCTTGTGGCCTGAAATTTCTGGAACTCAAGACATTCTTCCTTCTTATAAGTTCAGTACCTGGTTCACAGTCATCTTTATCCCGACTTCCCAGTTCTTCTTCTGTCAACTTCTATGATCTGTCTCCAGTTTATTTCAGCTACAAATAGTATTGCTCTACTCTAGTTGAATTTACTCCAGTTCAAGAAATCTCTAATAATGACTCTTCTCTGAAGAAGTTTATATCCAACTGGAAAGTTACATTGAGTCCATATAAGAAGTTTTATAGATTATAGTGGATAAACTTTCAAGCTCTACAAAACTGTATTTGTTATTTAGGTCATTTATCCTATGAATCCATGAATCTGGACAAAAACAATTTGATTTGGCAATTATTTATAAAGCACCTGCTCTATGTACATCATCGTGGTAGTTGCTGGGGTTGTGCTCTAAAAGCTCAGTCTTGAGTCAGTGGTTACCATTGAGACAATTGAGGTGACATCATACCCAGTGGAAAGACCATGTGGGTTTAGATATTCACTTTTGATACTGTGTAATTTAAATTTCTAAATGCTGTTCCCCCAATTTTGGGGGGAAACGGACTAAAATCACTGATAAAACGAGTTTAGGTTTTTAAGGGTTTATTGAAAGATAGTAAAAGAAAGAGAAAGATTGAGAACAGAATCTCATACAACCTGGCAATCTATCTTCCTCATTCTCCTAAGAAGTCCTCTGGAGTCTCTCCCCCCACCAAGGTGAAATCAGGAACCAAAAAAGAGAGAGAACTCCTCCCTCAGTGTCAGCTTCCTACTTTGTGTGTCCCTCCCAGAAATGGGAGGCTCCTCAAGTTGATTGGCTGGCAGCCTTGATTAGACAAGTACCCATGAGCTATGTTCATTTAGTGAGGTCAAGGAAAAGCCGCATGGTCCTTGCCCTCAGAGGCATTCTCCTCATGGTCCAGCTTTCCTATAGTAAATCTCCAGCAGGTGGCGTCATTCCAATCATTACAATACTACGGGCATCCTTAGGTCTCTGTCACTTAGTTACTTTGCATCCTTAGACCTCAGGGACCTTGATTAAATTATCTCGGTGTCACTGATGGAAGTGGAGGTGAGATACGTTCCCGAGTATGAAGGGATATGGTGTGAAGACATGGAGATGGGAGTTGGAATGTTATATGTGATGAGCAGCAAGTAGGCCAGTTTTGCTACTTACCTAGAGTGTAAAAGTAGCAATTATTTGAGGAAATATAGTCTGAAGTCAGATGAATGGCATTAAATGCCAAGCTGAGGAATTTACATTTTAATCCAAAAGCCATAGGAAGCCATTGAAAAGTCTTGATAGGGGAGTGATGGTCAAATCTGTTTTAGGAACATTATCTTGAAAATAAATGTGGAGGTGAATGAATAAAGAAGAGACTGGGGGCAGCTAGGTGGCGCAGTGGGTAAATGACCGGCCCTGGATTCTGGAAGTACCTGAGTTCAAATCCAGCCTCGGACATTTGACACTTACTAGTTGTGTGAACCTGGGCAAGTCACTTAACCCCCATTGCCCTGAAAAAAAAAGACAGAAGAGACTGGGAAGCATGGAATATCCAGGTAGAAGCTATTATAAAAGTCCAGACAAGAAGTAGTAAGGGCACAAATTAGGGTGATAAATGAAAGTAGAGCACATGGAACAGATGCCAGAGATGTTGTATATACAGAAATGACAAAATTTGAAACTAACAGGATATGAGGGGAAGGGAGAGTGAGGAATCAAGGATGGCCTGGTGTTTCAGGAAGAATGGTGATGCTTTTGACAGAAATAATAAAGTTCAAGAAGAGAGGTGAGTTGGAGTGAGAGGGTTGGCAGGGCGGAAGTGAGAAAAATAATTAAGTTTGAATTTGGACATGCTGAGTTTGAGATTCCTTTTGTCAACTAGTTCAAGTTGTCCAGCAGGCTGTTGGTATTGTGGGACTGGAGCCCAGGAGAGAAACTAAGGATGAAAATGTAGATCAGAGAGTCACCTACACAGACAGATAAATTGAAACCATGGAAGCTGATTGAATGGTTGAGAGGGAAGAGAAGAGGCCCTAGGGGAGTGTCTTTGGATGCATCCACAGGTAGAAAGAGGGATATGGATGACAGAGTAGTCAGATGGGTGGCAGTAGAAGCAAGATGGAACATCAGAAACCCAGACAGGAGGCTATTTCCAGCTATCTAGAAAGGGGTACTCAGCAGCATATGTTCCAAAAAAGCCAAGAAGGATGAAGAATGAGAAAAGGCCACTCATTGGATTTGAGAAATAAAGGAGAGGAAAGAATACAAAATAGCTCAGTTTTAAGTCTATTTGTGGAAAGTGTGATAGTGCCAGCAACAAAGTGTAGAAACTTGAGTAAAGCAACAATTATAAAGGGGTATTCAATAGATCCATTGAGCAGTTACTGTGTGTCTTCTGCTGAACTCTAGACCTGCTTTCAGGGAACTGAGGATCTGATGTGTGGGTTAAAGGATAAATAAAAATCAGTGAAGGGTAAGTTAGAATAGGTAAGTACAAAGATGATGTCCAAGCAAAGGGCCATGAAAATTTGAAGAGCGAGAGAACACTTCCACCTGAACTCCAGGCAGGACAGGAATCAGGGCAGATGTCAGGGAGAAGACAGACATCTGAGGAGTTAGATATTAAAGGAAGAGCAAGTACTTCAGCAGGTGGAAATGGTCTGAGTAGGGAGAGGAGACTGTTCCAAGTATGGTGGTGGTATGAGCAAGGACACAAAGTAATTCCTTTCAGCTGAAACATAAATTAATGAAGAGGAATGACATGAGATGTGATTGAACAAGTAGGCTGGAGTCAGACTATGGACAGACTTGAATTCTGGAGCTAAAAGAGAGTCACTCAAGTCTTTTTTTTTTTCCCCCCCCAACATAGGAGTGTTAGAGCAGTCATGCCATAGCATTAGAAAGATCACTCAGTCTGTGGTATGGAGGCTAGATTGGAAGGGGGCTACACTAGTGATGAGAAGACCATTTAGGAAGGAATTACAATAATTTAATCAAGGAGAGTGTACCTGAGTTAGGATAGTTACAGTGGGGTAGAGGAACAGCAAAATATTGTGGAAGTAGAAGTGACAGGACTTGCCAACTAATTGTATGTGTGCATAAGAGGCAGGGGAGAGTCAAAGATGAGTCTGGGAAAATAATGGTGGAAAGATTACAATTTTTTATTGAACCTGGCCATTGGTATGAAGTAGATGCAAAAAAGGGAAGAGGGGAGAGTAGGTCCTCCAGACATTTCCAGGTAAGATACTTAGAATTAAAGGTGGAACTCAATTTAGGGCTGGAGGTAGAGAAGAGCAGCAGTAGCAGTGTCCAAAGGGAAAAAGACACCTTCAAGAGCAGTTCTTTTGGATGATCATAACAACGATGTATCTCCAGTCTTCTTGGGAAGCGGCACATCAGGGTCTTCATAATTCCCTTGGCAGCTAGGAGGTGCAATGGATAGAGCTCTGGATTGGAACTCAAGAAGACCTGGGTTAAGTTAGTCACATCTTAATTTTGTGACCTTGGAAAAGTCATTTAACGTCTGCCTGCCTCGGTTTCCTCATCTGTAAAATTAGAACCTACCATCTAGGGTTGTTATGAAGATAAAGTAATATTTGTAAAAGATTTTGAAAATGTTAAAGCACTCGATAGAAGTTCGTGGTTATTACTGTTGTTATCACTGTTAAAGAATCCCAGAGTGGAGGCCAGCCTTTATTTCAGTTTTATACATCCCAATAGGATACCAGAACTGTGTAGCCATATTCTATAAAAATAGATTGTAGAAATTGTATTATAACTATACCAACTAACAAAAAATGTACTTAATTAATGCACGTTTTGTTCTATTTTTAGCTTTCTTTTGTTGCATTTCTATATGCTGCCAAAATGCCAGACATTTACTGGCAAAAAGAAGAAAATTTCTTTTTAAATGCAGCAGGCAAGAAAGAAACTTTACCTACTATACATGACTCCCCAACTAAGCAGTTATCCATTGTTGTGCCTTCATATAATGAAGAAAAACGGTGTAAGTACAATTTGGTTTCAATAGTGGGAAGGAACTTGGGGTAGAAACAACTGTTATGTGTCACATTTGATTTCACTCTTTTCCAGAAGGTGAGTAACTCTTAGGCAATTATAAAATGGTTATTAAACAATTCTGAAGGTTTACAGGATACTTATTTCATTGAAATTATTTTTAAAGGGGTTCTTTGACATGTTTGCTTCAGTTTTCCTGTTCTTCTCATAGTTGAATGAACAATAGACAAGGATTTGAATTTCCATTTTATCTGTAGCCCTGTACAGTGGATATGGGAGTATGATTTGCTCCCTGCCTTTTATAATCTGGCTTTCTAGTTTGGAACACTGGACATGAAACATTTGAATAATAATTGGCTTAAGGACTTCATTGGTAAAGGGAAATCTCAAGAGAGGAAACTCCCTCTGTCAATTCAGATTAACACCTTATCTGCAACTTATCTTCTTTGTTACTCAGCCCATTGAGACTTAAAGACTGTTTGCCCAGAGTAACATGTTTCTCCACTCTCTCCACTATAACAAATTTCCTCTCTTAAATAATAAAATAAACTACGGCAAACTCCTTTTAAGCCCTCTTGTTTGTAAGACATTGTGCTAGACCAACATGTAACATATGTAATACATAAAAAAATATATTTCCCAGTGAGAAAACCAGTCTGGCTGCATCACAAAGTTGGTAGTGGAGGCCATTGGGAGGGCATGATTGTGGCAAGCTTTGAATGCCAGGCCAAAGAGCTGAGACCATCCGAGTCTAAAGACTTTTGAGCAAATTGACTTGCTGAAATTGGCATTTTAGTGCAGGACAAATTAAAGAAAATTGAGGCCAGAGGAAGGAATAACATTTAAGAGGCCATTAAAACTTTATAGCTGTAAAACCATTAGATATCTATTATCTTACTGGTAATCTATGATGATTAACAAACTAAGGACACCTTAGCTAAAACAACTGATTGCAGCTGATGAGCTGATGAAAGAAGCATTAACTTTTTATTATTTATTTAACCTTTTTGTTTGACTTTATCCTTGAAGGTAAATTGTATACAAATCAAAAGCAACTCCATTTTATCAGTAAAGAACAGAGAATATAAGCATAGAAAAAGGAGTAAAATTCTGTATACATACTGACAGTTTGGGAAAGATGGACACTTTGTAAAGATTTTATACTTTAAAATAATTCTTTTCAAAAATTTTGCAAACATTAAGTTCCTATTACATGCAAAGCATTATGATAGATTCTAGAGATACTGAGGCAAAAAGAAAATAGTTCCTCTCTTGAAGAAGTTAATGTTGTACTAAATCACGAATTTTAACAGCCTAAGATATATTTCATTTGAATGAAAATCATTTAGTATGACTCAGGTATGTGAAGACTTCTCTCGGTGCCTACAGTATATCCACTAGCAGAAGGCAGATTTTTCCTTAGTAGCAAGTTCGTTTATAGGTATGAATAGGTCCTCCTTTTTTAAGCAGGTTGATTTATGACAGCTCATCTTCCAATTTATTTGTGACTCCAGGATAGTATTTATTAGAGACTATGAGTTGTATTAAAAACATCCAGAAACCTCCTGCTAAGTTACTGACTTGGTAAATAATTTTGGGAACCAATATTTACCTTTTTTTTTTTTAAGTGCCTCTGATGATGGATGAAGCTCTGGAATATCTAGAGATGAGACAGGTAAAATATTTCCTCATTCAAAACTTACGGTCTTTTAATTAATAAAAAAAAAAAACAACTCTTCAGAGTAAAGATTGTCTCTGTCTTGTGGATCAGAAACTAAATTGATCCCAAGTGACAGTCCCTATAAAGGATACAAGATGCCATTCTTGTGCTAAATCATGTGCATGGAATGCTCCCCTAGGTTAACACAGCATCAGACATGGGCCATGTATGACACTGACAAAACCAGCAAATAGATGATTTTCTATACCTCTAACTGAAATTGTAAAGTACATCCTTCAGAATTCCTTCTTTGTAACCTCTCCTACCTCCTAATCCTTCTCATCCTCAAGGGCTGCACCTTCTAGCTACCATTAATTAAAGTGAACCATTCAGGGGCTACTTGTATTTGAATATTGTTTGGGTTAAGGCATATAGAGGAGAGTTTTTGTTGGGGGAAGAAGGGTAGCTTTACTGATGGCTCCTCTTCCAACCAATATCATTCTACACATTTGTAAACTGAATAGATTGCCCTATATGGCTTCTGAAGTCCCATACAGCTTAATGTCCTTGCTCTGCTTGCCTCATCAAATGCTCAGAGTCAGTAATTTTGCACCTCCCTGGTGAAAAATGGGGTCTGTATGATGGTAGTAAACAGTTTTAAATAATGAAAACGTACTTGAAGTGTTACTATGGATTGTGGAGCTAGAAAACTTATTAGTTCCTGCTGACAGGCTGGCATCCTGTTAAAAGACATGTAAAGATACATAACATTAGAATATATTTCTTGTATATGTATTTCCTGAGTGGTGGTAGACTTTTGTTTTTAGTCTTCTCACTTAGTATTTCTTATACCAAAAAAAAGTTATCCTTAATTTACGTTCAGTAATTTTGTAACTTGAATTTAGGTATAGGGCTAAGGACTGTACCTGTGATTTCATTCACATAGGGAACTCACAGGTGAGGAAACTCCTACCAGTAAAGGTCAATACCTTCTCTGCAACATCAAGTCCTAGAGAGTCACCCAGAACACTCAGAGGTTAAGTGACTTTGTCTAGAATCACATAGCCATTATGTGTCAAAGGCAGAACTTAAGCCGAGGCTTTTCTGACTTCAAAGGCAGTGCCATCCAAAGGCAGCGTGTTGCCTTTTAACTTGGATTTAAATAATATAGTTGGCATGTGTGTCATTTAAATGTAGTAGTTGGGTACCATTGTGCTCTTTTAACATTTTCAAATTTTAAGGAAACAACATTATTTAAATTAGGTCAGTAAACTGATTTAATTCCAAATGCTTTTTTCATATTGTATTTTCCCTTCGAATTGTCTCCCTTAGATTTTTGAAAAGAAAATGTTTTCCCTTGAATAATTCTTTAGTTTTTTCTTCATCTTCTTTAAAATAATTTGAGCACCTTAGGAAGGATTCCTTTAAGAATATTTATGTGTTTCATGACTTGAAATATGACATTATATTCAGAAGTAATTATTGTTAAACTTAAACACATTGTCTAAGGAAAACCAAAAATTAAATGACTCCATTGCCCAGCATAGACAAAAAAGAAAGCTAGTTAGTAATCACTTCTCTATCTCCATGCCTTGCTGCCTCTCTTGCTTCTTGTTTTTATCTTGGTACTATGTATGTGTGTGTATATATATATCATTATTCTTATACCAAAAATACTTTGAATTTAATTTGAAGAGGTCATCTTAGGTTATGAAATAAAATTATTTTTAAACTCTTACCAGGATTTCTACTAGGAGCAATTATACTAAATTGTATATTCCATTTTTGTTTTTGAAGAAACAAGATCCTGCATTCACATATGAAGTGATTGTGGTTGATGATGGCAGTAAAGACCAGACTTCACAGGTAAAGAAGGAACTTTGTGGTACTTGATCTAAGAAAAATGTGATATTAGACAAAATAATAATAGCTAACATTTAAAAAAATTATTTAGCATTTTATTTTTCCCCAATTACATGTAAAAATAATTCTTAACATCCATTTTTAAAACTTTGTGTTCCAAATTCTTTCCCTTCCTCTCCCCACCCCCACCCCCGATGCCCCTCCCTTGAGAAGTGTGATCTTTAAAATTAAATGTGTGGTCGCCTTATTCCTGTCCCAAGTGTAGGGAAAGCTAGCTAGGGTTTACTTATAAATTAGAATCTTTAACACCAGTTTGGGGCATTAAGCATTTATTAAAGCATAAGAAAAGGCCTATCTAGCCTAGCATTCCAGCCTTGCCTGGTTCTTCATCAATTTCTCCACCACCAGCCTGTTCCAGACAGGAACTGAGCATGGAAGCTTCCTCTGTGTCCCAAGGAGAGGCGGTCTTTCCACACTGCTTCAAGCTAATTGGCTAGCATCACCCAAATCCATTGGTTCACTGGACTTGAGGGTGGTCATATGTTGAGGTCAGAGTCCACAATCTCTGAGAACACACCCTCCTGAGGACCAAGCAGGTGTGGCTTCAATTGAATTAACTTTCAGTGAGTTAATCAGCTAAATCAGTCAATCTCTGTCAATCCCATCAGTCCAAATCAATCCCCTTGAGCTGGGACCTTTGGGCATTGGCAAAGCCCATTATTTTCTTACAGAAGGCAATCAATTCAATATGTTATGCATGTGTAGTCATGCAAAACATTTCCATATTAGTCATATTGTGAAAGAAGACAGCCAAAAAAACCTCAAGAAAAATAAAGTAAATAAAAATTATGCTTCAATCTGTATTTAGACATTATCAGTTCTTTCTCTGGGGAAGGGTAGCATTTTTCATCATAAGTCCTTCAGAGTTGTCTTGTGTCACTAAGTCATTCATAGCTGATCATACAATATTTCTGTTACTTTGTACATAGTACATTTCACTTTGTATCAGCTCATGTAAGTCTTTCCAGGTTTTTCTGAGAGCATTCTGCTCATTATTTCTTATAGCACAATAGGATTCCGTTATAGTCACATGCCACAATTTGTTTAGTTATTCCCCGATTGATGGGCATCCCTTCAACTTCCAGTTCTTTGCTACCAGAAAATAAGTGTTATAAATATTTTTGCACATATAAAGCCTTTGCTTTTTTGGTTTTTTATCTCTTTCTGCCTGTTTACCTTTTTATACTTCTCTTGAAGATCAAATTTTCCATTCAGTTCTGCTCTTTTCTTCAGGAACCCTTGGAAGTCCCCTATTTCATTGAATGTCCATCTTTTCCCCTGAAAGATAATGATCAGTTTTGCTGGGTAGTGATTCTTGATTGTAATCCAAGCTCCTTTGCCTTCTGAAATATCATCCATTAATATTGAAGCTTCCAGGTCCCATGTAATCCTGACTGTAACTCCATGATATTTAAATTGTTTTTTTGTTTTTTTTTTTTTCTGGCTGCTTGAAGTATTTTCTCCTTCACCTGATAATTCTGGAACTTGGCTACAATATTCCTTGGAGTTTTCCTTTTGGGGTCTCTTTCAGGAGGTGATCAGTAGATTCTTTCAATGATGATTTTATCCTCTAATTCTATAATATCAGGGCAGTTCTCTTTGATAATTCCCTGTAACATAATGTCTAGACTCTTTTTTTGATCATGGCTTTCAGGTAGTCCAATAATTCTTAGATTGTCTCTCCTGTATCTATTTTCCAGGTTAGTTGTCTTTCCAATGAGGTATTTCACATTTTCTTCTTTTTCAAGCTTTTGATTCTGCTTGATGGATTCTTGGTGTCTCATAGAGTCATTAGCTTCCATCTGCACAATTCTAATTTTTGAGGCATTATTTTTCTCAGTAAGCTTTTGCACCTCCTTTTCCATTTGGCCAATTGTATTTTTTAAGGAATTGTTTTCTTCAGTCAATTTTTGTGCTTCTTTTTCCGAGCTGTTGACTCTTTTTTCATAATTTTCTTGTGTAACTCTCATTTCTTTACCCATTTTTTTTTTCTTCTCTCATTTGATTTTTAAAAGCCTTTTTTAGCTCTTCCAAGGCTTTTTGGTCTTGAGACCAACCCTCTCCCATAATCTGTGAAAGCTATTACATCAAACCAGACAAGTGATCAGATAGGGGCCAGACAGGTAGTAGGGCCAGGAGAAAGCAGTGTCATGAAATCCCAGGCAGAAGAGAACCTCCAGGACAATAGTTCTAAATCTGGAGTCCATGAGCTGGGGTGGGGGTGGAGGGCAGGGTTAATAACTTTATTTTAGTATCATCAATTTCCTTTATAATCCTTTGTATTTTACTTTATACCTTTAAAAGCATTCTGAGAAGGGGTGTGTGATTTCACCATTTTGCCAATGAGGTCATGATACACACACAAAAAAAAGATTAAGAACCCTGCATTAAGAGAAGGAGGGTAGTGAACAATGTCAGATGCTTTATACATGTCCAGAAAGCCAAATACTAAGAAAAGTCCATGATATTTAGCAATTAAGAAATCATCAAGAACCTTTAGAGAGCCATTTCTTTTGTGATAAGGTCAGAAGTCAAATTTCAGAAGTAAACAGGGAATAAGAAGGTGGAGGCAGTGAATGTGGTGAGCTCTTTCTTGGAGTTTGACTAAGAAAGAGATGAGAGATACAGGACAGTAGCTTAAGGGGATGATAAATTCAAGAGAGGATTTTTTTTTTTAATCTAAGGATGAGATCACCAAGGGAGGAAATGTAGCAGAAGCTCACAGACAGCACTTTGAAGAATCACCACTTTTAAGGAGAAGAATCTAGATGATGAACCAGCAAAGAAGGCCTAAAAGAACAGTCACATAGTTAGGAACTGAAACAAGAGGGCAGTATCATGAAAGCCATAGGAAGAGACTATCCAGAGGGAGGGAATGGTGATCATATACAGGATATAATAATGGTTTTTAAACCAAAATAACAAATATAGAATTAATACTTTCTTGGCAACTCAAATTAATTTTTATTACTTTATGTACTTAACAGATTGCTCTTAATTATTGCCAAAAATATGGAAATGACAAAGTGCGAGTAATAACACTGGTGAAAAATCGTGGGAAAGGTGGAGCTATCAAGACGGTAATGAACTCTTTTATTTAAAATATAAGCATTCTTTTTTTTTTTTTTTTGGTTTGGTTTTTTGTTTTTTTAGTGAGGCAGTTGGGGTTAAGTGACTTGCCCAGGGTCACACAACTAGTAAGTGTTAAGTGTCTGAGGCCGGATTTGAACTCGGGTACTCCTGACTCCAGGGCTGGTGCTCTATCCACTGCACCACCTAGCTGCCCCCAAATATAAGCATTCTTAATAACCTGTACTGCCAGCCATAGTATGTGTATGTGCTATAGCTGGCCAGATGTATCCCAAAGTTTCTGGTTCAGTAGAACATATTTCATAATGAAAATTAATATTTAATATTTATCTTGATTTGTTTCACAGTAGTTTAACAATAAGGATTTTTCATAGATTTTAATATATATTGTTTCTAGAATGCAGAAGAGATACAATTGTTTGGTGTAATCTTATGTGGAATGCTGTATCCTTTTATGGGAACTACATTTAGGATGGAAGTTGATGAGCTAGAGTTTGTCTAGAAAATGATCAGGATGTCGAGAACACTGAACACCATTCCAAATAAGGAACAATTGAAGAAATTGGGGTGAGTTTAGCCTAGAGTAGCTCAGATTTAAGGGAAACCTGATAGCCATTTTCAGGTATTTGAAGAGTTGTCATATGGAACAGGGATTAAACTACTTCTGGTCATGTCCAGAAAGCAGATGCAGGGACAGTAAGTGGGAAGTTACAGAGAAGCAGATGTGGCCTCAGCCTGTAGAACAACAGTAAGAGCTATCACAAAGTGGAATGGGCTGTGCCAGTGGGAAGCAAATTTTTTAGAGATTGGCCAGAGTTACACAGACATGATGTGTCAGAAGCAGGATCTGAACCTAGTTTTTCAGACTTAGAGGCCAGCTCTCTATCCACGATACCACACTGCCTCTTTTTGCATTACATACAGGTTTTTGAAATTGATTTCATATAGCAGTAGAAATGATCTCATTTGTGTCTGCATTTCTAAATGTTGCACCAATATTCAAAGGAAATATATTTGTTGTGTTTCAGTTTCTCATTCCGGTTTGCAAATGTGTTTTGGCAAGAATTTAGGACTATGTTATATATAGTTATATTATAATACCCACGTAATCTACACAAAGAACTGTCATTTAAAATTACATTCCCATGATTTACCAAGAGTCACTGGTAACAAATTGGCAAAGTGGTAGTTGGATGATTTGGCATTAGTTGCATTTTAATGAGGTTTGCCATCTCTTGACTTAGCTCCACATGACATCTTTAGACCTTTTGGTAAGGAATTTCCTGGATAGACCTCCCCTCTCTGTAGGCAGGTAGTCAATTCCAAGGATTTATTAAGCACTTCATGTGTACCAGGTACTGTGAAAACCAGACAGAAAGGCAAGCATGTGGTCCTTCCTCTCAAGAATCTCACATTCTAATTGAGGAGACATTTCACAAGGCACCACACCAAAAGTTACTTTATCTATGCTATGCCAGTAAGGGCTTGTACTTTCTAACCGTGTTTATTCCATAGATCATGCTTTGTAAAATACCATATTACGTATGGAGAGTATACCTATTGATAATAGGTCCTTAACTTCCACAAAAACGATTTTAAATCTTTCTTTAAAAGTACCAATAGCCTTACTCAGCTTGACTCATATTTACATATGATATCAACTACAACAACCAGATAATTGGCAAAAATATTAGTGTCTTAAAATTACCATACGTTTTGTCATCATCATCAATCAATCCTCATCTTCATCCAGTCATATAGTTTATAATCTTAAAGAGTTGTCTGGGGCATTGAGAGGTAAAGGAACTCGCCAGGGTCTCACAATCAGTATGTGGAGGAGGTAAGATTTGAAGCCAGCTCTCTTTATCCACTATACACACTGCTTCTCCATAGTTATAATAAGCTCCTACCATTCCTTTGCATCTTTACAGTCTAAAACTGGGTTGTAGAAGAAAGTAATACAAGTAAATCTAAGTATATAAAGATTCGAACATTATGAACATGGATGTGATTTATTTGATCTCAATGAATTTTAGCTTTTCTCTACTTAAGCCTCATTTTAGTCTTAAATATTTCAAATGAAATAATTCAATTAAAACTATTTAATTTCATCAGTTTTATTAAAAATATTTTTATTGACATTTCTTTTTTTCTTTTTTTTAAATTGACATTTCTAAATGCAGGGTGTATTCACTTCTCGAGGGAGAAAGATCCTTATGGCAGATGCTGATGGAGCCACAAAATTTGCAGACCTTGAAAAATTAGAAAAGGAACTTGGACATCTACAGCCTTGGCCTGTGAGTATAATATTTTATGATTGCCACTAAAATATCAGTAAGAAATACCAAAAAGAAAACTTGTGAATAAAGCCCCTGTATAAATATTATAGTTACTTATAATAGAAATATGCTTACCACATAATGAAGGACAGGAAAAAAAAATTTTTTTAACATCATTATTCTCTTGATAATACTCTTTGACTGCAGTTTGTGGAACACTACAATCAAATTTCCTATAACTGAAACAGCAATAGAGAAATGCGTGTTAGGCGTGAGTAAACTATGGCATAATATAACTGATGATTTGCATGCAAGAAATGGTATAAAAGATCACTTCTGGGAAATATATTGTCCCAAAAGTAGATGTGCTAATTATATAATGAGAGCAAATGATAGTGCTTGGGTGACTTGAAGACTCTACTGTAACCATAGAATATCAGTATTTTAGGTGGGTTCTTTATAAAGGATTTATGAAAGAGATGGAGAAGTCACATGGCAGAGGCAGAGATCGATCAATACCACTAGAGGGAGTAACCACATTGATGAACTCATTCATCTGTTGAAATATAAGTAAAAGACTAATACCACCCTGAAATGTTTAGAGTTTTTTAATCGTATTACTGTCTTTAAGGATTGCAGTATTGTACTTTTTAAGATGATTCTCCAGTAAGAGCCCAAATAACTACCCTGCCAATTATTCTTGTGAATCTCTAATCTTTTACCTTGTTCTTGTTGAGTCATTTTAGTCATATCCAACTCTTCATGACCCAATTTGGGTCATGGCAAAGATACTGGAATGGTTTTCCATTTCCTTTTCTAGCCCATTTTACAGATAGGGAAACTGAGGTAAACAGGATGAAGTGACTTGTCTTGGCTCACACAGTTAGTAAATATCTGAGGAAGATTTGAACTCAGGTCTTCCTGACTCCAGGCCCAGTGCTCTATCCACTGTGCCACCTAGCTGTCTTTTGCCTTTTACAAAGGTATTAATGTTTACTGTGCAAACTTATGCTCTCACCTTTGTTTAATGTTTGTTTAGCACCCTCTGAGTCTGTTTTTAAGCAGTTCCTTATAACATTTTCTCCAAGGATGTTTTAGAAAATATCTTTCCACTTGATTCCATGGCTCATACAATCCTTTCCTTGGCCCTACCCAGAGATGGACCAGGATTAGACCTGTGATTGGGGAGCCAGGTGTCAGGGTACTGCCTTCCTTGACAAAAGTCAGCCTTTGAGTCTGTGATGGAAGAGAAAAGAGCTTGTTATCAGGACTAGAAGGGCAGAGGCAAAGGGCTTATCAAACAATACTTGACACTGACCACTTGTTTTTTTGTTTTGGTTTGCGGGGCAATGGGGATTAAGTGACTTGCCCAGGGTCACACAGCTAGTAAGTGTCTAGTGTCTGAGGCTGGATTTGAACTCAGGTACTTCTGAAACCAGGGCTGGTGCTTTATCCACTGCGCCACCTAGCTGTCCCACTGATCACTTGTTAATACCCAGAGATAATCAATTAGTGAATTGCTTCTGTTGGTCACAAGCTGCCAAACTTTTGATCCTTTTCCAGGTCATGAAAGAGCAGAGGTATTTTAAGGACTTTGACGTGGAAGGTGGATTCAACTTATTCTCCTTATGCTCCACAGAGCAGAAATAGGAGCAGTGGGTGGGAGTTGCAAAGGGACAAAGAGAAACTTCCTCGTAATTAAACCTATTCAGAAGGGAAATGAGCTGCCTTAGGAGAATGTGAGCTCCTTCTCACTGGAGGTCTTGAGGCACAGTTTGAATGATAGCAAAAAACCTTTATGAAACACATGCTCAGTTCCAGGCACCAGTCATACAAAGACAAAAATTAAATAGTCTCTTCCCTCGGGGAGCTTACGTTCTCAACAGAGCTCCATAAATGTTTATTGACAGAGAAGCAATATGTTCATAAGGAAGTACATACAAACAAATAAACATGAATTTTTGGTGTGGGGCAGGGAGAATCAGGAAGGCTTCATGTAGAAGGTGTGGCCTGAACAGAGTTTTAGAGGAAATAAGGGATTCTAAGAGGTTGGGGTGAAGGTCCTGAGGCAAGAGATGGGGGACTATGTATGCAGAGCAGCAAGAAGGCCAGGTTGACTGGACCTGCCCCCATAAACATACTCAGCTGTCAGTGCAGATGGAGCTTTCATGCTAAGCAATAACCATTATTCCAAACCCCAGAGTGAATGTTCATTCATCTGCTGCAGTGCCATTAAGCTGTTTGTTCCATCACCCTAGATGATGATGATATTTTTATATTGCCTTAACATTTACAAATATTTAGAAATATTATCTCTTTTTATCCTCATAACAACCATTAGGTAGGTTCTATTATTATTAATTAAAGTAGATACAAGTTAAGTGACTTTCTGGGGATCAGACAGCTACTTAAGTGTCTGAGGATGGCTTTGAATTCAGGTTTTTCTGACTCCAGGATCAGTTCCCAACCTGCTCTACTGCCTAACCACAGATATTTTGAAATTAGTATTTACTCTCTTGAATCTCTTGTGAGATTGATTCGACTAATGCTGGGGCAGCAGTTCACTGGCATTATTATAAAGCTTTATAGAAGGTTTTTCCATATACAACTAAAGACCTTTCTAGATATTTTCCCTCTATTATTCCTCCTATGAAGAAATGGGCTCAAAAGTAAAATTATGCCTTTTTATACATGTAGCAATTATCTCGGGTCATTTAAGAAAGTGGGGTAGAAGAGTGTATCAGAAATAATTCTTGAACTTCCACTTAATCTGTTTCCTTATCTGCTAGTAAAAAATGGTCTCTGACTATGTTTGATTGACTGACATAAGCCTTCTATTAAAAAAAAAAGTCATATAAAGGGAGGCCTTTTCAAAAGTTATGATTACTTTTACTATTTTTTGTCAAAATGAAATAAGGAATTATTAAATTACCACTATCTTCTTTTTTTTCCTGCTCTAGTTTTGTAGTATCCAAAGGGAAATCTAATTATTTTGGAAGGTGTTTCAGAATTCTCAAAACAGAATTCATTTAAATTCACATTAATTTATAAGTATAGTCATTAAGATTAGAGCATCATAAAATGAAAAATGTGAAGTAGTAGCAAATTTCTCTGATTCCTTATAAATGATGAGGTCTAGCAGGTACTCCTATTTGTGGATTGCTTCAAGCCCTCAGACACCTAATGCCACCTAAATGAAATCTATAATCATTGAAAAGATTTCATAAGCTCCTAAAATCTGAGATTTAGATCTAGGTGGGATCTTAGGGTCTCTCATCTTGGCCAATCCCCATTTTGTAGATGAGGAAACTGAGGCCCAGAGAGTTTGTGACTTTTCCAACTTCATTTCCACAGTCATTGTAAGTGACCTAAGTTTTTTCACAAGAAAAATCAAATGATAAAGAATTCCTGGGGCAGCTAGATGGCGCAGTGGATAAAGCACTGGCCCTGGAGTCAAGAGTACCTGAGTTCAAATTTGACCTCAGTCACTTAACACTTACTAGCTGTGTGACCCTGTGCAAGTCACTTAACCCCAATTGCCTCACCAAAAAAAAAAAAATTCCTTTTGTCCCTAATACAATACAGTGGACAACTCAAAGCTGGTCAAATCAGTACTTTGGTCTTGGACAGACAATGTGGATGGACAGTGAACCCAGTAGAAATTGAATAGGAAGAAAGTGAGTTAAATTGCATTCGCGAGACTATAAACTATCACTGACCTTCATTCAATAAAAATATGGCTGCTTAGCAGCTTAGCAGGCATCTCCCAATGATACATAGTTAGCAATCATGAAACACCAAGATCTCTGAGGAATCAAAATTTCCAAAAGTCATCGGGAGTAGCATGGTGAGCATAAATAAACTGAAGCAATATTACTACAACAAATTGTACACTAAAAAGAAATCTAAAAGTAACAAGTCATATAACAGAACTGATGTGGATAGTATATCCACATCATTGATACCCACATGATGTCCAGAGAAAGCCCCCCAATAACATTAGGTGGAAGCTTACCTTTGAAATAATAGGTGGGTGACATAATATCCAGCTTAGTGAACATCTCTGTGACCCCACCCTAGAGGTCACTAGCTAACTAAAACAGTACTACATATTTACGTTTGATATTTCAGGAGTTACCTTAGGAATTTCTATAACATTTTTATCATTGACTTCTGTCATGTTTCCTTTCTGAGGTTTCATTGTTCAATGAAACTGCAAGACATTTACTCCCTATCTTACTCATATCTTAATATTAGAATGTTCTGATTGACCTTGCAGATCTGAAGGCCAACATTGCATGTCATGAGTTTTTCTTAAAAAATGGCTTTTTTTTTTAGTTTTCAACTAACACGTAAATAGCTTGAACAAAGTTTTTTCAACCGTTAGGTATGGATAGGACTTTACATTTCAATTCCATACCTTTTTTATTCTTAACATTTTTCATGGCTTTTCTTTCAAATACTTTACTACCCAAATTTTCCATTTCCGGTCATAAGTAATAAGTCCTATTAATTAATGTATTCTTGCTTTCCATTCTTCATTTTCTAAATAAAGTAGTATTTTATCCAGAACTCATTTGGTATTGTCATAATGTTAGAAATTATATCCCAGAACCAAGAAATAAAGGGGGGGGACCCAAACCCAATAGGAATCACAAAAGTCCATAAATGTCAGACTAATTACTTTTGATCACAGGAGAGTTTCTGAAGTCCTCCGTGAGAACCTGTCTGTGTAGTAATGTAGAAAGAGCCTTATTCTGGAGTCAGAGAACCTGGGTTCTTATCTTGAACCTCTTTTGGTTATTACTTTTCTGATCTTGGACAAGTTCTATCATCTCTCCCTGGGCCGCAGCTTCCACATTTGCAAAATAAAGAGGTTGGAGAAGATGGCTTTCCAGGTCCCTTCAAACTCCAGCTGTATATCCTATGGTCCTAATTCTAACAACCTTGATTACCTGATTTCTAAACCAAAAGCAGATTAAAAACAGCAAAATTTAGGAGAGCTCTATGTAGTTGAATAAAATCCTCTGACAAGAAACAAGGCTAGCTGAGAGCAAGAAAGGAGTAAGAAAACCAAACACAACTTTAAAAGCACAACATTTAGGACATCTAGTACAGGAGCAAATAGCCCTTTCCATCTTGTTTGGTTCCTAATAAACCTGAATCCATCAGAAAAGGTTACGTTATTTTCTGTTTACTATGTTAAAAAAAAGCAGGGAAATAACTTAAGAAAACTTTATTATATGCCAAAAAATAAAGTTAGTTCTGTGCGCTTAAGTAGAAAATTTATTTTCAGAAAACAGCACCTTGTTATTCCCTGAAGAGATAAAAAGCAACATTTTTCGTGAGATGCTGATTTTTGTTGTCATGAATGATATCCTAGAACCAGATTCTTATACGAAAATTTTTAGGCAACACAAAACTTAAGGCTCTACTCATTTTTATTGAATAGGTGTCAGGACACAGTATGCATATACAAATGGTCAGTTTACAGAATTTTAGAGTTGGAAAGTACTTCAAAGAAGTTATAGGGGCAGCTAGGTGGCACAGTGGATAAAGCACCAGTCCTGGATTCAGAAGGACCTGAGTTCAAAATCCGGCCTCAGACACTTGACACTATACTAGCTGTGTGACCCTAGGCAAGTCACTTAACCCTCATTACCCTGGAAAAAAAAGTTATGTAGCCTAATGCCTCACGGAACATGGACCCCTTTCACAGTATCCCCAACAAGTGATCGGCTAGTCTTTTCTTGTAAAGCTTCAGGGAGAAGAGACCTGCTTCTTTCTGAGGGAGACTTTTCTCCTTTTTTGATAATGATCCCATCTTTAGCAATTACTATCTTAGTGAATGTATGCCTGGAAAACAAGCATTTAAGTGTATAAGGCGACAAGCAAGTCACTTAATCTCTCTGAGCTCCAGTTTTCCCGTCTGTAAAATGACAATAATATTACTGCACTACCTACTTTACAGGAAATCTGACCTCAGACACTTCATTAGTTGCTTTGTGACCCTGGAAAAGTCACTCAGCCCTGTTTACCTCAGTTTCCTCATCTGTAAAATGAGGTGGAGAAGGAAGTGGCAAACCACTCTAATATCTTTGCCAAGAAAACCCCAAATGGGATTACAGAGTTGGACACAACTAAAACAACTCAACTATAAAAATCGCACTCCCACCTAGTAGGTTGGTTAATTCAAAAAGTTCAGTCAATTATCAATTGAAAAGTATATAAAGAAAAAATAAATTTCAGCATGAGGCATATTTTCCACTTTATCTTTGCATAATTTCATTTTACTCTTATGATTTATTCTGATAGCAATCTTACTTTGCTTTTGGTTTTTTATTTTGGAACATTGTACATTTCCTTCTTTCCTTAATTCCCTCAGTTCTTCTGTATCACCATCCATGAGATGTATTAGAAGAGCATTAGGATGAGAGAAATTCTGATTTAGACTTTCCTTCTTTAAAAAAGTATATATAAAAACAAACAAACAAAAAAGGGCAGCTAGGTGGCGGCAGTGGATAGAGCATTGGCCCTGGATTCAGGAGGACTGAGTTCAAATAATGGCCTCAGACGCTTGATACTTACTAGCTGTGTGGCCCTGGGCAAGTCACTTAACCCTCATTGCCCCACAAAAAAAACAAAAATAATATAGTACATTCGTGGAGAACATGCCCCACTGCCCCCCACCTTTTTTTTTTTTAAAAGCCAACTCTATATTATTTCCCAGTGTTCACAGACTGCAAAAGTATTTCACCTGAATAGATTTGAATTCCATAGTATTCCTTAAGACCTTTAGTGGAGAGGCCTCCATATCCTCCTAGATTTCTTCCTTGGGCGCAGTTTTTATAAGGATGTCCTTCAGTTGTGAAGAGTTCTAATTAAGTTGGCTTATCATTTATAAGCTCTTTAAATTAATTCGTTCTGATATTAAGATCAGTACCATGAACTCATTTCCTCTATAAGGTCCCATGACGAATAAAGTCAGCTACTCTTCTGATATACAAAAAAGCAACTTAGGGAATAGTCTGAAAAGATTTTAGGTGGAAGTTTTTTAGCTGCTTCTAGTAGACTAACACCTCTTGCCTTGAAACTCATTTGCTAATAAAGACACAAAGATGGTTTGAAAACAGTGAATATATATGCATGAGGGGGTGGGGAATGCATGTGCAGGTTTCTGCTATTAGTGATATTGTAAAGATAACAGCTTTGTGGCCTTTCTCTGCTGTAAAATTAAACCTAATTTATTGTTGATTGCTTAGATGGGAGAGTTTTATTATTGTTGTTTTTGTTTTGAGACTACGTCTCCCCCATTTCATCAGGCTGAAACTATAACAGCCGCTCACAGGCCCAGTACCAGTGCTGGTACTACATGAGAGTGTAGACCCGCTCTGTTTCCAACCTGGAGTAGCTCTTCCCTTCCTAGATATCCTGGGGCCCCTGCCCGGTGGGGGGAAGGGGGTGCTCATTATATCTGTACTGGTCTTAGTGTGAGTCCTGGAGAGCAGCTCTTACAACTCTAGGTCACATGATCCACCCCAGCCTCAGCCTCTTCTGTAGCAGAGGTTGCAGGCTTATGCCATCATTAACAGCATCTTTTGATAATATATCATATCATATGGAGTTTTTGCTTTCTGTAAAGTTTTTTTCTCAGTAACTTCTTGCCTTATTCTCACCTTCCACCCCCCCTCTCTTTTTTTTTTCATTCCCCCTCTCTCAAAGTGGGATGGGGGGTGAGGAATTATCATAGAAATGTTAGATTTAGAAGCTATCTTAAAGTTCATCTAGTTCAACCCATTTCATGAGATGGCTAAGATCCAAAGAGGTAAAGCCATTTTTTTGGTCTAGGATCCCCCAGATAGTAAGTGGCAGAGCCAGGACTAGAAAATGTGTCTTCAGACTCCTGGTCCAGTGCTCATTATGATCTATATTTTTTTATTTAGCATTCTGTGATTTATAAAGCACTTTATATACTTTCTTTCACTGGATTCTCCCAACAGTCCTTTGAAGCTGGTAATGTATTCTCATTTTTATACTAGCTTTTTCTCCTTAATGTTGGCTGTTTGATACAAAGAAGAAATGTTTTAGTTAAATACACACACATACATACATACATACATGTATGCATATATGTAAAACTACCTTTTTGCATAGCCCCCAATATTCTCCCATTTGGTAAGCATTATAATACTGTTCCTGAATCATACAAGAAGTCTTAAACATTAAAGCACTAAATAAATGTAAATTGTTTATTCTGGAGAATAGTTTGACCCAAACCCAAAGAACTATAAAATTATGCATAATCTTTGACACAGGAATACACTACTAGGTCTGTACCCTGAAAAGAGAACAAAGAAAAAAGGAATAGCATTTATTTGTAACAAATTTATACCAATTTTTTTGTGATGGCAAAGAATTGGAAATTGAGGGATACCCATCATTTGGGGAATGGCTGAGCAAGTTGTGTATATAATTGTGATGGAATACTATTGTGTTATAAAAAATATCCAGCAGGATGGTTCAGAAAAACCAGGGAAGATTTAATACGAACTGATAAGTGAAGTGAGAGGATCAGAACATTGTACTCTGTAACCACAGTATTGTAAGGACAATCACTGTGAAAAACCTAGCTGCTCTGATCAAGACAGTGATCCAAGAAAATTCCAAAGGACGCTGTGATGAAAAATTTATGCACCTCCGAGAGAGAAAACTGATGAAATCTGAATGCAGATTGAAGCATTCTTTTTTAACTAAATTTTTCATGGTTTTTTGTCTGTGTTGCTCTGGCAACATGGCTAACATGGACCTAATGTTTTGCATGACTTACAAATGTATATTGATATCAATTAGTGCCTTCTCAAGGAAGGAGGAGGGGCAGGAGGGAAAATGTGACACTTGAAATTTTTTAAAAATTAATGTGGGAACAGCTAGGTGGCGCAGTGGATAGAGCATCGGCCCTGGAGTCAGGAGTACCTGAGTTCAAATCTGGCCTCAGACACTTAACACCTTACTAGCTGTGTGACCCTGGGCAAGATCACTTAACCCCAATTGCCTCACTAAAAAAAAAAATTGTTAGCATTTTTACATGTAAGTGCAAAATATTTAACAAGCAATAAAAATATATTTAAAAATAATGAGTTGTTAAAATATATTGAAAATTAGTTCAATTAAAAATATATTAAATAATATAAAATATATTTTAAAATAAATGAGTTATTGTTATAAACTGATGATAAAAGAATTCAGCTTCCCCACACTGTAAAACATTCACATTGCTAATGAATTAATATTCTCATCAGTGATGAGATAATGATACTCCAGGCAACTCTCTAAAACTATAGTTTGTATAACAGCTGCACATAAAATATTGTAAATTTTTGGTTGTTTTTCCCCACCAGGATCAAATGGCTATTGCTTGTGGATCTCGAGCACATCTGGAGAAAGAATCAATAGCTCAGGTAAGGCTTTCACTGGGTGACCTGGAATACTTTGTTTTCATATATACGTGTTGCAAGAAATTAAATGAGCCCTTCAAGTTTAAGGAAAAAAAGACCCACTTTTTTCCTTTTTAAAAGAAGAATTCTGTGCATTTCTTTAAGTGCAATATTCTGAAAAATATAAATGAGCTTAGATTTTCTAAAGTTCAAAGACTGGTGGAACAGGAAAAAAATAGGATACTAATATTTGTGCTATTGAACTTCTTAAAATGTAGAGTCCCAAAACAATGAAATGCAAAACTTCAAAAAGAAAACAATTTAAAATAATTCATGTGTAGACTTAACATGTGCCATGTTGACCTACTTTTTTTTTTCCTGGCCAGATACATTTTATTTTTATTTTTTTCAGCAACAAACATTTATTTTATTTTCCAGTTACATGTAAGGATAGTCTTCAACATTCATTTCCATAAGATTTACAGTTCCAAATTTTTCTCCCTCCCTTTCCTCCCCCCTCCACAAGATTGCAACCAGGTTATATATGTACAATCCACAAGTGTTCTTTTTATCAGTTCTTTCTATGGGGGTGAATAGTAAGCTTCCTCATTAGTTCCTTGGGATTGTCTTGGATCATTGCACTGCTGAGAGTAGTTAAGTCATTCACAATTGCTCCTTGAATAATACTGCTGTCACTATGCACAACGTCCTCCCAGCTCTTCTCACTTCACTAGACATTGATGTTCATTAGTCTTTCCAGGTTTTTCAGGGATCATCCCGTTTGTTATTTCCTGTAGCACCAAGACCATTCCACTACAATCAGATACCACAGCTTTTTGCATCATTCCTCAATTGATGGACATTCCCTTGATTTCCAATTCTAGCCTCCACCAAGAGTTGCTATAAATATTTTTTGTACAATTTTTTCCATTTTTCTCTTTTTTCAATGATTACTATTGTTAACTGGTTCCCTTCCATCCTATTCCCTTCCCCATGATATTTATTCTATTATCCATCTTCTTTCATCCTTTCACTCTTCAAAAGGGATGTGCTTCTATCTGTCCCCTCCCGCTCTGCCCTTGCCTTCTTTTGCCCCTCTCTCTTTATCCCCTTCTCCTCCTATTTTCCTGCTGGGTTAGAGAGATTACTCCACTCAATTGACTATGTACATTATTCCCTCCTTGAGCCAATTCTAATGAGATTGAGGTCTTTGAGCCAATTCTGATGAGTGTTAGGCTCATTTACTGCCCATATTAAACAGATTACTACACCCAGTTGGGTATGCATGGTGACCCACTTTTAAACTGTATTTTTTTTTTTAGTTTAACTCAGAGTCCAAGTGGTTATCTTTCTTAGTGTTTCCTTTGTGTTGGGAAAGCAATAAAACCTAAAATCTTATTATTCCTTTGCCATTTAGTATCTGATTTTTATTTTACAGTATAAGAAGTCTTAGGAAGACTCTTTAAACTACGAGATGAAACTAAACTCTGGAAATTAGGTAGTGTGTGGTAGAAGATCTGTGGGGTACCTGGAGTGAAAGGGGTTTAAAAATGTATTACAGAGGAAAAATATAGTAACGTATATTCTACTTGTTTTGAGGAATTTAACTTCACCACACCATTAGTAAAATTTATTCAGTAATAATAATTCTAGAGGTGAACAAAAATAAATATCCTCCTGTTTTTATTTGATTCAGCTACATATGAAAAATACTAATACCTTCTTAATACTCCCTGCCATAAGTTTACCTTTCAATCAATTTAAATTGTTTAAAAACTTATATGCTGGGGCAGCTAGGTGGCACAGTGGATAGAGCACTGGCCCTGGAGTCAGGAGGACCTGAGTTCAAATCCCACCTCAGACACTTGACACTTACTAGCTATGTGACCTTGGGCAAGTCACTTAATCCCAATTGCCTCACACACCCCCCACCCATCCAAAAACAAAACACAACAAAGTTATATACTTCTGGCTATTGATTTTTTTTTTCCTTTTATAGTGATATGGGTGCCATTCTCTTCATTATTCCTTTGGGAGAAGCTTTCCAAGAGGATTCTTCTTTTGAGACAAAAGAATGGTCCTTGATATTTATGATTAAGAAAAATTGGCAGAAAGATAGCATGGCTTAGTGGTTACAGAGTCAGCAGGCCTCAGGAATAGCTAGGTTCAAGTCCCACTTCTGACACATGCTGTCGGTTATCCTGGGAGAGACACTTATCCTCAGTGCTCTAGGCAACTCTCCAAGACCACAGGTTGTAGGACAGCTGTTTCGGTTGAGGGAGCTTCCTCAATAGGAGTTTATTACATGAATGAAACCATGGGTTGAGACCTGTTGGCAGCCTGGTTGTATAACTTTCTGGAAATGGTATCCTTAATGACAAAGACTTTGTTTCCTGACCTCCTTTAAAAAACAAAACAAAAAAAACCACAATGCTTAATACGTTGGACTCTGAATAAGTAGGTAGTGATGAGACAGAACACGAAGAGTTGAAATATGGAAATTTCCTTTTCCATTAAGTAGAACTGTAAACTTCTTGGAAGCAAACTATCTCTTACCTTCTTTTTTTTTTTTTTCCCCAGGGACAGTGAGGGTTAAGTGGCTTGCCCAGAGTCACACAGCTAGTAAGTGTCAAATGTCTGAGGCCTAATTTGAACTGAGGTCCTCATGAATCCAGGGCCAGTACTTTTTCCACTGCGCCATCTAGCTGCCCCCCCCAATCTATTCTTAATTAATTAATTATGTTTAGGATCCCTTCTCCTATGTTTTCTCTTGTTTTTAGTCCTCTTCAATTTGTCTCTCCTACTGTTAGTTAGAATGGTCATCGTGACTCTGATGTATCTGTATTCATGTACTACCTAATTATTTACTCTATATGACAACTTCTTCAAGGGAAGCTTAGAAGTTTAAATATTTTATGTGAAATATATTCAGCATTCTTATGGGGAAATGGTAGTTACAGGTCTCCGATTACATTAATAGTTTTCCCAGTTTGCTTTCTGTTAAGTCTTTAGTAGTTTCTCCTTAATCATTTTTATTTGCTACAGTACATTTCATTTATTTTTTCCATTTGTCTTTTTCTTAATAATGGTTGATTTATCCATCAATTTCAACATATAAAGGCCTAAGTTGATTTAGTACCCTTGATAAGTATTTATTGATATGTACCCTTGTGGTATGGAGCTTAAAGACTGTTCCAGTGAAGTACAGGTTCTAGCAGGGTCTGCCAGCAAGTCAGCAATAAACTGTCACCCCAAAGTCAGCATAGTTAAAAGTAGAGAGATGGGCTCAGTATCAGAATGTGTAAGCGGCTAAAATTAGCCTCGGGTACCCTAACGGGTGCCCCTCCCCCAGAGAGACTGCTCTCCCCAAAACTTCCCCAGGTACATAAGCCTTGTGAGCAAGCCCACACATGCTCAGCAGGGATGTGCCTGGGAGGCCTACAGGGTGCCAGCCAATTAGCTTGGGGGGGGGGGGTTGGCCCCTGGTTCCCAGTGAGAGAGGTCTTTTATATACCAGGGAAGTTAGACGGTGGGAAGGTGGGGAGAGCAGAGGAGTGAAGAGGGACACTATGGAAAAAAGGGGCGGCTGACAGTGAAAGAGAGGTAGTGAAGAGGAGTGGTGGTTGATAGAAGGACTGAGAAAGGAGATGCTACCGAGAAAGGGGGGATGCGACTGGAGATGTGGCTGGGGGGTGTAAGCGCAGGCGGCGTTGGCAGTGGCCAGTCACACCCACAGGCAAGAGATGTGGGAGATTTCACAGCAGGAGAAAGTTAAAACAGTCAGGTCTTATTTTACTTTGTATTTACCTCTTAAGTTTATTCTCATAAATAAACCCTGTTTTGTGTTTAGTTGAAAAAAGGCTTTTGCTTATCAGTCTGGGAGAAGCAGTTGGGGGATTTTTTAAATGGCCCTTACAGACTGGCTTAGGCAGCTAATAGCCAGCTATAGCTTTACCAGCTATAGTTTTACAGATAGCCAGCCAGCCAGCCAGCCAGGAGCTGACAGATTAGGGTCTATTTAATATTTTTTATAAATGTTAGCCACTGGATTTTTTTTTTTTGGCCATGGCTACTCTTGAAACATTCTTTTTTTTTTTTAAATTAAGTTTTTATTGATACTGTTTTCTTTTTCACAGCATCATAGTTTACTGTGCCTGTCCCTTCCAGAGAGCCATCTTGTATAATAAATAGTATTTTTTTTAAAACCCAAAGGAAAAAAACTGGAAAAATATCAGCCCCTTGAAAAGTCTGAAAATATGTATAATATGCAACACCTGTGGACCTCCCAACTCCACAAAGTGTTAGGTTGGGAGTGTTCTCATAACTTCTTCAAGCCATACTTGTTTTCTGGTCATTTTAACAACATTCAGTTTTGAGTTTTTGTTTGTTTAGTTGTTCTTTCCGTATACATATGCATATGTGTATATATATGTTTGTATACACAAATATGTTGTTTTCTTGGCTCTTCTTCATTCTATGTCAGTTCATGTAGATCTTTTCATATTTCTCTGTATCACATTCATTATTTCTTACAGTACAGTAATATTTCATCACATTCATGTACCGTAATTTGTTTAGTCATTCTCTAGTCAATGGGCATCTACTTTGTTTCCAGTTCTTTGATATCACAGAAAGGGCTGCTATAAATGTTTTAGTGTGTTTGGAAACTTTGTTCTTTTTTGGTGACTTCCTTAGGGTATAATAAGCCCAGTAACTGAATCTCTGGGTCCAAGAATATGTACATTTTAATTCCAAATTGTTTTCCAAGATGACTACCAATTCATAGCTCCACCAACAATGAATGCATCAATGTCCCTGTCTTCCCGCAACCCCTCTAACAGTGACTGTTGTCATTTTTGGTCATTTTTTCTGATTTTTCAGGTATATGGTATACCTCAGGGTTTTTATTTTTACTTCCCTGATTATTAATGATTTGGAGCATTCTTTCGATGTGGTTGTTAATGCTTTAACAGTTATTTGAGAACTTTGCTCGTATCCTTTGACTATTTAGCTCTTTTGTTTTTGTATATGTGTTTTTATTTGTTAATTGTTTAGATTCGCTGGATTACTAACCCTTACTAGAGAAATTTGATAGAAAGACTTTTTCACATTCAGCCCCTTCCCTTCTTATCCTAGGTGTGTAATTTTGTCTATGAAGAGCTTTTCAGTGTTATATAATCAGAGTTATCTGTTTGTATTGCCTCTATCCTTTTTTTGGTTAAGAATATGTCTCGTACCCAGAGCTATGAGAGGCATATATGATCCTTCTATTGTTTTTTAGTATGATCTTTAATATTAAGATCACATATACATTTAGAATGTAGTGTGATAGTAATGTAAGGTGATCATCTAATGCCTAATTTCTAACAAACTGATTTGCGTTTTTCCTAAGTAATTTATATTTTCTGCTCTGTCAAGTACCGAATTAGTGAATTCCATTGTGTTCTGATTCTCCCTTGTCTAGTCCGCTCCATTGATCTACCTCAGGTTTTGTTTGTTTGTTTGTTTGTTTGTTTGTTTTGTGTGGGGCAATTGGGGTTAAGTGACTTGCCCAGGGTCACACAGCTAGTAAGTGTTAAGCGTCTGAGACTGGATTGAACTCAGGTACTCCTGATCCAGGGCCAGTGCTCCATCCACTGCGCCATCTAGCTGACCTGATCTGCCTCAGGTTTTAAAACTCATATGAGATTTTTTTTATGTCTACTGCTTTATAATATACTTTGAAGTCTAGAAGTTCAGTTCTTCCTTTGTTCCTACATCTTTTCATCATTTCCCTTGGTGTTCTAGATCTTTTGTTTTTCCCAGATGGAATGTTATCATTTTATTAAGTTCTCTAAAGGATCCTTTGATACCTTATTGGTATAAGCCTTAATAATGTATACTTAACTTTGGTAATATTGTCATTTTACTATATTGGCACAGCCCAAGCTGAGCACTGACATTGTCCCCAACTATTTAAGTTGTTCGTGGATTTCTTTGACTACTTTGTAAATTGAGTCTATAAAAGTCTTTTGTGTACTTTGGTAGTAATGATCCTCAAATACTTAAGTCATTTTTGTAGTATGTGGATTGCTTCTTTTATTTCTATTATTTGTTTTCTATTATTTCTAGTTTCATGGTTCTTTCTATACTATTTCTATTATTGCTTTTTAGATTTTGTTATTAGGAAATGATAGTGAATTAAGAGTATTTATCAGTAAAAGAAATGTTCACCCTTTTCAAGTAATTCATAGGAACATAGATTTATCAAGGACCTGCTTTTTGCAAAGCACTGTGCTATGCACTGTGGAAGATACAAAGATAAGATATAAGCTAGTGTAGGGAGTCTTTCTGGCAAAGAGTATTGAGGATGCAAGAGTATTGAGGATGGCATGATAGAGTAGAGATGCCTTTGAGTTGAACCTTGAAGGAAAAAGGTGCCACTACACTATATAACAGATCCTAGACCAGCAACGTTTGTAAAATATTTTACCCTAGGTGGCAATTAAAATTATATGCGGTCACCCTATAATTTTTCCAAGTTTAGGGAACTTAGAGAGTGATTGGGGATGACCTCTATAGATTTGGTAAATTCTCTGCATTAAAAAATGATTCTGGGGGCAGCTAGGTGGCGCAGTGGGATAAAGCACCAGCCCTGGATTAGGAGTACCTGAGTTCCAATCTGGCCTCAGACACTGGACACTTACTAGCTGTGTGACCCTGGGCAAGTCACTTAACCCCCATTGCCCCATCAAAAAAAACAAAGATTCTTAAATCCATGAGAATTAATACAACATTTGAGAAAATATAGAAAGAGAAAAGGACGCAGGTCCAGCCTTCTCACCAACAACCATGCCAAAAAGATGGGAGATAGAATGATGATCCAACAGAGGAGACTAAAAAGAAATGATCAAAAGAGGCAGAACAGTGTCTTGAGAGGCAAGAAGAGAAAGCATAGATGTAGGAGGAAATGATCATCAATAATATCAACAAAAGGATAAGAAAATAAAAGTCCTTATGATTTATAAGTTAAGAGAGAACTTTAGAAAAAGCAGTTCCACTTGAGAGATGAGATCAAAAGCTAAATTTCAAAGGATGACAAAGTAGGTAGGTCCGGTAAAAGTGAAGGTAGCAAGTGTAGATAATTCTTTTTAGGAGTTTGGCAGTGAAGGGGGAGAGAAAGATTAAGAGAAAGTATCTTGAGATGATGGGGGCAAGGTCAAGTGAAATTTTTTTCTTATTCTTAGAAATGTGATCAAATAAATATGAACATGTCCTTGTACAGAAAAGAACAGAATGGTATATGACTGAATTTCCATGATGTATATAGTTTAAAATATATATTTAGTGGGGGCAGCTAGGTGGCACAGTGGAATAAAGCACAGTCCTGGATTCAGGAGGACCTGAGTTCAAATCGGCTCAGCCACTTAACACTTAATAGCTATGTAACCCTGGGCAAGTCACTTAACTCTCATTGCCCTGCAAAAAACAAAAACAATAAAATATATACTTAATACTCTTATCAACTTTTCCATAGGTTTCAATTGTCGTCTCATCGTATATGATTCTCAGATCTGGTGTAACCAAACCTAGACTCTTCTATGAGCTCCAGTTCCATATCATCTATTACCTATTGGTCATTTTAACCTGGATAGATCCCATAGGCATCTCAAACTCAACCTGTCCAAAACAAAAATTAAAACAAGTCAAAAGCAATAATTCTCTCTCCTCCTTCTTTACCTCCCTATTACTGTCAAGGGTGCTGGCTTCCTCCCAGTTACTCAGGTTTGAGCAGATAGAAGAGCAGAAAAAAGATGATTGTATCTGACACCATGAATTTCTATTATTCATTTACTTGTCTCTACTGTTAGAATGTAACCCTTTGAGGACAGGAACTGTTTTTGCTTTTCTTTGTAGCATCAGCTCTTTTTGTTTTGTTTTGTTTTGTTTTGTTTTTAGTGAGGCAATTGGAGTTAAGTGACTTGCTCAGGGTCACACAGCTAGTAAGTGTCAAGTGTCTGAGGACGGATTTGAACTCAGGTCCTCCTGACTCCAGGGCCGGTGCTCCATCCACTACTCAACCTAGCTGCCCCAGCATCAGTTCTTAACACACAGTGCTTGGCACATACATAGTAAGCACTTTGCAAGTGCTTATTGATTTTTTTATACTAAATTTAATACAGAAGTTTGAATACTGCCCTACTTGTCGATATCCTTTTCTGGATTTTGATCTTAACTTTTGATGTTTCATTTACCTTTTTCTCTTCTTCTTGGGGGGGAAGGGTGGTATCATTAATTACTACCCATATTCTTCTCTTTAATTCTCCTCTCTCTGCCTGGTCCTTCCACCCCCCAGAAATACCCACCATTATAGCAAATAAGAGTAGTTGTGTAAACCAAATCATGCAATGGCTATATCTGATAATATTTGTTTCTTTATAAACCTCTGTCAAAAGATGGGGACTAATGCTTCATGATCAGTCTTCTGGAGACCTGATTGGACATTTCATTGATCATAGTTGTCAACCTTTTGTGGTTGTTTTCCTTATATAGTGTTGCAGTCATTGTATAAATTGTTCTGGTTTCAGAGCTCTTCACTAAGGGACTATAAGCTCTGCATTGATTTGTATAAATCTTTCAAGTTCCTCAGAATTTATCCCTTTCGTTATTCTTACAACACAATAATGCACATTACCTTCATATACTGTAATTTGTTAAGCCTTGATTCTCCCAATCAATAGGCATTCACTTTGTTTCCATCCTTTGCTTTGGCAAAAAGAGCTGCTATAAATATTTTTAACATGTAGGTCTTATCTCTCTTTCTTTGATCTCTTGAGGTATATGCCTAGCATTAGTGGGGAATGCTGGATCAAAGGCTGTGTTAGTGAATTTTTGAGATATCTTTCTAACTTGCTTTCTAGAATGGTTGGATCGTTTACACCTCCACCAGCAGTGCTTTAAGTGCACTGTCAAGTAAGGATTATTAAGGGCAGGATGACTTGAAAATGTTTGTAAGCAGCAGAGAAAGAGGCAAATCAAATTATTTACCCTGTGGTATTTTTTTCTAGTCAGTCAAATATTTATTAAGCATCTACTATGTGCTAGGTACTGTGGAGATACAAAAAAAGTCAAAAGGTAGTCCTGCCCACAATTTAATGGAGAAGACAACCAGCAAACAAATATGTACAAATCAAGCTATATACTAGATAAATAGGAAGCAATTAAGACAAGGAAGGCACCAGAATTTAGAGGGGTTGGGAAAGGCTTCCTCTAGTAGGAAGGAATTTAGCTGGGATTTGAAGGAATCCAGGGAAGCCAGTAGGCAGAGATTGAGGGGGGGAGAAGCGTCCAGGCATGCGGGGCAGCCAGAGAAAATGCCTGGACCAAGAGAAGACGAAGTCTGCGTGGCCTGTTTTTTCTGCCTGATAGTCAATGAAGGTGGCCTAGTGGATACAGTGCTGGAATTAGAGTGAGGAAAGACCAGAGTTCGATTTCAGTTAGATATTTATTATTTGTATTAGCCTGAGCAAGTCATTAACTTCTCACAGGCTTAGTTTCCTCATCAGTAAAATGGAGATGATCCTAGCACCTAATTCACAAAGCTGTTAAGAAGATCAAAGGTATGACATATCATAGCACTTGAACATTTCAATGTCAGCGTTACATGTCAGTGTGATCTCTTGATAGAAAAGGTTTTGGCCACCCCTGGACTATTTGTACTGTTTATTTTCACATCTTACACAGTGAGGATTTGTTCGTTCGACACTTGCATTATTTTTAAAGATCATCAAGAAACTCCTTGGAACTAACTTAGACAAATATTAAAGGTTTCTTGGACCTGCTGAATAAAGAAATACAATCGGCACTTGGACCACAGTGGAAAGATTAGATGCTGTTTGGAGCATGGAAAGTGCTGGTTTGGGGCTCAGAGGACTTCATTCAAGTCCTGCCCCTGCCCCCTTTACTGTGTGACTTTGAGCCAGGTCACTCTCTCTGAGAGTTCATTCCCTTACCTTTAAAATGATGGGATTGAACCTAGTCCCCTCCATCTCAAATCTATCATCCATGTGACCTCTGTGCAGTAGCTCTAGTACAAATTTAATTTATCCCCATTTTATAAATAAGGAAACCAAAAACTTAGCGTAAATGGACTTGGTCATTTAACTGGGATTCAAACCCAGATATTTTAACTCTAGTCCACTGCTCTTTGCAGGAGGCTGGCTTTTAGCGTGTTCTTATTACATTCTAACCATGATAACTATCAGCTTTCTCTTAGACTGATAAAAGTTTGTGGAGGCCAAAGAGGAATCATAAATACATGTGATGATCTACTCCTTGCTTGTAGCAACTTAAAGCCCGTTTTTCATGGTAGACTGCCTGGAGCCTTGTGCTCTTAGGAAGTACTATAGTATTTCTTGTCCTATTCAACCATTAATAACTCAGGAACTTGTTATTTAGTGCCCCTGCTCAGTGGGTTAGCTGCCAGGCATTCTCGCTTGTTTTATTAAATTTTTAAAACTGTCCTTTTGATATGTTTTGTTGGTGAAGCTAATTGGAACTTTGTTTATATGTTAGGTGTACACAGTCAATTCAAAATTAAAAACATAGTTATGTGCGTTTGGATATTTTCCACCACTTTAGAGTCCCCATGACAAATAAATGGAATGCCATCTAATTGTGTCTGCACTTTGTTTTCAGCGTTCCTATTTCCGAACTCTTCTCGGCAGGATTCCACTTTCTGGTGTGGTTCCTCTGTGTGAAAAGAAATCAGAGACACACAATGTGGGTTCAAATTGTTAACTCGGGAAGCAGCCTTGCTGACTTTTTCAAATTTGCACATTGAGCGATGGTAAGTTCTCTGACTTGGCAATTATCTGATGTTAAATCTCCTAACTGAATGTACAGACTTTTTTTTAAAAACTGTGTATCTGTAACCTAGATTAAGTCATTGCATTTCTGCTATACTTATTAGGTCCTAGTTTGAAGCATGAAAAATTATTTGTCAAAGATATTACAATTCTAATATGCAGATTTATAAAAGCCTACATCTTATCTACTGAAAAGTAATCTTAATTATGAACAACATAAAAATAGAACTAAACACACTGCCCCTCCCCAACAGTACAGTCTTTTTCTTTTTTTTTTTAAAGAAACAATGAAGATAAAAGGTTATTATAATAACAATAGCATTTATAAAGCATTGTATAAATATTATCTCATTTTATCTTCAAAACAACCCTGCAAAGGAGATGCTATTATTATCTCCACTTTACAGATTAGGAACCAAGTACTTTCCTGGGGTCACACAACTAACAAGTACCTGAGGACTGATTTGAACTCAAGCTTTGTTGGATCCAAGTCTAGTGTTCAATCCACTGTGCCAACTAGGTACCTTAGCAAATATCTAACATAATTATACAGATAATGAATTGCATCAGTAGGCCAAAAACCAGGACCTTTGGAGTCAAGGAATATGTATTTAAATCCTTGCTTTGCCATTCATTTACCTGTGTGACTCTGGACACGTCATTTAAACACCTTGTGCCTTAGTTTCCTCATCTGATCTGGAAGGTCACTTCCCTTTAAAGCCTGTGACCCTATCATAAATTCATTTGGTTATCAGTCTGAGATTGTGCTGAATAAATTTTATATAGGACCTTTAAAGAATAACTATTTTCTTTATTTCTTTCCAAATAAATACTTTTATTGATGTCTGTTAGGTAAAGCATTTTTCATATTTAGAAATGTATACTTTAAGGAATATAACCATACTGAACTAAAATTTTCTCTTATTAAGCATGGATATATACCTCAAATACATTATTACTAATATCTGTTAGTTTATAAATATGGTATAGTTTATATTAGTGATTATATTATTGACTATTAAAGAGAATAGTTATTCCTGGTTCCATACTCTAGCTAGTAAAAATATTTTCTTTTGATTCAAAGAATCTTAGGTTTTTTGCTTTCCTTAACATCAGGTTATAAAATGATAATTATCTTTTTTAAAAAGTGTAGGTGACCTTTTGAGTTGTTAAGCATTTAGTCAGTACTTCTATTTATATAATATCACAGTCCTCTTTGCTCAATCAGTGAAACTGCCCAGATTCTAATTATTAGTAGTGCTCCACCAGTTTTCAGCATCTGTTTCCAGAGAACAGATGCCACACCAAAAAAATGAAGTTGCTTTGGAGAAATCTTTGTTCAGAATTAAAATGATCATTAGGATCCAGAGCTATTTTACTTCTTTGTATAAAAAGTGACTATTTTTTTCTTGAGCTTGCATATGTTGTTACTGTGTAGATAGCAAAGAATCAGTGGTGTGATAATCATTATGAAATATGAAACCAGTGAACATAAATTATAAGAAACCACACTTGAAAGGAAGCTCCTCCCCTGGACCCTGAAGTTATGTCATTCAACTGTTATATCCAGATGGGCCAAGGGACTTGTTCTTTGTAGCTTAAAAGCAAGGCTTTAGTAATAGGGAATAGTGTTTCATTGTTGAGGATCTGTTTTTTCCGTAAAATGTAAAAACTAGTTATGCTTGAATAACAAAATCTATGATGAAATTGGCTTTGGTTAGGTAGGGTTTTTTTTTCTTTTCAAATTCAACTTTGTAAACAGTAGGAAGGAAGAAAGAAAAAGAGAACCATTCACTAGAACAAGTTCATTTTCTTCCTTTATGCCCTACGTTGGTATGTATATGTGTGTTTGCTTTTTGTCCTATATTTTCATCAGTATGTTTGGGATAAGTAAAAATCAAAAGTTGTGTACTCACTGTCCTTTTCTTCAAAAGTCTGTCTGGTCCCATCTCATGGTAAATTCTTCAGCATTTCATTTAAAGCTAAATGGAGAATCACCAATGGGGCACACATTTTGGGTTAATAAACCCTTAATCAAAGCATTTTTTGCACTAGGGTTGTTTGTTTGTCCCTTTAAATATAAAACACTAAAAATGGATGTATTTTATTTCACTATGATTAAGTCCCCAGAGCCTCAAAATGCTTGTGTTCTTTCTTTCCTAGTATTAACTACTCTATTTCTTTTTTGAAATAATAATTTATTGCTCCCTTTTGTTTTTACATTATCTACATTTCCAGTATATTCCTACCCCATCTAGGGAGCTATTCATTATAACATTTTGAAGACTGTGGGAGGGATAGCTTGTATCTATCTAAAGTCTTAAGAGTACTTACTCAAAGCAGCATGAATTGTCTAATTGGGAAACGGGGTAGGATGAAGCTGTAGACCTACAGAAAAGTCTAGGAAACTGTAGAAAAGTTCTCTCTCATGCCAGTAGCACCTGGGATACTGCCAGGACATGTTGTTATTTTTTAAGCCCCACAAGTTAACTGGGTAACATCCTTAAAAGATGTCATCTGTCCTTGCTTGTCCTTATGTAATTAAGGAAGTTTTTATCCCTTCTAACAAGACAAGTCTGGGTAGTTTTAATACCCTAGCAAAGATTAACAGGATGTAGATGGGTCCAGAAAACAATTAAAAATTGCCTTAATTGTCAAAGAGGGGCAGTGATTAGCCTAATATGAATGCCAGTCCACCTTTCTTAGGATTGGCTGTTATATATTCCGTGCCTCAAACCAACCTATCATTTTTTCTCCATGCTACCAACACACTTTCTTTTTTATGTGTCAAGTAAAAAGGATCTCTCCTCTTTTGGGTCTCTGACTTTACTGAGGTTGCCAGTCTGACCCATTTTGTTAATGGATATAGATGTCATTGTTAATAAACTGATTTTGCCTGGAACCTTTTACTTCAGTTTTATTAATTTTATTTGCTGCACCCCTTCCAAAAACCACCGGAGGTTTATTTGTAGTTATTCTCTTTATATTTATTCTACTTAAACTTTTTTATGTATGTGCTGTTTTCCCTTGATACCCTTTGTGAGTAGGGAGTTGTTCTATTTTTGTTTTTTGTATCCCCATTGACTAGCATAGCAAGAAGGTACATAGTAGGCTCTTAATAAATGCTTGTTGATTGATCGAGACACTCTATACTTCTTAATGCTTCAGATTGCAATAAGTGAAATATGGTAATGGAATTAATTACAAATTCTTTAGAACATACTGCCAAATGCCTTCTACTTACATTAGTTTTATGTTGCCACATTTGTGAGCGGCACTGACCAATGGAGTACTTGAAGTATATTCCTTCTGACAGGTTTCTTTAATCTCAGTAAGTATATATTTCCTCCTAAGACAATGCTGGGAACTGCTATGCCAGTAGCACATTCAAACATGGGAGCTATCTCACCTTTAAAAAGCAGATTGCAGACATTAACCATTGTCTTCATTATAACTATCTAACTACACCCTTACTCAGTAATAACTATATGATTACTGTTCCCCTCCCCCAAATACTTAGTATTTTCTGTAAACACTTACCATATGGTTGCTTTAATTATCAACAAATGTAAACATTCCATAATAACCAGACAAAAAGTATTATGTATTAATGAAAACATCTGTTATATAATTTGTTTCTTCTTAAATATGTGTTTAACAACAGCAGTAATTATTTGTATCCCCTTATGAACTTTTTGTTTTATCTATGTTCTTTTCTTTCTTTTTTATGTTTTTACATATTTCTTTAAACTTTCAACTTATTCTATTACTATCCTTCCCACCTAGAAATCCTCCCTTGTTTTTGATAACTATCACCAAGCAAAACAACACCTTGGCCATTTCTAAAATAACTCATTTCACACCTGTAGTCATTCACCCCTTCCAAGAGTTAGGAGGTATGTTTCAATTAATGTTTCTAAAGTCTTTTACAGTTTGTTTTCCTCTATATTGTTGTGGCCTAGTTCTACTTTGCATAGGTCTTGCAAGTCTTCCCAAGTTTGTATGAATTCTTCAATATTTGCCATTTCTTATGGCATAGTAATACTCTATTACATTCATATAACATAGTTTGTTCCTCTAGTTCCCTTTGATAACTACCTACTTTGTTCAAGTTCTTTACTACCACATAAAGTACTGCTATAAAGTATTTTGTATTGGTGTGAGCCCTTTCTCTCTATTGACCTCTTTGGGTTATTTTCCCAGTAGTGGGCCAAAAGGCATACAAATGGGGTATAATACTAAATTGTTTTCCAGAACTGTTATACCAATTTATAAGTTCTTCAGCAGTTTATTAGTATGCCCGTTCACCTTAATCCTTCCAACATTTGCAGGTTTTGTCTTTTGTCATCTGCTTTGTGAAGTAAAACCTTAGTGTTTTTCTAATTTGCATTTATCTTATTATTTGTGATTCTGAATTTTTTTCATAAGGTTTTTTTTACATGATTACATTTCTTCTTTTGAAAAACTATGTGTTCATATCTTTTTACCTTTTATCTCTTGACTCTTATCCTTAGATATTGTATAAATTTCCTCTTCTGTTGGAATCAGACCTTTATCAAAAATATTTTTCTATAAAAACTCTTCCCAATTAACTGATTTTATTATAATTTTAGTTACATTGATTTTGTTTATGCAAAATCTTTTTTATTTTATTTACTGAAAAGTGTTCATTTTATCTTCTGTGGTCTTTTATTCCTAATAACTTGGGAATTCTTCCCCTAACCCATAGTTGTGAAAGGTGCCTTTTTCCATTCTCCTTCATTTAAAAAAAATGTGCTTTTTAATATTTAATCGTGTGTCCATTTGGAGCTTCTTATGATAATTGGTGTAAGAAATTGTTCCAAGTCTAATTTCTGCCATATTACTTTTCCAGTTTTTTCAGCAAGTAGTTTTGTAAAAGGAATAAGGCCATTCTTATTCCATTAATTCCATATACCTTATAATAAGATGTATTTGTTACTTATATGTAGAAATGTGATTCCCCCCCCCCCCCTTTCTTTGGGTCCTCCAAAATCCCACACTAGGCACAGCCAGAGTATATTAGAGGAAGGCCTTAAACTGAGGCATCCCTGACCTGCAAGGCCTCTCTCTGCTATGGCATGCTGTCTTTAATAACAAAAACATAAAATGTATAGCATGGTTGGGTTTTTTCATAAGGTGATTCCAGCCAATGAGCCCTTCTCTAACCTTTTACATTTGTATAATTCTTGAATTGAATCACTTTTTGTATCTGATAAGGTATAGATTTGGACTAACTAGGTACTTGCACAATGCAGTCCTTAGAAAGTTATTTAATATTCAAAATCTTGCTCAAGTAATTCAGCTATCAGAAACCTATCTCAGCTCGACAATTGACACTTCTCCTGTAGTATGCTCTTATGAAATAGAAAACAAAGAAATATGGAGAGAGTTGAGTGTTTTCACACTCAACATAAGGCTTAATGTTGAGTTTCCTTCCTTCAGGACTGTCAATCCTCTTTAGCAGAAGTTTTTATATTTCTTCTTTGGAAAACACAAAGCACCCTCTTTTAGATGATTCTACCTTCTTAACTAGATATTTAAGTAGGATAAGAAAGGTATTAAATGAGCTTAAAATAACTTTTATCCCGAATTATCCAACTACCTTATTTGGGGGTTAGTTACATAATTAGAACTTGAGCAGGCTAGGGAGGGGCAAGACCCTTAAAGGGGAGAGAAGGAACCTTCCTCCAAATCCTGTGTGGATTGAGACTAAAACCAATCTATCTGGGCCAGTGATAAAACATCACTTATTTTTTTCTCTTGTAGCGAGCTTAATTTTTTAAAAAATCTATACAAGAATTAAGGAACAGTAGAGATGCTTTTTCATTTATTTTTACCATGGGCTGTGCATTCATGAACAGAGAAATTCAGTGGCAAGATGCAAGGAAATACTGTGAGAGTCAGTGCTAATTAATGGCTCAGTTTCAGCATAGATGTAGACTGTTTCTTTCTCAGTGATCAGAAAAACTACAAGACAGAGTTTCACCATGGTTGGGAATAAAATGGCAAACTAGGAAGTAGAACTAAAATTGTTTACCAAAACCTTATTGATGGGTTAATATTTCTTAATAATATTGCATTTAAGATTACCTGCCTGTTACCATTATACCCAAAGACCTACTCATATTTGTGTGCTGGATATCCTTGCATATGCCATACTACGGATGCATAATAGCAGGAAGGGGAAGGGAATTTGCCTTTATTAAGTGCCTGCTCTGTACTGTCCACTGTGCTAAGTGCTTTACAAATAGTCTATCATTTGGTCTAAACAAACACTGCAGAGTGGGTGCTATTATCATCCCCATTTTACAGTTGAGGGAGCTGGGGTAGGGTTAAGTGAACTTGCCCAGGTTCACACAGCTGGGAGAAGCCTGAGGCTGACTTTGAACTCGGGTCTTCCTAAATCCAGGCCAGCACTCTTTCCATTACACTAGGTCACAACAGGGGAGAGCATTCCATCAGAGAGGGAACCCAGGATCATGACCTTTTGGTGAAAAACCTTGATTCCCTGAATAGTAGCAACAGAAATTGCCTAAGTATCTACAGGCTGTGAGCCTTCGATCTGGGGACTTCTTTGAGACTGATGTCAACTCAGTGTTAGGTTGTTGATTAAACATGAAACAGGCTCTCAGCTCTACCTGAACATCTTAAAGTTAGGATTGACAACCACCTGTCTTAGATGCTTTCGGTTAAAACATTCTTTAAAATAACAGGTCTCGGTTTAGCACCCTCTTCATTAAATTCTACAAATTCTCAGATTTCTAACTAGGAATCTCCCTCCATATCTCCTTTAACTGGGTCACAGTCAGATCCTTAAGTAATTTTATTTCCTTCATAGTTTAGCTTTTTATTAATTTCATCATTTACGGGTCTGACCTTCAGAGCAACCACATAAATTGCACAACTGCTGAACTGCTGAATTTTAATTATGCCACGTAAGAGATCTAATAACAATTCAACTTGCTTTTTAAAGAAATATATACATCTATTTCAGGGCATTTGATGTAGAACTTCTTTATATCGCACAGTTTTTTAAAATTCCAATAGCGGAAGTTGCTGTCAACTGGACTGAAATTGAAGGTAAGTGTGAATTGTTCATATGACAACTAATCTAAAATCAGCCCAAGTCAAAACAATTTTAAGATCCTTCCTTTACCTGTTGTTATCATGGCTTGGTCAACTCTCTTTGTCAACAGACCAACAACAGTCTTTTCTGCCACAGTTTTTCTAGCTTCTACTTCTCTCCCTTATGCAGTGGGAGAGGTGCCCTTTCTTATCCACAAGACTTCCAAGAGATTTACTAAGCATAGCTCACTTAATAGGTACCAGAAAAGGTACCATACTTGTCAAAAGTTAGCAAAATGGCTTAGAATTTTTGAGGATAGATAATGCTTTTTGTTAGCATAGTGTTTGTTTGACTTTTTTCGGGAGATAGTTAATGGACATTTTTTATGTACCTAATGTTTATAGGAGATTGAAAAGTGAATAAATCTGCAGTCCTGCTCCATGGATATACTTTTAAAATCTATTCAAAACCACTTCTTATCTCATACATATATATATCATATATCTGGGGGGGGAAATCAAGTATTTTGTGTGTCTCCCCTGTGATTTCGTTAAGATAGGGAGCACCTGGGTGAGGAAACCGCCTCTTTCAATGCAGATCTGAAACTATTCTAAATTTATAGGATTAGAAAGTTGTCTGGGGTGGGGCAGCTAGGTGGCGCAGTGGATAGAGCACTGTTCCTGGATTCAGGAGGACATGAGTTCAAATGCGACCTCAGTCACGTGACATACTTACTAGCTGTGTGACCTTGGGCAAGTCACTTGACTCCAATTGCCTCACCAAAAAAAAAGTTGTCTGGGCCAGTGAGAAGTTAAGTGTTTTTTCTCCATGGCCTTTTACCCAGGATGTATCAGAAGAAGGATTTTAACCCAAGTAGTTCTGACTCTGAGGGCAGCTCTCTATCCCTACTATACCAAACTGTTTCTCAATCTATAAATATCTTGGGCTATAGTGATTTTGTTATAATTGTATGCTATTTACCAGATAGAGTGCCAGGCTGTACTTCTATTAGCTTAATGGTAAACTACATACAAGTAGGTAATTATAAGTGTGTCTTTGCCTTGGCACCAGTTCTGACGTTAACTTGCTTTATAAGCTGTATCTCCTTTAAAGCTTATAAAACAGCAAACAAAACCACATGAATGAATGTTACCTTTCTCCTCATTCCATTCCTATCCTTTCCAAAAGGATATCTTACCAGGCCATTGGGTTATTTCCCCATCTGGAGGGTCTACTCAGTCTAAGAATTAAACCCATCTTCCCAAAGTTCTCCAAATTGTAGATGTTCTAGAATCAGCCTATGCCTCCCCAGGCTATTCGAGAACAGATAACTTAGCTTACTTAGGGTCTGAACTAATCCCTGTGTTTTAGAGAGTGGAAGGAGAAAATAGAGGGGTGTTTTCATTGTCCATGCCTTCATTTTCAGTTCAATTCAATGAGTGTTTATTAAGTGCCGCCTACTGGCCAGACACGTGCTAGGCACCAGGGATACAGAGACAGTTCTTGCCCCAAGGAACTCGCATTTCACTGTGGAAAAATAACATCCACAAATAAGCCAATTCAAATATATTTGAAAATGAATATAAAGTGTAACCCATGGCCATGTAAACCCATGTAACCCATTCTGAGCTTACATGGACATGTCATCTCAAGAAGGCTGACCTTTTTCTCTCTTTGGCCTATGCTGCCTCCGCACAGCAGTCATGCTGGGAATTTCCAAATATAGCTCATGTCTAGCTTTCCACATGTGTGGGTAAAGAGAGTCCCCAACTTCCATAAAAGCACCCATGGTAATAGAACAAGTGTATAATAGCCTTTATTTTACCCTATAGAAATGCAGAGATGCAGCAGACTCACAGAAGTTTGTAAACAGAGAGAGCACTCAAAATAGTTTCCCCCTGCAAAGGAACCAAACTCGGAGCTGTCAGCGGGGCAATGTTCCAGTGTTCCAATGAATTCCTAGTGCTCTAACATGGTTCTCCAATATCTTTTCAGACACATTGGAGCCTCTTTTGGACTCCCCTGTTGAGCAAACATTTTGTGGCTCCTAGAGTCAAACCCCTTCCACTTCTACCTGTACTGTCCAAATCTTACATGGTAGTGGAAGAGAACTAAGTGCAAGTCTTGTACTCCCTCATTCTGTTACCTTAACTCTTTGTTGCCCAGCAGCAACAGGAGTGGCTAGCACATTAGCAGTTCTCTCTGAACTTGGAGTTGCTCTCTAGATCCTCTGCATGGCTGGCAGTATCTAAGAAAATCACCTTTCTCTGCTACAGGTCTAGATCATGGGTCACATTGCCCATATATTCCCTTCTCAGCCATGTGCCTGCAAGAACTGTGGCTGCTCTCTCCTTTCCCGGGAAACGACACAATCAGGGATTCTTATCACTGATCGAGTAAAAAAGCTGGGGTAAAAAAACACCTGCCACTTCCACACATTCCTACCCATAGACCAAAAAGTAAGGTTTCTGGGAGTGGCAGGAGAACCCCATCAATAAATGGTCTTTATCCACTTGCATTCCTTATGCAGGTTAATTAGTTGCATTACACTTTATTTTAGGTGCCTTGGTTTCTCGTTTATAAAATAGAGATAACAGTCCTTTAATTAGTTACATGGAATGAGATTAATATGTTCAGAGCTTTTTGTGCTCCTTGAGAAGATATGCTTTAAAACAAAAAGTATGCTAATAGTCAAATGACTTGATGCAAACAGTTTTTGTACATCTATAAAATATGGGACTAGTATGGTTTGTAATGGACAAACTAGTGCGTAGCTTCAGACAATTAGATTATTTTTATATAATATGACAGTCTGTAGTCTGGCCTGATAGTTGAATATAAGGGAAGACTTGGAGATGGGAGAGATCTGCATTCATAGTCTAGTACCTGCACTTTTGGCCATGAACCCTCCCCAGAGCTGAACTTTCCTTATCTACAAAGCAGAGGCAGTAGTCCTATACCTCATAGCAATGTTGTAAGGAAAATACTTAAAACACCATAAATGTGTTAGGGTTTTTTTTAACTAAGGTTGGATTAGGTATGTCAGAATCTTTTTTGTGAGCTCTTACAGGGCGTTTTGGCTATTTATATGTAATTAGTGCTTCTGCAGTAACCAAGTGGGGTTGTCTTAGGAAACATAGGATTTAGAAGGAAGCTTGGAGATCACCTAATGCAATTTTCCCAAAGAACTGACTGCTCACGTCTCACAGAAATGAGAAATAAGTGAGAGACAGGATTCAGACTCAGCTTATCAAGCTCTCTGTTCTACGTGACACCATCACTTTATTTCAGATAGCATTATTAAACCTTGTCTGTGTGCTTCCCTGTCTCTTCCATAGTCATTTTTAAAGTTCTTCATTAAACTTGCTACTTCCATTTTGTTTCTAGGGTTTGCATTCCAGAGTTATTTATGGCTTAATGTGAAATACATTTAAAGTTTGGTCACAATTTAAATAGGCTAGAAAGATTATTGTCAAAGGTAGTATTGGTTGACTTTTAATATAGTTTTTAAATTGATTTACCATTAGTGCTTATTCAAGCCAATTTATTTTAAATTCTCCTTTAATTACAGGTTCTAAGCTGGTCCCATTTTGGAGCTGGCTACAGATGGGCAAAGATCTACTTTTTATACGACTTCAGTATTTGACTGGTATCTGGAAACTCGTAAACACTCGGAAAAAAAATTAGGTTATTTACCTTCATTGAGGGTATTATTATTAATATGTACCATTGGCCATTTCATTTGAAATTAAATATTAAACTGAGGTAACACTATGGAGCTTGTCTTTTTTTTTTTTTTTTTGCTCCAGGGGTTATTTATTGCTGTTTTGGGGATAATTGTGGCAGGAACTCTGTGCGTTTAATGTCTTTCCTCTGCCATCTTGACTCTGCCTGTCTATTTTTTTTTTTTTTTAAGAAAAATATTGTTCAATTCTTTTAGGAGGTAATTAGAACAAAAGTCTTTTTTAAAGTAGGTATGGGGTCAGGCTAGGTGGCTCAGTGGATAAATCACCAGCCTGGATTCAGGAGGACCCGAGTTCAAATCTAGCTTCAGACACTTGATACTTACTAGCTGTGTGATTCTGGACAAGTCACTTAACCCTCATTGCCCCCACAAAAAAAAAAAAAAAAAAATAGATATGGTAGGGGTAGTAGTATTGGCTACTATTGTGAATGTTTGAACACAGCTCTTTGATTATCACTTTCTCATATATATACATACACAAATGTTTTCCTACATGTAGTTGGTTTTAATCATGTATTTGTGTATTTAAAAAGATAACTGGAAATGTTTAAATGCCATAGATGTAGCATTAGCTATAATTCTTGTTAAAAAAGCCAATAGTCAAAATTCCATTCCAAGAATTAATATGGTAATTTATTTCATTTTTGCATAAAGTGTTCTTGTCTCACTAAATAAGTTTATTGAAATCTTCCCTTGAATCAAATTCAATAGAAATTGTTATGAGCATCAGTTTCCAAGTTTTGCCACAAGATTCAGTTTTCTAATTCTGAGACTGTTAGGCTCTTCTAATATTGGATATCTTGTGACAGCATAATGGCTTCTGTTTTTAAGATAATAGTCTTAAAAACCAGTCATTTAGGGGGCGGCTAGGTGGCGCAGTGGATAAAGCACCGGCCCTGGATTCAGGAGTACCTGAGTTCAAATCCGGCCTCAGACACTTATTAGCTGTGTGACCCTGGCAAGTCACTTAACCCCAATTGCCCCGCAAAAAAACAAACAAACAAACAAAAAAAAACCGGTCATTTAGAAGATGTCCTAAGCTATTGGTAATTTGAAATGAAGCTTTTGAATTTTTAATTGTTCTCAAAGTGTATTTTTAAATCTGTGACTAGTGATTGCAACAGTACTTGGGGTTTTTGAGGAAATTTTTCATTCATCACAGTTTATATTTAATTTCTCTTCATATTCCTTACTAAATTTAACTTATGTTTCAAGAGACTTAAAACAAAAATCAACATAATTTTAAAGTAGTCTAATAAAAGGTTTCCCTAAAGAAATTTGTTCATTTCCTTCAACCTCTCTTATACGGTGACAGACTTTTGTTGTTGTTCAGCCTTTTTTCAGTCATGTCCAACTTTTCATGACCCTATTTGGTGTTGTCTTGGCAAAGATACTGGAGTGGTTTGACATTTCCTTCTCCAGCTCATTTCACAGATGAGGAAAATGAGGCAAACAGGGTTAAGTGACTTGCCCAATGTCACACAGCTAGTAAGTGTCTGAGGCCAGATTTGAACTCAGCAAGATAGTCTTCCTTAATCCAGGTCCAACGGTCTATCCACTGTGTCACCTACCTGCCTCATGACAAATTTAAATTTTATAAAAAGTATATTCAAAACACATTCTTCTCTGATCAGGTAGTAAAAACAAATAGAAGTGAGTCATGGATCTATGAACCTACTTAATTAATAATTCCTGAACAACACAAGATGAAGATATCTCTTACTTTCACTTATGCTATCTATGTTTAATACCCAGGTCAAATTTTTGGTTGCGAATCATGTAAAACTGAATAATCAAAAATAGCATCATTGTTCTTAATGTCTTTCTATCCAAAATAAATCAGTAGTCCTTTCAGCTAGTAAGATAGCTTGTTCTGCTGAACAAGGTACTCCTTCATTAATCTGTATATTTACCAATATATATGACCACCTTGATCCTTCCAACTTGTTAATTTTATGGTGAGTAAGTAGGTGTCATAGGCTCTTAGTCTATTTAAGTGGATTAATTTCTCATTTTCATTTTATGAACATGAATAAGTTTTATTAAATTTAAAACTTAAGGAGTACAGTAGTTTTTCAGAGAATATATTAATAAAGTTTTATCAATAAAACATTTTTTAGTGTACAAAAGGGAAAAAATGTGGAGAACAAATAGTAACTTTCTTATTAAATGTAATATTTTTATATTAAATTCTAACATTCAATTTCTTATATAATTCTTGTTTTTTGTATATTTTAATGATTTTGTTCAATTCACAAGAAAGACTTTATTAAGTTGCCAAATGAAGGAAAGGTTTGTATTTTAAATGGCAGAGGTTATCCCAAATTAAAATTTTTCCTTTTAAAATACAAATATCCATAGGAAGGCAAAACATTTTAATATTAATTTTAAAAATCAGATTATCTAATAACTTGTTAAGGATTGCTAAAATTGGAATTTTGATTTGGAGAGAAAGAGGTCAGAGTTATTTGTCCATAGTTCTTTACATTTTTCCCCATAGGCTGTGAACTTCAGAAAGGGGGACTGTTTTTGCTTTTTTGGGAGGAGGGTATCCCCAGAACTTAGCACAAGGCCTCTCACATAATAAAAGCATAATAAATGCTATTGACTTGATTTACCTAAGTTAGCCCTCAGAAGAAGACACTGTGAGTAATATCATATATCACAACTCATTCAACTATTCCCCGATTGACAGGCATCCCTGCAATTTTCAGTTCTTTTCCATCACAAAGAGAGCTGCTATAAATATTTTAGAACATATATGTTCTTTTCCTTTTTCCCTAATCATCTTTGGAAGTAGACCTAGGATCAAATGATATAGGCAGTTTAATAACTATTTGGGCATATATCTAGATTGTTCTCCAAAATGATTGGAGCAGTTAACAATTTCACTACCAATTTCACTACCCCTCCAAAATTCATCACTTTTCCTTTCGATCTTTAGCCAAACAGGTATAAAATGATATCTCAAGGTTGTTTTAATTTCAATATTTAATTTCTCTTTTTAATTCTCTATTTCTCTAATCAATATGACTATTAATTATTTTTATTTCTGCATCAGAAAATTGCTTGTCCATATCCTTTAACCATTTATCGGGTGGGGAGTGACTTGTATTCTTATAGATTTAAAACAGACTTTTGAGGAGGTACAGGATAAAAAGATAAACAGAAGGATAAACAGAAGAAAATGGAATAGAAGGAAATAGTCATCATAATTATGAATTTGAATGGGATGAACTCACCCATAAAATATAAGTGGATAGAAAGAATAGAAATCAGAATTTAACAATATGTTGTTTACAAGAGACACTTGAAACAGAAAGACACACAAACACACAATTAGTAAGGAGATGGAACAGAATCTATTATGCTTCAACTTAAGTTAAAAAGGCAGGCAGATGAGGGCAGCTAGGTGGTGCAGTGGATAGAGCACCGGCCCTGGAGTCAGGAATACCTGAGTTCAAATCTGGCCTCAGACACTTAACACTTACTAGCTGTGTGACCCTGGGCAAGTCACTTAACCCCAATTGCCTCACTAAAAAAAAGAAAAAAAAAAGGCAGGCAAAGGTAGCAATCATGATCTCAGACAAGGCAAAAATAAACCTAATTTAAAGAAATAAAAAAGGAAAATACATTTTAATAAAAGGTACCATAGATGATGAAGCAATATCAAACCATTTTTATAGCGAGTTTCTCAGATAAAGGCCTCATTTCTTAAATATATAGGGAACTGAGACGAATTAATTTTTTTTAAAAAGCCATTTCTTAATTGACATTGTCAAGGGATAAGAACAGGAAGTTTTCAGAGGAAGAAATCAAAACTATAGTCATGAAAAATGCTCTAAATCATTATTAATTGGAGAAATGCAAATTAAAACAACTCTGAGGTACCAGCTCACCCCTATCAGAAATGATGAAAGCTGAAAGGGATGAGGGAAAATAATTTCATTAATAAACTGTTGTTAGAGTTTGTGAATGGGTCCAACCACTCTAGAAAAGTTTGGAACTATGTCCAAAGGGCTATAGGACATTTGACCCAGCAATACCACTACTAGATCTATACCCCAAAAAGATCAAAGGAAAAAGAAAAGGCTCTATATGTACAAAAATCATCATAAAAGTTCTTTTTGTGGTGGCAAAGAATTGGAAATTGAGGGGATGCTCATCAGTTGCGGAATGACTGAACAAGTTGTGGCATATGATTGTGATGGAGGACTATTGTGCTATAAGAAATAACAAGGAGGGTAGTTTCAGAAAAACATGGAAAAACCTATATGAACTTATGCAAAATGAAGTGAGCTGTGGTAAGATTATTGGAATTTGGCTGTCTGATTGGATGAGCCGCACCTGGCCTGCCCTGAAGTGACATATGAAGCTGATGTCAGAAGGAAAAACCATTCTCCACAGGCAGTTTTTAAGGACCTCCCCTTTTGGAGGAGGATGAGTAAACACTGGCTGAGGGGAGCTGGCTGCTCTTTCGGAGTTATTGCTCTCCTCCCGGTGGTGTCAGCAGCAGCAGCAGCAACAGCAGCAGTGGCAGTGGCAGATGAATCCTTCCGGCCTGGCTGTAAGCTGCTCCTTCCATTGAAGCTACAAGCCCAGTGTGAATTAAATACGAACTCTGCTCTTTTGTATAGACTTAGGTTAGAGCTAGGAGGATTATCCATATTTCTTTTCCCCTATTCCCTGATTTTGATATTATTAATTTCACCTTTGCTGTTTACCTTATTCTTCTTAATAAAACCTAATTCATTTGTAGAGCAGAGGCTGTTAGGCTCCTTTCTTATTGGTCTAGGAGAAATATCTAAAAAGGTAGTTCGGAGGGGAGAGAGCTTTAAACCTATAGGTCCCTCATTATTTCTGGGACCCCAATATTTCAGCAAGCCACGCAATTAATTCTCAATATATTAAATTTGGCCCCCACAGAGCAGAACTGGGATATCATTGTACGTAGTAACAGCAATATTGTAACGATGAACAATTGTGAAAAACTTAGCTACTCTGATAAATATGATTCAAGGAAATTCCTAAGGATACATGATGAAAAACGCTATCTACCTTCAGAGAAAGAGCTGATGAACTCTTAGTAGAAATTATATAGTTTTCTCTTTATTCTGTTTTCTTGCTTGTTTTTTGCACAATATTGTTAATACAGAAAAATGTTTTGCATGATTTTACATGTAAATTGCTATCATTTTGCTTGGCTTCTCAGGTGGAATAAGGGTTGGGAGGGAGAAAGAATCTGGAACTCAATTTTAAATATTAAAAATAATAAATTTTTTAAAACTAAAAAACCCTTAAAATATAAAAAATTATGTATTAAATCAAGCCAAATTTTAAATGGTTGGTAATCCTTTGACCATATCTCAAGTGTTTTCAATCCCACTCCCCTCTTTATTATCTTACACTCTTTTCCTTGAATGTCTTAAATTATTAATTATACTTAGTAATACTTGGTGATAAGACATTCAAATACAAGACTATAAAAGTTGGGGCTAAAAATACTGACTTTTATATATTTTTTTGAGATTTTTATAGAGATTAAAACCTGTTAATTTTAACACCAATTTCTCTAATTACAGGGTAACATCTCCTATAATTAACACAAAACCATCCAAATAACCAGAATAATAGCTGACAGAAACACCACCTTAAGATTTTTATATTTCTTTACAAATATTCTTATTTGGTCCTATGATATTTTGTTATACCCTTTTAAGAGCTGAGGAAACAGAAATAGGTTCAGTGATTTGCCCAAGTTCACACAACTAGTTAGTGTAAAGAACAGGATTCTAACCTCCTAAAGCCATGTCTCTCTTTTTCTACTATGCCACATTGCATATCACCAAACCCCAATGCAAACAAAAGAAATTCAATTTTGAAGTTGATTTTGTGAAGGAGCATGGATCTCAAATAGTTTCCTACACTTAACTTTCCTCAGAGCTGGGGCAAAGAATGTGCTTTGTAAGCAGCAAAATAACCATAAACGTGAGGTTACTCTTATAGGCAGGAAAACTCTAAAAATGAAAAAAGAAAAAAAAAACTTAGGGAGACAACACTTCAAAAACAAAGTTTTGACAGAAGTCAAACAGATTGAAGCCAGTGGGGTCTCCTTCATTAAATGACTTCAAATAAAGGTGGGTGACCACTTGTCTGGTCAACTGAAATGGGGATTCTTTTTCAGTTACAGGATAGTCTAGATACCCTCTAAGGTTTCTTGGGGGAGGTGATGCTGGAGGAAGAAAATTACAAGCCAAGTTCCTATAGAGGTGACCAAGAACAGTAGTTCCCCCTCTCAAAGACTCAACATCCAGAGGCTCCTTGTGGTAGTGGCTAGAAAGCTTATCTGGGACCCAGGAAGACGGGTTCAAATGTGACCTTGGACAAGGCATTTCCTTAAACCTTAAGTTTCTTTCTACCTTTAAAATTGTGGTCCTATGATCCTCAAGGGGAATGGGTTCTACAGGAATCCATCAAATCTGACAAGCAGTGAACAACATGTCCAGTAGGAATGGTGACAGAAGGTGTTACTCCTTGGGTGGGAGCTCCTGAAAGATGAAGGGTCAGGGCACTGAAGGGCACAAATTCTCTTGGAGGTAGCAACTGCCACAGCAACAACTGAAGCTCCTACACTGACTAGGTGACTGTCAGCAGTGCCAAAGTATTCACCATTTGAATGGTCACAGGAAATTTGCATAGTCTAGGTAGGCAATTAATTATAAAAATTTCTGCAGCAAGAACTGGGATAGAGATACATACATACATACATGGATGATAGGTAAGTAGATTGATAGATAAATATATAGGCAGACAGGTGGAGAGAGATGGAAAGGGAAATAGAGACAAGCAGATGGATAGGCTTAGATATATAGGCAGATAAATGGATGGATCAATAGATTGATAGATGGGGCAGCTAGGTGGCGCAGTGGATAGAGCACCGGCCCTGGAGTCAGGAGGACCTGAGTTCAAATCCGACCTCAGACACTTAACACTTACTAGCTGTGTGACCCTGGGCAAGTCACTTAACCCCAATTGCCTCACCAAAAAAAAAAAAAAATAGATTGATAGATGGATGGATGGATGGATGAATGGATAGCAAAAGTAGTTCCCATTAAATATAGATTGACTGCAGTAGAGTTTTTGAGTGAAGTTTTAAAAAGGTTTCATGACTTTTTTACTTCATTGATAGTATTCCAGATTTTCCCTTTGAGCTTAAGTATGGCATTTATGCTTCTTATGTCAAAGAAAATGTAGGTGAATTGTACCAAGCTGTCTCTTGTGTCTTTCTCTTCCACTACCTTGTAGATGCTGCACAACCTCGTTACTGCATGCCCACAGTGCAAATCAATAGCACTAATAGGGAAAAAATGAAGGTGACTCTCCCCAAGCTTTCTCACACTCCTGAGAGTCTTGTCCCTGTAACTCGTTTATGACATGACCTTTATCTCTACATCATGCATCCCTTTGGAACTTTTATTTGGGGGAGGGGGGGTTGGTGAGGCAGTTGGGGTTAAGTGACTTGCCAAGGGTCACACAGCTAATAAGTATCATGTGTCTGAGGCTGCATTTGAACTCAGGTCCTCCTGAATCCAGGGCTGGTGCTCTATCCACTGCACCACCTAGCTGCTCCTGGAAGTTATTTTAATATATGAAGTGAGATGTCAGTTTGGCAATGAACATTTATTAAGTGCCTACTATGTGCCACACATTATACTAAGTGTTGGGGATATAAATATGAAAGAAAAAGACAGAACCAGCCCTCAAGGAGCTTACAATCTAATAGCAGAAGACAATTCACAAAAAGAAGCTGAAGTTTGTATGGAGGAGGTATGGGGAAGGTACCTGTTCTAGGGGCATGCTGGAGAAGTCCAAAGAAGGATAGCCCAATAGGAAAGGAAGAGGTGGCTAGCCTCAGTGCCCTCCTTAAATTGGGGTTCAGGGAGGAGCCCTCCACTTTGCCTGCCAATCAGAGAGTTCCCAGGGGCAGAGGATCCTGATGAGGTGTGAGTACCAAGGCTAATGTGATGGTGCAGGATGATTAAAGCCCTGGACATGATGGAAACTTCCAAAGGTTTCAAAGGATGGAAGTGGGGAGAGTGTTCTATACCTAATCTCTGACAGGTAAATTTCCACTTTCTCTAGCACTTTTTATTGAATAGTGACTTCTTACCCCAGTTTGGGGGATCTGTGGCTTTATTGAGCATTGGGTTACTATGTCCATTTGCTTTTGTATCTTTTTTACCTGTTCTATTCCTCTAATCATTCTATGTTGTAATCAGTACCAAGTAGTTTTGATGATTCCTGCTTTGTAACAAAGTTTAAGATCTGACTACATCTAAAAATTTAATTGAAACAATAACTTCAGGAAAGTTGCAGGATATAAAGTAAATCCACATAAGCTATTAGCATTTCTGCAGCCATAGTTAAAATAGTCAAAATTAAAATTCTGGGTTGCCAGTGACAAGCAGATTCCATAGAAGAGAACCATAACTAATTCTAAAAATATGAAAGTGAAGTGAGGATGCCCTGCCAATTCAGAGAAAAGCTGATCCCTTCAAAACAGTGCCACATTGAAACCACACTGAACCCACACCTCCAGGTGAAATGTAGGGCAGCTAGGTGGCACAGTGGATAGAGCACAGGCCCTGGATTCAGGAGGAGCTGAGTTCAAATCCGGCCTCAGACACTTTACACTTATTAGCTGTGTGACCCTAGGCAAGTCACTTAACCCCATTTGCCTCATTAAAAAAAAAGAAAGAAAGAAAGAAAGCTAGAACAGGTGAAATGTAGATGATGAAGAAATGGCATTGGTCGTTCTCTAATGTTTTACCTTTTAGGAAGTGAATAGTTAGGGTTCCAATGTAAGGGCCCAGTCACGTGAAAAATTGCCTGGGATAAGGTCAGTTTTGACATCATCTAATCTCAGTTTAAGCTTTATTATGGCTCCTACCATTAGATAATTTGGGGTCCAAACCCTATAACCAGCTGTAACATGCAGACAATTATATTGCAGTGAGAAGAATGAAGGACTTAAAAACAAAAGACCTGGCACTCCTAACTACTGGCTATGTGACCTTGGGTTTAATCTTTCTGAGCCTCAGTTTACTCATCTATAAAATTAACATAATTAATACTTGCATTACCTAGCTTTCAAAGTTGTTGTAAGGAACAAATAAGAACATGTATGTAATGAACTTTGTAACAAATAAAGTACTATATGAATAGGAGACAGGGAATGGACCCATGAGGTCATTGCTGTAGGCAGTTGTACCAATGTAGGTCAGTTCCTTCTCTACTATTTATAGTTTTAGAGAATTGATTAGAGCACTGAAAGATTGAGTGATTTTCTCAGTCACACAGTATGTATCAAAGGCAATACTTGAACCCAGGTCTTCCTAGATTCTTATGATGCTTCTCACATTATATGAATATGAGCTATTATTATCCAACTTTATCATCACCTTCCTACACGCACTGTCTTTTCCAATTAGGCAGATCTCTTACCCATCCACTCCATGACTAATTCCTATCTCCAAGACTTTCCTTATGCTTCAGAATTCTTGTTTAGCATAGAATTTAGAGTTGGAAAACTCTTTGGCAATAATCTAGTCTAACCTCATTTTTAGTTTTCATATCATTTTAAGTTATATCAATTGGCAAATTATTAGCTAACTCAAATTCAGTACTTCTATGCATTTCAATATGAAATGCAGCAGATAGAGAATTGAACTTTGAATTATAGAACCTGAGTTCCAACCTCAGCTTAGTCACCCAAGTGACCTTGGACAAGTCACTTTCCCCCTGGATTTCAGTTTCCTCATCTGTAAAAGAGGGATTGGACTAGATGACCTGTAAGGTCCCTTCTAGGCTTTATATCTATAATCTTATGATTTGGTAAGAGTATGCAAGAGAATCTATGTTCAAACATAGACGTGCTGTAATGTAGATGAATTAAATTCAACAAATTAAGTACCGAGTATGTTCTATATATGGCGTTAGGTACTGCAAGGTGTGCAAAGATAAAAAAACACAACAGGTCCTGCCCTCCAGGTGGTTATACTCTAATGAGTTTTGAAGTTAAAATATGTACCTATGAAGATGAAAATGACATAGATGTAATGAGGGCAAAGGAAAAATCCAGACAAAGTGCTCTGGGAAAATTAAGAAATGATCATTTTCAGCTAAGAAGAGAATCAGAGAAAAGTTCATGAAAGGTATGAATATTTCAATGGAATTCTTTTTTTAAAAAAGACATCAATGGCAATTTACTTCTAGGGAATTCAGGCTGAAGGTTGCACATCAGTGTGTTCTTAAACCAATGAAAAATTTTACAAATCCCCGAAATAGTGTATGTATTCTATGGCCACAAGTAAAACATAAATAGAAAATTGACATTAATAAACTAGTCCAGTACACAACTGGATACATTCAGCATGTTTTTATGCCTTTCTCCATTATTCGTTATGACTTATGTCTGCTTGATTTCACCACTTTTTGTTCATACTTGATTTAATAAACCAAGCTCCATTCCATCTTTCTCATTCTTAAATAACACTACGGGATTCCTGTGACAATATTACATGATTGTCCGTGATCCTCAGGATCTCCAGATTCCCAATGGAGGGGCAAGCAGAAGCAGAATGATAAACAAAAAGAAATAAAAACTAGTTCCTTTTTTCTTCAGCTACTCTTACTGTTACTACTCCTAATGCTGTTGTTGCTCCTATTTCCACTATTACTCTTCATTCCTATAATAATAAGAGCTTCCATGGAACCTCTTGCCCTAAAATGTCAGACTCCAACTACTTTTTTTTTTTTTTAAGTAAAAATGAGCCTTCAGGACAAGTTCGGGTCCTGTGTTCCCATGTACAATCTTTTGGCAACAAAATGGGGAGTTGTGACCTGCAGTTGAGGAATCATCACACTAAGTATTGAGTAAGTGCCCAACTTGTCTTTCTTAAAATAAAAGATGTATTGGTTGATTCTGCCAAATTCATGCCCTAAGCAAAATGGGCCAGATTCTCACTCTCCCACAGAATTAGGTAGTATGAGATTTTGGCCCAATAATGTTTCCAACTATGGTTACCTTGCTCTTCCCACTAATGGATTATGCGAGGAGAAACTGAATTGAGTTTAAAATTTAAAACCCCCAGTCTTTACAAACTCTTAACAAATTATTTTGACCTCCCATAAGACTTGCACATTCACTGAGTCGGTACACTGCACAATCAGAGATTCTCAAATACCACCAAACCTTTCCCTTCTTTGGTTGTTTAGTTTTTGTTCACTAGAAATTGCTCATCTTATTTAATAAAGGCTAAACCTAAATAGCAATGGGAAATCAATTCTATTTTTATTAGAGGGAAATAGTAAAAAAAATCTGCTTCAAACTAATTTAATTGCTTCAACATACTGTCCTTTATATTAAGCACATCAGGGCATAGTGGACTGGGTGCTATTTAGGAATTAGAAAATCTGGATTCTAGTTATGGTTCTTCTATTAGTGGTGTGTAATTTAAGATTCTAAATGTGGATTCTAATGTGTTCCCCCAGTTTGGGGGAAACTGACTAAAAATCACTGATAAAACGAGTTTAGGTTTTTAAGGGTTTATTGGAAAATAGAAAGAAAAAGATTGAGAACAGAATTCTAACAGCCTGGCTTTCCTATCTTTCCTCAAATTTCCTGTGAAGTCCTCTCCCGCCACCACCATCAAGTCCGGAAGCCAAAAGGCCAGCGCTCTCTGCGCAGGCTCCCTTTCCTCCTTCCTGTCTCCTCCCAGACCATAGGAGGCTCCTCCAGTTGATTGGCTGGTAGACTTGATAGACAGCACCCATGAGCAAATGTCATTTCCTGACGCCAAGGAAAAGCCACAATGCCTCTGAGGCATTTTCCTCATGGTGGAGCTCTCCACAGCAAGTCTCCAGTAGGTGGCATCATTCCAATCATTACAGTGGTCATATAATTTTGGGCAAAACAGTCTCTGTGATACTCAGGTTATTTCTTTAATGAGGATAATAATAAATGCCCTACTTACCTTATATAGTTGGGGTCAAATGGGATAATAAGGCAGAAAGTACTGCACCAGGAATCAGGAAGACCTGAGTTAAAAATCTTGTTTCAGACGCTTGACTAGCTGTGAGACCCTGGGCAAGTCACTTAACATCACTCTGCCTGTATTTCCTAATCTGTAAAAGAGAAATCATAATACTATCTATCTTCCATCAAGGATTATTATAAGTGCTTGCAACAGTGCCTGACACATATTAAGCACTTGATTAAATTTTTGACATTGATAATGAAGAAAAATGATTTAATATTTGTAAAGCCCTTTGCAAATCTTAAAACATTATATAAATGTTAGCTTTTATAATGTGTGTAAAAATCTGATGTATAAAGAGAAGGCATTATTTCAATATCTAATAACATGTTGAACTCTGGTGGATTTAGGAAGTTTCCCTATATTTAATTTACAAAATGAGCCTTTCACAGAAAAGGAAAAGCAAAAAACCAGATTCCGTCTTCTCTCCTGCTGAACCATTTTCATTAAGGGAAGCAAAAATAGAATTATCATTCCTTCTATAATATTAGAATGGAAGAGAGTCAGTAAGGAAGAAAAGTGGTTAGATTTCATTGTCTCCATGTTGTGAAACCACTGTGAATGGGCACCACTTTTTGTTAGAAACATGCTTGACATTTCACCATTTCAAGTAACTTGAATATCATTTCAGTGGCTCTTAAAAGTGACAGTGTTATGCTGCCTAAGAAGTTATCCCTGACAAGGAGATAGATGGCCTTCAAGAGCACCTCATGGGGTGAAAAACTCTGATAAGTTTTATGAGTGTCAATGAAGAAGCTAAGAGTTCAGAGAGTGGTTAAAGAGCAGAAGTCTGTTATTCACTCAGATTGTTAGCAATGTGAAACATAAATCTGGCTGCTGCCTGGCTGGTCAACAAAGAGGGAGGGGGTTGGTACTTTTAAACTTCAGCCTGTGCTGCTAATCTTAAGGAGAAACCCTTTTCCTTACCTATTTGGGTCAAGGGTAAAGACTCTAAATTGAGTACATTTCCCTTTATTACCAGTAATTTCCAACTAGACGCTACAAAGTGATGGTGACCTCCATCAAGCTGTATTGAAAAATTCTCCACTCAGAGTCAACCTTAATTCTCTAAAGTTTTTAAAATCAAATTTTTTTTGGGGGGGGTTATAATAAAATCCATTGTTGGGATTGAGAAGAAGTTCTTCTGGTGATTAGATGTCAGGAAATCAGACAGAGGTTTGCAACTCCCCCAAATCAGTCATCGTTCTATATGCAACCAGTTTGACCATTTAGCCAAACCTAATTAAAAACAAAGCAAGCCTATTTTAAGCAAAGTAAATTAGGGAATGAGACCTAATTTCTACAAATTGATGCATCTTGGGATCCTGGGTTAGGAAGGAAGTTAAAGATCATCTAATTCAACCCCCTCCTTCTACACATGAAGAATCTGAGGCCCAGAGATGGGGGAGGAAGTAGGATAACAGTCACACAGAAGGTAAGTGTAGAACTGTCATTCAAATTCAGGTCCTCTGAGAAAAATCTCAGTACAACTCCCACTGTTTGGGGTACTTTTCAATGTACCTGTAGACCCTAGGCCAACCTCCCCTTTCAGGAGCATGCATGTCCTCAACCTCTACTCATTGAGTTCTTTCCTTGAGGTTGGCCACTGAATGAATGTAATCACTGAGCACAGTGATCTAATCTGACAAGAAATATATGCTATAAATCAGAGTGTGGCCTCTTCTAGGATGCTAAGGGATGTATGGATAGATTTTCCAGATTCCCGGTGATGGTGAAGGCAATGAATTTTAGCAAGAAGTTTGGAAGAGTCCTCAGGAACAGAAGAAACAAGGATCTGGGGATGAGGGAAATAAAAGGAAACAAGGATGCATTTCTAGTTTATAGATTTTATTTTGGATTTCTCTCATTTTCAACTAGCAAACGTACTTCCATGTCATGTTGGCCATCTAATAATGCAACCCCACATCAAGGTAAACATAAAGCCTCATCCCATTGCTGTTATAGGAGCTAAGTGCTGTACTTGTTGCTACCTTCTTATTTACTGGATTCCGTGCCTAGACTGACTTCATCTTCACTTCCCTATCAGGTCCATAACAAAGGGTCACCAAACAAAAGCAGAAAAAAAAGAACATGTGGTTTGGTTTGGATTTAATGAAGAAATGTTTATTACAGTATGAAGGACAATTTGCAACTTTGGTATCAAAAAATTTTAATGTTAATATTGAAGATATTAAAAGAGTTAAGTTAATTAAAAAACATATCTGCCTTCATTTGGTATAAGTTTTTTTTCTTATAAATCACATACTGTAAATTAAATATATTCTTGTAGTTTACAATAAGTTTGCAGCAAATTATGTATGAGCAAATAAGATGTCAGTTTTCAGTAGAATGCTTTTAAAATTGTCATAATTTTGTGGCTTCTAAATACTTACTTTATTCAAACAAAATAATGGAAAATATCACCAAAAAAGGCCTAGCTTTAGGATTTAAAAAAAAATTGTTCTACTTTCACATTATCTCCAATTAAGGTGAGTTGTGTTGAAATCTGTGTTCTGTCTGTGGGTCTGTTAGTGCATTGGTTACATGAGAGGTAGTCAAGGGGTGAAGAATGAATTCAAGATTAGGGCATGTCACTTTATGAAGTTGGAGGGCTTTTTAACCTTGTTTTGGATTCTGGGTGTTCTAGATAATGAGGAGAACTGAAGTTGCTTTATCTTTGCAGCATAATTTCTGTTTTGAAGAAGTTTGTGAGTTTACAAGAATCAGAGAAAATGTCTAGTCTTCCATCTTGTTGCTCATGTGACTTGGAAGTCTCAACTGCACTATTTACAATGAGTTACACTGGAGAGAATCTAGAGACAAGAAAACCAGTTTGAGGTTGTTGCAATAATCCATGTGGTACATGATAAATATCTGCAACAAGTTAGGGGCAGTGGCAGAAAAGAGGAAAGGACAGATGATTAAATTACCTTGCAAAGAAATAGAGATGACAGGTGTTGAGCCTGTATATCTGGCACTGTGTTGATACCAGGGAAGAAGTACTGGTGTATAGAGGAAGATGAAACAGACTTCAGTTTTGGACACGGTGAGTTTAAGACAATAACAGAATGTCCAAGTGAAGATATCCTATAGGAAATTGAAGATCAGGAACTAGAATTTCAGAGGAGAGACAAGAGTAAGAAAGATGTATTTGAAATTAGTATAGCCCAAAGGTGGGATCAGTTCACTAAGAGAAAGGCTAGGAAACAGAATCAGTTCACTAAGCGAAGGAATATGGAAAGAGGATAATAGATGACAACTAGTATGTTGTTTTAAAAGGGATGGAAAGAGAGTCTCTTTTTAAAATATTTATTGGGAGTGGGGCCAAGATTGCAGACTAAAGGGAGCATTTTTGCTGAACTCTCCCAACATTCCCCTTTAAACAACTTTTTAAAAGTATGTCGAATTGATTTCTAAGCAGCCTAACCAACAAATGTCAGAGTGAGTCATTTTTCCAGCTCAGGACAGTTTAGAAGGACAGAAAGAGTGGGCTTTGACACTGGTTTGGGGGCTGACCTAGAGCACAGTTGGTGAATTGATACTGACTATAGACCGTGGGTGCAGTGGCATCAGCAGCAATGATACTAGGAGTGCTTAGCACCCAGAGAGAGTAAGGGGATTAGACAGATGGACAGAAAGAGATGATCAGAGACCCCAATGCTGTCACTGGACTCAGGGGCACGCACCATTTGGTAGCTCCATTGACTATTACCTACTTTTAGGTTGCAGTTCCAGGGGAGAGAGGAGAGTTTGTGATTACAAGGCAGCAGGTCACTTACTTGGGCAAGGGCCAGAGCCCAAACCAAGAGAACAATGACTACATCTCTCCCCACATCACACCACCTTAGAAGTACCAAAAGCTTACAGGGCCCCTAAACTATCTATGAAAACAGTAGAGCATAAAACCTGAAGCATAGGGCAGTTACCCACCCCCAGGTCCCCAACCAAGGTAAGTAGAGTCCGACTCTAATATAAAGTCTAAAGTGAAGAAACAGGCTGAAAAAAAAGTGAGGCAAACAACACCAACAAAAAGAACCTGATCCTAAAAAGCTACAATGGTACCAGGGAAGCTCAAGACACAAACTTAGAAGACAATGGTTTGAAAACATCTATAAACAAAGTCTTAAAGAATAACATGGCCTAACAAAAATTCCTAGAAAAGCTAAAAAAGAGATTTTTAAAAAGAGCAAACAATGATTTTAAAAAATCAGAAGAGAGCAGTAGAGGAAAAACTGAGGAAAAAAATTAGAGCAATGCAAGAAAATTATGAGAAGAGAAACAATAGCTTGGTAAAAGTAGAAAACAAGTCCTTAAAGAATTGATCAAGTAGAAGCTAATGACTCCATGAGGCATCAAAAAACAATAAAAAAGAAAGAAAAAAGAATGAAAAAATAGAAGAAAATACAAAATATATTACAGGAAAAATAATGATCTGGAAAATATATTAAGGAGAGATCATTTAAGGCTTATTGGATTACATGAAAATCATAATAAAAAAGAAGCCTCAAAATCACATTTCAAGACATTATAAAGGAAAGGTGCTCAGATATCTTAGAACCATAGGGCAAAACAGAAATTGAAAGATTTCACTAATTACCTCCTAAAAGAAATCCCAAAATGAAAATTCTTAGGAATATTATATCCAAATTCTAAACCTCCCAGGTAAAGGGGAAAATCCTGCAAGAAGCCAGAAAGAAACAATTCAAATATCATGAAGCCACAGTCAGGATTACACATGATTTATCAGTTACCACTATAAAGGAGTGGGAGGTATTAGACTATATCCTGAAAGGGAAAGGAACTAGGATTACAGCCAAGAATAACCTATTCAATAAAACTGAGTAAAATCCTGAATGGGGGAAATGGATATTTAGTGAAATAGAAGACTTCCTGATGAAAGACCAGAACTGAAAAAAAATCTGACATTCAAACACAAAACTCAAGAGAAGCATAAAAAGGCAAATATGGGTAAGAAATCATAAAGATCTTAATAAAGCAATATGTTTACATTCTCAAACTAGAAGATGATATGTATAACTCCTGAGCATTTTATCATCATTAGGGCAATTAGAAGGCATCTTCTTAGAGGGCACAGGTGTGAGTTGATTATTTTTGGATGATCATAAAAGAAAAATTGAAGGGTGAGAAAAAGTGGTGTACTAGGAAAAGGGAGAATAGAGAAGAATAATGGGAGAAATCTCACATAAAAGAGAACCTCAAAGAAGAGTTTTCACTAGGGAGGGAGAAATGAGGATAAGCAAGTAACACTTGAACCTCTCTTTCATCTGAATTGGTTCAAAAAAGAAAAATTACACACACACACAATTGAATATACAAATTAATCTTATTCAATAGGCAAATAGAAGGGGAAGGGAATTAGAGAAAAATGGTGGCGGATGGTAAGAGAAAGGGCAAATTAAGGAAAGCAGTTGTCAGAAACAAATGGATGAAGCAAAGTTCAAAAAGGGTAAATAGAAGAGAATGGGATGGAAGAAAATACAAAGTTAGCAATCATGGTGAATGTAAATGGGATGAACTCACTCATAAAGTGGAAGCAAGTAGCATATTGAATTAGAAATAAGAATCCAATAATATGTTGTTTACAAGAGATATAATTGAAACAGAAAGAGTTAAAATAAGGGTCTGTAACAGAATCTGGTACGCTTCAGCTGAAGTAAAAAAGAAAAAAAGACGGAGTTAGCAATCACAGTCTCAGTCAAAGCAAAAGCAAAAATAGACGTACTAAAAAGATAATCAGGGAAACTACATTCTACTAAAAGGTACCATAGACAATGAATTAACATTAATACTACACACACACACACACACACATACACCCCAAATAACATAACATCCAAATTCTTAAAAGAAAAATTAAAGAAATTACAGGAGGAAATAGCCAGCAAAACTATAGTAGTGGGGGTGGGGGGGCTTAATTTACCCCTCTCCTACATAGATAGATTTAACCATAGAATAAATAATAAAGAATTGTAGGAGATGAGTAGAATTGTAGAAAAGTTAGATGTGAAAGACCTCTAGAGAAAAAGGAATGTGAAGAAAAAGAGCATACCTTTTATCAGCTAAACATGATACACAAAGATTGATCATATATTAAGGCACAAAAGTTGCACAAGCAAATGCAGAAGAGAAGAAATATTGTATCCTTTTAGGATCATAGTGCAATGCAAATTAAAATCAATAAAAAGCCTTGGAAGGAGAGATTAAAAAATCAATTGGAAACTAAATATTGTAATCCTAGAGAATGAGGGGTCAAAAAACATATCATAGAAACAGCTAATAATTTCATTAAAGATCATGACAAAAATAAGGCAACATAACAAAATTTGTGGGATGAATCTAAAGGGGAAAGTTTCTATTTGTAAATGATTACAGCAATAAAAGAGAAAACAGCAGATATATGAATTGGACATTCAATTTAAAAAACCTAAAAAAGAACAAATTTAAAATCACCAATTAAACACCAAAATAAAAATCCTAAGAATCAAAAGAGAAATTAATAAAATTGAAAGTGAAAAAATTGAACTGATAAATAAAACTTGGAACTAGTTTTATGAAAAAAAAAACAAATAAAATAGATAAACCCTTGGTTAATTTGACTTTTTTTTAAGTGAGGCAATTGGGGTTAAGTGACTTGCCCAGGATCACACAGCTAGTAAGTGTTAAGTGTCTGAGGCCGGATTTGAACCCAGGTCCTCCTGACTCCAGGGCCAGTGCTCTATCCACTATGCCACCTAGCTGCCTCAGTTAATTTGATTTTAAAAAGAAAAGAAGGGGGCAGCTGGGTGGCACAGTGGATAGAGCACTGGCCCTGGATTTAGGAGGACCTGGGTTTGGATCTGGCCTCAGACACTTGACACTGGCTGTGTGACCCTGGGCAGGTCACTTGACCCTCATTGCCCCACAAAAAAAAAGAAAAGAAAAGAAAAGGAAACAAATCACCAGTATCAAAAACATAAAGAGTCAATGTATAACCAATGAGGATAAAATTAAAACAATTATTAGGAGCTATTTTGCCCAATTATATGCTAATAAAAATGATAATCTAAATGAAATGGATGGATATTTACAAAAATTTAGGTTGCACAGATTAACAGAAGAGGAAACAAAATGTTTAAATAAGCCTGTCTTAGAAAAAAGAAATTGAACAAGCCATAAATGGGCTCCCTAAGAAAAAATCTCCAGGACCAATGCATTTACTAATGAATTATGCCAAAAATTTAAAGAACAATTGACTCAAATTCTATATAAATTATTTGAAAAATTAGGTAAAGAAGGAGTCCTATTAAATCCCTTATGTGACACAAATGTGGTTTTGATACCTAACACAATGAGAGCAAAAACAGAAGAAAGCTATAGACCAGTTTCCCTAATGAATATTGATACAAAAAAATTAAATGAAATACTAGGAAAGTAATTACAAGAATATATCACAAAAATCATATACTACAACCAGGTTGGGTTTATAGCAGGGATGCAGGGCTGGTTCAGTATTAGGAAAATGATAAGCATAATTGACCATAGCAATAACAAAAACAATAAAAATATGTATCAATATCTTTTGTACATCAGCTTCCTTTCTACATATATTTCTTCTCCCTCCAGAGATCCATTTCTTAAAACAAATGGTTGAGTGAATGAATTTAAAAGCCTCTGTGGATACAAATGCAAAAGCAAATATAATAGAACCTATATGTTCTAAAATATTTATAGCAGCTCTCTTTGTGAGTGGCAAAGAACTAGAAATTGAGGGGATGCCCATCAACTAGGGAATGGCCAAACAAGTTGTGGTATATGATTGTGATGGAATACTACTATGCTATGAGAAATGATGAGCTGGTTGATTTCAGAAAAACTTGGAAAGACTTTCATGAAATAAAAGAGTAAAATAAGCAGAACCAAGAGAATGTTGCACACAGTAACAGCAATATTGTTCCAAGAACAACTTTGAATGACCAAGTCATTTTGAGTATTATAAATACCCAAATTAACTACAAAGGACCTGTGAAAGAAGATACTATCTGCATCCAGAGAAAGAACCGATAAATAAAAGTATGTATAGTATGATTTTACACACATACTCTGGGTAGCCTTCTTTAGGATCAGGTGGGGAGGGAGCGGAATAAAAAGTGCATAGCAGAGAACAAAGGAAAACTTAAAGGAAGCACAGAAAAGTAAGGTAGCATTGAAAACCATGTATAGTAGTTATTACAAATTTTTTCCAAAAAAAAAAAAGCAAACAGTATGAAATGAAAATTCATGGTTTTATATTGAATCCACTTTTTATGTTGTTCTGTGTACAAGGAAGTGTTCTCTTTTTAGTTGTCTTTTTGTATTTAAGTTCAAAATGAATAAAAATAAAAAATTATTTTAAAAAGCAAATATCGTCCTTACCTCAGGGAGATTACATTGAAAAGGGGAAACAACACACAGAGATGTTAAATGAGGCCATAGGAAAATAAGTTGACATACTCTTTCTAACAACAATAGTAGGGTTGATTTGAACATGGTTTGTAGTGCAAAGCTAGAAGGGAGAAATAGAGTAAAGTGGTAATAGGAAGCTTATAAGGGAAATGGTTGGATAGAAGGAAGTGGGATGAATTGTGGCTGGGGCTTTACTGAAACAGTGGTCTGGGAGAGACAGTCACCTATTAGGATAGCTGGGACCCAGAGCATGAATTCCTCACGGGTATAGTCTTTGGCATGAGCAGCAAGGTGGTTGGTAAGATTGTGGAGGTGGCTAGAGAGAAGGAAGTGAATTAAAGCATGGCTGAGTATTTCTTGAAATAATGTTTCAGAGAGAGAGAGTTACCAATCAGGACAACAGAGTCCTTGAAGTGTGTATGTGTATGTGTGTATCTATATGTGTATGTGTATGTGTATGTGTATGTGTGTATATGTGTACATATGTACACACCCATATATGTATATGTGTATATACACATATATATAAGCAAAAATGTAAAAAAAATAATGAGAAAGAGATAGGAAGAAAAAAAATTGGTTAAATTTATCAACATATAAACCAAGTCTGAGAGTACATGCAATGTTCTGTACTAACACACTTCTACCTCTACAAAGAACAAGGTGGGAAGAGACAAAAGAACCCATTTTAATCAGTATAATTACACTGAGTTCATTTTCGTTTTTAAAAATTTTCTCCATTTACATTGATCAAAGTAAATAGTTGTTGTCTATGTATTGTTATACTGGTTCTATTTGCTTCAATTTACACGAAATCATGTCTCCCCATGTTTCTCCCTGATCAAGAAATGAGTTTCAAAGAGTATGTTCTCAACAATGTCAGATGGTGAAAATGGTAGCATGGTGTTAGGGGACTGGTGATCTGAGGTTGTTGTTGTTGTTGTTATTTTATTATTTTCCAATTACATGTAAAGATAGTTCGGTTAACTGATTTGTCCAGGGTCACATAGCTAGTAAGTGTCAAGTGTCTGAGGCCAGATTTGAACTCAGGTCCTGCTGAATCCAGGGCTGGTGCTTTATCCACTGTGCCACCTAGCTGCCCCCTACGACTTCTATATCTTAAGAATCAAGTCTTAGATCTTTTGTTATCTAACTACAATTGCTTCTTTAGAAATTTTGTAATACTCATGGTTTCAAATATCAACTCTATGCAAATAAATCCCAATATCTTGATCTCTCACTTGTATATAGTTCCAGTTTTCTAACTGCCTATTAGATACTTCTACTTTTATATCCCACTATCACCCTAAACTCAACATCTAAAATTGAATTCTTTAGCAGATCATAGGATTTAGATCTAAAATTAATTATTTTTGCCTCCAAATTAATTCTTCCTCTTGTCTTCTCTATTTCTTTCAATGGTAACATTATTCTTGCAATTGCTTTGGCTTGAAACCTTGAATCATTCTTCATATCTCTTGCCCCTTCCCCCACCCTACCCCCAAGACTTGTTCAGATATTATCAACTGGTCAGTCTACCAAGTCTTGTATGTTCTTCTTTCTAAATGTCTCTCAAATCTATTGCTTCTTCGCATTCCCAGTCACCACATTAGTGCAGACTCTTTGGTACCTCCTACTTAGACCCTGTAGTAATCTCTTAATTGATCTCTGTTTCCAATCTCTTTTCATTTTAATCAATCCTATACACTACTTCCAAATTCTTGTCATTCAGTCATTTCAGTCATGTCTGATTCTTTGTAACCCCATTTGGAGTTTGCCATTTCCTTCTCCAGTTCATTTTCCAGTTGAGGAACTGATTTCTAACAGGGTTAAGTGACTTGCCTAGGGTCATAGAGCTAGTAAATGCTGAAGCCAGATTTGAAATCAGGAAGATGAGTCTTCCTGACTCCAGGCCCAACACTCACTGTGCCACCTAGCTGCAGGGTTATTCTTCTAGATTATTCTTCCTAAAAAACACATCTTTGCAGATGTACTTAAAGATATGATCATCTCATTCACTTATCTCCTCCATGGCTCAAACATTTTAAATGGCTCCCCACTTTCCATAAAACCAAAACAAAGCTTGCTAGTTTAGAGCATCAGACTTTCAATTATATCCATGTTTATGCAGTAGAATCTTTTTGGGAAAGTAAAATAGGAGACTGGAAAGAAGCCTTGAAGATGTGAAGCTTAAAAATCTGTGATGTCGGGGGTGGCTAGATGGCGAAGTGGATAAAGCACTGGCCCTGGATTCAGGAGTACCTGAGTTCAGATCCAGCCTCAGATACATGACACTAGCTGTGTGACCCTGGGCAAGTCACTTAACCCCCACTGCCCCGCCAAAAAAATCTGTGATGTCTAAAAATCTAGTGTGTGGTTACCTTAAATTAGAAGCTTTAGCACCAGTCTTTGGGCATTAAGCATTTATTAAAATATATTAGGGGTTAGCAGAAAGAGAGGAAAAGCTGCCTTCACCCAGCTATCTAAGAGAGAGAAATACCCTCAGTTCCACCGAAAACCCTCTGTGGAACCAGGAGAGGGCAGTCCACACACACGGCTCCAAGATAATTGGCTGGTCCATTGATTGACATGACTTACAGGCGGTAGACATAACTTCCAGAAACCAGTCAGACCTTCAAAATCTCAGAAAAGTCACCTCATGCTTTCTCCTCAGAGTGGAGCTGCTCTGGTTCTCACAATGTCTTTCTCAGCAGGGTGGTGGCGCTCTGATTCTCACAAAGACAGAAGACTTTATGGTCAAATCTTTACTTCTTATCTGTGTGACATTGAGCATGTTAATTTACATCTCTAGGCCTTAGTACCTCATATAAAAAATGAAGGGGTTGGACTTGATGGCTTCTGAGGTCACTTCTAGTTCCAAGCCTATGATCCTAAGTCCTTTCTTGATCTGGGCAAAGCCTATCTATACAGTTTTATTTACTATAGGAACTTCTGTTCCAATCAAACTGGTGTACTCATAGGTAGACACTTACTCTACCCCACAAAAAAGGCAGATAGCTCTAAAGATGTTTTTTTAATAATTGATTTTTATTGTTATTATTCTGTATGCAAAAACAAATAACACAACACTGTTGCGAACTTTGATCATACTTTTTTCCTTGCCTGGAATGTCCTCCCTCCTTTGCTAAGTCATATCCTACCTCCAAGGCTGAGCTCAAATGCTGCCTGCTGGGTAGCCTTTCCCATTATTCCTTTCCCTTTTTTGAATTAATTGTCTGTAACACTCATTTATATCCAATATTTTATATTTCTTTTTCTTTTTTACATAAACACCATTTGCCAAATCAGATTGTAAGATCTTTGAGAAAAGGGATGCCATCATGGGCCCTTAATATGTTCTTGTGATGATTGCTTTTCAAGAAAAGTAGCAGAAAGGGAAGAAAATCAAGAGAGTTAGGACAGAGGCATAAGCTCGATTTTTCTTCTTCTTTTTTAATAATAAACATTTTTATTTATAGTTTTGAGTTCCAAATTTCATCCCTCTTTCCCTCCTTCTTTCTTCTCTGAGGCTATAACAATCAGATATGGGTTATACATGTGCAATTATGTAAAACATTAACATATTAGTTATTTTGTACAAGAAAACTTGAATAAAAGAAAATAATGGGGGGGGCGGCTAGGTGGCACAGTGGATAAAGCACCGGCCCAGGATTCAGGAGTACTTGAGTTCAAATCCGGCTTCAGACACTTGACACTTACTAGCTGTGTGACCCTGGGCAAGTCACTTAACCCCCATTGCCCCACAAAAAAAAAACAAACAAAAAAAAGAAAATAATGAAAGTGGGAAAATAGCATACTTAAGTCTCTGTTCAATCAATATTAGTTCTTTCTTTGGAGATGGATAGTATGTTTCAACAGTAGTCCTTAGGGATTGTCTTGGATCATTGTATTGTTGAGAATAGTTAAGTCATTCACAGTTCTTCATCAAATAATATTGCTGTCTCTGTGCACAACATTCTCTTGGTTCTGCTCACTTCATTATATATCAGTTCATACAAGTCCTTTCTGAAATCATCCTGCTTGTCACTTCTTATAACATAATAATATTCCATCACCATCATATACCACAGCTTGTTTAGCCATTTCCTAACTGATGGGCATTCCTTTGATTTCTAATTCTTACCCATCACAAACAGAACTGTTATAAATATTTTTGTACAAATAGGTCTTTCTCTCTTTAGGAGATGTCTTTGGGATATAAACCTAGCAGGGGTATGCACAGTTCAAAGGGTATGCACAGTTCTATAGCCCTTTGGGCATAGTTCCAAATTGCTCTCCAAAATGGTTGGATCTTTTCACAACTCCGCCAACAGTGGATTAGCATCCCAGTTTTCTACATCCCCTCCAACATCCAATATTTTCCTTTTTTGTTATATTTGTCATTCAGATAGGTGTGAGGTGATACCTCAGAGTTGTCTTAATTAGAATTTCTCTGATCAATAATGATCTAGAGCATTTTTTCCCATATGATTATAGATAGCTTTGATTTCTTTGTCTGAGAACTGCCTGTTCATATCCTTTGACCATTTATCAATTGGGGAATAACATATTTTTATAAATTTGACTCAGTTCTCTATATAATGGAGAAATGAGGCCTTTATCAGAGATACTTGTTTCAAAACCTCTTTCCCAGTTTTCTGCTTCCCCTGTAATCTTGGTAACACTTCCTAATAATTAGAGCTGTTCAAAAGTGGAGTGGATTTTCCTGGGAGGTAGTGGAGTCCCCTTTATTTAAGGTTTTCAAGTAGAGTCTGGATGACTACTTTTTCGGAATTCCTTAATGGTAGTGCATTAGCTTAGTTCAGTCAATCAATCAACAACCTATCACTTAACAGACAAACATTTAAATGTCTTCTTAGTTGGAGAGGTTGCAAGAATCCGTGGAAAGAGCATTGGCTTTGGAGTCCAAGGACCTGGGCTCCAATTCTACTTTAAGTACTACATGTTTGACTTTGGGCAAACAATCTTTGGGGGGCAGCTAGGTGGCGCAGTGGATAAAGCACCAGCCCTGGAGTCAGGAGGACCTGAGTTCAAATCTGGCCGCAGACACTTAACACTAGCTGTGTGACCCTGGGCAAGTCACTTAACCCCAATTGCCTCACTAAAAAAAAAAAAAGACTGCTGAGTTTTCTTCCAACACTGATTCTGTGAAATTTGGTAGTAGGGTTAGTATTTGGGGATAAAGTAAGGAAAAGAGCTATATAAGTAAAAATATTCTCAGTACATAATTATCTGAAGCTTTTTCAGGGTGTTAAGGGTGTTAGATAAAATGAAATAATTTTATGTGAAAAGACTTGAGAAACTAAAAAATGTTAAGCACATGTAATACACTACTACTACTACTACTACTACTACTACTACTGCTGCTGCTGCTACTACTACTACTACCATCACCACCACCACCACTATTTCTACTTATTGTAATTCTTAACATAGCAACATGGCCCTGTGTCATATACATGGCAAATGTATCACACTGGCCCGTTTCAAGTATATTTCCTTCTGTGGATTTATAGTCCTGAGTATTCACTACTCAGCTATTTTTTTTTTTTTAGTGAGGCAATTGGGGTTAAGTGACTTGCCCAGGGTCACACAGCTAGTAAGTGTTAAGTGTCTGAGGCCGGATTTGAACTCAGGTACTCCTGACTCCAGGGCCGGTGCTTTATCCACTGCGCCACCTAGCTGCCCCCTCAGCAGTCTTTTAATCTTGGCACCTCCAATTCCATCACCACCACCACCACTATTTCTACTTATTGTAATTCTTAACATAGCAACATGGCCCTGTGTCATATACATGGCAAATGTATCACACTGGCCCGTTTCAAGTATATTTCCTTCTGTGGATTTATAGTCCTGAGTATTCACTACTCAGCTATTTTTTTTTTTTTTAGTGAGGCAATTGGGGTTAAGTGACTTGCCCAGGGTCACACAGCTAGTAAGTGTTAAGTGTCTGAGGCCGGATTTGAACTCAGGTACTCCTGACTCCAGGGCCGGTGCTCTATTCACTGTGCCACCTAGCTGCCCCTCAGCTATTTTTTTTTTTAATTTTGTCATCAGCAAAGAGTAAAAAGAGTCAGCAGAGAATAACAGATTGAGTTTTAGACTTCAAGTTGGGAAGCCATGGATTCAGATGCAGCCTCAAATACTTACCAGTTGATTGATCTTGGACAAGATATTTCATTTTTATGGGCCTCAGTTTCTTCATCTGAAAAATTATACAGTTGGATTTGATAACCTTTAAGGTTCCTCTTGGTTCTAAATCCATAATTCTATGATATATTTTGAGTTCCCTAGTAGTTGAAATTCCCAAGTGGAATATTAGCAAATAGTTTACTGCCTAGACCTTAATTTCTTCCTGTCTAAAATGAGGAGTAGCTGAATCATATGACCCCCTGAGTCTGATCCAAATCCAAATTGCATGATTCTGTGATTCCAGGCATTGATTTACCTAACCAAACCTTTAAAACAAGGTACTAGGAAATGACAAAATGCAATTGCTTTGAGCTTCATCTCTATTACTTCTTAAATTTTTCAGTCTTTGGCTAATAAGCAGTAAAATGGCTAAAAAGAAAGAAAATAGAGGGGAAAGGTGAAGCAAAGGAGTCTGGGTAATTTATAAACTGAATAATGGAGGACAATTGATAACTGCTAGTGGAAGAATCACACTAGACTACCCTCTGCAGCCTGTGCACACTGAAACTTCTGCCCTGAAAGTGGAATTTCCTAGTTCCTTTCTAAGCACCCACCATATCTCAGTGTACTTTAAATACATCCTATTTGTATAAATAATGATTGGAAGGGAATAGTGAACAGAGGCTAACTTCTAAAAGGGGGTAAGGATCATATCTGTAAGTACAAATATTTACCAGTAAGGAAACGGGGAGTATACAGAAAAAGCAGGCTGTGAGCACTCAAAGAATTTGTAAATCCAGGTCCTGTTCGAGGATGAAAGAATTCTGAGAACGTAAAGAGTTTGTGCCAAAATCACAAGCAGCTACTACCAAACAGAGTTTATATTTTCTTAGTTTTAAGTCCTATATGTATGTTGTCCATATAAGATGAAAATTAAAATGCAATTTCATACTTTTTATTTAATTTTTTTTTCTTTAACTAAAGCAGAATGGTCCTTTGCTACTTTCAACCTTGAGTTCTCAGTCAGTTTACATTGATTCAAGCTGTGAAATCAAACCTTATTTTTTTTTAAAAGTTTATTGATGTCTTTTGCTTTTGTATCATAATCATTTATAGATATACTACCCTCTGTCCCTCCATCCTTGAATATTCCCTTACAAGAGAGTAACAGAAAAAAACATTCGAACACAAAAAAACCTGATCCAGTAACCTTAGATGAAAATATATTTGACATTCTACCTTAGTAGTTCCCCACTTCTTCTCTGACAGGAAGTAGGTACATTTTGTTATCTATTCTCCAGGAAGCCTGTCAGTTTTTTAATTACTTAGAGTTTTTCCTTTTAGTGATCTTGTATTTTACATTGTTGTAGTTATAAAATCATAGATACAGAGATGGAAGGGACCTCAGGCACTACCTAGTCCAATTTCCTGGTTTTACAGATGTGGTACTTGAGGCCCAAGGAGCTTAAGTGACTATCCATCAAGGGATTTATTTATTTATTTATTTATTTTTTGCCGAGGCAATGAGGGTTAAGTGACTTTCCCAGGGTCACACAGCTAGTGTCTAGTGTCTGATTCTGGATTTGAACTCAGGTCCTCCTGAATCCAGGGCCTGTGCTTTATCCACTGCAGCCACCTAGCTGCTCCCTTCAAGGGAGGAATTTAAATCCAGATTCTCTTAACTCCCAGAGGCAATGCTGATTCATTGTACCACAGTACATTCACTGTAACTATGACCTTGGTTCTTATCTCACTCCTCATGTTGCTCCATACAAATCTTTCCACATTTCTATTAATTTCTCACATTCATCTTTTCTTATTGAATAATAGCAGTCCATCTGAGATCCAAAACCATAGTGAGACCTGCTTTTCGCTGATGATGCCGCACTTGCCTGTCACTCAGAGTGTGAATTGCAGACCTTGATGGATCACTTCTCCCAAGCTTACACGGACTTTGGCCTAACCATAAATCTTAAAAAGATGAAAGTCACGTGTCAGAGTGCTACGTCGCCTCTACTGATACACATCAGTAGCTACCAGTTGGATGTCGTAAACCAATTCTTGTATCTTGGCTCTATTGTCAGTGACAATTTGTCACTTGATTCTGAGATCAATCAGAGGATTGGAAAAGCTACTTCAACCATGGTGAAGCTTGCCAAGCGTGTCTGGGCAAACAGTAAACTGACAAGACGAACCAAATTTGCCGTCTTTAGAGCATGCATCCTGAGTACCTTACTGTATGGCAACGAAACATGGACTACATATACTAGACAAGAGAAGAAGCTTAACAGCTTCCACATGTGCTGCCTTCGGTGCATCCTTGGCATATCTTGATCAGATAGGATCACCAACACAGAAGTGCTCCAACGCTTGCAACTTCTAAGCATCTACACGCTACTGAAACAAAGATGGCTGCGCTGGCTTGGTCATGTGCACCGCTTGCAAGACAGGCGCATTCCTAAAGACCTACTCTATGGTGAGTTAGCCTCAGGCCAAAGACCTGCTGGATGCCCCCAGCTTCACTACAGAGATGTATACAAGGGAGACTTGAGGGCTCTAGGAATAGACATCTGCAGCTGGGAGGAGATGGCCAAGGACCTCGCCCAATGGAGTTCAGTACTCAGGAGCAGCTTGCACACAGCTGAAATGGGCCTTCAAGCTCAGGAGGAAGAAAAACGAATGAGATGCAGGAACCTACGGGCAACAGAGTGCAGTTTTCATATGTCCTCATTGTGGCAGGAGCTGCGGCTCCCGTATCAGACTGCACAGCCACACTGTGGCCTGTGGCTCTTCAAGGCACTGATCCATGGTCGTCCGTTAGCGACTGGTGGAAGCCTACTACCCTGGTATAGTAGAGTTTGCTTGGCTTTCCTTTCCATCTACCTGCTTTGGGCTTTCCATCTAACTACTTTGTTACTAAGTGTTTGTTATTGTTGTTGTTGTTGCCACAACAGAAGGTGTTGTTATGACTATTTTGGCTCTTTGTTTTGGTCTTTTACTTATTTTTTTTCTTGAGGGGCAATGAGTGACTTGCCCAGGGTCACACAGCTAGTAAGTGTCAAGTGTCTGAGGTCACATTTGAACTCAGGTTCTCCTGAATCCAGGGCCAGTGCTTTATCCACTGTGCCATCTAGCTTCTTGAAGGAATGGTTGGACTGAATTTTGCTGTGTGTTTAACACTTGAGTAATGAGAAATTTTAGCAATTCTTAGGAATAGGGGTAGTGGGGACTCAAGTTGAAAGCAACAGTTTGCTAAGATTGTTACAATGTTTGGAAATCAGAAGACAATTCCTGCCACAGAAACAAGTAGGTTGAAGCAGTTTTGTTTCTGATATATAACAGGTACAATTTGATGGACCACAATGTCTGCCAATGGAAAGAAAGTACAGTCCCATTTCTAGAGCACTAAAGGTCAGCATGAGCATCATATCTAAATATTTAGATGCATCTGTGATTTCATCAGATTGGACATTACCTCTTCCAGTACTTATTATAATCCCTCCATACCTTTTCCCAACAGGTGTGATTTTTGTTCAAGTCCTTTGTCCTTTGAAATCCTTCATAAAGGATCCACCCAGTGTCCTAGAGGCCTTGCTTCCCATTGAGCAGAATGTAAGTTCCTTGAGCATGAAAACTGTCTCACTTTTATATTTATATCCCCATTTCTTAGCACTATCCTGACATTCTAAGCATTTGTGAACGCATTTTACATTTGTTCATTCACTCATTCATTTATACCTTTTTTCCCATATGTTGAAGGTACCTGTGTAGGCTCCCATCATCCATCTCTTGCTTTTCATCCTTATAACATGATTAGCCCAACTCCTTTTCTGATACCACATGACCTTTATCAAGTCATTTCTCTTGTACTGGGAACACTTTGCAGTTCACTTTACACCTGTGATATATCTTTCCATTGCCCTTTGGGTCACCTATGGTCTTGATTTATCAGAGACCATCATTTTCAACAATGTGCTATAGATTGCTTATTTGAAAAGTATTTGCATTAAAAAAGATAGACTTCTGCAACAAGAAACAACTTGCTGTGACTGAAAGCACCATTTAGTTCCCCAAATACAAACTAGCTTCATATCCTTTTCGGTTCTGATTTCTGTTATTATATGTTTTTAATGCCAACCAAAGATTGGCATGATCATGAACTAACTCAATGAACTTGTTAGCTCAGCTGTATGTTATAAACATCTTGGCATGATGGAAAGGTTCTGGATTTGGAGAAAGCACCTTGGTTCAAATCTTAGCTTACAACCCCTTACTAATTTGGTGACATTAGAAGATCAACCTTTCTGTCTCACATTCTTTATCCATTAAATGATAAATGACTTCTTAGGTTTCTTCTAGCACTAAATCTTTTGATATTAGGAATGGGGTTTTCCCCACCTTTATTGTGTTTGTAATGTGGATGGTTAAACTGGTCTCTTTTGAAAACTATAAATTTCATTCAGGAAGCTTTGCAGAGTGCTTGGGCTCAGTGTAATTAGTTCCATGCTATTTACTAAGAGTAGCATTTGGAGAGTTCAAATCTGGACTCAGACGCTTACTAGCTGTGTGATCCTGGGCAAGTCAACTTAGCCCTGTTTGCCTCTGTTCTTCATCTGTAAAATGAGCTGGAGTAGGAAATGGCAAACCACTCCAGCATCTTTGCCAAGAAAACCTCAAATGGGGTCACCAAGAGTCAGACACAACTGAAATGACTGAACAACAAAAGCATTTGGAGAATCTTGTCATCAGTAGAGAATCCATCTCTCAGTATATTTGAACACGTTCTCAAAATACATTGCACTGAGGTTTTCTTTTTCTTCTACAGATTATTTATTTATTTATTTTATTTAGGAAAACTCCATTTGAAGAAATTCCCTCAATGCAGACTAGCTATTTAGTCTTAGAATTTCCTTGGGAATTGAGTTCAGTCCCTTTCCCTATGTCACTCAATCAGTATATATCAGAGATGGGAACTTGAACTCAAGTATTTTTAAGAAATCAGCAAATTTTGGTTTTAGGTTAGGGGGAAAAAATCCCTAACAATTAGAGCTGTTCAAAAGCAGAAGGCACTGGGGGCAGCTAGGTAGCACAGTGGATAAAGCACTGGCCCTGGATTTAGGAGGACCTGAGTTCAAATCTGACTTAAGACATTTGACACTTACTAACTGTGTGACCCTGGGCAAGTCCCTTAACCCTTATTGCCCTGCCCAAGAAAAAAAAAAGGCAGGAGGCAACAGGTTGTAGGTCCTTGAGCAGATGCTAGGTGACCATTTGTTGGGTATGTTATGGTGAGAATATGAGTAATGCTAGACTACTGCTGAGGTCTTTTCCACTTATTAATTCTAGGATTCTGTGATTTCTATTCAGATTAGACACAAGTTAACTGGCTTTTTTTCAGTGAGGCCTAATTCTTATGACTGACACCCTCAGCATGCTTTCAATGAGTTGCTGCCTTATTAACTTCAACTACAACGGAGTGGGGCAACAACTAGAGGCCAGACGTGTGTATCCCCACTTCTGTTATCATTCCGGGTCCATTTCTAGGTGGCAGCCTGTGAGTTTGAAGAGCCAAGTTGCAGACTAATCGGGTTGTACATTAACACAGCCAGAGTGCATATAAGGTTGTAGTTTTATTAGATTAGCTAGTATTACATATTATATGCTTGTCTGTTAAGTAAATAAATACACTTAAGAGAAATCTCAATCCACGTAATTATATGACTAGTTTTAACCACTGCACAACACTTAGAGTGATTAGATTTTCTTTTGCTTGCGCCAATGCAAATCAGTTGGGTGGGGGTGGGGTGGAGTTGAGTGTGTGTGTGTGTGGGGGGGGGGGGGGGACTGGGTTCCTTTTCAAGGATTTAACTACTCTCTTTTTCTTTGAAAAATCCAATAAGGAACCAATAGCAAGTAACAGTAGACTGAAGAACATCTAAGCACCTGGGGAACCCTGCGGTTCCCAAGTGAATGTGTTCTTCCAGTATTGAATATTTGTTAACAAATAACCTCCCAGTTTATTTTAGGTAGAAAGAACAAAGAGATACCAGGAAAAAGAAGGAAAAAGCGATGGTTGGTTAGGACAAGAGATGAGGGACTCTGGGACTGAACTAATAATTCCTAGTATTTCGATTGTGGCGATTCGACTGGGTTTAGATGAATAGGAATGAATCAGCACCAGGCACGATAGAGACACCAAGGAAAGAGCCAATTGCGGTGATGGCACATTGAAGAGGTGGCGAAGTGAGAGGGAAAGGAGAGGATTCCGGATTTCGAGAAACCTCTGCAGGAGCACCTCTCTACACCACCACCACCCCGGACCATCTTTTGATCTCCCCTAAATTTCCGAACACGTGCACAAGCAGCCTGGGGTAGGGTTTTTGTTGTTGTTTTTGTTTTCCCAGCCTGGAAGTGGCCTGGCCCGAGGTCAGCCCTCCTTCTCCGTTCCTGCCTCCCTTGCATCTCCTCCGGGATCCCCCGCGGGCGCGGGCAGGGAGCGCGTGGAGCCTCAGCGGGGGCGGGGGCGGGACACAGCTAGAAAGGATCTCTGGCCGCTTTCCAGGTCGGCGCACTAATACGGGCGATGAGGCTTCGAGGCTCCAGCCTGACTGACGCCGGTCGGGGCTGCTGGGGCTGCTGCTGCTGCTGCTGCTGCTGTTGCTGCCGCCGCCGCCGCCGCCGCCGATGCCTCTGCAGCCGCTGCCCTGCCGCTGTCTGTGTCTGTGTTGCCGCCGCCGCCGCCAGGCAGCCAGTCCTAACGCCTAGGGGCAGGCGGTGAGGAGCGCTTCAGAGAGGGGGGCAGGCACAGGGCACCCACCAGAAAGGAGGGGGCAGCGTGAAGCGGGTGGGGGTGGGGGAGTGGCATCACCAGGGACAGGTAAGAGACTCCCTCCGTACAAATATCTAGAAGTTATGCGCAGTGCCCAAGTTTCGAGAGTGTCTGTGCACGCGTGTGTTGTGTTTGCGCGCGTGTGTTTGTGGGTGGGGGAAAATGCTTAAGTTTTCCTAAAGCTTTATCGTTTTGCTCTTGAGCCTTTGAGGCGTTTGGGGGGAGTGTTTGGCGGGAGGGTGCAGGGTAGGGAGGAAGGGTGAGGGGCACAGCTCCTTTCTGGGGTGCCTTCTTTCTGATCCGGAGTTACAAACTTCCCTGCTGCCCCCAGGTCCTCGGACCTGGGGCTGTTCCCTTCTGCACTGCTCATTTAACTCTGGTCCTCACCAGACCTCAGATCTTTAGAGGATGCTTCCTTCGAGGGATCGCTTGCCAGGAATTCGGGGTGGTGGGCGTGGGAGATCTGGCTAGCCCCGCGTGGGTGGGTGGGTGTCCAGACGCAGCGGGTTGTCTGTAGATAAGGCAGCTAATTAGCTGTCTCTCCTAAGCCCGGGCTGTGGCCAAAGGCTTGTGCTAAGATGCTCACTTTGTTTCCCGCCTCTGTCCGGGCACCTCTCTGATGCCTCGCACTTCGGGCAGATTGCTGAGCCAAACCTGGAGCTAAGTAACCGTTTCCTGTGATTGAGTATAAAGGAAGGGAAAGAGATAAATCCAGATGGGGAGCGTGTGCGTGCGTGCATGCGTGTGTGTGTGTGTGTGTGGTGTGTGTGTGTGTGTGTGTGTGTGTTGCGATGGTGGGTCACCCCCACGGACCATCCGTTTTCTAGGCTATTTATTGTCCCTGCGTTTGAGACACGCAAAGAGGAAAAGTGAGGAATGTTTTTCAAGTGTGCCTGAGCTAGCCCTTGGATTCGTTTCACTGGCTGGTGTATTTGCCTTTTCCCTTGCCTTTGCAGTTCATTGCCAGGTCTCTGCTTGGGGGTGTGGCGGGGGTGTGTGTTTGTGGGGGGGTGGGGGGGAGGTGAGGAGGGAGAACAGATACATGAGACAAACTGACGCCGGTATTGTGATCGAAAGGAGGAGCACAAGGGAAAACATTTTTATGGATGGCTAATCGCTGACAAGTCTTCCCGTTATTATACCCCCACCCCTTTTAAGTGGAAATTCTACATGACAGTTTAGGAATACTCCATTGGCCGAGTTTTTTTTTTTTTTTTTGCTTTGCTCAAAATGGGACCCCTGAGAAATAGCATACAGATGTAATAGATTAAATTTTGGTGTAAAATTACATATAAATCATCCCTTACCCCTTAATTCACAAGTTGATGTAAACAGATAGGGCTGGGTGAACTTATCTTAATAGACCCAATTTTCGGCTACCATTTTAGTGGTTCGCTGAATTTCTTGGATTGTTTCAGAAATGTGGTTTAGCAAGAATAATGGTAAATATCAGTGGAGGTATTTAGTTATGTCACCTGTGGTAGGTTTTGCATCTTTCCATGTTAAGATGGTAGTTTTGTCTTACTTAAGGAGATATCATTGTGAGGGATAAAATCAGATGTTTATATTTTAAAAATAGATATTCTATATTTAAAAATGAATTAAAAATAAAACCAAAATAATTTTTGGCCCAAAATAGAAAACTTCCAAATAAATGAATTTTCCTATGCTTGAAGAAGTAGGAAACCATGAATAAGATTTTGAAATATGTTCAAGCTGCAGTTGTCCAAGAAGGCCACTGCAGATAAGAAAATGATGAGATAGTTTATAAATAATGACTATCTAAAAATATTCATGACATGCATTTTGGTGCCACCAAAACAATTTAAAAATATTACAATCAAAGAAATGCAGACCTTTAGGAGGAAAACATCCCATCTTTGATGACAAGACAGTGTCTGCACCCTTTGGTCATTTTATTAATCTGCTGTGAGTAGAGAAGATCCTTTCAGCCTGGCTAAGTGAATTTGCCAGATGCATGAAGATTAGTGCTGATAACCTTTAGAGAACTCCAGTTATTCTTGACTTGAATAAACATACATTTTAAATTAATGGTATATATCTAACAGAAAATCACCTGTCTCTATATATGTATAGACAAACATAAAATAATTCCAGATTAATTCTTAAGATGTCAATAAATGATTTCTTAGTTGTCCTGTGATGTCAGTGGAAGCCATCTTAGTTTCTTTTGCTTTATTTTATTTTCTTTTGACTTTAAGGATTTCAAACAAACAGTCAAGATCCCCAGCAACTGAATCCAGAAAAAGTATTTTGGCTAAGATGTCAAGTGAAAACAATGATGTTTGCAAAGTAAGATCCCATTAGAGGCTATTAAAAACAACGGAATGATAAGTCAGTTTGTTTAATTCAGGTGATCAATTCAACCATTTCAGGAAACAGTTATTTATGAAGCACCTTCACGAACAGAGCGATTGTTGGGAGAGATGTAAGAATCAAATCAGACAGTCTTTGAGTAGGGGACAGAGTACTGAATTTATAATCAGAGGAAGCAGGTTCAGTTATTAGCTCTAGCAATTACTTGGGCAGTCATTTCCTAACTTGGCTCCTTCCTACCTTTCCATGACTCAGTGACCTCTTGGCTGTTCTTCACATAAGATGCTTATACTATCTCGTGAATCAATGAATTTTTCCTAGATGTCCCCCATGGCTGGAATCCTCTCCGTTCTCACCCTTACTTCCTGGCTTCTTCCCTGCCTTTCTTTTTTTTCAAGTTTTAGCTAAAATTCTACCTTCTGCAAGAAGTCTTTCCCAGTTTTCCTTAATGCTAGTGCCTTCCCAATGAGACTATCTCTAATTCTCATATTCTCTGTCTCTCTGTGTCTCTGTCTCTGTCTTATGCACATAATTGTTTGGATGTTGTCTTCATCTTTAGAATGTATGATCCTTGAATGAAGAGACTGTTTTGGGGGGCGGGTTGCCTTTCTTTGTGTCCCCATTTCTTAGCACAGGGCCTGAAACAAAATGAGTATTTAATAAATGTTGGTTGACAGACAGACTTATTTAACATCTTTAGGTCTTAGATCCCTCATATGTGAAATAGGAGGCTTGGACCAGATGATCTCAAAGGTTCTTTCTAGTTCTAAAGCCTCTGATTCCTGTTTTCATAGAGCAGTCAATCTAATAATGTACATATAAAGAATTAAAATATAAAACACCACATCATAAGTGCTATGGGAGACCTATGGGATGGGAGAGGAATGGGAAATCAAGAAAGGCTTTGTGGAGGAAGTAGCGTTTAAGTTGTCTTAAAATAAATAGGATCTCAACAGGTAGAGATAGAGGGGTTGTTGATAAGTTGGTGAGGTCAAATCAATTAAAACAGTAATAAAAATAACATTATTTTCATTTTACTGATACTTCCAACACCAGCCGATAAAAGTTTATATCAATTGCCAATCTGGAGGCATAGTATTTACTAAGTGACAACTATAGAACCAAGGCAGATTGTTTATATTTGTCAAAATTTCTTCTGTAATTAATGAAAAAGCAATTTCACTTGTCTGTTTCCCATGCCATAAATAACAACAATAGCAATATATTCCAACAAAGTTTTCTGTGCCTCATGATATGGAGGTGTCTGATTTCTTGAAAGGTATGCCAGTACAGCACAAGTTCTGCCTCATTCAACCAATGTAAAGACTTCAAGGAAGAGATGAAGAAGACAGTGGTGGTGATGATGGTGGTGGTGATCATGATGATTTTGGTCATCTGAGGACCACTGGTGCCAATTTCTTAGAGGTTCATCACAAGTTTGGCCACAAGGTGATGAATTGTTTGGCCATAGCAGCTCTCATTACTGCCCCACCCCCTCCCCACCATAAGGTTGTTGAGAGGAAACTGCCTTGCAAACATTAAATTGATATATTATTAGTAAATTTATCAATTATCATTGTTGTTATAACAGTGCTTATAGCTAATGCCTTTTCTTTCCTTTAAAAAAGAGGTAGACAGGGGCAGCTAGGTGGCGCAGTGGATAGAGCACCGGCCCTGGAGTCAGGAGTACTTGAGTTCAAATCCGGCCTCAGACACTTGACACTTACTAGCTGTGTGACCCTGGGCAAGTCACTTAACCCCAATTGCCTCACTAAAAAAAAAAAAGAGGTAGACAGAAGTGACTTTCCCTGATTAAAATTTTTAAAGAATAAAGATTAAGAATTTTATCCATTATAGCATTCAGCTGCCCCTCACAGGTATGGTATACATATGTAGGCTATGATCTGTGTTGGTGAAAGGAGTAACCAAAATACTGAAATCATGGATTCTTGAAGGATTCAAGTAAATAACAATAACTTACACAATGTAGTCTGACATTAAAAAGGCTCAGAATAAATGAAGAAATGATCCTAGTCAGATTATAAAATATTAGAACTGTATTAAGATATTAGAGATTACCTTGTCAAAACAGCTGATTTTACAGTTGAAGAAGGTGACGATCAGAGAGGTAAAATGACTTGTCCAAAGTTATAAGGTTGGTTAGTGGAAGAACCAGCACTTAAGACTAAGTTATCTGACTCTCTGTCCAACGCTCTTCATGTTATACTATGCAGTCCCTTTCTTGAAAGTAAAATATTTTCCTTTCTAAATTAGCAAAATGTTTACTGGAAAACATTGAACTTATACTGCATTAGTAAAGTAGATAGAAAACGTGTGGTTAATTGTTTTGTGACTAGAAAGACATTCAGAAAAAGGAAGTATTCTGATTTTTTTAAAGAAAGCAAAAATAGTAAAAAATATGAAAATGCCTATCCCTATAAATAATTGTAATCCTAAACGGTCAGATTTCTTTTTTTCTTGGTGTTACCTGTGAGTTAAACACATCATTATTAAAGTTAGCCTACAATAACAATGAAATTCACAACTTGCCTATTATGAAAATGTGAAACTTTTTGTGAATGTTTTAATGTTAATCCAATGAAAGTCAGTGTCATGAACACTGGCATAAAGGAAAATATACAAATATTTCCTGGCAATAAACTAATCTTTTTAAAATAAATATTCCTGTAAGTTATGCTTCCTTAGAAACTTCTGGCCAAGGCAAATTGTTAAGATGTCAAGATATTTTGTTAGTATTAGTATTCATAGATATAAAAATATGGATGTTAATCTTTCCTAGTGGTTTCCCCCAGACTCTCCCCTCTCCAATCCATTCTACATACCATTGCCAGATTAATCTTTCTCAAGCGTTACTTCATACATCACTACTCTGCTGAAAAAACTTCTGATGGCTCTCTTGCCTACCAAATAAAGCCCAAACTCCTTATTCTGGCATTCAAAATCCTCCCATAATCCATCCCAACCCATCTTTCCAGCCTATCTTCTGCTTACTTCCAGCTACATTGAACTCATTGCTCCTTCCTGAACATACTTTCCATTTCTCTGCCTCTCTGCCTATGCCTACATTTAGTTTAAAGTGCTCTTCCCTCTTCCCCCATCTTGACCTGTTGGATGAAAGGATCATATATCTAGACTTTAAATGGACATGAATTCTTCTAGTCCAACTACCTCTTTTTTTTGGGGGGGGGGCAAGGCAGTGAGGGTTAAGTGACTTGCCTAGGGTCACACAGCTAGTAAGTATCAAGTGTCTGAGGCTGGATTTGAACTCAGGTCTTCCTGAATCCAGGGTGGTACTTTATCCACTGTGCCACCTAGGTGCCCCACCAACTACCTCATTTTAAGAGGAAAGTGAGGGCCAGAGAGGATAAGGTCATATTTGAGGTCATGCTCAAAGTTATACAGTTCATTACCATGAATGATAGTGTCAGAATTTGAACTCAGGTTTTGTGACTCCAAATTAAGCACTCTTACCACTGCTTTATGAATTCTGCCCATCCTTCAGAACCCACATCACATACCCCTCCTTCCATGATACTTTCCCAGTCTAACACAACCAGACAGTCTTTTTCCTTCCTTTGAAGTCCTCGGGGATTCAGTTATTTGTGTACATGCCTTGTGCCCCTTACTAAAATGTAGGTTCCTTGAAGTCAAGAGCAATGTTTTTAAAAAGCCTTTGTGTCACCCCTATAACAGGATGCCGGAGCAACGCCTCACCTTGGAATGGAAGTGACCCTGAACTTTTGAATCCTCTGCTAGTGGAGTGTTAGTTCTGCAAGGCTCTGTCAAACTTAAAGTGTTTGGGTCAGCTTATGGCTTGTGTAAGACGTCTGAAGGTCAGACATAAGTGTAGAAGCATATCAGCAGGAGGCTGGCTAACAGGTTATTAAGTTTTTGGACAGAATAACTCTGAAGAGAAAGTTGAGGTTTATGTGGGTGGAGGTGAAATCCACACTAGTGAAATCACATATAATTCAAAGTATCCAAGTATCTCCTACAGCACTTGGCACAGTGCCTTGTACCTGATTGCGTTAAATACATATTTGTTAAATGAACTAATCTTTTTTTCTTGAACAAATGATCCCTTCTCAAAGAAAAACTCTTGAGAATTCTTCCTCCCGCAATAATTCTCTCTTAAAGGACCTCAAGAAGATACAGTGTCATATTCTGAAACCATGCCTTAGAGGTCACAGTTACATACTTAACTTTCTGAGCGAGGACCCTCAGATGACTCCAGCACCTGAGTCTCTTACATTTTGGTTTCATAAATATTATTGTGGGGGATCAAAATAAGGTAAGCTTATATGATACTCTTATTGCATTAGCACTTTTCCATATCAGATTCACTAAATACACAATGGATGCCATTTAGCAAAAACCCACTTTAATTTGATATGACTAATAATGCGACTTGAACATGATTCCACAGAAAACTGCTAATATAATACTTTGAGCCCTCTCCTCTCCCCATCGAAATAGATAAATAACAATTGATACTGTTTTCTGTGTGTTTCTTTACAACCTTTTGCACAAAAGAGAACATAGTGTATTATTCTTGGTGTACTTCTATTTTTTTTTATTAGTTTAGGGCTGTTTCTAAGAGTTCTCCGCATCATCAGATCTATTTTTGAAGTATGGAATCTATACTTAATTTGCTTCTTATCCTTTGATTAACATAGCAGCTAGGAGGTCTAGTAGACAGTGTGCTGGGCCTGGAGTCAGAAAGACTTGAGTTCAAATCCAATCCCAGACACTACCTTTGTGACTGTTGGCAGGTCACTCTATTTTAGTTCCTTCATCTTTAGGATGGGGATAATAATAGCACCTACCTTCCACTTTGCAAACTTTAAAGCACTATATAAATTCTCTTCTTTTTCTACTCTTCCTCATCTTTTATTAAGAACAGCAGACCATATATAGATGAAATGTTGAGCTAGAACAAAGTACCTGGCATTATGAAGCCTTTAGTAGTATGATCACAACACATACATGCAGATAGCTGTAAAACATGATGATAAGTTCATTAGAGAGCTGCAAAACTAAAGGCTGCATATGCTTCAAGGGGCAAGTTCATAGCGTGTTAGGACTAATCAAAGAAGGCCTCATGATGCTAGTAGTGGGCCCTTGGAGTGGAGCTTTGGGGGATGGAGTCATTAGGCATAGAACAAGGACACAGAGGTCTGGAGAGAGTGTAGAGTATAGAGGAGAGTAATGTGAGAAGGCTGTAGAGATAGGGTGGTTTTAGATTATTCAAGGATTGTTGTTATATATATGTATATATATACATACACACAACATATATATATATACACATACACACACACACACATATATAACCTATATTGGATTGCCTGCTGTCTAGGGGAGGGGGGGGAAGGAGGGAGAAAAATTTGAAAATTGGAAATCTTATATAAACAAATGCTGAAAACTATCTCTACATGTAACTGGAAAATAATAAAATACTTTTATTTAGATTATTCAAGGAGGGCCTTGAATGCCAAACAAAGGAGTTTGAACTTTACTTTCTGGGCAATGAAGATTTTTGAAGAATAGTATGACATGACCAGATCTCTGGTTAAGAAAGGCTATTCAGTATTGATAATGCCTAGTGGATAAAGTCGCATTTGAAACTAGCCTTACATGTATTAGGAGCTTAGTAGAGTTTACTGAATTGGGGAAGAATTTTATAATTAGCATCATGAAAATAGTGATTTCATGGTGTACTTACTACTTCTAAGTATCTGTGTTGTAATCAGTGTGGATACTTCCTCTACCAAAGCTGATATTAACCCTTTCATGCCTTAGAATATGATCTTTTTTTGGTTTGTTTTAAGGGAATTGCCGTGATTGAAAAAATTCATGGGGGGGGGTCCACTCTTTTAAGGATAAGCTTCTCTGTGGTTAGACAGTCTGGTTCTTGAATGAAAAGGTAACCTTCCTCTCCCTACTTTTCTCAGTTCCTTGTTTTACTGGTGACATTGAGATCCTAATAATTGGCAAGTTTATGAACAGCAATCCCAGTTGTGTCTCCAGAGTGAGGCACCAACCACAGATAAAAGTGCAAACTCTTTGGAGAGGGTAAATTCCTAGGGATCTTCTCCCAGTAGCAACCTTAGAGCTCTAGGATACAAGAGAAGGGGGTAATAGACTTTGCACTGAGATTCCCTAATGCCAAGGGATTCTGGGTAGAGTTATGGGCAGGTGTGCAGACTACAGGATCTGCCTTTCTTAGCTTATGAAGTCTAGCTTCATCTTCCTTCCCTCACTCATCAGGTGAGGAGCAATAGAGAAGTTGTAGTACTACTTCTGATGTCATCTGGTGCACTAAAAAACGTGATTATAGATCCCACTTACGTTTTATACAATCCATATTTAATGAAAAACTGAGACTTTTATTTGGATCAGTAGAGCATAAATGCTTCTGAAACAACTTTTAGGAATCTTTGGGTTCTGACCTGAAAGCAGGGAAAAATGTTGTGAAGAGCACATATAGCTTGTGGTGACTGAATCAAGAGCAGGCTCCCAGACAGAGGAGAGGTATCGTATATCGTTTTCTTTCCTGACCGAAAAATTTTCTCATGGTTTTCCATAATTTTTATTTCACTTTGATATATGAATTAAAATATTATTAATAACATACTTATTTGTGCTATTCAGTGTACTTTAAATATATACAAAAGTATAGAAAGATTAAGGTAATTTATGCCTTGGGGTGGATTCATTTCAGCAAATTACTTTCCTTCTAACACCTGATTAAGTGCAAGTAGACCTAAGAAATGAGAATTTTGATTAGGGAGGAGGTGAATTTTTGTGCAGTATTTTGGTTATGGTGGGGTGCAAGGATGCTTAGGGAGAGGTGAGTGAGCATGATCCAAGCAAATCAAACAACCACCATCATTTTGACCTCTGTCTTTTCTCATGCCCTCTTAGAGGTCCTAGGACTCAACCCAATAGCCCTAGGAATAACAGCCTCTCTTTACCCTCCCTGCAGACCATCAACGCTGCTTCAAGGCTTGACCCTGCAGCCATAATTGAGGGGAATAACTTTTGTGGAGAAGGGACCCACCTTCTTTGCCATCACCAACGCTTAATTACTGACCAACACCCACTAATGGACAGATAATCTCAAGTGCCCTAGGAGTGGAAACACTCTTTTTTTTTTTTTAAATTCTTTTTTTTTTTTTAAGTGAGGCAATTGGGGTTAAGTGACTTGCCCAGGGTCACACAGCTAGTAACTGTTAAGTGTCTGAGGCCGGATTTGAACTCAAGTACTCCTGACTCCAGGGCCGGTGCTCTATCCACTGCGCCATCTAGCTGCCCCAGGAAACACTCTTAAAACCACTAGTCTTGTTTCCAACCTAACCTCTTAGAACCATCATTCTGGGAAGTGCCCTAGTAGGGGTTTGGCCTAGCAGTTACTTCTACTGGTGCTGCAGTCACAGCTACTATTTTCTGGCTAAAGAGCCAGAAAATAAAATTCTTGTCACTGAAGTCCTTGGCACTGTCAAATGGTTCAGTATCAGAGACTGATAGGATTTTTTCCCAGTGGAAATGACATTAAACAAGCTGCATTATCATCTGCTTTGCCCTTTCACCCTAAGGACAATGGGACCTTTCCATCTGGCCTGCATCTGAAACCTATAATGTGTGATCTCCTCCATTAATATGTGAATTCCTACAGAGCAGATACTGTCTTTTCTATTTGTAGCCCCACCACTTAGCACAACCTTGGCATATAGGAGGTGCTTATTAAATGATTTAAAAAATCATTTATCAAAAAATAAAGAGGGGGCAGCTAGGTGGCGCAGTGGATAGAGCACCAGCCCTGGAGTCAGTAGCACCTGGGTTCAAATCCGGCCTCAGACACTTAACACTTACTGGCTGTGTGACCCTGGGCAAGTCACTTAACCCCAATTGCCTCACTTAAAAAAAAAAATAAAGGGAAGGCCTGAAAGGAAGGGACACAGGAGAGTTGTCAGGAAGGTGCCAAAGGCAAATTTCACCTTGAATTAGTATTAGTAGTATTACAATTTACCAGGATCATGGGCTTTTGGGAACTGGCCTAGGGAGCTAACCAACACTGAGGATGTTTTTCACTGGGAAAATATTTTCTGATTTACAAAAACCTGACTCACATGGCTAACGTTCCAAACTAATGAAGATAGTAATGATTGCCAGAAGTTTAAGAGCAGATAATGAATCTGAATTGTTGGGGAAAAGTTGCTTTGACAAGGCTGAGTAGTTTTGTGCTTCTCTCTTATTCCATTTCTATTTTTATATGTAGTAAATTTAAATGCAGTACTGATAGAAGTCTATCTTCAAGAGTTAAGTAGCATTAGAGAGAAGTGAAAGATTAATAAATACTTTCATTCATTAAATGTGTGTGGAAATATTCAAATGCCTTTGTGTACAGAAAGATTGGTACATTAAAATTTTTTTTTTGTTTAGTTATTTTTCATGACTCCTTTTGGGGTTTTCTTTGCAAAGGCACTGGAAAGGTTTGCTTTTTCCTTCTCCACCTCATTTTACAGATGAGGAAACAGCAAATAGGGTTAAGTGACTTGCCTAGCATCACACAGCTATCAAGTGTCTACAGACAGCTTTGAGCAGTGACAAATTGATAGGTTTGTATGATGCTTTGGAAGATGGAGACTTTGCAGTGAAGAGGTCTAGGTTAGGCCATTCTAGTCCACAAGAATCATTAGGTGCTTCAGATCCTTATGACTTTTTACTTAGACTATTGTAGCAATCTCCTAATTTACCCAGATGCATCCACCCTATTTGCCTCTCTAATTTTGTCTCTGTACAGCTGTTCAATTGACAGAGCATGGATCTGACCACATTCTGTTCCTACTTGAGAAGTTTCACTGGTTCCCTATTGTTTCTAGGATTAAGTGTGAACTCCTTTTTGACATTTATAGACCCTCATAATCTGGCATTAGCCTATATTTCCAGACAGATTCCATATTTTTCACCCTCATACATTCTATATTACAGACAAACTGGTCTATTTCCTTTTATTATGTCCATCTTCTATCACTTTACCTTCATATAGGATGTCTTCCATGCTTGGAAAGCTTTTCCTTCTCCCTTCCACCTTTGAAAATCTCAGTTCTCTCTTCTCTTAGAGGGATATCTTTTTTAGGAGGCCTTTCTTGAGCTTCCCAGGTATTTGTATCCCTTCACCATCAGTCTATATTTATTTTTCAAGAATCTTATATTGACTTATCTGTGTATATGTTGTATCATCTCAGTAGAATGTAAACTTCTCAGTGGCAAAGACAGTCTCACTTCTATATTTGCATCACCTGGTACAGGGCTTACATAGTAAGTGCTTAAAAATGCTCATTACTGATTCATTCACAAACTATTCTTTGAATGCCTGTTATATGCAAGGCATTGTTCTATGCACTATGGAACTATAAAGAGATGCTAGACTGTCATTGGTCTTTAGGAGATTAAAGTCTATTTGGAAGTAATCAAATAGCTGTAATAAGGGATATGTTTGATTGGATCATAGAATTATAGATCTAAAACTAAAAGGGATTTTGGAAGCCACCAAGTTCAGTCTCTTCATTTTATAGATAAAGAAACTAAGTTGCAGGTAGGCTATGCATCTTTCCCAAGATCACAGAGATAATTAATGTCGGGGCTACAATTTGATGTCTTCTGACTCCATAGAGCTAATTTCCAATTTATAAAAAATTTTTGTGAGAACAGTTTTATATACATTTTGATGGCCTCCTAGAAGGGAGAAGGAAGGCATTTGTAAATCATATTTCATAGTAGATCACATTTTTGTATCACACAATTAAATGAAATATGAAGAGAATATAATAATCTATTTTCTTGTTGTTTATTGACCATAACTGATTTGGTAGAGGAAAATACAATATTAAAAACTTTCTTCCAAAATTGTGACTTGCACTCCTCATATGTCAAAAGGATATGGGATTTCTTGAAAAGTATAACATAGAGATCATCTAGTTCTAAAGAGTTTGGCCTAACTACCAATGGACAAGGAAGAATACCTATTATTTGGATTCTGATAGGCAATTGATACCGTATAGAGTTCAAAGACCCCATTAAACACACACACACAAACAAACACACACACACACACACACACACACACAGATCTTCTATTGGCAGTGGCATAGAGCTTTAAGTTATAGAACACTGTAGTCTCTGAAGAACTGAAGTAAAGAATCACCCAAAAGACAATGGAGAGCTAGCTACATGGTAGGTGTGAGCATGTCACAAACAAGGAATTATGAAGGAGAAGCAGCATAAAGGATGTCCTCAAAGAAATATGTGATTTAAAAGGAGATGGGTTGGTCATATGGACTTATTGAAGAATAGACCAAATGCTACAGTCAAAGCTCTGGGATATAAGTAGAACTTAGGAAAGGGCCCCAGCACAAGGGATCCCTTTAATGAAATTATGGTAAGACATGGGTATGAGTCACACAGGATAAGTATGCATGAATTAGATGCCATTTCTATCACTGGATCAAATATTCATATTGGTAGGATCACAGATCCATTTGGATAAAGACCTTGCCTGACCATTTAGGCTTTTAATTAAACTTACTGAGGAAATTAACCTCTGAAGTTGTTTCCCTTTTCCCCAATCCCATTTCACTGCTCTAAGTTTTAAACATGGCTGTCTTTGACTAAATAATGGCTTGAATGAGATACTAGAGAGACACTGGAGGGGAAAAAAATCTGTTCCCTAAAGGCATGACACTAAAACATATTTCAGTGTCTTAATTTGCTTTTCCCCTCAGGCACCCCATTATCTATGGCAATTTAGGAAATGATGGCCAATCAACATCTACATTTCAGTTGGAAAATCAACCAAAGGTATGGCCCAAAGAGAGTTCTGAATCTCAGGGATGTAAGTACCATCAGACTGGGGCTTCCCAAATGGCTTATTAGGTTTAAATTCCATGGACACCAGCTTCCCTGAGAGATTGCTATTCTAGTGCAGGGCTGCTTAGTATAGCTCGTGAATTTTCATTCAGATTAGGGAGATATTCTACTTACAGATGCCTTGTTACTAATACAGTATTGATTCTTAAAATAAATCAGGCTATTTTCTCTTAGCTTTTATATCCAGACATTTTATATGTAAAATACAATTACATATCATATATTTATATCATTATTTATTACATACAATATATAAAACATATATATTACACATAAAATTTCAGGATACAAAAGCTAAGAGAAGCAAGCCTGATATGTAGATATACATATGTATGTATACATGTACTTAAAATGTATATTTTATACATATATGTTTTATATATATATATAAAGCATGTATTTTTTAAAACTTAGGGGATATTTACAGGTATATATGTATATATTTATATTTGTAAATATCCCTTAAACGTTGTTGTTTTGTTTTGAGGGGGAGCAATGAGGCTTAAGTGACGTGCCCAGAGTCACACAGCTAGTAAATGGCAAGTGTCTGAGCTGGATTTGAACTCAGGTCCTCCTGAATCCAGGGCAAGTGCTTTATCCACTGTGCCACCTAGCTGCCCCCACTAAACATTTAAAAAAATAAATATTTGGGCTTTCATAGATTCAGACAAATAAAATTCACTTGCCTCTGGGAATTTCTATGTCTCGGCTATCCAAGAGGATTAAAAAAATTCTGATTTTAAATTCCTTCAACGAAAAACATCTGTTTCTTATTCAGCAGACTACTCCAAGGTAAAACTTGCATTTAAACTGATAAAACTCTTGTGCAGTAGGCTCAATTTTATCTTTTTTGTGGGGCTGGGGATTCTAATCTTCTATGCTACTGAGAAAGAGAATCTAAAACTTCTATGATGTGACCAAAGTGATTTTTCCTTAAGTTCAGATCAGCACGTGTTATTCTGCTACACAATAAATACCAGTGTCGGCTTATTTATTGCCTCTTGGATTTAGATTGCCTCTTCTATTTAGCTTCTAAAGCTTTTCACAGCCTTATCCCAACCTGTTTCTAGTTTCTTTGTACATTTATTACTTCCATCCCTACATTCTGCAATCCAGCCAAATCCAGACCTTCTCTCTGTTCCTTAAACATAATGCTCATCCTTTGTCTTCATATCTTCATAGCAGTTGTCTTCCCCATGCCTGAAATGAGCTTGTTCCTCACCTCATCTTCATAGAATTCCCTTCAAGATGCATCTTAAGTATCACCTTCTTTCTACATGAAGCATCTCCTGTTGTGTCTATATATCTATGTATGTATCTATCCATACATGTTCACACGCATAAAAATTTAATAGCTTAAAACTGCACTGACTTTTGGAACACGCTGCATATGTGTGTGCACATATATGCATATTCACATAAATACATATGCGTATAAATGTATATTCTCTATCATTAGAATGTAAGCTCATTGCAAATAGGGATTCTTTCATTCATTTCATTTGTATCTCCAGTGTCTAATATGGTGACTGGAACATAGTAGGCAGTTAACAAATACGTCATTATTTATAAGTGGAGTTCAGGATCTAATCTTCTGGTCAGGGATGATGCTGACCCTATATGGCTTCCAGGATGTCATTAAAACTTAAAGTGAGTTCTAATAACCTGATTGGTAGGTAAGTCTCTTGAAATCTTTCCTTTTTTCTCTCTCTCTTTTGAAGGCTTTCTATCGTATGATACAGGAACACTTTTTGATAACTAAAGTAATTTTGCACTTTAGGAGATCAAAGCAATTGACTCAAAGAAAACAAATTACCTTGTAATTTATTTTGGAAGCATAAAGCTATTCTTCATTATAGTGTAAGGTCTCAAGAGAGTCTTTCATGTTTTCTCTTTTTCACAGTGTAGAAGCAATTGCTATTTTTAAGACATTGTTCAGAGAAAATTCATAAATATGGGTGAAAGGGGGGAAGGGAGCGAAGGGGAGAAAACAAGCATTTACATGGTACCTGTTATGTGCCAGGAACTGTGCTAAGTGCTTCTTCCACCCCTGCCCCCATCCTCTGCCTTATTATTTCATTTAGCATTAAGTAGAAGAAAAGATATCAAACTGGAAACTATGTATAGGATATTAAAGTTGCTAGAAAATCCTAGCTGCCCATTTTGGGACTTTGAGCTATATGGAAAGAGGTAGGTATAACCTATAAAAGTATGTTCAGCAGTGGGCATGAGCATTTTCTGAAGGCTTTACTGTGATGGAGAGGTTAATTTCATCTAAGGCTTTGCAGAAGCCATTGCTCCTTATTTTCCCTATCTGTCAAGTGAAGAAACAAATATAAATCTAGCCTAGAAGGACAATCAGTGTAGACCTCAGAGGCCATCATTTCACAGATGATTTTACAGAAATTGAGAACTCAGGTTAAATGATTTGATGTTCACACCAGAACACTGTGATAGGAAAAAAAATTTTCATTTGCAAAATTCAGTGAAGTTTAGAAGAGAAAAAGAATCTCATAACAGAATTTCCATATAGAGTTTTTAAAGGAAAAGTATTAAAGACTATATTTTGTGCAAATCATTCAAATATATGGGAAATGCTATATTAAAAATTCATCACCTAGGCGCATAACATTTGGACAAGCAAATAACAGGGAGTCAGATGTTTTAAAATGCTCTGTTATCAAAACCCTCCAATCTGAGGTCATTTGCTCTAAACAAATCAGTGCTAGATTAAGGGGTGTCAGTTTAGTTGAAGAGATAACAGTGTATCCTGTGATATAGTGTACAGTGACACAGCATTTCTTGGAATAAAATTAAAAGGGTCATTTGATCTTTGTAGATCCAAAAATGTGGAGCATTATAAAAAATCTACTTCCATTCCTCAGTTGCTTTGTATTTCCCCATATCTCCTCTTTTCACTACTCTGGAAAAGTGGAACTAAAAAGTTAAGGGAGTTAGATTCAGAATAAGGATTTCAGAGACCTTTCCTGGGGTTCTTTTTTTTAAAACATTTGTTAGGATCCTAATCTAATTAACATTTGTCTGAATGCATGTTTTATAACCAAAACTGTGATTATCCTTGTAAGGATTTTTTTAAAGTATAAGATGTAGTTTTTATCCCTAAGGTGCTTAGATTCTAGGTAGGGAAAAAAATCATAATACATTTGAAATAATTAGAGAGCAATTAAGTTCCCTATGATGTGGTATTAATACTACATATGATAGGAGTTTAGAAAAGCATGAGATCAACAAAATTGGGAATTATACTAAAGTAATTCTAAGTTAATTAAAATATAACTAGCCATAAAGAATATTCTCATCCAATAATTAATTAGTCTGACATTTTATATATATATGTATATATATATACATATATATCGTTATATAACATTATATATACATGTTATATTGTCATACAAGGTAAACATACTATTAAATAATCCTTGTCATTTGGCATATCCCTTTTACTGGGAGTCTCTTAATCTACCATCTCCTGAGAAACCAGCAGGCTGCCATTGGAAAATCCATCTCTCTCAAAGGATGAACTTTGAAGGATAAAAAAGATTTTAAAAAGGGGGAAAAAAGGGAAGAGAAGTAGGGATCCATGTTGGGACAAAAGTGTGAACAAAGGACACAATCAGGAATGAGCATGATGTATAACAAGAATAAAACATTTAAGACTACTGTGTACCAGGGATACTGCTAGTCATTGAGCATACAAAGACAAAACAAAAACTTGCTCCTGCCTCCAAGGAGCTTATGTATTATTGGGATAAAACAACATGAATTGAGAAAAATCAATTACAAAACATATACCAAGTAGATACAAAATGATTTCTAACAAATGGGGAGGATCAGGAGAGACTTCCTATAGGAGGTGGCAACTTTGAACCTTGAAGGAAGCCAGGGATTCCATGAGGTCGGGGCGAGAAGGTAGTAAATTCTAGACATAAGAAATGGCTTGTGAAAAGACTCTGAGTGGGGAGGAGGCAAGTCACTTAGCCTCTGTTTGCCTCAACTCATCTATAAAATGGGGATATGCTGGAGAAGGAAATAGCAAAGCATTCCAGTGGAGACAATTAGATGTTTTTTGCAGAAGTCTCCGTAAAAGATGAGAGTCTGAACCAGGGTAATTGTCTGTGTAAGCAGAGGGAAAAGAATTGATGGATTTAAATGGAAGAGAGTATATCTAAGAAAGCTACTTGGAGCAGGGTTATATGTTGGGGTTCAGTGGGAAATAAGGTTGAATACATAGAATGGACCCATTTGAATAGATATAGAGGGTCTTAAAAGCCATTCTGAGTTTGGCTTTGAACTTCAGGTAGTGAAGTGGATAGAGTACCAGGCCTATAGTTGGGAAGATCTGAATTCAAATCAGACACTTGCTTAACTGTGTGACCCTGGGTAAGTTGTATATCCCTATTTGCCTCAGTTTCTCATCAGTAAAATTTTGAAATACTCAAGAAGAAAAGAGCAAACCACTCCGATATCTTTGGCAAGGAACCCTCATGGACTTGGTCACATAGAGTCAGACATGACTAAAAACCAACTGAATAATAAAAATAGATTTTAAAGCTTGGGAGTGATATGATAAAAGTAATATTTTAGAAAAATTCATTTGGTATAAGTATGCAGAATTGCTTAGAGGGGAGGAAGAATATAGGTAAGGGATACAACCTAATACTAGCTAAGAGAATGTTTAAAGTAGTCTAGGAGTGAGGTTATAAAAATATGAACAAAGATCCTGGCAGTGTATATGGAAAAGGTGAATTGGAGAGACATTTTGAAGGAAGAATTGATACGAGTTGGTGACAGGTTGGATATAATAAGTAGGACATCAAAGATAACAGTAAAGGTTTTAGCATAGGAGACTAGAATAATAGGGATGATGCTAGGAAAATTGGGAAAATGAATTTGGGAGGGAGATTATCTGTTCAGTTTTGGATATGATCACTTTGGCAGGACATCAAGATATCTAAATGGAGATAGCCTGTGACATTTAAAGTGTTTTTATACTAGCCAATGAAAGGCAATTAAAATGATCCATATCATAGGTTTTATTCATCAATGACTATAAAATATTTCAAATTCCCTTTGGTGATTTCCTTACATAAAAGAAAAGTATTTTGTACCCTTCTACAAAGAGACAGCTAGGTGGTTCAGTGTATAGATCGCTGGGCCTGGAGTCAGGAAGAACAGAATTTAAATCTAGCCCCAGACATGTTAACTGTGTGACCTTGGGCAAGTCACTTAACCACTGTTTCCTCAATTATAAAATGGGGATAATAATTGCACCTACTTCCCAGGGCTTTTGTAAGGATCAAATGAGAAAATATTTGTAAAGCACTTAGCACAGTGCCTAGGACATAACAGGCACCATGTAAGTGCTAGCTATTGTTATTATTACATAGCTTTCTTTATTAAGAGCTCCTCACAGGGGTATAATAGAGTCAGTTAGAACCAGATGGTGAGTTGATTGTTAAATTTTGAGTGTGAACATTTATATCTCAGAAACTGGCAAAGGCTACAATTCAGGACTTGTTTTGTCGATTGTCTAGAATTCAGAAAGTAAGGGGGACAAAGTTAATTCAGAATAAACTTAAAAATGTGTCCTAGCACATTCCTTCCCCCTAATTCCTCCCCTCCCAACAGCCACTTGTTAAACATTTGCCAGCATACCTTTGGCTCATCTTGAGTTTCTAGAAATAATATCTGTGTTAAATAGATTAACATTCTAAAATGTTATAGCCCATGACTAACAAAACTATGTTTTTCATATTTTCACATGTATAATTGATATCATATTGCTTGTCTTCTCAAATGGTGGGGGAGGGGTGGAGGGAGGAAATTTGGAACTCAAAAAAAAATTTTTAATCCTTAAAAATAAACAATTAGTTTTGAAAAATGTTATTGGGGCAGATAGGTGGCGCAATGGATAGAGCACCAGCCCTGGATTCAGGAGTACCTGAGTTCAAATCCGGCCTCAGACACTTAACACTTACTAGCTGTATGACCCTGGGCAGGTCACTTAACCCCAGTTGCCTCACTAAAAAAAAAAAAAAAGAAAGAAAAAAAAAAGAAAAATGTTATAGCCTAATTGCATTCCCTCTGTTGTCCTTACTGTTACTTCCCTTTCTCACTTGCCTTTGTTGTTTCTTCACTCTCAGCCACTGACGCTTTAGATGTGGTAGTCTCCAGAACATAGATACCATATGGGTGGCAAATGTATCATGCGAAGCTTTCCTCTCTCTCTGCCTAGGGAATTAGTCTTGGAACAGCAATTAAACTTGGAATGAGTGCATTGGGGCAATTGCATTTCCCCCAAGGCCTTAAGCTAATGATTAACACCTGGTTTATTCCAGAGCTAGGCAATTTTAGCAAAAGTTTACATACTCAGTTTATTGTTTTAAATCATTATCAAGTCCGGAGAACCACCAGATGCATATCTAACTCCTGAGTTTTTGTTAGGGTGGAACTCTGAGACACCGGAAAATGTCATCTGTTCTATACTCATACTATGCTCATTTTGAAAAAGCTGGAGAAGAAACCTGTTACTAGCCTTTGGTTAGTATATTTCCTTATTAACCAAGAGCAGGTGCAACATTGCAAGGGAGCATCTGAACAGATGGGGCCATATGGCTTAATTTGCTGAGTGGCAAAATATTGTGTAATTACAATAGCAATTCACAGTTCTGTAAAGATAATATAATTATTAAATTGAAAAAAAATAGAATTCATATCTGATGATCATAGATCTATCTAGATCTGTAAGGAATCTTTTAAGTTATTTATTCACAGCCTCCTTCCCCTACCCTTCCTCCATCATTTTATAGGTGAGGAAATTCAGGTCCAGAGAAGTTTGTGATTTGTTCAGGTAGTAAGTAGAAGAGCTAGGATTTGAACTTAGATCCAAGATGAGTGCTTTTTCCAGTGTTTTTGTTGTTGCCTTTTATACTTACAGTAGAAGTTTTATTTAATATCATTAAATTCCCTACTCTAAGGTCTCCTAATAATGTGGATATGACTCTGGATTCCTGAAAGTTACATGAAAAGACCAGCCTGAATTATGTTCCAGTCAATTTGGGAAGGCTTTGAGTACAGGTCTAGTAACAGATTTTATATCTATCACTTGTGAACTAACTAGGTTAGGAAAGATAATCATGAGAATATTGGTGTAAAAATGATATTTTTTTCTAGAGAGGAGGACAGCAGCTGCTCATCACTATCTGCAAAGACAAGGAGGGGCTAAAATCTTTGGGGGCCTGGGCGAGCACCCATACCAATGAAATGATGTGCCCTCGAAACATTTAAGGATCTCATGCATCTTTTAGAGCAGAAGGGCTATTTAAATTTTAATGATCATTTATGTTTTAAAAATCCTACATTGAAAAAGAAAGCAATGAACATTAAAGGTAATTGCTTAATACATTTATCTTAAATTACATCCCCTGTTCTTTAGAGTTCTGCTTTTTTCTTTTGTGGATACCACTGGCCTCTTTCCAATAAGCAACAATAGTGGTCTGACTCTTGCTGATGTCATTGCTGAGTTATTTAATTTGACTGAAAGAGATAAATGTGTTTATTTAAAACTCTGTTCAGATTTTTTTAAAAGGTCACTATGGCACTTTTACATCGCAGAGTATGTTTTCTGATATGATCATAAAATTACATTAGTCTAGCCCAAGAGTAATTATTTATATGCACTAAAAACTGTGGAGACCCTTGAAATTAGAAAGCACAGGCTATTTTTCCTCTCCCTCTAGAGCAAGAACAGAACATTTCACTGTTTTGCATGCTTTGTCATCTTATCTAATCATTCCCATGTATTTGATGTTTTCTTTTTCTTGAGAAAAAAAAGTCCAGTGTTCAAAATAATAGTTTCAAAGTGATTTTGAGAGTACAGGCAGCCTCTGAATTATAAACACTTGACTTATGAATAGCATGTGCAATGTCAATACCCTCACCTAAGATGCTATTCAGCTTCCCAATGTAGCTTCCAACCTATTGACAGCATGCTACCAGAGTCCCCTCACCCAAATTCTATTTCTGGAACTGTTCCAAGTTCTAGACCCTATGTCTAGCACATTCCGCATAACGTAGACTGAGTTCAGGAGGTCTCTTGGAGCCTTAAGGACTGTCAGAAATGCATTGAATTTGGAGATGAAAAGTATATTAGAGATTATGTAGTCCAACCCTCTTACATTACAAAAAGAAAACTGAAGCCTGTTGAAAGGTTAAATGACTTTCTCTAAGTCACACAACTATTATATTTAAACCCATGTCTGTTTTAGTTCCATTATGAGTTAAATAGACTTTAGTGAACTTGTCTAGGAACCTAACCACCATTTACAATATTATTTCTGTGGGAAGATGTGTTCCAAGTTCCTTACAATGGGCTTTTAGAGCGGCAGCTAGGTGGCGCAGTGGATAAAGTACCAGCCCTGGATTCAGGAGGACCTGAGTTCAAATGCAACATCAGAGTTCAAATTGGGCCTCAGACACTTGATACCTACTTACTAGCTGTGTGACCCTGGGCAAGTCACTTAACCCTCATTGCCCTGCAAAAACCAAAAACAAACAAACAAAAAACCAATGAGCTTCTAGAGTACAATGCGTATGTGAGTTGAGGACTGTATCGAGCACATATAACTGATGTCGGTTCTGCTTACAGAACCAATGTATTAGGGGACATGGGAAGAGGTACTACTAGTAACAGAAAGGATTACCAGCAATGAAGTATCTTTTTGGTGGCAGCCAGCAGATGGAAGGAACATGAGAGGAAGGAATCTAAGATTAAGTGAATTTTGTTAATGATAAAAGGAAATACCAGAGAATATAATAGAAGGGGTAGATAAAGCTGCATTGCAACTTGGGAGGCATAGAGCTGCAGTCGAACAGGATGAGAGAATGAGAAGTGGTAGCAGGAGTAAGGAGTTGTTTTCACTTAGACAGCCAGACATTCTGTATCATTGGGATTGGAAGAGTGAGGAGTGGGAGTTGACGAACTAGCTCTAGAGGGTATATTGTAGAAAGGCAATGGAATTTTGATCCAGTGGTCCTGGGTTTGAATCCTAGCTCTTACTGCCTATATAACCTTGGAAAAGATGGATTTTTTAAAATTGTGGTTCACATCTCTATCTCTCCAAGTCAGATTGAGCCTCTCACTGTGACCTAAGCATAACCATACATATTGTAGAGCCCATGGTTTTGCTCATCCTATTTATTTCCTCAGCTTGGAATGTTATCACTCCTTTCTCCTATCACATTGCTACCCATCCTTCAGGACTCAGCTAAAGTGAAAATAATCTTTTCCTCTTATGATAGTGAGTTATATTAGCTTTCACTTCTCTAACTACTGGAGAAATGAAACATTATTACTTAACTGTTTCATGTGTTTTTCTTGTTTGCTACTTCATATATACTTCAGCATTCCCCTCAAACCTGACAGTGTTATAGATTGAGTAGATAATAAAAATGTTTACTATTTCCTCCCAACACTCAAGTTTCTTTTTGTTTTCTCATTTCATTCATAAAATAATTTTTAGCTCTTAAAACTCTTGTTTCATCTCTTCAAAGAATTCTAGTTGAAATTGTGCACAAGCTTTGTTTTTCTTTGAGGCTTTGCTTGTAAATGTTTTATAGCCATTCTCTTCTATGTTTTTGTCTTGTCACCATAATAGTTCTTTATAGTAGGATTTTTTTTTAATTTGCTAATTTTTACACATTTCCTGATTTAGAATTTCTGTCAGGGCCAGGCTTTGCATGCTACTGGAGGAAATGGTTGGGCCATACTTGGTGTGGTTTTGTGTCTTCTTGGGTATTGCTGGCTGCCTTTTCAGATTATTGAGTGTTGTATTATTCTGGGATCTCAGAGACAGCTTAGGCTGGGGGCTTGCAAACTTTTGGTACACCAAAAAAAAAAAAAAGCTCTGGTCTAGGGCAAAATTTGAGTGTTACTCCCCTGGTCTGAGCTCTGCAAGTTCCTGATCTGGGTTTGGGTGTGATTAACACAACTGTGAGCTTGCCCTTGATTGGAACTCTAGTATACTTCCACTGGACTCAACTATACTAGCCATCTGGAAAGCTCTGCAGTTTCAGAGTAACAGAATTATGGATTCTCTTTTGGTCTAGGTTTTGGTCCTGGTTATGCCACTGCAGGCTCCATGCTGGACTAGGAGCTGGCTTCAGACTGAATTGGCTCCATTCCCACATAGTAGCCACATAGTTACTGCTTGCTTCTGTACTAGTTCCTTAGTCAGTACACAGCAGAGAACCAGTGACCACTCTCTGACCTGGATGACCACCCTGAGAAGGTGCAGGTTCCCTTCTCAGGTCTCACTAGATCTGTGACCCAGAACTGTATAGTAATTGACAGAGCTACTAGTTGGTACCTGTTCTTGCAACCTATATAAGGTTAGGCCACTTTGTACTGGATCTTGACCTCTTCTTGCCCAGCAGTACAACTGCAGGCAGATTCTTATAGTTTTCACATAGCCAGGCCTGCCTAGATCCCCTTCCCTTGTTCTCAGGTCTCGCTGTCTATATTCTTATGCTGACCTGGGCTAGCAAAATTGACTTACTGTGATGTTTTTTCTTGAATTTCTCAACTAGGACTCAGTCTGGTATATTTTTCTAGATATTGGAGAGCTAAGCTGTCCTTCCCACTCTATCATCTTGGATGATCAGTTCAATAACAATTTTTGAATGAATTTCTTTATATTTAGGTGGTGAGTTCTTATAATAATAATAATAATAATAACACATTAATTTTGTAAGCTGTGAGTAGTATAAATGTTATCATCATTTTACAGATGAGGAATCTGTACAGAGGTGGAATGACTTCTGTGGGCAAGTAAGTGCAGAGGCAGGCAGAGTTTAGATCTGAGTCTCTGAGTCAGTGTTCTTGCCATTAAACCATGTTGGCAGCTGTCCTCTATAATATTATGACAGTTAGGTTTAAAATTCTAAAGTGCGAAACCAATTTTCAATTTTCTAGGTAGCTGGAGACATAAAACTTCTCTTGTATCATATGCAACAGAGCTATTTGTTTATAGGATGTGGACAATTCAAATGCTTGCAAGATTATGTACCTCTTCTATGTCCATGAGGTGATTTTTAATGCTTACTGATTTTTTTTCTATCCACATATTTGGGAGATTTTATTGATTCTTTAAAGGCATAGCCATGCCAGTGCTTTCAACCTGCTTACATTTTTGGCTCCCTTTTGTCTGTTGGACAAAACCCGAATTTATCAGGCTAGCATTAAATGTTCTTCATAATGCATCTGATTTTCCCACGGTAAAATGGGGACAGTAATGTTTGCAGTACCCATTTCACAGGTGAACAAAGCCTTTGTATGCAGTAATTAAGTTGTTTGTTTGTTTTTGTGGGGCAATGGGGGTTAAGTGACTTGCCCAGGATCACACAGCCAGCCAGTGTCAAGTGCCTGAGGTAGGATTTGAACTCATGTCCTCCTGAATCCAGGGCCAGTGCTCTACCTACTGCACCATCTAGCTGCCCCCCATAGTAATTAAGTTTTTAAAAATTATTATTGCTATTGTTGTAATCATAATTTAACCAGAAATTACCTTTATAAATAAATTTCACTACTTCCCTACACAGACCCTCTGTTCTCACTAGACTGGTTTACCTATTGTTCCTTGAACATTCTTTGCACATTCCTGAGCTTGGATCTTAGATTACACCATTCCCTGCCTGGAATTTGGAATGCCCTTCCTTCCCCATCTGTCTATCCTTACTGTTATAACTGAAGTCCTACTTCTTGAATGAAGGTTTTTAAGATGACAGAAAACAACAATGGTTTTTCCCTTCTCTAAATGTCTATGGTATTTCTTACCACAAAAATTTTGTGACAACATGGTACTTCTTTCTTTGTTCTCCATTATATTGTTCATTATTATTAGTTTTTTAAATTATATATCTCGTGTTACTTCAAGGAGCCTACAAAATCTTTGAAGGCAGGGAGTATATATCCGTTGGATCTTTCACACATGGTAGCACCTTTTCCTTAAAAAGCACTAAAAATATTGAATGATTTGAGTGTCAGGAGACTGAGCCAAGATGTTAGAATAAAAAAAGCTCCCTAATCTTCACTTTCTAGAAAAACAAAATAATAACACCAAAAAACAAGAAGTAGAAATATCAAAGGGAAACAATGACCAAAAAAACACACAAGTAAATAAAAAGCAAGCATTTATTAAGTACTTTATTTTGTGCCAGGCAATGTTATAGGTACTGAGGAAACATAGAAAAATGAAATAGTCCCTCCCTAAATGGGCTTTCATTCTAGTGGGGGTAACCAACATAAACACATCCATGCACAAAATATTTACAAGGTAATAATGAGAGGTAAGTCATAATGGAGATTTGGAAATGCTTCATGTAGAAGGTGGTACTTAAGCTGAACTTTTTTCCTCCCAGTGGGGGTAGGTGGGATTACTTTAATTGGTATAGGGAACTTCCAAAGCAGAAACTGTTTCTACCATTGCAGGTTGGCACCTGATCTGCAATTTATAGTACTAATGAGCTGCCTAGGACACTGAAGAGTAAAGTGACTTTCCCAGGATCATACAGCTCTATGTGTAAGAGAAAAGATATGAACCCAGGTGTTTCTATCTCCAAGTCTTGCTTTCTCACTTTTCACTATATGATGCTGCCTCTGAAGGAAGTTTAGACTTCTAAGAGGTAATGGTTAGGCACAAAGCCATTATTACACAATTAAAATAAATACTATGGAGGAACTGTACTAGAAACACTGGAGATGTTTAAAAAAAAAAAAGCAACAACCACCACCATGCAAAAGACCCTGAGAGATATCCTTATATAAATGAAGGATTCAAAGAAATTAAGAATTGAAATTCTAAAAGAATCACAAAACTATTTTTAAAAGAACTTAAAGAAAAGAAAATCAAGTGAGAATTAAAAGATATTTTTAAAAGAATAGGAGAAAATATGAAGAAAATTATTTACTTTGGATAAAACAAGAGGAAACTTTAAAAAGGAAATATATAGGAGCAACTGATAACTTCTAATGGAATATCAAATTATATATAACACATACAGAGTAGCTGAAAACAATCTCCCCAAATTACTAAATTACCTGGGAAAGAAATTGCTACATAGAAATTTTATGATTATCAGTATCCCAGAGAACTTAGAAAGACAAAAGAATCAGAATATTTGCTTTAGAAAACTGTGAGAGAAAAATTTCCAGAACTGACAAATAAACTAAAAAACAATCCATAGATAATATTGTAACAATTGGAATGATGCCACCTGCTGGAGATTTACTGTAGGAAAGTTCCACCATGAAGAGAAGGTACCTGAGGGCATGACATGTGGCTTTTCTTTGGTGTAAGGAAGTGACATTTGCTTATGGGAGGAAGAGGGGGCAAAGCTGGTGCACTCTCTCTTTCATCAGGATTCTGGTGGAGAGTGGAGCTGGAAATGTGCTCTCCCTTTAATAGATAGATGAATCTAGGCCTTTCTCTTTCTCTTCATCAAATTCTTATTCTCCTTAATAAATGCTTAAAAGTCTAACTCTTGCTAAAGCTTATAATTTATTGGTGACCACTCATTAGATATTTTAGACAGACTAGCTAGAATTTTAGCCCCTTACAGAATCAAACTAAAAATTAGGGTAAAAAATCCACAAGATGCCAGAAAGGAAAAACCAAAGATAGAACATGCCTAGACAAATCATAATTTAACTCCAACACTCTATTGATTTAAAAAAAAATGCTACTAGTTTCCTGAAGCACAGTAATTACTTATCAAATAAAAATAATTGGTATCACAGATGACTTTCAAGGAAGACAAGAGAATGTTATAGAAAATGGAATATAATATGTTATTTACATTGACCATGCACTCAGCATTCTCTATCAAAGAAAGTTCAAGATAGTATATAAATGCAGAAGATAGTTATATGAAAAGCAAACAGATTTAGATAAGTTTACAGAGCCATATCCAATGTCATGAAAGTCTTCAAAAACCAAGTAAGTTCCCTAGTAGAAATATACACATATATACACATATACACACATACATATATTCAAAACAATTCATACTTCTCAAATCGAGATAAACCTATTGTTATTGAAATAGGTGGACTATTGGAATATTGTATTGACTAAAGAAGAAAGATTTTACAGGATGTTTTGGAGACATGGAAGTAAAAGGAGAAAAAAAAGAAGGGAGGTAGGAGGGTATTCTCAAAGTGAAGAAAACACACACACACACACACACACACACACACACACACACACACACACACACATCCTGACAATTCTCCAGTGAAATCCATAAAGGAAAACCTTTCAGTTGAAGAAAATAAAATTAACACTACTTTGATTCGTAAAGTTACCTTTCCATGTCCTTGAGTTGAGCTCAATAATTAAGTTTTCCCTTTGAGTAAATTTAAAATTGTAATTAAAAGAAAAGTTATTATCTCTCATACGGGTAGTTCCAGGATGCTTCCAAGACATCTATTTGTTATCGTTAAGCCCCACAAGTTAACTTGTATACTGTTCCCAAAAGTATATCATCTGTCCTTATACAGTTGGAGTTTTTATCTCTTCCAAGGAGACATCAAGTCTGGTAGTTTTGATCCCTTAGCAAAGATTACAAGATTCAAATGGGTCTCATAAAACAGTTGGCATTCTTTAATTGATAGGAGCAGTGATTAGCCTCATGTGAATGTCAGCCCACTTTTCTTAGTACAGTCAATCATAATATTCCAGCCCCAACCCTACAACCTATCATTTTTTCTCTATGACTACCAAGAACACCTTTTTTTTTTTTGTTATAGGTCAAGTATAAGGAGCCCCTCCTTCTCATTGGGGTTGCTGACTTTATAGAGGTTGCCAGTCTGACCCACTTTGTTAATAGTTATACACATCACTGTTAATAAACTGATTTTGCTAGGAGCTTTGTGCCTCAATTTACCTTTATTAGTTTTATTTGCCAAAGTCATGCAAAAATAAATAGATTTAAAAATAATAGTGGGAGATGTTAACATCCCACTGTCAAAATATGACAAATTCAACAAATAATAAAAAGATGAACAGCATATTAGTACTATAAAGAACAATACTGTCCTCTCAGTCCCTCAACTCTCAACCTAGGTGTCATTCTTGTCTCTTCACTATCTCTCACTCCCCATTTCCAATCTGTTGCTAAGGCTGTAGATTTCACCTTTGCAACATCTCTCAAATAGATACCTTTTTCTCCTCTGACACTGCCACTGCCCTGGTACAGACCTGCATCATCTCATGCTTGGATTAATGCAATAACCTGCTGGTGGGTCTGCCTGCTTTAAGTCCCTCCCCATTATAATCCAGACACTTAATAGCTATGTGATCCTGGGAAAGTCCCTTCACTTGTTTGCTTCAGTTTCATCATCTGTAAAATGAAGGTCATATTATCAGCTATCTAACAGGGCTGTTGAGAACCAAATGAGATAATATTTGTAAAGTGTCTGGTATACAATAAGCACTATGTAAGTACTATCATCACCACCACCATCATCATCTTCCCTCTTACATTTTGAGCTCTTTGAGGTCAGGGATTCTCTTTTGTTCTTTTTGTATCCCAGTGTTTAACACAGTTCCTGGCATGACAAATACCAATAGCTTCCTTTTTAGAATCTATGGACACAGAAACATGCATATAATTTCCTTTAATTTTCTCTTTTCCTACAGTCTAGAGTCTAGATACATAGAATTGCAGATTTGGAATATACTCAGAGGTTATCTTGTCTGACTTAAATCCATCTGACTATTATATATAATTATATATAATACTATTATATAATTATTATATATAATATATCAATAATATATTATATTATATATATATATAATGTAGTGCTCTTTGGAGACAGATTTCAACAGGTAGAAGTCTCTTGGGACCAACTTCATGGACTCCTGAGAAATATAGTCCAGTGTCTCATAGAAAATGTTGCATTCCTAGACCCAGGATATTTGGAACCTTTGTATGACTCATAATGTATGTTGTTCAGGGATGGAGAAAAATGCCAAGGCTCCATCAGGGTGGCTAATGTCGTTTTCTTCTAGAGGTAAAGACAATAGTGGTGATACAGTCAGAGATACTCCTGATCATTAGTAAACTTTTCCCCTATTTGAGAAGCCAAGTGGAGTGCCATTTCCATTCAAATTTCTCTTCTCTTTTCCATTTCTGTCTGAGAGGAGGCTTAAATCCATGCTTCTTTCCTTTTAAACATTTTCTTTTTTGTTTCAAAAGCACTTTAAAATTCTTTGTCTTTGTATCTTGATCTTAATTGTTTTGGTCTATTTGTCTGAACTATAGAGAATGAATATTTTGGCATCAATTTATTTTTTTTAACTTTGGGTTCCAACTTTTATTCCCCCTTCCCTTCCCACCCCCACCCCAAGAACTCAAACAATTCAATATAAATTATACATGAGTAGTCATGGAAAACAACTCTATATTAGCTAGGTTGTGAGAGAATACAGATAAAAAGAAAACTTCAGATTAAGGAATTGTAAAAAAAAAATGTGTAGAGAATTGAATATTTTGGGAAGTTTCTTTTCTAGTTTGGCCATTATGTGCCACCTAGGGCTATGGTGAGCTATTTTTGCTCATTTCCTTACTAGAAAGACAGCATAAAAGAAAATAATTGCCAGCCAGCTAGTTTTGCTCTCCACAGTGACACCTGGAGGTGACACTAGTATTCAGTTTTTTCCTATTATGAATTCTAGATTAATATGGACATTTTTTGTCCAAGTTCAATTTGATTGTGTTCTTTGATTATTAGGATTAGATCCAGAGTAGCAGTTCCTCTCATTATTTTATTTCTTCCTTAAATTTCTAAAAGATGAAATTTTCAGCAAAGCAAGTTAGGAATTTATCAGATGTTTGACTTCTTGCAAAATAGTATTTCTGTTGGGGCAGCCTACCCAAAGTCCCCAAAGAATTGTGTAGTGTAGAGGGTACTGGATTTGGTGTGTTGAACTGGGCTTAGGCAATGTCCTAAAAATGCAAAATCATTTAAGCAGATTAGTTTGTCTGAAATAAGTGACCCACCTTTTCTTAAATCCTTAATTTATACTTTTGCATCCATTTTGTTCTTCAGTCAGCATGCAGATTTAATTTTGGCTATAGTGATTGACGTTAAAAGTTCATAAACACTAAGTAGACAGGATATATCTATAACTAAGTGGTTGGTGTTAGCATTCTTCTTCTTTTTGGGGGGGGGCGGTGGGGCAATGAGGGTTAAGTGACTTGCCCAAGGTCATACAGCTACTAAGCATCAAGTGTCTGAGGCCAGATTTGAACTCAGATCCTCCTGAATCCAGGGTCGGTGCTTTATCCACTGTACCACCTAGCTGCCCCTGGTGTTAGCGTTCTTGATAACATTCAATGTTAATCACTTTGAAGTAGACTCTTTTTTTTCAATTTCAATTTTTTTCAATTTAAGCTGCTAAAGTGGTATGCATAATTTTTAAATGCTTCCATCCATCAGTGATCTTAATACTATGTTTAACTAATGGCTTTTCTCATTTTTTTTCTGGTGTAATTTGTCTTTAGTCATGATTTCTCTGTATCACCTTTTTATTCTACTTTCTCTCCTAGCTTCATCCTGTATTCTGTAGGTCTCTTATAGAAGTTATTTCTAAATTTCAACATCATTTCACATTGTAATGATGTCCCTTCCTTGCTTTCTTTATAAGAAAAGTGATATATGCATATATAATGTATATGCATATTTATATAGTGTGTGTGTATATATGTGCATATGCATATATACACATTGGTATACACACATATATGAAATCGAGCAACAGGAGTTGTCCTAAATCATTCTTCCAGGGGTGCAAATCATAACCCTAAATTCAAGAGACTTTCCTCTAGGGATAATTCAATAATATTCCATGAGTACTAGTGTAGCACTTGGGCTGTTATTGCTGGCTTTTACCATTTTACCTTCCTACTTCCTTTTCTCTCAAATATTTCCTAGACAGTATTATTTACATTACATTTCCATATAGGTCCCTGTTAATGTAGACTACTTTTGCCCACCGCACATCTAATAGTAATAGTAAATAATATTTATATAGCACTTACTATGTGCTAGACACTGTGCTAAATGCCTTATAATTATTATTTTATTTGATCCTCAAAACAACCCTGGGAGGTAGGTGCTATTATTACCTTCACTTTATAGGTGAGGAAACTAGCCAAACTCTGTTAAGTGATTTTTCCCAAGGTCACACATCTAGTAAGTATTAAATGTTCTTTGGAAGCCATGGCACAGTGGAACTTGGACTTAGGAAGACCTAGATTCAGATCCTGGTTCAAACCCTTATCCTCTGTGGGACCTTTGTGTTTATTTTGCATAATATAAGCATATATGTGTATGTATGTGTGCTTATATAAATATGCAGAGAACGTCAGTCCCCTGATGGCAGGGACAATTTACTTTGTTCTTTGTGTATCCAGCCCCCGTGATGATAAGTGGAATGTAGAACACGATTAATATATGTTCATGGTCAGTTTTTAAAAATCATAAAACTGACAGTGATTTTTAAAAATCATTTGGTTTCTTTCAGATAGCTTGAAAACTTATCCCTCAGTGTTTTCAACATGGTGGTGCCTCCAGCAACCATTTCTTCTGTGTATACTTGCTCTTATCCAGATTCTCTTCCCAACTTCATTTTCTTAAGTGCTATTTCTACTCTCTAATAGAGCATATCATATTTTGAGTTATAGGCAACTAGGTGGTACAGTGGATAGAGTGCTGGGCCTGGAGTCCAGAAGACCCGAGTTCAAATGTGACTTCAGACACTTAACTAGCGGTATGACCTGGGCAAATCATTTAACCCTGTTTGCTTCAGATTCTTCATCTGTAAAATGAGCTGGAGCAAGAAATGGCAAACTAATGCAGTGTCTTTGCCAAGAAAACCCCAAATGAGATTATGAAGAATCAGACACAACTGAAGCACCTTACTTAACAAGCTTGAGATATTAACGTGTCCATGTGTTGATGTCGCCATTGTTGATGATGAGAATGGATCTTTTTTTTTTTGCGGGGCAATGGGGGTTAAGTGACTTGCCCAGGGTCACACAGCTACTAAGTGTCAAGTGTCTGAGGCCGGATTTGAACTCAGGTCCTCCTGACTCCAGGGCAGGTGCTTTATCCACTGCACCACCTAGCTTCCCCCGAGAATAGATCTTTATAGTGACATATATGTCACTTGCATTTCCCCCCATCTATTCATTGTTCTCCTAGTTTAATCTCTTAAATACTCTTGAGATAATTTAGCTTAGTTAGGTCCTCTGCCAGACTTTCTGCAAACTTATTTTAGGGGAAAATGATAAGTTGCATCATATCACTAAACAGCAAAGATTGGTGGAGTGGAAAATAAAGCTGTAGTAGGTAAGATAAAACATATAAACAAATAATTACAATACAGTGGATTGCATGCAGGGTGCCAAATAAGCAACTGAGAAGGCTTAATTATTCAGAGGAGGGAGAGATCATTTCTGTGTAGTCACCAGGGAACTGGTATTGTTGAATCAGTGTCTATGATACTGGAGGAAGATGACTTCAAAGAATGACAAAGATTTTGATAGGAAGAAATTACGAAGGGGAATGAAGTAACATTCATGAAAAAGAATCATTATGAAAAAAGATGTAGAGGAAGGAAATCATGCTTTTAATTTAGGTCTTAATTGTATATTTTCATCCTGTTCTTCAGTTGTTTCATATGTATTAATTAGTCTTGTCTCCCTAGTGAAGGCAAGGACCATATTCTATAGCTCCTTTGCAAGGTAGATAGTCAGACAGTTCTTATTATTTTAAGTGACTTTCTTACATTTTGGGCATATGTACACAGGAAGATAGAGTATCTATTTCTGCTTGATTGTATTTTCTATAGCATTATCAAGCTGGTATTTGTTGGTTTTGGGTTACTCTACTTCTACCCTCAGATAACATTGTTAATAAGCAATAGATACTGTGTGACAGGTGTCTTACAAGGATTTGCTTCATATTATGTGTTCAATGAGAACACTGTTTATTAAATTAATTATATTTACAAGTCCTTATATTTAAGCATGTAGTGCCAGTGCCTTCAGAGTTGAAAACTATTGATCAAATGGAATGCATGCATTTTTATGACAAAAATGGACTAGATAATTTCTGAACCAGCTTTGATTTTAGTATTTTGCCCTTTTTTGAGATCTAACAAAGCAGTCTTACAAGTATTAAGCCTTTACTAGCTTTACATCAATGCTAATTGTATTATTTGTATTTCTGTGACAGAAATAATACAATTCTATTCTGTATTATTATTTGAATTTCTGTGAGGTAGGAAGTGCAAATAACACATTGGTTTGAACATAACCCACATCTGTAAAATGAAATATCTTGGAAAGATAATATACATACATACATACATCTATGTTACATAGACTTATATGCACATATATGCATGCCCAAAATAAACCAATTATAAGCCAAACTCAGGCTTTATATAATTCATATTTGGAAAGGGAAGGGAATAAATACATTTATATAGTACCTACTATGTACTAGGTATGTTGTGCAAAGTACTTTTTACAAATATCTCACTTAGTTCTCACAACAACCTTGTGAAGTAGGTGATTTTATTATTCCCATTTTAATGCTGAGGAAACTGAGGCAAACAGAGGATAAATGGCTTGCCCTGGGTCACACAGCTAGTATAGTGTCTGAGGCCAAATTTGAACTCAGGTCTTCTGTTTTCCAAGTCACCCAGACCTTTCAGTTTATAGCATAGCCTTTTGAAATACATGTTACTAATTGTGCTATTTATTTGTTGGTATGGAAGTAATGTAGTACAGTGGAAAGAGCCTTGTCTCTGCAGTCAAAGAATCTGGGTTCAAATTCCATTTTTAAGGCTTATTGCTGATGGGACATTGGTTCAGTCCCTTAACTTCCCATCGTTTTAGTTTCTTTATTAGAAAAACTGCAGGTTTAAACTAGATGACTTCAGAAGTCAATTCCATCTCTAAATATATATAATATTTTATCTCAGTTACAACTTTTTGGAATCTATAGAAATACTTGAACCTGGTGAAAAAGTCTCTGTTCTGGGGGCAGAGCCAAAATGGCGGAGAAAAGACATTAAACGCACAGAGCTCCTGACACAATTACCCCCAAAACAGCAATAAAACAACCCCTGGAGCAGAAAAACCCACAAAAAGACAGGCTGAGATTATTTTCCAGGCAAAGACAGGTTAGAGGGGGTTGTGCTGGCTTTGAGAAGAGTCCAAAGCCTTGATCGCACTGATGCAGACCCCAAGCACACTGCACCAGAAGAATTTACCCCTGAGCCTCCAAATCAGCTGCAGCACCAGCGTCTTCTGGAACTAAGCTTATGGTTGGGTGAGAGGACTGAATCGCTGGCCAGGGGAGGGGAGGAAAAATACAGGGGTGTCTGCAGGACCTAAGAAGGAATTTGGCTATCCTACCCCAGTGGGAAATGAGAAAGAAATCTTGAGCAGTGGGAGGCCGAGGTGGAGGAGGGGTGAAGGCTCCTCAGAGCTAAGAACTACCACAGCACACAAAGTTCTGCTGGCTGGTCAATTAGCAAGTTGGCTTGAGGTTATCTTCAGACCAGAGGACAGACCAGGTGAGAGAAAAAGCCTCTGTTCTGTCACTGAGACAATGTGACAGAATTCACACTAATTAGAATGGTCTTTGTCGACAATTTTTTTTTTTTTTTAGTGAGGCAATTGGGGTTAAGTGACTTGCCCAGGGTCACACAGCTAGTAAGTGTGTGTTAAGTGTCTGAGGCCAGATTTGAACTCAGGTACTCCTGACTCCAGGGCTGGTGCTCTATCCACTGTGCCACCTAACTGCCCCCAACAATTTGTTTTATAAATTTCAAAGCACCTAGTGTTTAGGTAAGATTGTTTATGCAAACAGGTTGCTTTACTGAACCAATTAAGACAAGGTGGGAGATTCAATAGACATGTATAGTGAGGACAGTGATTTTAGTAATTATTTAATTCAATTCATTTTCTTTGTTTACCTTTTCCTTATTTTTTAAACTTTAGAATTACTCTTTCTAGTTGCTATCTTTACTCTGATCCTATCTGAAAGTAGTAGTCCTATCTGAAAGGTTGGTTGTGAGGAAAGCACTTAGGTTAAAAAGTTTCTGTGTTAAAAACTGAGCACTATAGCAGAGGTTAGTTCTCATTCACACATTAGTAGAAGTTTGTTTGCTTAAAATAATCAGATAGATACTAACTAATAATCAAGGCATACAGTTCAAATTGGGACAGAAAAGGAGAAGGTAGAATTGTTGTTGAAGGGCAAACTTTGGTTTGGTGGAGGATTTTGCTCCATGAAGACACTGTCTATTTGGGGAACAGGATAGAGGAAAATAATGACAGTGTTTGGAGTATACGATTTAGTGCTGGTAAAACCCTTAGAAATCATTTAGTTCAACCTCTCTCATTTATAACTGAGAAATTTCAGGCCCAGAAAGGCAAGCTGACTTGCCAAAGGCAACTCAGATTGCCTAATTTCATTTTCATTGGGAAAAAAAAAACCAAACAAAAAACAAAAACCTTGCTATTAAGATATTAACATATTGAAACTTGTCTGGAATGCTACAATCTTAGCTTCCCTAATTTAGCTAGTATCTTCAGCCCAGGTGAATTGAGATGAGTTTCCAGAGTTAGAGTTCTTTCCATTTGCCCATGGATGCAGCCAGTATAGCATGCAAACCATCCCCAAAGGCCTACTCTACTTTTTATTGTCATTATTATCGCTCTCGTTGATGTTAACCTATTTCTAGTTTGATTATGTTCTTTGTTTTATTTATATTAGGTATGTGTTCTCTTCTGGGAATGTTCAGACCAACCTATTACCCTGTTCGAACTCAGTCTTTTGTTACAAATTGACTTTTGGGGGCAGCTAGGTGGTGCAGTAGATAGAACACCTGCCCTAGAGTCAAGAGTACTGGAGTTCAAATGCGGCCTCAGACACTTGACACTTACTAGCTGTGTGACCCTGGGTAAGTCACTTAACTCCAAATGCCTCACACACAAAAATTGACTTTGGGTCATCAACTTCTATAATATTTTGTTTTTAACTAGAGACAATCATAACCGGGTCCAAAGGACTATTTGCAATATTGTGGGGGTGGAAGAGTTACTAAATGCCAAATGGAGTAAATGGAATTGATAAAATTATACTGCTGTATTATTCTTGAAATTCTGTTTCTCAGTCTTACTATACTTACCCCACCAGTCACTCCTAGTTATTATATTTTCTGAGAAAAAGCTGAAACAACACTACTTAAGATTTCCATAGAAGCTTGTTCTGTTCTAGGAGTGAGGATATAAGAGAGGCTCTGTATGCATGGGGGCGGCGGTGGTGGTGGTGGTGGTGGTGTCATCTGCTCCAGTTGAAAACAATTTCAAATAGATTGATCTAACTGTGGGTCACCCACAATTCAAGGAAATGTCAATGTTATTGCATTGATTTCTTAGCACTTGAGAAAATAAGTCTGATGCCACCTGGATTTGGTTGAGTGTAACTTCTCCTATGAGCAGTTTTGCAAGATCAACTAAAGGTTGCCCCAATTTTGCCTTCATTCTTTACTTTTAAGAATCAGAAATGTTGGAAATTGTTTGATTTAGTTGTTCAGCATACACATTTTCTGTATGAGTGACCAGTGTTCCTTAGGCAAGGAGTAATCTGAATGTTGTAAATTATTATGCAGGTTGTCAAATGCATGTCAGGAAGTGAGTTAGGGATTGAAAAGAAGAGTTTCATCATTTAAAAAAATCTTGAGACATTTTATGTGATGTAGGTTGAGTTCATAGCCCCATACTAGAAGTAAACATAAGAAAGGATGACCATTTTCTGATATCATCAGGGAAATGACTTTTAGTCTTATTTGAAAAATGGACTTTCTACAGCAGTAAAAGAAAAAAGTCACAAATCAGGACATGCTTCAATTTGTCGCTGCATTTCCCAAAATAGGTCATCTGTAACTGGACACATCATTCCACATAAGAACTGACTGGTACAGAGTAGAGTGGGACTATGACCACTTTCATTCTAGACTCTGTTAGTTTTGTTGAGATTATAGTATAATAGAGAAGAGTATTGGGGCAGCTAGGTGGTGCAGTGGATAAAGCACAGGCCCTGGATTTAGGAGGATCTGAGTTCAAATCCAGCCTTAGACACTTGACACTTACTAGCTGTGTGACCCTGGGCAAGCCACTTAACCCCCATTGCCCTGCAAAACAAGCAAACAAAAAAATAGAGCACAGTATTTCACTAACCTAGATCAAACCAAAGACCTATGTTTGAATCTTGGTTCTGTTGTTTATCATCCTTGTGATTTTGGGCAAATAATTTAACCTCTTGGGGGTTTTAATATCCTTATATGTATCCTCATAGTTAATCTCTAGGTTCCTTCTCAGCTCTGAAGTGAATATCTTATAATCCTGTTAATGTGGCGTAAGGTCATATTAGCTTTTTTTGGGCTGCCATGCCATACCTTTGGTGCCTCTTGAGCTAAAAGTTCACTACATTGTCTGTTTTTATTTCATTTTACATTCTCTATGCATCTATGTATCTATGTATCTATCTATCTATCTATATCTTTGTATCTATGTATCTATGTATCTATCTATCTAGCAGGGCAATAAGGGTTAAGTGACTTGCCCAGGGTCACACAGCTAGCAAGTGTGTCTGAGGCTGGATTTGAACTCAGGTCCTCTTGAATCCAGGGTTGGTGCTTTATCCACTGCTCCACCTAGCTGCCCCTAAATCTACTATCTAGCTGCATCTCCTCCCTCTTTTATATGGTAGCAGATCAATTCCTTCCTTTACATGATTTTTTGGACCAAAATTTATTATTTTACATTTATCCCTTTAGTAAAGTCAGTCTCAAAGGCACATTCATGTATTGATGTCTACATGTAGTTTTTTGAGCAGAAAGTTTCTAGGCAAAGGGAATCTTTCTAGAATGCTTGAATGTGGCTCTCTATAAAAACAATTATCATATGTCACTCCCTGGCACATAAGACGGCAAAAATACCACAAGCAACTCTTTCTCATCCATTTGCTTTGGGGGGTGGGATGAGATGACAAGGTCAGAATTGTGGCTTCATGTTGAAAAAATAGAAAAGGAGCTTAGCATAGTATTGTAGACAAAGTTCTGGACATAGGTTTGAATCCCAACTTAGACTTTATTTAGTCATGTGTTTCATGGCAAACCAAACACCACTGAATCTTAGTTTCCTTGACTTCGAAATGCGAATGATAATAGCACCTATTTCAAAGGGCTGTGAGATTAAAATGAGATAATGTACATAAAATACATTGTAAACCCTAAAGAACTATATCAGTGTCAGTGATTATTATTATTCTTATTATTCTCAACTCTGAATAGATGTGTTAGTATCACATCATAGCCCATGTTAGTAGCCAAAACACTTCAGTATTTTGAGGATCTCTGATTTCACCTGTGTGGGTACACCCACAAGTTCATCACAATTCTTCCATGCCCAAGGAGATGTACCAATGAGTTTCTATGACCAAAACAACAGTCTTCTGGTGGCCAGAAATCTTTCTATTTTGGTGGGACTTTGCATAGCTTATGCTTCCCTGTAAGAGCCTTTTAGAACCTCCATGGCAAAATAAGACTTTTGAATAGCAGTTTGGTGGAGGGAGGTGACCTTGGGTCACCTTAATGTTTGTTTACAATAATTTTTAGGCTTTGAAATGTCAGGAAGATTTGATATCCATCTCTCTTCCTACCTCCCCTTCCAAAGCCCCTCCCTCTCTATGCAAAGGCCTGAAAGACTTATCTGTGTACATGAATTGAACTGTACCTTATACTTGGCTGATGAGAAGACTGAAGGCATCTATGATCCTATCACTCCTCATCTTCAACTGGCTTATGTCTACATTCCTACCACATGTTCTCGCCACCACTTATAAGTTAGTCTGATCCAAGATATACTAGTCTCCTTTTCCCTGAATTTCAACTTCTATAAGAAGGATTTCCTGATCCTCCTTAATTGTAGTACCTTTTCTCTGTTAATTATCCCCAGTTTATCCTGTACATATCTTGTTTGTATATAGTCGTTTGCATGTTGTCTCCCCCATTGTAAGGGCAGCTGGGTGGCACAGTGGATAAAGTGCTACATGTGGTATCAGGAAGACTCATCTTCCTGAATTCAAATATGACCTCAGACAGACACTTACTAGTTGTGTGACCTTGGGAAAGTCACTTAACTATGTTTTCCTCAGTTTCCTCATCTATAAAATGAGCTGGAGAAGGAAATGGCAAATCACTCTAGGATCTTTGCCAAGAAAACCACAAATAGGAGCACAAAGAGTTAGCTACAACTGAAACAACTGAACAACAAGAACAACTCTCCCATTAGGCTATGAGCAGAGACTGGTTTTTCCTTTTCTTTGTATCTACAGAGATTAGCACAGTGCCTGGCACATAGTAGGTACTTAAACGATAGTTGACTAAGTGACTGTTTCCTCTAAATACTGTAGTGTAAGTGCTGATGCAGCAAGCCTGCATTTGATTCATCTGTCTTCCACAGCCTCATTGCCATGGAAATATCCTCAGAGGAGATTGTTACTAGCTGTGTGACTTTGGGCAAGTCATTTAACATGACTTCCTCCTTTGTACAATGGGGTAATAACAGCATCTACCTCTCAGTGTTGTGAGGATAAAAATGAAATATTTAAATGCTTTGCAAACCTTAAATCATTCTATTAATGTTACTGTTGTTGTTATGTAATCTTTGAAAGGTGCCATTTCGGCCCTGAAGTGCCCCATTCACCCCTCTGTGCTGACCCATGAGGACTTCTTGGTTGTTCTTACATTCATATAAACCAGCTTGTCACCCTTTATATGTGGAAGAGCTGAATAGCCAGATAGTTAGCTACAAAAACATTTTTAAAGAGTCCTTTAAAAATAAAAAGAAATATCCTGTTCCCACATTTGAGCTGAACTGTTCTTCATGTGTATCATCTGATATTTAGACTAATAGAGCTTATCTGCTGTCTACAGGATACACTGGGAACGTTTTAAAAAATGACTCATTGACTACAAGTTGTAATTTAATACCGTAGTGCTCACAAAAAAGTTGGAACAGTCGTAAAAATTCTTCAAAGTTTTTAAAAAAATGTTTTATGTTCTGATGGGCAAAAGGTTTTATCAGATAAGGTTAACAGAAACTAACTGAATTTGTTACACAGTCAAACAATTGTTTCCTTCAGCACCCAACAAAAATCATAAAATTGCAAGATCAGCATGAGACATTTTTTAGTTAGTCACATCCATGTAAACTAGAAATACAAGTTGTTTAGTTCCAGCAAATGTGCTAGATTATTTCTCACCAGATGACTTGATATTCTTTCTTTGACTATAAAATTTTTAAACTGTCAATTAAATATGGACAGTCAGTCAACAACCATTTATAAAGTACATACTGGGGATGTAAAGACAGATTACATTGCCTGAAGGACAGACATCCCTCCCCTACTCCTGTGAGGGGTGCCCAGTCTCTGCCACTGGCTTACGCCCCAAGTGATAATATTCTTCTAATTTAGGGGTTCCCTGCAGCATAGTTCCTCTTAACCACTTGAGTGGCTTTTATAGAGGAATATTTACTTTCAAGGTATAGCAAGAATTGATCAATAAACATTATTAAACACCTACTATGTGCTGGTACTGTGCTAAGCACCTGGGATACAAAAAGAGGCAGACAGTCCTTGCCCTCAAGGAACTTACAATCTAATTAGGGAGACAACATGCAAACAAATATATACAAAGCAAGCTATATACAGGAAAATGGTGGTGGTTGTTGTTTGCCCTTCTGTTCTTAAAAAGGACCAATGACTTTGGGAGGGTGATGTCTTGACTTGCAAGTGAATTGGATTTAAGTGAGGCAGAGCTGTACAAAATCATCAGCCTCCTTATCTCCTCCAGAGTTATTGAAGTCCCCAGTTGCAAGATATAGGTCAGGATGATTAGCAGTGGCCCAGGATACAGTGAGAGACCTTAACCTTTCTAAGCTAAGGTTATCCCTAGGTCTCAGTTTGTTTGAGGCAGCATTCATTTAGTAATTTAAGGCTAAGTAAGAATTGAGACAAAAGATGACCTAACTTGCCTTCACAAAAGAATCAGCCTGGGAAGGAAGGCCCCTCAGAGTTTCTGACCAGAACAGAAACAGTTGGTATGTACATTCACTATGAGCCATCAAACCCAAACAATAAACAAGTTAGCTTTGGGCTGGGACCTATTATTGGTCAATCATTTAGAGCCATAGTGGTTTGGGTTTAAAGGCATAGTGGAGTAGCTCCATTTGAATCCCAACAGACTTTATCCAAGCCTGGTTTTACAGGAAAAGTAGGAAATAACACAGTAAAGGTACTAGAATTAAGCAATCTTGGAGGGCACAGTGGATAAAGCACTGGCTCTGGATTCAGGAAGACCTGAGTTCAAATCCAGCCTTAGACACTTAACATTTACTTTCTGTGTGATCCTGGGCAAGTCACTTAACCCTCATTGCCCCACAGGAGGAAAAAAAGAGCAATTGGAAAGGCTTCCTGTAGAAGATAGGATTTTAGTTGGGACTTAAAAAAACAGTAAGCAGAATTGAGGAGGGAGAACATTCCAGAGGTGAAGGACAGCCAGAGAAGATGCTTGCAGTGGAGTGGAGAGAGAATGTCTTGTTCATGAACAACCAGGAAGCCAGAATAAACATTTAAGCACTAGCCCCAACTCCTTATACCACCTAAAGTTATCTCTGGAGAGGGAAGGATGGATTAAGATTGTAGCTTAACTCAGTTCCTATATAGCATGGTCCCCCTAAGTTTTAAATCCATACTCCACCACTGACCACTAAAACCAACTTCCTTCTTAGGACTTCCTTACTGGGCTGGCAGCAACATTTGGCCTCCAGTGTCATCATGGCTTGACCTCCCATATCTGAAAATACCACCTGCACCTAGAATTGCAAAAGGACAAACAAACCAGACCAAAACCCCAAGGCTCTAGTCTAAGGGACACAGAGCCTAGAGGGGGTAGGGAGGAAGGTATCCCTTTCCCCACACCTAATTCAATACATGGTGCCTAAGCTGGAGGTGAACAGAATATTTACCCCCTGAATGCTGGGGGTGGGGGAAGAGAGAGAGAGTTTGGTAGTTATACAGACATAGGCTTTGCTAGATATGCAGCCAATCAAAAGAGTCCATTCCTGCCCACCTGGAACAGGAATGCAGGGTGTCTTCTCCCAGAAGCAGGTCCCTGGCATCTCCTGCATGAGTGTCTCCATATTAGGTGACATAGGTAGGCAAAAGCTGGGTTACATTATATATACAAAAGAAATAGAACATAATTTGAGGAAGGTGAAAACAGCAGCAACTAGGGATCAGGAAAGGATTTGTCTAGAAAGTGATACATGAGCTGAGCTTTGAAGGAAGATGAAGATTTGAAGAGACAAAGGTGGGAAGATAATACATTCCAGTCTTGGGAGATAACTTCTCTGAAGGTATGGTGCCTGGAGATGGAATGCTGGATTCAGCAAAAAGCTTGTAGTCCATTGTGGCAGAAATGTACTATAGTTGAAGGGGAGTAATGTGGAATAAGTCTGGAAAGGTAGTTTAGGGTCGAATTGTATATAAGGCATTAAGGAGTTTTGAGGGTGTCAGTCCAAAGACCGTGTTTTCTTCTCGACATAATAGGGAACTGATTTTTTAAAAAGTAGGTTTGTTGACATGGCCAAACCTGTCAGGTTAAATATAGCATAAAGAAATTACGTGGGGCGGGCGGGGGGGGGGGTGCGAAGACTGAAGGCTAGACGTGGGATTTCACTGGTATAGAGAACTCCCAATGAAGAAACTCCTTTTACCAATGCAGGCTGGCAGCTGTTCTGAAACTTATGGTCTGAGAGTGTTTCCTGTGGGTGGGGAAGACTGAAAAGTTGAGTGATTTACCCAGTATCAACCAGCCAGTAGATGTCAGAGACAAGGCTTGAATCTAGGTCTTCTGGACTCCCAAGTCAGTTCTCTGTTAACTGTATCATACTGTCTCTCATATACATGTGTGTTTATGTGTGTGTCCTCACACATATGTTATATTATATACGTGGAGAGATTGAGAGAGAATTGGTCTCAGATTTAGGAAGACCTTGGTTTAATTCCTGCTTCTGATAACAAGTGAATGTGTAACCCTGGGCCTCACTACCTTACACAGTTCTAGTATTATTTATATATGTATATGTATATACAATATATATTTTTATGTACATATGCATGCGTGTATATATGTCTATATATACACAATACATACATATATACATACACACACACACATATATATATATACACATACATATATGAGAGAGAGATAGAGAATGTGTGTGTAGGAAGTGTCTTGCCTTTCTTTGTATTTCTAGTGCTTAGCACAATGCATGATAGTTAGTAGGTGCTTTATAAGCATTTATTGATTGACCGAATAGTCAATACTAATGAAATGTCTGAAGATTTTTCCCTGCATTGATTTTGTTTGTGTAGAACTTTTCATTTTTATGTAAGCAAAAATTTCCATTTTATCTCCTGTGATACTTTCTTAATCCTTCACTGAATATGATTTAACATTTTTAATGACTTAGTGTCAGTAGTTATTGTGCTGTGATAGTATGATACAGTGATGCCCCATAGTTGTGATGCACAAAAACTATTTGCCCCATACTAAATGCCACAGAACTGTCACAATTTTTAATAACTGGTCTGTCTTGCTCTAATTTCTAATTGTCTCCATAGCTGTGTGTAGGGAACTCTCCTCCTTGCCAATATAATACGCTGCTTCTAATCTGTTGTTGGCTAGGAAACCAGATAAATATTGTCATAACTGTTTCTAAATTAAGAATAAATAGTCTCTAAGTTAGAGCCTGGGGGATTCTCCTAAGAAATAAAGTGAATAAACTTCAGTGCATGAACTTTGTGGCATCTTTATTAGTTTGATCAGCAACCTTTAATGCTTTTTGATTCTTGGTAATGTTCTAAATAGGGAACTTTTTTGGAGAAGTGACATCTGGATAAGTAGAATGCAATTGTATATTGCATGATCTACCCCCTTGGTCAATTGAAAGTCTCTGGGTCAAGCCATTATCTTGGGAAATGAAGCATTATGTCCAATTTTTGGCTTAGGAGGAAACATCCACATATTTCTTTACTGCTTCTAATGGTCCTAGGTGAATAAATCACAACACAGCAGCTTGTGCTCAGGTTGATCACCTTTTGGGAGAATGGAATTAATAATAACTTTCCCATGTGTGGCTAATCATCTCCGCCCCCCCCCCCCCAATGCCTGTGGAGGTAAATCAGTTCTGTCTGATTGAACACATTTTCTTTCTACACACAAGTGCTCTGGGTCAGTATTTGACCCTTTCTGTCATCAACTGTGTTGAAAAGTCCTCCATTGTAGGTTGAAGCCCATCAGGCTAACCTCACTCATGTATATGGAAGAAGAAGATACTCTTCTCTGTATGACCTATTTATTTTGCATCTATCAAACTTCTATTAAGTGCCACATATATACAAGGGCCTGTATCAAATGAAAAAAGCAGTTCAAGCCCTCAGAAAGCTTCTAGCCTAATGCTTTAGTAGCTAGGAAGTAGGGCAAAGTTCTTTATCAGTAAGAAGTATGTGTGGTGAGGAGATAGGGACATTTTCAGCGGCAGCAGGAGTGCAGGGCAAAGGTCCTCAGCTATGTCCCACTCCAGTGTTGCTAGGTGTCCCCTTCTGGCGCTGAAAACTTCAAGACAATTTGCATGACTAAGTAAGCACTAGCTGTCAGGAGAATTATGGCAACTGGAAAGAGTTCGTGTTTTGGGAGTGAAGGTTGGGGTTGGGAGTACGTGTCTTTCTGATGAGAAGTCAGTGAGTTAAGAAAAAGTCTGACTAGGTAGCTACCTGAGTAATCACTTTGTAGGTCAGTTTGATTTAATGAGACCTTACTAACAAAGAACTGAAAATGTGTGGATTAGTCCCTAAGGGAAGCTGGCCCAGGTCAGTTTCACAGTTCAGCAATGACACTTCCTAGAAGAAGAAGCTTCAACAGTAGCTTCAGCAGATGGCAGAAGCCACAGCGGTATCCTGGCAGAGAAACTGCTTTAGATTGGATGTGGGTACATTAGCTGCTTTAGTGAATAGCTTCTTTAGAGACAGAACAGTGGGCTAATGTCAAGTTGGAGGGGAGCAGAAATGGCTAGGGGGTCTCTGGAATCATGCCAGAAGAGATGTAAAATGTGAGTCAAGAAGCATCAAGGGGCACAAGAGGTTTCCAGGAGGTGAACAATGAATGGTGTTCATTATGATGCAATAACCTTGGAGAGTAAGTTGTTTTAGGAGTGTTCTCTTGAATGGGAGCCTGGGAGATTATATTCCATTTGTGGGGGGAATCTGAAAATGACTCTATTTCTTGATTTTTCTGTTATTTGCTTAACTATTATGTCCCAATTAAATGCTTTGCTCCTTGACTTATGTTCTGCCTGATCTCCTGGTAGAGAATTTGAACCACATTAACATGATTACTCAAAACTTGCTAGCATGTACTTGACATAGGAGGTTTCAGAATCATGGGGGTAGGGGGACTTGCTATGATGATAATCTCTATCCTTCTCACCTAAATCTTTGTTCCTCCTTTCATCTGGAATGAAAATATAACTCCGGACTTACTTCTTTAAGAAGTCTTTTGCTCCCATTAAAGAAAGAATATTAATACTGTATTTTGGGCAAAAGTCTGCCAGAAACAATTTAAAGTAATTTAACAATATTCTAAATCTGAACATTTCTAGGTTAAAAAGAGAAAAACATCCAAACAATTTAGCTCCCTCCCCACACACACATACACCCCAGTTCCTTCATAGGCCCTTGGATATCTCTATGGATCAGGACATTTTGAGGTAAAATTTATAGGTTCACAATATGTTAAAATCCAGTTTGGGGTTGGTCATGGTGGCCCACAAATGTACTCTATTATTGGGAGAGGCTAAGGCTGGTAGATCACTTGAGTTCAGGAGTTCTGGGGTGTAGTAAAGCTTATAGCAGATAATTTTTTTTCTGATAAAAGTATTTTATTTTTTTCCAGTTACATGTAAAAATAGTTCTCAACATTTGTTTATATAAGCTTTCCAATTTCAGATTTTTCTCCCTCCCTTCCCCCACTCCCCTAGACAGCAGGTAATCTGATATAGGTTTTATATATATATATATATATATATATATATATATATATATATATATATTACGTTAAACATATTTGTGCATTAGTCATGTTATAAGAGAAGAATCAGAGCAATGAGGAAAAACCTCAAAATAGAAAAACAACAGCACCAAAAGCAAAAGAAATAGTATGGTTCAATCAGCATCTCTACTCCACAGTTTTTTTTGTTTTTCTGGGTTTGGAGATCCCCTTCCATCATGGGTCCCCTGGAACTCTTCTGTACCATTGCATTGGTGAGAAGAATCTAGTCCATCACAGTAGATCAACACACAATGTTGATGATACTGTGTACAATGTTCTTCTGGTTCTGTTCATCGCACTCATCATCAGTTCATGCAAGTCCTTCCAAGTTTCTCTGAACTCCTCCTGCTCATTGTTTCTTACAGCACAACAGAATTCCATTACATTCATATATCACAACTTGTTCAGCCATTCCCCAGTTGATGGGCAGCCCCTCAATTTCCAATTCCTTGCCACCACAAAAAAAGCAGCTATAAATATTTTTGTACATGTGGGTCCTTTTCCCTTTTTTATGATCTCTTTGGGGAAAAGACCCAAAAGTGGTATTGCTAGGTCAAAGGGTATGCACAGCTTTATAGCCCTTTGGCCATAATTCCAGATTGCTCTCCAGAATGGCTGGATCAGTTCACAGCTCCACCAACAATGCATTAGTGTTCTAATTTTATCCAACTTCTCCAACATTCATTATTTTCTTTTTTTGTCATATTATCCAATCTGATAGGTGTCAGGTGATATTTCAGAGTTGATTTAATTTGCATCTCTCTAATCAGTAGTGATTTAGAGCATTTTTTCATATGGGAATAGATAGATTTGATTTCTTCATCAGAAAACTGGCTGTTCATATCCTTTGACCATTTCTCAATTGGGGAATGACTTGGATTCATATAAATTTGATTTAGTTCCCTACATATTTTAGAAATGAGCAGATAATTTTTCTACACTGAATCCCACACCAATATGGTGAGCCTCTGGGGAACTGAAATGTGGGGAGATTAGGCTGCCTAAGGAGTGATGAACTGCCCTACATCAAGAATGTGGAATAGGTCAGAGCTTCCATGCTGATCAGTTTGGGGATGGGCTGAGCCTGTGAGTGGTCATTGAACTTCCAGCCTGGGTGAGAAAGGGAGATCCAGTCTCAAAAAACCAAACACAAACAAAAAACAACCCCAGACAGTGTTGGGTTAACAATCTAGAACAATGGTCAATTAAAGCGGTTAATCTTCAACTAGAACTACTCAAACCCTTCCTTGACTACATCCCTCAAGGACTGAAAAGGCCTCCTCTCTGTGATCAGTGTCTTATTCCTTAAATGGAAAAGATTATACTGCCCTTACTAGGTGGGTCATAGAACCAATCATTTCAGCAGTGAGAAAAGCAATGATTTTAACTAAAGTAGAATTAAATTTGTTTACTAGTTTTCATCCCTTTCCCCCCCCCCCCCCCCCCGGACCTTAGCTTTTGTTTTTATCCTTTTATACCTTTTCCCAAAGAAAAGTCTGAAAAGGATTTAGATGAGAGGAATATTTATTTGTTATTTTAAGTTGAACTAAAAAGGTTTTCAGTGCTTTCATACTCCTAATCTGAGTCCATGTTCAAGGCAAGTTGTCATGGTTGATAGGTAGAGAATTACATGCTCTTTTCACTCCTCTTTCTCTCTTCTTTTGTTTCATTAAGCAAATTCTTTTAAGAGTCCCTACTCTTATTCATCAATACTGTTTCTTCAGGATTGGACAGCTGTACTCTATCCAGGTAAATTTTGGGTAAATTAAGAATCTACAAGTGTACCAAAGCATGAATTGGAAAGAATTGTTCTAGCACATGCCCAGGAAATCTTCAGGCAATGTGGCCTAGTGTTATGATTAGCTAGTATTATGAGGGTGGTTATTTCCCTTTACTATCTAAATAAATGATATAAAAATTTTTTTTCTATATAATCTTCTCGATCCTTAATTATTTCACATGAGATTTAACCATTTTTAAAGGAAGTAATCCCATTCTTTCTCTTTCTGCTCCTTCCTCTTCTTTCTCTCCGATAATATAGGCCTTCTCCCACAGCTGGAGTTAGGGAAGGAAAGCCAGAGGGAGATGGCCTTACAACCAGTGACTAATTGGGGAACAGGTATACAAGGTGATACTTACTTTATTGATGTGTGAGGCACAACTATAGAATTATGGGCTAATGGGCTAATTTTTAAAATTCAAAAAGATTTTAGAGATCATTTAGTTTATTATCCTTGTTTTACAGATAAAGACAGCTGAATTCCAGGGAAGTCAAACGACTTACCTAACTGACTAGCAGAGGAGGGAGGTGAAGTATTTCTACTATACTAAGCTGATTCCTTTTCTTTCCCTAAATATGAACTCATGGGTCTAATTGGAGTTGCATTTTCCCTGTTTTCCACAATAAAAACTTTATCATCCTGTAAGTGATAGTCATTCATAGCATAATTGAAAATGATAGTGAAACCTAATTATTTTATTATTAATAATTGGAGAGGAAAGTTTAACTTAAGAGAACATTTCAATATCTTTTTCTTTTCAATTCTAAATTCTCCATTAAAAACTTCAAACCACCTGCAATTTTATTGATGTGGGTCCTCCCCTCAGAGAAACAGAACACAACTCCTTTATGACTTAGTAGGACTTTGTTCTTTAAAATGATATTAGTTTTAAACGTTGTTAAACAAAATATGTCACACTGCTAATATATTTCAGAAGCTGAATTCTTTCTTTGCCTGTTGGCTTCTCCGGCTTCCTTCAAATCCCAGCTAAAATTGCTTCTTCTATAAGGAAGACATTTCTGATTCCTGTGAAATCTAGTGCCTGTCCTCTGTTGATCATTTCTGATTTATTCTGTATCTCGCTTCTTTGTACATAGTGGTTCTCACGTTCTCTCCCCGCAATAGACTGTGAACTCCTTGCGAACAAGGGACTGTCTTTTATTTTTCTTTGTATCCTTAGTGCTTAGCACAGTGAGTGGTACACAATAGGTGCTTAATAAATATTTTTTGACTGACTGACTGACTGACTGACCAACCAAATTTTGCTCTTCCAAATCCTAGGGCTAACTCAACTGCACCATCCTGCCCAGATTTAGATGATAAAATAATAGAATATGTTAAAATGAATAACAGTAAGCTAATGGTAATATTGTAACCAATACTAAGTTAGTAATACTTTATGATTTATGATTCACTGATGTACATATATCCTCCAGCAGTACAGATTGCAACACATCTTTGTCTTCTCATTCTGTGCCCCTCTGTTCTATCTTCTTCCATAAATCCTCCCTAGAGAGTACACCCAGGGGCAGCTAGGTAGTACAGTGGATTAGAGCACCAGCTCTGGATTCAGGAGGACCTGAGTTCAAATCTGGCCTCAGACACTTAACACTTACTAGCTATGTGACCCTGGGCAAGTCATTTAACCCCAGTTGCCTCACAAAAAAGAGAGAGAAAGAGAGAGAGAGAGAGAGAGAGAGAGAGAGAGAGAGAGAGAGAGAGAGAGAATACACCCAGCATGCTGGGATTTTTTTCTCTAACTCTCATACTAGGCATGAATAGCCTCTAATATATTACCAACTGTTGGATTAAGTGCATGGAATAGCATAAAAGTTATCATAAAAGAGAAATATGATTGAAAATCATGGTTCATCAGTCACATAGAAAAAGCTTAAAGAAATAATAGTGTCTTCGTGTGTTCTTTATGGTTAATTTGGATATTTATAATAGACAAAAAAACTTATTTGCTCAAAGTCATTCTTAAAACAATATTTACTGTTACTGTATACTGTTCTCTTGGTTCTGCTCATTTTGCTCTTTATTATTTTGTGCAAGTCTTTCCATGTTTTTCTAAAATCACTGAGCTCATCACTTCCTATGACACAGTAATATTCCATCACAATCATATACTATAACTTGTTCAGCCACTTTCAATTGTGGGCATCCCAGAGAAAGAACTGATAAATAGAAGTATGCATATAATACATATATGTATAGAATTTACATACATATGTATATATACACACATATATACATCTATTTGTGTGTAATGGTAGTCATCTCTAGGGTGGAGTGGAAGGGAGGGAAGAAAAAAAATTTACATGATAATTTTGTTGTATATTTGAAAGGAATAGAAAGTTGTGCATAGTAGATTTGCAGTTTCATGTACAATCATCTTTTTATTGTACTAGGTTATGAAAAGGCTTGTTTTATTCCATAAATTAAGACTAAAATAAAAAAAATAGAGGGGCACCCCATATGTTGTATTTCAAGAGATCTAGAATAAGTAATATAATTTAATAAGTACCTATTTTAATATGACTTAATAAATGTGTTGTTGATGACTGTACATTTTGCCAATTAGTGGTACCATTTTAATTTTTAAAAATTTTTTATTCTTATAATAATTATAATGCTAAATGGTGTGCAAGTGGTACTGATACAAAGTTTTTTGGTAGATGCTTTAGAAAACAGTTTGTTTTTGTTAAAGTGGAAGATATATCCCCAATACATCTTCTTTACACTCTTAGTTAAGTCAGCAATTTGTTTTTCATGGGTAAATGAAGGTCAACTTAATACTGGTTATGTTATGGATGCAATTTGATGAGGCTTCAATATATTTTTGAAAGGATGTTTGATATTTGGTTTTTTTGTTTGTTTGTTTGTTTTTGTTTGTTTTTTTTTTTTTGCGGGGCAGTGGGGGTTAAGTGACTTGCCCAGGGTCACACAGCTAGTAAGTGTCAAGTGTCTGAGGCCGGATTTGAACTCAGGTACTCCTGAATCCAGGGCCGGTGCTTTATCCACTGCGCCACCTAGCTGCCCCATGTTTGATATTTGTTAAAGATTTTTCAGTTAGTTTCTAAGGAAAGGGAGGCAATGTGGCATATTTGGAAGAACAATAGTTTTGGATTCAAAGGATCTGTGGCTGAATACTTGTTCAGCTATTTAACCTGTGTAACCTTGGGAAAACCATTGCCTTTGTGGACCTCAGTTTCCTTAGCTATAAAGTGGCTGAGAATGAAAGAGATCTTAAAGACTTTGCCAGCTCATAATCCTGTGATCCTCTACTTTTTGGACACCAGAGCAAATCTTAGGGCTACCCTCTTGTACATATATTGGAAAATTAGGCATACCTTTCTGTGTCACAATGACAGAGGCAATGCCATTCAAAATTGAGCAGAGCTACTCAGTGCTTTAGTCTTCAGCCATTTAGAAAATACCATTTAGAACAACATTCCTTTGGTATTGGGATTGAGAGCACCAACTCACTCTCATAAAGGTGCCAATCAAGTAGAAAAAACTTTTAGCAATTATTCACCTGTATTGGACTTAAACTGACGATTTGAATTAAATGGCTCTTTTTTAAACCAAACATTTATTTGGCTCCAGTAAATTATATTTTTGCATGGAAGAATGTCTTCGTGGCATCTGCTCTTAAGCATGTGGTCAATCTTGCTTGCCTTTCAAGTGGTTTGGTTTGGTTAAAAACATGAAAATGAGAGGTTGTTTTGCTCACTTTGTTGGAGCTTATTGTTCAGTCTCAGATTCCAGAAAAAGAATGAAGTGCTATATTTTTGCTACAGGCTCATGGGAAGCAGACTGTGGACAGACTTTACGATAGAAAAGGAACAGTCAGAAGAAAAATTTTTTTCCCAAAGAAAGAATTACTCTAATGGTCAACACATGGAGTTGATAGAGCTACTAGGTTATGAGAACTGGGATAACTGCATTTGCTGCATCAACAAATGGTTTCACTACTCAGTCATGTCAAGATCACATTTTTTTGCATTTATTCCTGTGAGTTAACCAAAAGGAGGAAAGAAAACCACTTGAAAGAAAAGAACACCATAAGATAAAAGAAACAGAATTTTCTAAAAGTGGCAATGGGACAACCAGGGAAAAATAAATTGTTTGGCCTTCCTAATACCCCTCATTTCTGTGTGATTGGTAGTCACTGAATGAGATGTGTCTACTACTTGGAATACCCCAATGGGCTTGCAATGTAGAATTAACAATATCACAAAGAATATTGTAAAACATCCCATGGATAGCACTAACAAGTTACATTTATCATCAGCATCATCATTAATGTCATATATAGCACTTAGATGTATTTCAGTTGGTTCTCACAAATTAGTACCCCTATGAGGTGGATGCTATCATGACTTCTAGAGATAAAGAAACTGAGGGTGAAAGAGTTTAAGTAATTTGTTTTAGGTCAAATAGCTAATAAGTGTCTGAATTAGGATCTGAATTTAGGATTTCATGAATTCACATCCAACACTTTTAGCTACCACCTGGCTGTTCCTATTATTATCTTCTTCACCATCAAGTGAGAATGTAACAATTCCAAAAGGATTCTTGTTTTAGAATTATCTCTCATCTTTACCCCACCTCCTAATAATTTTCTAATTGTTCATTATTATTTTTTAAACTTTAAACTCAACCTCAGAATGCACAGGAGCCTTTAGAGCTGGAATCCAATCAGAAACTGAACCTATGGTAATATTATCAGGTAAGAGTTTTTCACCAAAGATCAAAAATAAACCCTGAAAGGAATCATATGAATTTATGCATGAGAAGTAGTCTATTAGAGATGAGGAGATATAGAGCAAGATGCCTCTCAGTTTTTCTAAATGAGAGTGAAATAATGCAAAATGTAGCATAACCCCCAAAGTCACAAGTTGCTGCTTCAGGAGGATCAGAGCAAACTGAGGGGGGGAGGTATGTCCTGTCACTACCACCGCCTAAGGATGGGACATCTTGAGTTCGGTATTTAAATTTTTTTATTGATTTTTTTTATTCTGAACTTCGCAAACACCAAAAAGTATGTATGTGGATCATTTTCGTGGGGAAAAATGGATTATATGTGAAACTGAAACTTTCTTAGTATAGTTTGCTTTTTAAAAAGTCCATAATAAATCCAAACTATTACTTTTAAAGCTATTCTGCTTATTGGTGTTTCCTTCTGAACTTACTTCTGTTTTCTTCTGTGCATTTATATAAATGATTCAATTGCTCTATTTTCTTTCTTTCCTTTGCTTCATTTTTTAAAAGTCTCAGTACTGAGCTTTAATGTTGTGGCTAGCCAAAAACAAAAATGGAAGACTTTAGGTCTTCTGACTAAAATACTGAGAATTAGGAGTCTGTAAAGCAAACTGGTCCACTAAGGATAAATGAAAACCTATAACATATAAAGGGAGATTGAAATCTTAGTGTTTTTAGCTTTGAGCAGTAAACTTCTTGCCAGGCCAGTTTGATGAAACAATCTCTGGTTGAGGGACAGGGGAGCAACAATCAAAAGCCTTTCACAGTTTTGCTCCTACCTCCTGTTTCATCTTTACTCTTTATTCCTCCCCTTTGCAAACTCTTCAGTCCAGCCCAAATGGCCTTCTTTTATTTCTTCAATACCATAGTCTACTTCACATCTGTGGCTCTGTGCCATATACATCATGCCTGGACTGTATTCCCTCTTTGTGTCTGACTTCTGTAACTCTTGGTTTTCTTCAAAGCCCAGTTTCAATGCCACCTCCAAGAGTCATTTTTATATCTCACCATCTGCTAGAGCCTTCCTCCACCCCCAAATTTCCCCTTGTATTTATTTTATATGTTGCAGCCATATATTATTGTGTACACATTTCCCATTATAGAATGTAAGTTAATTGAGGTCAGGGACTGTTTTTGTCTTTCTTTGTATTCCCAGGGTTTGGCATGGTGTCTGACCCATGGTAAGTGCTTAATAAATGCTTGGTGACTGATTGGCATGCAGCAATGAAGTCATAGTTTTGGGATCTTGTGAGGGAAACTCTTGTGGTCATTTGGATTTCAGAGAGAAGGTAATTGAGAGATCAGGCTCCTTCATCTTTGCCCTGCCACTGGAAGAACTGAAATAAGGGGTTGTGAAAGTCATCAGAATCTAGCTAGGGCTATAAAACAGATGGGGAGAGTCTGATGAAATGGATAACTTAGGGAACTGTTGCACTGTTTTATTTGGGGCATGCATTTGATTTTTGTTTCTTGAGAAATTTAGATTTCTGGAAATATTTTAGAACTAAGACACTAACCTGGTTTAAGGATTTATGCTACATTTGACCAATAACAGAATCCTACATAATAATAGAAATAAGTAGAAATGCTAGTTGGGTTTTTTGGTTTAAAATCTGTGTATCGTGCGTGATATTTCCCTTGTTTTCTCCAGTATAATTGGTTTTAAGGGAGTATATATAAATGAAAAAAATTGGTAGAAAAACTCAGTTTAATCATACTTTATCCACATGTAATTGATAACACATTTGTTTTTAGTAGCCATTATGATTTGTTTAATCATAAAATGAACCCTTTAAAAGCAAAAGGAATACATTAGGTTTATGCATCACCTTTTGTTCAAACGGTTCAAATAATTGAACTTAGAAATGTATATTTTGCCCTCCAAGGACCTTAAGACTCATTGTTTACTAAACAAATGAATTTTGAAAATAATAAGCTACTTGATTCCAAGATACTTAAATGCATCAGCTTCTGACATGCTATTAGATAAGCATTAGTGAAGTTTGTACACCCTGGAAGAATGGAGTTTTATGTAAGGCAGCAGTTTTATAGGAGAGGAAATGTAGTTTGATTTGGGGAAAATTAAATGGTTTGGGGTGGGGAATAGGTATACTCATATCGCTATGATCTTTGCACACAGCTTTAATTTTCCTGAAGAGAGGTCTGGCCAACAAGACTAACAAAATTGACTGGACTATTTGACCCAATTAACTCATTATTGAGAATATACCCCAAGGAAGTAATTAAAAAGAAAATAAGAACTATTTGTAGAAAAATATTTATAGAAACATTTTTCATAATAGCCCCATACTGGAATGGGCAATAATGTAGGGAAATAGCCAAGTTTTGCTACATCAATGTAATGGTCTATTATGTTGCTGTTATGAATGATAAATACAGGGACTGAAAAAAAATGTGAAAAACCTATTTTAAAATAATGGGAAATGAAAAAAAGCAGAACTCAGAGTTCAGTATACACATTAACTATATCTTCTTCTTTGATACTTCCATGACTTTATGAGTTCATTGATATGAGTATTCTTTTTTGTTTTGTTGTGTGTGTGTATGTGTGTGTGTGTGTGTGTGTGTGTGAGGCAGTTGGGGTTAAGTGACTTGCCCAGGGTCACACAGCTAGTAACTGTCAAGTGTCTGAGGCCAGGTTTGAAATCAGGTCCTCCTGGCTCCAGGGCAGGTGCTCTATAAATTGTGCCACCTAGCTGCCCCAATATGGGTATTCTTTCCAGTAGTATAGATTGCAATTTATCTGGAGTCTCTTAACCTGTGGAACTGTTCTCCATCTCCTGTAAGTCCCCCACAATGGGTGCATCCAAAATACAAGGATTCTTCCTATAAATTTCCTGACATTGTATGGAGATTTTTGGAGCATCTGAGGTATCCCTTGGTTATCCCTTATTATTACTACTTGAATTGCCTACCTCCTCTTCTAGCCATATATTGTTCTGATTATATCCTTTATGTTGGGTCTCCTATGCAATTCTTTTTTGGTAACATGCTGTAATGGGCTCATGACCACCATGTTTATCTTCATTGCTATTGGGATGACTTTAAGTTTAATTATTTTGGAGACTGTGTTTTTCCATGACTATTGTAGCAATGCGACATTATTGGAAGGATATTGTTAGATATGGTCCTTTGTTTTAGGGAGAAGGGCAAAGTTATTCAAAACACTATCAAAGCTAGTCCAGCCCACCCTTATTCAATTTTGAGCTCAGTTCATTGTTCATCTTACAGTATCTGTCCAAGATATATGTATTGACAGACCAGTTACATAATGGATTGTCCATCTAATTGCATATTGAAATCTGGGCATTAGTCATTTTTCATACATTTGGTTTTCCATTTTGGTTTTTATTTATTGGGAATAGTTGAGTCCAATGCTTTTTTTTTTAGTTATTATGAATATTATTTAGGAGACTTCATTATATTCTGAAGCTGGCCACAAAACAGCAAAATATTACTAACAAAGACAAACTTCTGAATAAGCTTTTTGTGAAAAATTGTCTCTTTTTAATGCCTCATTTGATATAAAATAAAATAATAATAATATAACACTTACATGGTACTTTGATTTGCAATATGTTTCACATATATTGTCTCATTTGATCCTCATAATAACTCTATGAGGTAGGTATTATTGTTGTCCTTGTTTAACAGTAAAGGGAAAAATAACCTGATGGTCAATGAACAAAATTCTCTATTCATGTGACTTTCAAGGATCCTTGTGTGATTTAAAAAATTTTTATTTGTTATTTTTTTCTTTCTTTTTTGAGGGGGTGGGGTGGGACAATGAGGATTAAATGACTTGCCCAGGGGCATACAGCTAGTAAGTGTCAAGTGTCTGAGGCCGGATTTGAACTCAGGTCCTCCTGAATCCAGGGCTGGTGCTTTATCCACTGCATCACTTAGCTGCCCCTCCTTGTGTGATTTTTGACTTGTGGATAAGAAATATTTTTTGTTTGTTTGTTTTTGCAGGGCAATGAGTGTTAAGTGATTTGCCCAGAGTCACACAGCTAGTAAGTGTCAAGTGTCTGAGGCCGGATTTGAACTCAGGTCCTCCTGAATCCAGGGCCGGTGCTTTATCCACTGCATCACCTAGCTGCCCCTTTAAAAAAAAAAAATTTTTTTTACATAAATACCAAATAGTCACTTCTTTTATTAAATTTAAATTTAAATTTTTGCGGGGCAATAGGGGTTAAGTGACTTGTGCAGGGTCACACAGCTAGTGTCAAATGTCTGAGGCTGGATTTGAACTCAGGTACTCCTGAATCCAGGACCAGTGCTTTATCCACTGCACCACCTAGCTGCCCCCCAGGATTTTTTTTTTTTTGACAAGGATACTAGAGTGGTTTGCCATTTACTTCATTTTATAAATGAGGAAATTGAGGCAAATGAGGTTAAGTGCTCAGGGTCACATAGCTAGTAAGTTTCTAAGGCCAGATTTGACCTTAGGAAGATAATGAGTCTTCCTAACTTCAGGCCTGGAACTCTATCCACCTAGCTGCCCTCCCCAAGTCAAATTAATAAGCACTCATTAAGTGCCTTCTCTGTGCCAAGCATTGTGCTAAGTACTATGTCTGTCTATGTCCATCTACACACACAGAGATAATCTCATAGGGAAGTCAGGAATTAGAAAGGCTTCTTGTAAAACATGGAATTTTAGCTGAAACTTGAAGGGAGCCAAGGAAACCAGGAGGCAGAGATATGGAAAGAGAGAATTTCAGGCATATGGGACAGCCAGTGAAAATTTGGAGTCAGGGATGGAGTATCTCAAAAAGATGAGAAATGTCATTGATGCCAGTGGCACTGGATTGTAGAGTACTTAGTGGAGATTAAGGAATAAAAAGACTGGAAAGGCGGGAAGGAGTCAGGTTATGAAGAGCTTTAGAGGTCATAGGGAGCCATTAGAGTTGATTGAATTAATGGTGGTGGTGGGTGCCCACTGGCAGGACTTACACTAGATCAATTTAATAGCTGAGTGAAAGATGGGCTGGAGTAGGGAGAGACTTGATGCAGGGACATCAACCAGCAGACATTTGGGGTAGCCAAGTGTGAGGTGAGGCATTATGCCAGTATGGTGACAATGTCAGAGGAGAGAACATGCATATGCAAGAAATATTGTGAAGGTAGAATCAGTAGGACTTGGCAACAGATTGGATATAGGAGTGAGAACCAGGAATTGAGGATCACACCTCAGTTGCTAGTCTGAGTGACTGGGAAGATGATGATGATGATGCCCTTGATACTTGTAGAGAATTAAAGAAGAAGAGAGAGTTTGGGGGACACGATAATTAGTTCCATTTTGGACATGTTGAGTTTAAGATGTCTGTGGGGAATTCAGTCTGAAATGTTAAGTAGGCAGTTGGAGATGTGAGACTAGAGGTCAGCAGAGAGGTTAGAACTTGATAAAATCAGAGAATCATTAGCATAGTTATGATAATTGACAGATAAAATAAAAGGTTTTTTTTGAGAATGGGGAAGACATGGGCATATTTGTAGGCAGTAAGGAACCAGCCAGTATACAGGGAGAAACTGAAGATTAGTGAAAGGGTGAACATAATGGACATAGTGGTCTTCTGGAGAAGATGGGTTGGCGGGGAGGATGCATCAGGGTGATATGAGATCAGGAAGAAAAGAGAAGGAATTCTCATTGGATGGACTTATTTCAGTGAAATATGAGGCAAGGTTCTTAGCCGAGAAGGTGGAGGGAAAGGGAGCCATGGAGGGTTTGAAGAGGGTCAAAAACCTCTGGAAAAATCATTGTGGTGAGATAGTGAGCTAATTAGGGAGGTATAAAAGGATTGCCTTGCTGTAGTGAAAGCCTAGTTGAGATTTTATAACATAAATTTGTAATGGATCCAGATAGCTTGGTTTCATGATTTTCTCCTGCTTTGTTCAGCAGTGTGTGAATAGGACCAAAGGCAGCAGATGATAGGAGGTAGGTCAAGGCTGGCACAGTTAAACATTGACAGTACTATAAGGAGGTAAAGAAATTGAGAAAAGACAATAGTGTAGAGTTGAACGGTTTCATTGAGGGGTCAGGATGGAAAGAGGAAAGTGTAGCCAGTGCAAGGGTGATGACTTGAAGAAGAATTGAAGAGTACAGGGATTTGAATTCACAATTAGGACAAAGGACAATGGTTAAGTGTTGTAAGGAAGAAAGAAAATAGGAATGATAATAGATTATGATCAGACAAATGAATTTCAGAGTTCATAAACATAAAATTGGAATACTTGTGGGTAATAGTAATATCAGGGGTATGATCATCTCTTTATGTAGCTGAAACATGGTAGAGGAATCATGGGAAATGAATAAGCTGAGGAACCAGGAGGAAAGTGTTTGAGTGAGTAACTTTATATAATGTATGTATTGATGTTCCTTACTATGAGGGTAGGACTTGGGGAAGAGCAAAAGACTGTGAATCAGAGATTGAAATCATTGAGGATGGAAGGGGAGTGTCCTGAAGGCCAGAAGATAATAACCACCAGAATCTTGGTTGGGTGACAAATATGGATTGAAAGGAATAGAGATGATGGTGATATAGGGAGAGTCTGGAAGTAACAGTGGGGAAGGTAGGAAGGAAATGAGTATTTATTAAGTACCTACTATGTATTAGGCACTGTGCTTAAGTACTTTACAAAAATGATCTCATTTGATTCTCACAACAACCATGAAAGCTATTATCCTTATTATACACTTGAATAAACTGAGTCAGACAGAGGCAAGGACCCTTCTTCCAAAGTCTAATCCAGCTGCTTTTCCTATTTTAGTTTTCTTTAGTGCAATTTCTATTTTTTCATGTATCATATGGAGGAATGTGATGTTATGGTTCAAATATGTTGTATCCATTGATAGTATTTTTTTTTTTTGGTGAGGCAATTGGGGTTAAGTGACTTGCCCAGGGTCACACAGCTAGTAAGTGTTAAGTGTCTGAGGCCAGATTTGAACTCAGGTCCTCCTGAATCCAGGGCTGGTGCTCTATCCACTGTGCCCCCTAGTTGCCCCGATAGTAATTTTTAAAAAGGAGTTTGTTATTGAATTTGTTGGAAAAGAGGTGGAACAGTGGATAGAATGCTAGGCTTGGGGTCAGGAAGACTCATCTTCATGAGTTCAAATCCAGCCTCAGGCACTTACTGGCTATGTGACCCCAGGCAAATCACTTAATCCTGTTTGTCTCAGTTTCCTCATCTGTAAAATGAGCTGGAGAAGGAAATGGCAAACCAGTCCAGTATCTTTGCCAAGGCAACCTCAAATGGGGTCACAAAGTCAAACATGACTGAAAAACAACTGATATTGAAGTATTTACAATTCTTTTCCATTTTCAGTGGCTTATCCTTCTTCCAGTTTCATCCTTAAATGCCTTTTGATGGGCTACCTTAGTTGAGTCTCTCATTAAGTAAACTTATTTCAGTAAACTTGTTTTTTTTCTCTACTGTGCTTCACTATTTTATGATGCCACATTGTTCATTATTTTCCTTTGTAAAAGTTTACAAATTGATTTCTATTTTAAACTAGTGTTGCCCTTGGTTGCCATATTTTCATCTTAGCAAGGACAACAAGTGTGTTTCCTGGCTGAGGTGGTTTAAAGATTCATGGTTTCCTCATTGTGGCTATCGATTTACATCCCTTATGCTTCCTTAGGAAATGATGGCCTGTGTTGATGCTTATCCTTTTGTCATTTCCTATATATTGCCATCATTAACTTATTTAAATAGAGCACATTGGGGTTACCTCAATTGAGTACTTTATCTTTTCATTTTTTTATTCTTGCTTTTAACTTGGTGTTGGTTTTAAACTTTCACTTTAAAAAGGTGTTGGCCTGAATATACCTTGGCAGATGATTCAGAAATGACTCATATCAGTAACCAACCATTTCCTGACTATTAGACTATATTCAATTTTTTGTAATGTTATTTGGTATTTCCCACCTGTAGCTTTAAGTTCTGAGGGTCCTTCTATCAAATAACTCTCACACAAGTGAGCTGGGCCCCCCAAAGAAGGCTCTGTATTTCCCTCAAGGCTCTATGGGAGCTCCTGAAGTTTTGGGAGGTCTTTCTCTAATGTTGTCAACTCAAACCTGCATTCCAATGTGAGTATGAGAGAATATTTCTCCAATATCATTAACCATTTATTTATCCCTTGTTTCATTTAACCAATTAATATCAATTAACTTTTATAAAGAAGTATTTACTAAGAAGATGTTGCAAGAACAGAAGTGCAAACATTTTCCCTCAAACTAGGGATACACGCCCTCCTTATTGCCATTATCAGTCCTTGGGAAGAGTGGACTCAAACTTACTTTACTTGCTGCAGAAATTTGCCCCATCGAGTTCATTTTTCAATGTGGCATAGTAGATGGATGCATTCCCTAGACTGGATCCTGTTTCTCAGGGTTGCTCTTGGCACTTCTAAAAAATCTGGTAGCAAACTCTGGCACAGATTATAGCTCTGGGATCATGGGTGGCATATCAGCCTTTCAGAGTTCATCGGGTCATAGCTTTTTCCAGAATTCCTTCACCTAACAGCATAAAAGAACCCATGCAAAGAGGCAAAGATAGAAACCCAAGTTCACTGGTCACATGTTGCTCTACCCAGTGGCTTATGGCCTCACAACAGCCCTTTGAGATAAGGGCTATGATTATATCCATTTTTGTTTTTGTTTTTGTTTTTACTGGGCAATGAGGGTTAAGTGACTTGCCTAGGGTCACACAGCTAGTGCCAAGTGTCTGAGGCTGGATTTGAACTCAGGTCTTCCTGAATCCAAGGCCAGCGCTTTATCCACTGCGCCACCTAGCTGCCCCGATTATATCCATTTTTAAAGGGTGGGATAGGGATTGGGCCCTAGAAAGCTAAAGTGCTCAGGATACAAAACTAGGAAATATCTGAGGAAGGATTTAAAACCAGGCTTTCTTAGTCCTAAGTGCATTTCCCTTTCTGTTACATCACTATCTCTTAAGCCTTTGGACTTGTTTCTGGCTTCTGAACCATGTTTTTCACCTTGCTCCCTTTGCATTGAAGTTGTGGAATTGTTAAATCAATATGTTGATTTAATTTGAGAGGTCCTATCAAGTTTTTCATTAATGTTTTTTACTGCCTCATTTTCTCTAACAAAAGATGGCATATAAACTATTATTATCTTCATGGCAGTCTTTTTTTGAATGTTTAACATTTGTACTGAACTACAAAATGACCTGGTGCCCCATAGATGATGTTTCTTGTTTCCTTTGGTCACATAGAAGAAATCTTTGTCTTTCCCTCCAAACCCTTTGCTCTTCTGAACTTAGGTATGAAAGTCAAGGGCACCACCAACCTTTCCGTCATTCAGGCTCTCAGCTCTGGTGTCATCTTTGACTGTTCTCACACAGTCCACATATCCAGTCTGTTGCCATGTTTGGTCATTTCTTCTTTCTCTACCACTCCCTCCTTATAACCAATCAGTTGCCACATCCTGTCTTTCTCCTTTTATAACATCTCTTGTCTTTTCCTGCTACAATCCATCCTCCATTTTCCTAAAGCACAGGTCTGATCATCTTGCTTCCCCTACTCGGTAAACTCTAACAGATCCCTATTACTTATAATATCAAATATAAAATCCTCTGCTTGGTTTTTTTAAAGTCCTTCACAACCTGGATCCTTCCTACCTTTCCATTCTTTGCATATATGACTTCTCTTCATGTACTCGACAATGCAGCAACACCTGACTTCTTGCTGTCTCTTGCACATGAGTCTTTTTACTGGCTGCATCCCATACGTAAAATCCTCTTCAGTTCTGCCTCCTGACTTCCCCTGCTTTCTTGAAGACTCAGCTCAAATCCCACCAACTGTATCATCGTGTCCCACTTGACTGAACTCTTCTGGGCTTTCCTCAGATCCTCCAGAATTTCATCATCCTGTAAGATTCCATCAACTTAGAAATTCATCACCTCTTCTGTACTCTCTGACTGGAGAGGGTGGAGGGTAGATAGTGAAAAGCTCCTCCCACATCTTCCATTTAAGGAGGACAACTAGGGCATCAATCTCATAATTTCTCACTGGTCTGTACTCCTCTGGACTTTTGTAAACTCCCTCCCCAGTCTTTCCCTTTCTTATTCTCACTCTAACCCTCCTTTTTCAGCTTCCTTTGCTGTCTTTCCCCATTAGATTGTGAGCTCCTTACTTTGTAAACCCAACACATGTCTGGCAGAGTAAGTACTAGTAATGCTTATTGACTGACTGACTGAACTTCTCTAAGAAGAAGCCTTTCCTAGTCTCACTACTGCTAATGTCGTCCCCCTGAGATTACCTCTTCTTTGCAATTTATATATCTTGCATGTACCCAGTTGTTTAAATGCTGTCTCTCCCATTGGACTGTCAGCTCCTAAGGCAGGGACTGTTTTTCTCTTCCTTTGTAACCCAATTGCTTAGTATAGTGCCTAAAATATAGTATATTTAATAAATGCTTATAGACTGGCCCTGTCGCCTCCTTTATTTGCCTCTTCTTGTGAGCCATCTCTCATCTAGCTGCAACTTCCTTTTGTCCTAGGATTTTATTGATTGGAAGAATATCTATATTATTCAGTACCTCTGCTTTTTGACATTAGACAAAAAAGCTCACATTTTCAGTACCAATAGTTAAGGTAATGTTTATAGATGTTCTAAAGACTGCGATTCACAACATCCTTTGTCTCCTTTTCTACCATTCTACCCTCATCATTTTGTATTTTTATTTGTTTCCTGGGTTGCCATGGGCTAAAACATATACCAGCTAACGGCCAGCATACTAGGGATGGGCCTTTCTGTATTTAACAAGAGTCCTCTGGAAAGTCGTTTGCTGTATCTTCCTCAGAGCTTTTCTACCATGTTAACACTTGTCAGAACCAAGACTCCATTTTGAAAAACTAGGCTCATCTCCAAACCAGACTGAAAAAGCAGAGTAGGATTTTGTAGAGGTTGATTTTCCTAAAAAGTATATTCATAGGGGGCGGCTTGGTGGCACAGTGGATAAAGTGCCGGTCCTGGATTCAGGAGTACCTGAGTTCAAATCCGGCCTCAGACCCTTGACAATTACTAGCTGTGTGACTCTAGGCAAGTCACTTAACCTCCATTGCCTTGCCAAAAAAAAAAAAAAAGCATATTCATACCAGTAGGTATATATAATGGAGGGAAAGTTATACATATGTATAAAAGGGGAAAAGTTCAGCCCAAATGTAACCTTCTTCTTGAGAATTTTCCTGATCTTCCTTAGTTACTAATGCTGCCCCTTCAAACAATCTCCTTGCATTTGTTTTGTTCATACTTATTTTATATACCTTTTTTGGTACAAGGTGATTTCTACTAGCTATAGAATGTCCCTTCAGGGTAGAGACTGTTCTATTTTTGTCTTTCTAGGCCTAGAACTTAATATAGTGCTTTGCACATAATAGGCACTTAAATTTAAATGTTAAATTCATTGATTGAATGGAAGGTGAGTGATTTTTTAAAAATCAAAGGATAATAGAGGTTACAGACATTGGCTTTGTGGCCATCTATAGCTTACCAGTTAGGTATTGCATCTATACCTAGAAATACTAGATTTTGGCTGAATAGAAGTGAATTCTTTTTCCTCATGAAATCTGTTGTCCTTGCAAAATACCTTTTGTATTCTTTAATCTGTATTATAGAGGAGATTTGTAATAATCAAGAAGGAACAAGATGAAATTTACTTTGATATTCTGTGATGACAGATCTGAAATGGAAGGAGGAACAAAAGTAGTTGAACTTTTGGAGAATTATTGACATCTAGGTGGCAAAGTGGAAACAGCCCTGGGTCTAGAGTAAAGAAGAACCGAATTAAAATTCTGATTCAGACATTTACTAGCAGTGTTACCATGGAAAAATCACTTAAGCTTTTTTTCCTCAGTTTCCTCAACTGTAAAATGAGAATCATGATAACATCTACCTTTCAGGGGTGTTGTGAGGTTCAAATGAGATAATGTGGTTTTGCACGACACTTGGCACAGTGCCTGGCACATAGTAGGCACTTAATAAATATTCCCTTTCCCCATAGACAGAAGGGATCAGGGTGGTATAGTGGTGAGAGCACAGGACTAAGAGTTGGGGTATAGGACCCATAGAATGGGCACAGAATGTGTAGGGAAGGTCATCTAGTTCCTTTTCCAGCAGTCTGGTTATATGCCAGATAAAATACTCCAGAGGAAGATTTTTACAACCCATATAATTGGTAAATTAGGATTTATCGACTACCTGCTATCAGACTTGGGATAGAGAATGTATCTACTTTGTAAAAAATATTAGAGAAATACAACAATCCCCCTCCTCCCCAATCACATCTGAAAGTTATGCTCCGTATGGACCTGTGTATGCTATTTGGCAGAAATTTTGAATCTAATAACAACAACAGCTATGGCTATTTACATGACCAGCTAGGTGGTGCAGTGGATAAGAGTTCTGGGCTTGGAATCAGGAAGATGCATCTTCCTGAGTTTAAATTCAATTTCAGACCCACTCCCTGGGCAAGGCACTTACCGCTGTTTGCCTCAGCTTCTTTATCTGTAAAATGAGCTGGAGAAGGAAATGGCAAACTACTCCATTATCTTTGCCAAGAAAACCCCAATTGGGGTCATGAAGAATCAGGCAAGACTGAAATGATTAACAGCCACAAAACCATTTATATAGTGCTTACTAAATGCTAGGTACTGTGCTAAGTGCCTTACAATTATAATCTCATTTGATCCTTACAACAATGGTGGGAGGGAGGTACTTTTATTATCCCCATTTTATAGATAAAAAAGAAAAACTGAAGCAAACTGAGGTTTAGTGACTTGCCCTAGGTCACACAGCTAGGAAGTGTTTGAAGCCAGATTTGAATTTAGGTCTTCCTGATCTTTCTGAGTTTATAGCAGTGCTGAAGAGACAAGATAAGAGAAAATAAGAATATTTGATCATACCGTAGAATGGTAGCATTGTGTTAAATTATAGATAGCTATATTTGGGGTAAGGAAGGCATGGCTTTAAGTTGTTCCTCTGACACATCAATCAAACTTTTATCAAGTGCCTACTATGCGTCAGGTACTGTGCTAAGTGCTGGGGATACAAAAAGAGGCAAAGGACAGTCCCTTCCCTCAAGAAGCTTGCAATCTAATGGGGGATATAACATGCAAACAAATAAATACAAAGCAAGCTGTAGGCAGGATAAATAGGAAATAATTAACAGAGGGAAGGCATTGGAATTAAGAAGGGTTGGAGAAGGCTTCCTGCAGATGGTGGGATTTCTGTTGGGATTTAAAGGAAGCCAGGGAGGTCCATAGAACAGAGGAGGGAGATCATCATTCCAGGTATGGGGAACAACCAAAGAAAATGTCCCAAGTTGAGAGGTGGGAGTTTCTAATTTGTGGAAGAGCCAGGAGGCCAGGGTCACCGGATCAAAGACTGTGTGTTGGTAGTAAGTTGTAAAAAGACTGGAAAGGTAGTGGGGGACTGAGTTATGAAGGACTTTGGAAATGGAACATTTTATATTTTCTCCTAAAAGCAATTGGAAGTCACTGGAGTTTATCAAGTTTGCCGGTGATATGACCTGTGTTCTAGGAAGATGATGTTGTCATCCACGGTAATAGGGAAGGTAGGAAATGGGGAGAGTTTAGGGGGAAAGATGATGAGTTCTGTTTTGAACATGCTGAGTTTAAGGTGTCTATTGTTCAGTTGTGTCTGACTCTGTGACCCCATTAAGGATTTTCTTGGCAAAGATACTGGAGTGGTTTGCCAGTTCCTTCTCTAGCTCCTTTTAAAGATGAGGAAACTGAGGCAAACAGGCTTAAGTGACTTGCCCAAGGTCACACAACTAGTAAGTGTCTGAGATCAGATTTTAACTACAAAGATGAATCTTCTTGACTTCAGGCACTGCGCTACCCAGCTGCCCCTTAAGGTGTCTACTGTATATCCAATTTGGGATATTTGAAAGGCAGTTGAATATGGGAGATTGGAGGTCAGCAGATAGATTGGGGTAGGATAAGTAGATTTGAGATTTATCAGCACAGGGATGGCATTAAAATCCATTAGAGCTTAGGAGATCACTAAATGAAGTAGTATAGAGGGAACGGTCCAGGAAAGAATCCCTAGGGACACCTACAGTTGGAGGGCCTGATCTGGAAGAGGATCCAACAAAGGAGACAGAGAAGGAATGGTCAGATAGGTAGGAGAAGAACCAGGAGAGAGAGTGGTGTCCCAAAAACCTAGAGAGAAGAGAGTATCAAGGAAGAGAGGGTGATCAACAGTACCAAAGGCTAAAGAGAGGTCAAGGAGAATGAGTGTGATGTTTAAAATCTAAAGTGTGGTCGCCTTAAATCAGAAGCTTCAGCACCAGTCTTTAGGCATTAAACATTTATTAAAGCATAGAGGTATTCAGAAGGAGTTAAGAAAAAGAAGTCCTACCTAGCCTAGAGTTCTAGCCTGGTTGGGTTCTTCCTGAAGTCCTCCTCCACTAGCCTGTTTTAATCAGGAACTCCTCCTTAAGCTGACTGTGGAAGCTTTTTTATAGTTCTGGAACAGAGGTGGTCCTTACACACTGCTTCAAGGTGATTGGTTGGCATCATCCAAATCCATTGGCTTTGAAGGTGTTCTTAAGTTGAGTTCACAGTCTAGTTTCTGAGAACAATACCTTCTTAAGGGCTACTCAGGTGTGATTACAATCCAATTAACTTGAAGTAGGCTTAATCAGCAGTCAATCACTCTCACTTGATTCAGTCAGTCTCGATTAATCTCCAGGTGGGTTTTTGAGTATCTGCTAAATCCCATTATTTCATCACATGAGGATAGAGAAAAAACCATTGAACTTGGCAACTAAGAGATCATTGATAACTTTGGAGGAAGCTGTTTTGTGGAATGATAGGATAAATACTACTTGTACCACCTTTGCATTTACTGTCTCAGTGCCCCCATGGTCACTCTCTAAGAACATCTCTAAGACCGTCAGTGGTAGAACACTTGCTGATCTCCATTGGCAGAGTTTATCCCTGTGAGCTTCACCTCAAACCAACAACAAAAAACATACACTGCATGATTATAAGGTTTGTTTATATAATTACAGAGCTATATTTAGGTACGTATAATGTGTGTTATAAGAGTTCAGAGAAAGAAGAGATTACATTAGACTGGATTATTTTGGGAAGGCATGCTGGAGGATGTGAGATTTGAAATAGGCTGTTGTTCTCAGTCAGTCAACAAGCACTTATGATGTGCCCGGCTCTCTGTTAAGTGTCAGGGATGTAAAGAAAGAGAAAAACAAGTTCTACCTTCAAGGAACTCACATTCGAATCGGGGAGACAACATGCAGATAGCTATGTACATAAAAAATACAGAAAATGTAAATGGGAAATAATATCAGAAAGCCGGCACTAACAGTGGGAATGGGATGGAGCAACAGGAAAGACTTCTTATAGGAGATGGAATTTGAGCTGTCTTGAAGGAAACTAGGAGGCAGACATGAGGAGAAATAACATTCCAAGTGAGACAGCCTATGAAAAGGAATGAAGTCCCAAAATGCAGTGGCCTATGTTGGGATTTTCTATTCAAGTGAAGAAGGGCATTCTAGGCAGGAGGGACAGTATGAACAAAAACTTGAAGGCAGGAATAACATTAAATGTGTGGAGGACAGTAAGAGAGACCATCCTTATTACATGAGAGGGTAGGTGTCGGAGATAATAGGATAGATGGAGGGGGCGGCTAGGTGACGCAGTGGATAAAGCACCGGCCCTGGATTCAGGAGTACCTGAGTTCAAATCCAGCCTCAGATACTTGACACTTACTAGCTGTGTGACCTTGGGCAAGTCACTTAACCCCCATTGCCCCACCAAAAAAAAAATAGGATAGATGGAGATGAGGACAAGTAGTGGTCAGCCTTCAGTGCTTGGGCAGTGGCACTTTGCTAGGCAATAAAAAACCATTGTAATTTATTGAATAGGAGAATGACATGATGAAAGCCATTTTAGGAAGGTGAATTTGGTAGCCTTATACAAAAGAGAGTGGGTTACTTAGAAGTGATTATAATTCACATATGAAGTGATAAAGGTTTGTTCTAAGATGCTGGACACTGAAATGAGAAAGGGCTGACTTGGAGGCATTTTGAAGGAGAAATCCACCGAGTGTGATGAAATAGTCTTATCCAAATATGAAAATGAACAAGTTCATAGGCCCCAGGTGAAGAATTCATGATCTAGTCTAACCTTCTCCTTCTACAGATGAAGAAGCTGAGGCCAGTAAGGTTAAGGGAGATGCACAAAGTGACATGTGATGAGTGACAGACCCACGGCTAGAATCTAGTTCTGCTAACTCCCACCCACTTGGTCTTTTTAGCTTCATGATACTGCCCCTTAAGCAGCTGGGAGAATTTCAGATGACTACATTGTGGCCAGCATATAGAAGGCTACGTTTAAGTGTGCTCTTCTTACAGCTAACCTGTCTGTAATGACTCTCCCCCCTTGACTAGAATGCCCTCTCCCTTCTTGTCTCTGCCTTCTGGCTGCCCTGCTTTCCTTCAAATTCCAGCTAAAATTCCGTCTTCTATGAGAAGCCTTGTCTGATCCCTCTTAATGCCAGTGCCCTAAATTTATCCTGTCTGTCTTGTTTGTACATAGTTGTTTTCATATTGTCTTCCCCATCAGACTGTGATCTTCTTCTGAACGGGGACTATTTCTTTCCTTTTTTGTCCCTAAATATTCTCTTTTATTGTAAAAAATGTAATATTTTAATTTCTCCCCACAATTACATTAAAATGATTGTAAAAACAATTAAAAAAACAATTTAAACATTTTTCCCCAAAATTTGAGTTCCAAATTCTTTTCCTCCCTACCCCCACATTGAGAAGGCAATCAATTTGATATAGGTTACACATGTGCAGTCATATAAAACATATCTCCCTGCAAGTCATGTAGTAAAAGAAAACACAGGAAAAAAAACCAACAAGAAAAATAAAGAAAAGGTTTGCTTTGACCTGCATTCAGACTCTATCAGTTCTTTCTCTGTAGATAGATAGCATTTTTCATCATAAGTCCTTCAGAATTGTCTTGTGTCACTGTATTGCTGAAAATAGCTATTATTCATAGGAGATCATAATACAATTTTTTATTACTGTATATAATGTTCTCCTGGTTCTGCTCATTTTACTTTGCATCAGTTCATGTAAGTTTTTCTGAGAGCATCCTACTTTTGTCATTTGTTATAGCACAATAGTATTTTATCAATTTGTTCAGTTACTCCCCTCAGTTTTTATGTCTTTGCCACCACTAAAACAGCTGCCATAAATATTTTGATACATGTAGATTGTTTTCATTTTTGTTTTTAATCTCTTTGGGATATAGACCTAGTAGTAGTATTGCTGGGTCCGAGGGTTTGCATTGGTTCATAGCTTTTTGGGCATAGTTCCAAATTGTGCTACAGAATGGCTGAATCTGTATACAACTTCACCAACAGTGCTTTACTGTCTTAATTTTCCCACATCCCCTTGAACACTTGTCATTTTCCTTTTCTGTCATATTAGTCAATCTGATAGATATGGGGTGGTACCTCAGAGTTGTTTTAATGTGCATTTCTCTAATTAGGAGTGACTTAGAGGGAACAGCTAGGTGGCACAGTGGATAGATCATCGGCCCTGGATTCAAGAGGACCTGAGTTCAAATCCGGCCTCAGACACTTGTGAAAAAATATTAACTATCTTCTAATCTGTAAACTCCTGGCTGGCTGGCTAATCTGAAAAAAATATAATTTAATATGGGAAGAGCCAATTGGGAGGCTCCCCCTCCCCTACTGCCTCTCCCAGCCTGATAAGGAACAAGATTAAAAAGCCTCTTTCAATTTAACAAAACAGGGTTTTTATTGATAAGAATAAACTTAGAAATAAGGATAAAGTAAGATAGGACAATATGACCTGACTGCATTTAACTTTCTCCCTGCCACCTGCGCTTACAACCCCTGAGTTGCGTCTCCTTTCTCAGTCCTCTTACAGACCCCCTTTCTCAGTCTTCCCCTTTCACTGTCAGCTGTGCCCGCTCTCTATAGTGTCCCTCTTCACTCCTCCACTCTCTCCTTCACTCTTCCTCCCCCTAAGTCTCTACCCCCTCAGGCTATATAACCCTTCTTTCTCTCAGAAACCTTGGGCCACACGGCCCACACATGCCAACCTAATTCGTTGGCACCACCACGCCCGGGCCCAAGGCTAGCTTGGGGCACAGAGACTCCATGCTGGGCATGCCCGGAGCCAGGGGCTGGGCCTAGGAAGCTGGCGTGTGCCTGAGGCCCTTCACGCACATCATTGGCTTGAGGCTTGTGTGCCTGGGGAAGTTTCGGGGAGAGCAGTTGTGCTGGGGGAGGGGCAGCCCATTTGGGTTGCCCAAGGCACTTACACTTGACACTTACTAGCTGTGTGACCCTGGGCAAGTCACTTAAACCCTCATTGCCCTGCAAAAACAAACAAAAAAGAGTGACTTAGAGCATTTTTTCGCATGATTGTTGATAACTTTGATGACTTCATCTGAAAACTGCCTGTTCATATCCTTTGACTATTTATCAATTGAGGAATGGCTCTTATTTCTGTAAATTTGACTCAGTTCTCTCTCTCTATTTTTTTTTTTACTTTAAATTACATTTAAAGAATTTAAAACCTTGGCCTATAATAAATAAGGTAAAAGATAACCAGATTTAGTATACCATGTATATTCCCAGTTATTATATGTTCCTCTTTCCTTTAATTCAAGTTGGAGAGGAGACATGCATACAAGGCAACAATCATTTTTATTATTAATTATTATTACTTATAACTAACATTTATGTAGCACTTAATATGTGCCAGACACTCTTTTCAGAACTTTACAATTTTTATCTCATTTAATCCTCAGAAAAACCCTGGAAGATAGGAGATATTAATATCCCCATTTTACACATGAGGAAGCTGAGACATAGGGTTAGTGATTTGCTCAGAATTTCACAATTTGTGGCTGAGGCTGGATTTGAACTCCAATCATCCTGACCCCAGGTGCAGTGCTTTATTCACTTTATTACCACCTAGCTACCTACCTGACACCCAGATGCTTATATTATTATTTTTATTAAACACTATGTGCCAGGCACTGTGCTAAACACTTGTAACACAAATATAGGCAAAAACCTGCCCTTGCCTACCCTCAGATAGCTTACATTTTAATGGAAGAAGTCAATACACCAAAAAAAAAAAAAAGGAGCTGAAAAGCAGATGGGAGGGACAAGGTGAAGGAACCTTGGAGGGGAACATGACATTGAAGTTTAGAAAGTCTGAAGCACATCTGGAAGAGGGCTGATGAATGTTCCAAGGGAAAGAAACCCTGGGGAGGTCCAAAGTGAGATGACCACTGAGGTATGAGCATTCCAGTTAAATCTACCATGGTATTGGCAATGTAAATTCTAAAGTGAGATGGTTGAGCTCTCCTAGACACTCAAAAAGGAGTTTTTGCTAGTTACACGCAGTCAGGATTTAAATTGTTCATTTTGGGCAGTGAATTACCCTAAAATCCCTGATAAGGAAAATGAGTCTTATGCATGAATAACAAGGGTCCCTGAATTCCCCCAACTTGTCTCAGAGATCCCCATTTCTTGGGCTGCATCCACAGAGAGAACCCGAAACTATTTTGCTCCTTCTCATTGTGATCTCTTGCTGTTTTCAGGACCGACCAGAATTTTCAGGCTGTTGGGAGAAAGACAACATCGTTCCCAACTGGAATCTGTCACAGTGGCTCCCAGAAACAAGGAGGCAGCTGTATATGTGGACAGTCCCTTGAACGCCATCGTCTTTGACCTTCAGTCAGAGAAGGGAAATCTTTTGTTTCTGCCTGGACCTACCACCCCCTGTCTGCCTCTTATGCACTCCAGCACCCCCATCAGCTCTCTGTTCTCCTTCACTAGCCCAGCAGTAAAAAGGCTGCTTGGCTGGAAACAAGGGGATGAAGAGGAAAAGTGGGCGGAGAAGGCCGTGGACTCTCTGGTAAAGAAACTGAAGAAGAAGAAAGGGGCCATGGAGGAGCTGGAGAGGGCTTTGAGTTGCCCAGGCCAGCCCAGTAAGTGCGTCACCATACCTCGGTCCCTGGATGGGAGGCTGCAGGTGTCCCACCGCAAGGGGCTTCCTCACGTGATTTACTGCAGGGTGTGGCGCTGGCCAGATCTGCAGTCTCACCATGAATTGAAACCACTGGAGTGCTGTGAATTCCCATTTGGCTCAAAGCAGAAAGAAGTGTGCATTAATCCGTATCACTACCGCCGAGTGGAAACCCCAGGTAATCAATCACATCATCGGAAGAGTGAGGCTGAGGCCAAATGCACGTTGGATGAGTTATTATTATATTATTAGTTATTATATTATTAGTTATTATATATTATTAGTTACTATTAGTTATTATATTATTAGTTATTATATATTATTAGTTATTATTATATTATTAGTACCAGGGCATGCAGGTGAGCTAAGACCCAGGATCCCTTCTGATTGAAGGAGAGTGAACGGGAAAAGCTCCCCCCATCTGGGTTTGTATGTAGGTATTCATTAAAAGAGTTATTAAAAAGTAGCCTTGGGCCTAAAAGCTACTAGGGATAGGGTGACTCAGTAGATAGAGTGCTGGACCTCAGGCAGGAAGACCCAAATTCACATCCAGACTCAGGTATTCACTAGTTGTGTGACCTTGGGCAAGTCACTTAACCTCTGTTTGCCTCAGTTTTCTCATCTGTAAAAGTTAAAATATACCTTCCACTTATAAAATGGTTTGATAGTACTTCTCTTTACCATTTATCCATTCAAAAATATTTATTAAGAGGGCACTAGGGGGCAGCTAGGTGGTGCAGTGGATAGAGTACCAGCTCTGGAGTCAGGAGGACCTGAGTTCAAATCTGGCCTCAGACACTTGACACTAGCTGTGTGACCCTGGGCAAGTCACTTAACCCCAATTGCCTTACCAAAAAAAAAAAAAAAAAGAGGGCACTAGGTGCTAAAGATACAAAAATGACATAGCCACTGGTTTTAAAGAACTTACATTTGTGTGTGTGTGTGCATGTGCACAAGGAGTAATAATAAAAGGTATGGTATGAATGAAGGTGAAATGAAAACAAAACAATATGAAAATTTAAGGAGAGGGGTGTTGTTTTTTTTTCCTTTAGCTTGAGAGATCATGGAAGGCTTAATGAAGATACTGACATCTGAGCTGAGTTTTAAAGGGAGACAAGGATTCTAAAAGGGGTAAATGAGTAGGATACGCACTCCAGGTATGGGGAGTAACCTGTATGGATGCATGAAGCTAAGAAATGACATGTCCAGTTAAGGGAATTTCTCCCAGGAGTCCAGTTTGGCTGGAATGTGGAGCATTTGAAGGGAGAGAAAGTGAACTCTGGCTAGAAAGACAGGTTGAAATCTGACTGTGTAAGGCCTTAAATTTTAGGAACATTGTATTTTGTCCTCTGTGGAATAGATCCTGAAGTTTGGGGGCAAAGGAGTGACATCGTCTAGGAGGATTATTTTGGTCATTGGTAGGGGAGAGATTGAGAGACCAGTGAGGAAGCTATTCTGACAGTCTAGGCCAAAGGTGATGAAGGCCTGAACAAGGATGGATGAGAGATATGGAGGTAGAATCAACAGCATTTGTTTGTTGATTGTTGATGATAGGTGGAGAGGGAAGAGTAAAAAAATGCCTCTGAGGTTCGGAGTATGAGTGACTAGGAAGGTCATCCATATTCATCCTTATCCCTTTTGGTAGGTTCTTTAGGAAATTTAGCAGATTTCATCATTCATCTTTTCATCATTAAACCTTAAACTGAAATTGAAGAAGTGGTTAGTACCTTTCATCTAATGGTGTTAGGTAGGTGAGCCTTTAGCTTTCTAAGATGTGCTTTTTCACAACAATTACACTGTGCCGTACATTGTTTAAAAAAGGATGATCTCCCTTCACTCACAGCAAATTAATTCCATTGCTGGTGGTATCAAGGACCTCTATGAAAATGAAAATAGAAGGCCTTCTATTCCTTCTATTCCTAATGGTTTCACTATATTCCAAGGGCTCAGATTCACCTTCCCTTATTTTTGTGCTTTCATTTCTTTGGGAGCTCCAAGCAGGAAAAAAATGCATGGTCCCCAGAGAAGATTAAAAATGGCTGGCTTTATTTCTTGAGCAAAGTAACAGCTCTACAATTTTTAGATGAATTAAACAGCTAAATATTCAATGAAGTTTTTTTTCTCCTCTCCCTCATCTCTTCTTAAGAGAGAAGCTGAGATTTAGTTGAAGACACTAATAAACCCATTGGAGCCTTCTTCTAACACTAATCTGCATGAGTTGGGTCCATCTTGCATGCCATGCAAAGGGGTTTAGTACCTAAGCGATTCATTATATACATTTCTCTTTAAGGTAGCCCAATTACATGGACCCCAAAGATCTTGCCATGGTGAGTTTGTAGGGTGGTCGTAAAATTTAGGTTTCAGATTTAGAGCTAAAAGAGCCATTAGAGGTTTATTATTTGACCTCCTCATTTTGCACATGAGGAAATTGAGCCCTAGGAAGGTTAGTGACTTGTCCAACAAACGTAGGATTTGAACTTATGTCCTCTCACCCTAGATCCAGTGCTCTTTACATCCATCTAGTTGTATACATAAATTCCCATTGTAAAGGAGAAGCAAAACCTAATAGTAGAGGAATATTTATAATACAGTCTTTCCTTAGCCTAAGGTCACTTTCTGCATGGGGAGGGAATCTACTGTTTTAACACAAATATTCATGGAGATAGATAGCATTCACACCATGACATTAGAAGAAGTTGTTTTAGAATCAAAGTTATATAACAAAGGCCTTTAAAACTTCTATTTTATTGCATATTCTCTCACTTCATCCTTTGATTTTTTCTTTGCAGAAAAAGCAGTTTTTTTTTCCTCTGTACCTATTTTAGAGCATGTATCCTCTGCAAGTAAATAGTTTGAGAACAAGGAAAATCAAGATTCAGTGGAAGATTTCTAGGTTTTGTGGTATTTGTTATCCCAAATAACCATGAAGTTTAAATTTTCCACTTTTAGAAATGTCATTCGCATTCCTTAATTCCCTCCTAAAGCAGGGATGCTGCAGGTAGCATGCTAATTATCCTTGACACCTTCAGATCTTCTCTTTGTACCTCAAGGCAGCTAGTGATGCAGTGGATAGAGCTCTGTGCCTGGAGTCAGGAAGACCTGAGTTCAAATTCAGCCTCTTACACTTGCTAGCTGTGTTACTTTACTTACAGCTTCTCTTCTGACTGCCTACTTTCCTCAACTGTGAAATGGAGATAATAATACCCACTTACCTATTTCTGAGAGTTGTTGTATGGATAAAATGAGATAATACTTGTAAAGTGCTTTGCAAACCTTAAAGCACCATATGAATGCTAGCTATTGTTATTATCATAGTGCTGCTTACATAAGTCACTGGAAGATCATCTATGCCAAAGTGTTCAAGTTCTAATAAGAGATTGAAATTGATTAATAGTAAATAATACATGAAATATCATTTTAAATATTTCTATCACGTTTCAAAGTGTATATACAACAGACACACATATATAACATTTTGATTGCATATGATATATACACATGTAACATGATATCTATATAACAATACTATATAAATATGGAAATTTAAAATAAGGAAAGCATTCAGAGTTTCTAGTAGAAAAGGAATGTGAGATAAAACAATCATATCTATTACACTTGTTTCTTCTAACATATTCCACACAACACATATTACACACACATTCCTCACCCCTGCACAATACACACCCTCATGTAGATATTAATTAGTTTATAATTTTGAAAACATAAAATTGGAAATGTTTTAATAAAACTTCTTTAAGTGAAAAAAATACCAAAGTGCAAAGTATATCGTGATTCTGCCTCAAGGGACTAGAAAGATGAACATCTTTTCTCTTTTTCATAGGTATTCCCCCTTTCCCCCAATAAAATATCTGTTTGGAAAAAAGATGTGATGGTTCCAATATAATCTTAGGCTACACTGGATTGAGATATATAGCTCAGAATCAGATGACTAGGTGGCTTGGTCAGACCATGTCTGTGTCCATTTCTGGGGACCAGAGTTTGGGAAGGACATTCACAAACTGGGGAGTAGCCCCAGACGTGTGATCAAGATGGCAGGGAGGCTTGAAACCATGCCACGTGGTGATCTTTGGAAAGAACTGGGGACATTTAGTGAGTAGAAAACTAGAGAAGATGAAGGACATAGTTGCTTGTTGAAATATTTGGAAGATTGTTATGGAGATGAGGGATCTGATTTGTTCTTCCTGGTGCTCAAGGGCAGAAAGTGGAGCAATGAATAAAAGTCGCAGAAAGGCAGATTTAGCTCTATATAAGGACTGATTTTATAATAATTAGAGCTGTCCAAAAATGCAGTAGGGTGCCTTGGGAAGTAATAACAGCTGGCATTTTTATAGAACTTTTAAATAGTTTTTATATAATTTAAACTTTCTAATATATAACGTGGCATATCTAATTTTATCTTTAAATGAAATAGCTCACTTGGGCTTCATAGCAACCCTGTGAGGTAGGTACTGCAAGTATAGTTATCTTCATTTTATATATGAGGAAATGGAGGCTCAGGAAGATTAATTTTTCATTCTGTGTCTAGCACCATATGATTTCCCATCACGAAGTATTCCTGTAGACCATATTATTATTTGGGTTGGAGTTAAACTAGGTAATCATTGAAGTCCCTTCCATCTAGAATACTCAGTCAGTCATTGAGTCAGTAAATATTTATTAAGCACCTACTGTGTGCCATGCACTGTGCTAAATTCTGAGGATACAAAGAAAGGCAAATGCTACTCCTTACTCTCTCAGGTTACTTACAGTCTAGTGAGGGAGGACAACATACAAATGACTGTACAAAAAGCTACATATAGGATAAATTGGAACTAATCAACGGAGGGAAGGCACTAAAATTAAGGGGGATAGGGCAAGTCGTCCTGTAGATGGGTTTTTATCTAGGACTTGAGGGAAGTTGGGGAAGCTGTGAGACAGAGATGAGGAGGGGAGAGCATTTCAAGCATGGGGGAATAGCCAGTAAAAGTGCCCAGTTGGGAAGTAGAGTTCCTTATTCAAAGAACATCAATGAGGTCAGTGTCAGTGGATTTCAGAGTATGTTGACAGGGGTGTTGGTGGAAGGGGGAGGATTGTAAGGTGTGAGAAGGTGGGAAAGGTTGGGGGGGGGGGAATCAGGTTCTAAAGGCAGGTTCTTTTTTAAAATAACTTAATGGAATAAAACAAGTGTTTCCATAACATAGTATAATTTTTTAAAAAGATGAGTACACATGAAACTACAAATCTATTATGTACAACTTGCTATTCCTTTTAAACATAAATAATAAAGTTACAATAATAAATAATAAATAAATAATGCAGTTATCATGTAAATTTCTTTTTTTCTCACCCCCCCAACCTCACTCTAGAGATGGCTACCATTAGACACAAATAGGTATATATAGGTAAAATTATATACATTCTTCTGTTTATCAGTTCTGTTTATCAGCTGCAGATAGCAGCTTCTTTCATATGTCATTTGTAGTTAATTTGGGTTTTTATAATAATCAAAATTACTTATTCACTCAAAGTCACTCTTAAAATAATGATGCTGTTACTAATACAGTGTTCTCTTGGCTGGGTTCATTTCACTCTTCATCTAAGTCTTTCCATGTTGCTAAGATCATTGAGCTCATCATTTCTTACAACATGGTCGTATTCCAAGGCAGATTTTAAACGCAGGCCAACAAAGGGATTTTATATTTGATCCTGGAGGTAATAGGGAGCCCCTGGAGTTTATTGAATAGAGGAATGATATGGTCAGAGGTAGACTTTTTGATAGTTTAGTGGACAATTGACTGGAGTTGGAGAACTTGTGATAGGGAGACCAACCAGCAAGCTGTTGCATATTTTCTTTCTTTTTTCTTTTTTCTTTCTTTTTTTTTTAGTGAGGCAATTGGGGTTAAGTGACTTGCCCAGGGTCACACAGCTAGTAAATGTTAAGTGTCTGAGGCCGGATTTGAACTCAGGTACTCCTGATTCCAGGGTCGGTGCTCTATCCATTGTGCCACCTAGCTGCCCCACATATTTTCATTTAGAAGTACATATAACTTTATCATTGAAAGCATTTTGTAACATTTGGGGGGGGGCAATGAGGGTTAAGTGACTTGCCCAGGGTCACACAGCTAGTAAGTGTCAAGTATCTGAGGCTGGATTTGAACTCAAGTCCTCCTGAATCCAGGGCCAGTGCTTTATCCACTGCACCACCCAGCTGCCCCCATAACATCATTTTTTGTTTGTTTGTTTTTGTTTTTAGTGAGGCAGTTGGGGTTAAGTGACTTGCCTAGGGTCACACAGCTAGTAAATGTTAAGTGTCTGAGGCCCGATTTGAACTCAGGTACTCCTGAATCCAGGGCGGGTGCTCTATCCACTGCGCCATCTAGCTGCCCCACCGTAACATCATTTTTAAAAGTTATTTTGATACCTGCTACCTAACCTAAACTCCAAATGAGCAAAGTGAAGTTGAATGAAGGTTAGGAAAGCAAATGGAATTTAAAGATTTGGGAATTCATTTTCTTGGCGACAGTATTTAAAACATGCTTAGTGTATACATAGAATAAGTGAGCCAGACAGATTAAATGATAATGATAAATAAATAAGGACTCTAACAAGGTTTATAAAGTGCTTTGTATCACAAAAATCTTGTTAGGTAGACGGCCCGTATAGTATTTTTATTTTACAGATAAAGAAATCGAAATTCAGAGAGGTCCAGATGAAAGTAAGCCTTGGAGCTGGGGTTCACAAGGTCTTCTGGATGAAGGTCCAGGCTCATTCCCTTGTATTTCTCTGCTGGATGATTCTCCTATAATCAGACCCATTAAGCGAGACCTTGTTTTGCTATCAGTGTTTATTGTTGAGAGGAGAAATAAAGGAACTAAGGCGACTTCTAACACCTTAAGCTGACGTGTTTACATTTAGTCTGTACTCCTCACATTCCTTGCATTGAGTTATGAAGGAAGAAAAAGTTAGAGGAAGCCCATGATAATAATTACACTAATAAGATATATTTTATACTAGAGAAAAATATGTCCTTTTCTTCCCATGAGTATAGCTCATGGGGTTACAAATCAGCACCTCCACAGACAAATCTAAAACTTTGCTCTGAAAAGTATGTGAAGAAGGATGTTTATTAATACCAAGCAACTTCCACTATGCCACATGTAAACTCAGCTCGCAGAAGCTTAATTATGGTTATCATTTTTGGTGAAAGACTATGTCTCCTCTCAATGAAGAGAGTGAATAGATTGTGCATTAAGAAACGGTGTTGGAAAGGAACCCATATCCCGCTGAATGTATACTGTTGTTTATCCTTCTTTATAGGAGAGGATCACGACATGGGGTGTTGTCATGACTTGCACTGAATTGGATTTAGGTGAGGCAGGGCTATGCAAGGTCACCAACCTCACTCTGTCCTCCAGAGCCATCTGGTTACAGTGGCAAAATATATATCAGGACAACTGGAGATGGCCTTGGATGTCTAAGGCAGTTAGAGTTAAGTGACTTGCCCATGGTCTCACAGCTAAGTAAGTGTCTGCGATGAGATTTGAAATCAGGTCCTCCCAACTTCAGGGCCAGTGCTCTAACCATTGAACCACATAAAGGAACCCATATCCCACTGAATGTATAGGGATATCCCTCACAGACAGGTTTTACATGTAAAAAAAATCATCTTCTCAACTAATCCTTATCTCTGTAGATAGATGGAATAAGTAAAAGCATATATTATTGCTTCTATCTGTCATTTCTATAAGAGAAGAATGAATGTTTGCTTCTGTATTGTAATGAGACCTTTTGTAAATAACTGATATGCAATTAGAGAAGGGGACAGCTAGGTAGTACAGTGGATAGAGTGTGGGGCCTGGAGTCAGGAAGACTAAACACTTACTAGCTGTGTGACCCTGGGCAAGGGACTTGACCCAGTTTTTCTCAATTTCCTCATCAGTAAAATGAGCTGGAGAAGGAAATGACAAACTGCTTCAGTATCTCTGCCAAGAAAACCCCAAATGTGGTCACAAAGAGCCAGACACAACTGAAACAACAGCAACAAGAAGAGTCCCCTTTCTTCTTGTTCTCTGTTGGGATCTCTTTTTAAAAGCTATCATTAGCCATTTTTATTTTATTTTTTATCCTTAGAGAAAGAAAGAAATATAAAAGAACATGGTAAAGGACAAATACTAGACTGTACGTCATTGTTTCTGATTGGTCATCCTATGCAGAAAATCCTTGGAACTGATCTGAGTACTGAGTATCAGGAGAACATTTGGCTTTGGCAATTTGAATCTCTGCAATTTAACTTCCTGCTGGAGGAGTCATAGCTAAGAGATTCATGTTCTTTTTTTAAGCATGATACCTCAGGGGAAGACAATATCTGCCAATAGGCAGCTAAACTACAGTCGAAAGTAACTGTTTAGTTTTTAAAAATTATTTGCCTTTATATCTTTGCAGTCAGGGCTGAAGGAATGGTCCCATTTTAGCATCAATAACAAATCTGAAGTTCATAAAACTAGTAGTGATCCAGAAGATTCTTCTTTAATGTTCATTTCTAACCATGATGTCTCTTTCTTGTTGCAGTGCTTCCTCCTGTGCTTGTACCAAGACACAGTGAGTTTAACCCTCAGCTCAGCCTTCTGGCCAAGTTTCGGAATGCCTCCCTCCACAGTGAGCCCCTGATGCCACATAATGCTACCTATCCCGAGTCTTTCCAGCAGCCCACAGGCTCTACCTACTCATCGTCACCCAGCCACATGTTCTTGCCATCTCCCAGCACTGTAAGCTACCCTCACTCCCCGGGAAGTTCATCTGGGCCAGGGAGTCCATATCAACTCACAGGTGAGAAATAAAAACTTACTATAGCGATGATGAAGAAATGGCCCAAGATAACTATTAGGAAGAGGGAATTAAAAGCTATTAGATGACGGGATTATATACTTTTAAGGGCTCATAAATAATATGATCATATATTTAGGGATAGAAGAGATTATAGAGGTCCTTTAGTCTAACACTCTTGTTTTACTTATAAAGAAACTGAGGACCAGAGAAGTCAAATAATTTCCCAAAGGTTTTACACAGGGAGTACATGGTAAAGTAAGGAGTCAAACTAGTTTGATTCTAATATACTTAATGAGAGTTCTACTAATATATTACATCATTCCTAGGGATCTGGGTATTTCATAGCCCAGGGATTTTAAAATAAGGGCATACAGCAAGAGGGAAATAGTCCCTTCATGATATCAGGAGCAAAATGGTCAACATGGAATCCAGACTAAGAAATAATCTTAGAATTTTTCCATGCTTTTGCTGCCTTTTAAACCCGTCAAAGGTCTGTCCTTGTCTATAGAAATTACTTACATTAGTTTAAGATTATAAGGAAAGAAGATATAGTATAGATCACCATATATAACCAAGAGTGTAGTTTCTATTGGTATAAAACCAGGAAATGAGTCAAAGAGATTTGGGAAGATAGAGAAGACATCATCCATGTGCACGGGTGCATAAAAAGCAGGTGTGTAGCATGATCAAAGTGTCATCTTAATTATGAAAATGGAAGAAAATAGTACATCAGTTCATAATTATCCATGCTAAAGCAAATATAAAATGTGCAAGGCAAAGCACAAAGCATTTAAGTGCTTATTATAGTCTAGAGGCAAATAGTAAGCTCTGGGAGTACAAATACAAAAAAAAAAAAGAAAGATAGTCCCTGTCCTCCTCTAACTTATATACTAACGGGGTAAGGAGGAATCAGGGGGAGGAGACAACACATAAAAGAGAGCTGAAAAGCAGAAGCAGGGGAGGAGGCACCTTCCTGGGGTCATGGTGGTGGAGTCAGAAGAGTCAGAAGCATAGCCAAGGCGGGAATGAGAATATTGAAGTATAGTACCCTCATATTTTGCCTTGATCAGCCTACATCTGGAGCTCAGTTCTAGACACCAAATTGCATGGAAGAAGCATGATACATTGGGGCATGTCCAGAAGAGAGCAATTAGGATTCTGAGAAGGCCATATTATATAAAAATTGTTGAAGGAAATGTGACTATTTCATATAAATTTCTTCTCTCCTTTAGGCAACAAGTCTTAGCAGAAGAAATATAGTTATTTTCAGACATGAAGATGAGACTTTTTTTCTTACAATTTAGATATGCAACATGACATAATAGAAAGAGTGCTAGATTTGGATGGGGAGAGACCTGGGTTCAAAGCCCATCTTATTAGCAATGTGAAAACCTACCTAACTAGCAGTGTATCTTTAGCCAAGTCACTTAACCTCTCTGTGCCACAGTTTCTCTCATCTGTAAAATCTGGGGTAATAACACCTGCAAGTACATTTGCATCTTATTTGCAGTTGAATTATTCTATATGTGTTTTGCTGCTCCTTTGGGCAGCTAGGTGGCACAGTGGATAAAGCACCAGCCCTGGATTCAGGAGGACCTGAGTTCAAATCTGGCCTTAGATACTTACTTGACACTTACTAGCTGTGTGACCCTGGGCAAGTCACTTAACCCTCATTGTCCCGCCCCTCCCCCCCCCAAAAAGAATGTGAGCTCCTTGAGACAGGTACCATCTTTCTTTTCTCTTGTATCCCCAGTGTTTAGTACAGTGTTTTGCATATTTAAACACTTAACACATACTTTTTCATTAATTCATACTTTACAGCATTGTTGTGAGACTCAAATAAAGTCATGCACTTACAACATTTTGAAAAGTTTAGTTTTTTGTCGTTTTTTAGAAGTTTCTGGCCAATTTGGATATTTGTTAATACTTTGTTTTCCCCCAATTACATGTAAAAACAATTTTAACATTCATTTAAAAAATTTTTGAGTTCCAAATTCGGTCCCTCTCTCCTTCCCCTTCCCCATTATTGAGAAGGATGCAATTTTGAAATAAAGTTTATACATGTGCAGTCATGCAAAACATATTTCCATATTTGTCACGTTGTGAAAGAAAACACAGACACAAACAAACAAGAAAAATAAAGTAGAAAAAGTATGCTCCAATCTGCATTCAGATTCCATAAGTTCTTTCTCTGGAGATAGATAGCATTTTTTATCATTGTCCTTAAGAATTGTCTTGGATCATTGTATTGCTGAGAAATAGTTGAGTCATTCACAGTTGATCATCATACCTTATTGCTGTTACTGTATACAATGTTCTCTTGGGTCAGCTATTTCACTTTGCATCAGTCATGTAAATCTTCTCAGTTTCTTCTGAGAGCACCCTGCTCATCATTTCTTATAGCATAATAGTATTCCAATACAATTATATACCACAGTTTAGTCAGCCATTCCCCAACTGAAGACCATCCTCTCCATTTCTAATTCTTTGCCACCATAAAAAGAGAAGCTATAAGTATTTTTGTAGATATCGGTCCTTTCCCTTTTTAAAGAATCTCTTTGGGATACAGACCTAATAGTTGTATTGCTGGGTCAAAGTATGCAAGGTTTTATAGCCATTGAGCATAGTATCATCTTTTCCATTTGGCCAATTCTGCTTCTGAGGGAGCACTTCTCTTCAGTGGATTTTTGTGTCTTTTTGCCATTTGGCCTTTTCTTTTTTTTTGGGGTGGGGGACAGCTAGGTAGTGCAGTGGATAGAGCACTGGCTGGTAAATGTTTTATTAATTGGCTCTCTGGAAAAAATATGCCCAAAATATGACATGCTGCATTATTAATATTTTGTTATCACTTTCTCAGTCTAGACACTCAATAAAACTATAAATCAAACCGAAATTTGCAGCTTTTGTCAAATTCTGAGGTGTAAATGCTCACATTGAAAATTTAAAAATTGACTGTCCTGAGGCAGGTTAAGCTAGCACCCTCACTGGTAGATTGCTTGGAAGCTCTGTGCTTCAAGAGAACTAAAGCCAATTAGGTTTCTGTACTAAATTTGGTACTAATATGATGAGCAGCAGGAATAGAGGGCCACCAGGCCAACCAAAATAGCACAGACTGGTCCAGGTCAGACAAATAGAACAGGTCAAATCTTCCATGCCAATTTATATTGGCATTAGGCCTGTGAGTGTCTCTGTACTTCTATCCTGAGTGAGCTAGGGATATCTGGTTTCAAACTCAAAAACAAGTATTTATGAAGTACTAATTATGTCCTTTCTCCTATTGGTGATTCCTTTTAGACCCTCAATTTTGAGGAAGGGCCCCAGACCACCCACACTTCTTACTTCCCTGTTAAGTAGTATCTTCCAGTGGATAGAGTGCAGAGTTTGGAGTAAGGAAGACCTGAGTTCAAATGCAGCTTCAGACACTTACTAGTTGTTACCTTGGCAAGTCACTTAACCCTGTTTGCTTAAATTACCTCATCTGTAAAATGAGCTGGAGAAAGAAATGGCAAACACACTTTAGTATCTTTGCCAAGAATCCCCCCCCCATTGTCTTTACATGTAATTAGAAAAATTAAAATAGTATTTAAAAAAAAAGAAAGAAGATCCCCAAAAGGGATCACAAAGAGTCAGACATGATTGAAATGACCAAAGAACAACAACATTAGAATGTAAACTTTTTCTTGAGAGCCAGGACTGTCTTTGGGCTTTTATCTATATCCCCAGCACTTAGCATGGGATCTGCTGGGTTATGCTTAGCAAATGTTTGTTTACTGAGCACTGGGATACTAAGAAAGACAACCAACAGGCTCTTTCCTTGCTTTTTTTCATCTTTGCCTTGGGCACTTTCCCCCCAACCCAAGGAATGCTTTAATTCAGCTCAATTCAGCAGGTTTTGACTACAAGCCTGCTATGTACTTAGAAGATCTGGGCTCAAGACCACCCCTGATTCTACTATAGGTATGACCCTAGGGAGGTCATTAACTATTATAGCTGAGCCCTTGTATTTCTAAGGTATGCACTGGGGCATATGAGCAGCAGAACAGCCTGATAGACACACTAGCACTGACCTCTAGCTATCCTAAAAAGCAAAATAAAAGTTTATCCAAAAGTGTCTGTAGCTTTCATCCCACACAGTCAGGTAGGTGGCATATTTTTACCCTGTTTTCTCATTGAGGAAAACTACATTTTCCTGCTATCAAACTTAGACTTGAAAAGACAGTCATGAAGTAATCATCATGCACTGACCATTCCTGAAGCCAAGGGAAAGCTAACCAATCTTTTACCAGCAACCCAAGAGTAGCAGGTCACTTCTCCCTTCTCTGTTGGCAGTGCTGAGCACTGTCTTCAGCATTAGTTGTTTTCCCTCCTGCAGTGAATCAGCCTCATGGGGGTTTCAGGGTTTATCTGCAGAGGGGGGAGCAGTATGTCCTTAAGGAATTGGTTGATTTGATGATTTTCTTGTGTTTGTTCCTTTTTTTCTCTTAGTTGATACACCACCCCCACCTTATCATGCCACAGAAACACCAGGGAGCCACAATGGACGACCTCTAGATGCCACAGCTGACAGCCATTTAGTGCTATCATTGCCTAATGGAGGTAAATTTGTGGATGAAGCACTAAACACTGATACTTTTGAGTAGTATTTCTTACCATCCTCTCCCCTGTGTGTCTCTAAAAGTGAAGAACTGTTATTTAACCTGTGATTTCCGTTGTGGACTGCTGTGATGTCTTAACTTCTATTTGATAACCTCTCCAAACCAGAGCAAAGACTGGTTTTCTTGTTACCTTGGCTCTTGGAATAAGTTAATTATTCATTTTAATATTTTGTGCTTATAAGTTTATAACTTTTTATATAGTAGTGTGTAAGTGAGGAGAATCTATTCTAATTTTTTCTAATAATTATTCAGATTTTAAAATATATCCTTTAAAAACCTCCACAGATTCATTTATTCAAGAATCACTTCTCTTTAGGTAGCAAGTGTATTCCTGGAAATATTTGTGGAAATCTTGTGTTCCTATGATTTTGAAGTTCTTCTCAGCTCTAAAATTATAGGATTTCTATGAAACTTAGTGATTTTAGATGTTCTTGTGATGTGGAAGCTCAGTGAGATAGCGAAAAGAACAATTTTAGGCTTAGAGTTGGAAGACCTGGTTTTGAGCCTTGGCACTGCTAGTTGTTAGTAATGTGACTCAGTACAAGCGACTTTCCCTTTTGCCAGCTCAGTTTCCACATCTGTAAAATAAGGTCCTTGACTAGATCCCCTTAAAGCATTTTTTGATTCTATGATTTTATAATAACTCATAAACTCAGAGTTGGAAGGCACTACAGAAATCTTTTACTCTCAAATATGAATTCTCTTCACAAGTGGTCATCCAGCCACTGTTTGAAGACCTCAGGTAATGGTAGGCTCCTGGGGCAACCAATTCCACTTTGTGCCAGCTCTGATTGTTAGGAAGTATCCCTCAAATTAAATTTTTTTTTAATTAAATTAAAAAAAATCTTTCTTCCTGTAGTTTCCAATCATTGGTCCAGATCCTGCCATCATAGAACAACTTAATGCCCAAAAGCAAGAGTTCTTAACCTTGGATTCACAGCTCTCTGAGGAGTCCATAGATAGATTTCATGGAGTCTGGGAATGGGAATGGGAATAAATTTATATATATATATATATATATATATATATATATATATATATACACACACACACACATATATACACTTACAAAGGAAACCAATATATATATTATATCACAAATAATAATGAATATATATTCATTAACCTTTGGTTTCCTTTGTACGTCTATGCCTTTTATTTTATGCATTTAAAAAATTATTCTGAGAAGGTGTCCATAGACTTTACTGGACTGCCAAAAGGGTACACACAAAAAAGTTAAGAACCCTGGACCTAAATAAAGGAAACCTGCCATGAGTTGTTTTGTTCAGTGAAGAGTCCTGAAAGGTAATAGTGTATATTGGAGAAAATACCTCATCAGAATATCAGTTATGGTAAAATAAGTCTTTTACTACCTTTATAAGCCTCTCTTCATTACAGTGGCTGTGTCTGTAAAATGGAGATTACAACAATATATCAAGTGATTGAAATCAAGGGTTGAATTAGATGATCTTCTGAGATCCTTCCCAGTCTCAAGATTCTTGGTATTACTTGTAATTTGAATGTTCACCCTCTAAATTACTGGTTTGGAGTTTTGTGAGGGGCTGGTGATGATTTTTAAAGTGAAAGCACACCTGTATTGATAACCTAGATATTTATATGACTGGCAGTGATAAAGGGAATCAGAATATAGTAAAGGGAGATATGGTAAAAGGAACCCAAAATTGATTGGTCATTTAAAAACTCACATGAATGAAAATTGCGATATAAAAAGCAAATGTACACATTTTGTAATAAAAATGTTGAAGTAAATTCTTGTTCATTAACCTGCAATGGGCAGCCTTTGAGGGCAAGAGGTTTTCAAGAAGAAGCTCATACTACCTGATAGGGATTCTATACTGAGAAATTCAAATTAGTTCTTTGTACTTGATTCTAGTTATATTGATTTCATATTGTAATTGATTCTGTATCTGCTTGAGTCCTCTTTCTATCCTTGAATTGAGTTCAGGAATTTAGCTTTCTCTCTGAGTTAGTTTAAAGTTATAATTAAAAGAAAACTTGTTATCTCTCATACCGGTAGCCCCTGGGATACTTCAAGAACAATTGTTTATTATCTTTAAGCCCCAAAAGTTTACTTGGTACTATCCCCAAAAGATATCTCTCCTTCTGCAATTAGGAGGTCTATCTCTTCCAATGAGACAGAAAATCTGGTAGTTTTGATCCCCCTAGCAAAGATTACAGGATGCAAATGTGTCCCATAAAACAACGAACATTCCTTAATTGTCAGAGAAGGGCACAATTAGTTCCATGTGAATGCCAACCCACTTTTCTTAGTCTAGCCAATTGTAATGTTCCACATTTCCCAAGACCCCTTCTTTGTTGTGTGTCAATAAAGAGGGGGCCCCTCATTAGAGTTGCTGACTTAAGTGAGGTTGCCAGTCTGACCTGCTTTGTTGGTAGTTAGAGTAACTTTTAATAAACCGATTTTGTTCAGAGCCATGTACCTCAGTTTACCTTTATTAATTTTATTTGCCACAATGGTCAGCATTCCTGCTTCTTGTATGGGTAGGGTTGGTCAGGCTAGTTGACCTTGAAGGTACCTTCAGCCTAAAATTCTATCATTCTCAAAGAAATAACTTTCCTTTGAAGTCACTACTGGCCTTAGATGATTAAATACTGTACATGAGGCAAAAAGGAGAATGAAAACCTGCGTTAGTAAGGACAGTTTTTCTTGTACATTCATCCATTCCTGGGTAGATTTTCAGATTCTTACTTTATTGAAATTCATGCATTCATTCTAGGCTCTTGTTTTGTGAAATGGTATGTTGCCTATCATTGCTTCCTTTTGAGCATTCATTTATTCATTGTTCTTCATAGACCAAAATGACACCATGAATCTATAGCAGGGCACTTGTTTTAAGTTATATATCTTCTACAGAGGGGAGTGACTTACCCTGGTGCCTTTACACCCTGTTTAGTCTGGTCTTCCCCTCTTTCTGAAACTACTTGTGCATGTTTGTAAGACTCCTAGCCAGAGCTGGGAGTGCAGTTTGGGGACAGAACAGAGCTCTTTGGCTCACAGAGGGGACTAAAACAGGAGCTTTTCAGAATTGGGCACTAATCACCTGAGTGAAGTAGCTGCAAATCATCATTTACCCTTCGCAAACTCCAAAAAAATGATAGGTTTGAGAGAAGAATCAAACAGCAGCATCTGTCATGCAGCCTACTTGCTGCTGAAAGGGTTGACTCACTGGATCCTGGAATATGAAACCCAGGTGAAGCCTTATTACCACAGTGATACATAACCTGATTTCTTTTCCTTTAGACTTTCGACCTGTTTGTTATGAAGAGCCTCAGCACTGGTGTTCTGTTGCCTACTATGAGCTCAACAACCGAGTCGGGGAGACTTTTCAAGCTTCTTCTAGAAGCGTACTCATAGATGGATTTACAGATCCTTCAAATAACAGGAACAGGTTCTGTCTTGGACTTCTTTCTAATGTAAACAGAAACTCAACAATAGAAAACACCCGGAGACATATAGGAAAGGGTAAGAACAAGTGTCTATATCCCTGTAAGTGTGAATTTGGGAATAGAGATACCATCTACATATCATCAGCATAACAGAATGGAGAACCCACAGGGCTTATAAGCCAAGTGAATGACATTCTAGGCTTGGCTCCACAACTTATGAACTGTTTGACCCTGGACAAGTCACAATTCCTTTCTCTGTGTTCTCTCTACGAAATAAATAAAATAATGCTTTCCTTAATTTATCTCATTGAGGTTTCGTGGTGACAAATTAAATGCTAGATGTGAGAGCATGTTAAGTCATTATAATAAATGTTCTTTACAAGTACTTGGTCATTATCTAAACTTATTAAAAGTGATTTCTGAGATGACTTCTGAAGCAAAGACTTCTCTGATTGTGGCCATTTAAGAGCAGCATTTTTCAGTTAAGTTGTTAATATGTTAGCTGTTAACCAAATTATTTATGTTCTCTCTCTCTCTCTCTCTCTCTCTCTCTCTCTTTTGGGGGGCTATGAGGGTTAAGTGACTTTCCCAGCATCACACAGCTAGTAAGGGTCAAGTGTCTGATACCGGATTTGAACTCAGGTCCTCCTAAATCCAGGGTCAGTGCTTTATCTACTGTGCCACTTAGCTTCCCCCTATTTATGTTTTCTTTAGTAAATTAATAGCATCATAGCTGGGCTGGGGACTTTTAATGTGTTATGGTACTTTGAATCTCACAGTTGAAAGTCTAATTGGCTCTAACCAGGAAAATAAAACAAAATGTATGCTTTATAAATTTGCCTAGACTACTAGTTTTCTAACTTGTTTGAGTCCTATGGAGAATGTGTATCTACCCTTACTAGTCTGCCCTAGCTCATTGCTGGTATATGGAGGTAAGAGTCCTAGACAAATTTATAAAGCATAAATTTTGTTTCATTTTCCCTATTTAGCCTTAGCAGAGGCCTAAAGTGTCATTAAATGCTGCAATTTTCACAGAGAAGGCTGTGCAAAGTTTTATCAACTCATTTCCAAACTTTTACAAAGAAAGAATATCCTCCTGGTTAGAGAATGATAGATATAATAGACAAAGACTTTTGTCTCTTTCTCTAGATGGGTTGTTAGCACAATTCTAAACTGGTTCTGAATTGTGAGTAAGGCTCTAGCAGCTTCACTTTGCATCAACCCAGATGTTCCATGAAGATACATGAAAATATCTGTGATATTTTTGCTCTTCAAACATGTGACTATTGCAAAAGATGTTTTTGCAGATCTCATTGATAAATAATTATTATTGTATTTCTATTGTGGGGAAATTTGTCAAATTCTGGTTAGAAAATGATACTTGAAGAAGAGGTGACCTTGACTACTAGATTTGCTCAGTGCTTCTGCCTTGTATGGAAGATATTAAGGTAATGAACCATTGCCTCCTGGTGGTGGACAATATTAGGTAACTGTAGATTTCCTTGAGGTGGCCATAGTTTTCAGATTGCCTTTGTCTATGTATAAGCTTCTTTATCATTTTTTAAAAACAGATTTTACCAAGTTTCCTTTTTCAGCTATAATTTCATTTCCTTTATTTCTCACTAAACAGATGGAATGAATGGTCTTTGTTTCTATTTTGTCACTGTTCGATATCTTCCACCTTTTATGGTCTGATTTCTGTATACACCATTACACAAAAGCAGCCCATTGGTAGGAGGATAGTAAGGCAGGGCCTTTTTTGTTTGTTTTTTTTTCATGGACCACAGGAAGAGGAGCAAGCCTCCCCAGCTTTTTACACCTTAGCTTCCGTCAAGGACCTCAAAAGTCTTATAATGACAAAGGTGCTCGCTAGATCTAAAACATAATGGAAGCCCAACTAAGCAAAAGTAAAGTTCTTCTAGAAGCCTATGAAGCAGACAGTCTAGAATATTGAGAACCATGTTGTTTGGGACCTCATAGACCCCCAGATATCATGTTTCTTTGGGGTTTAAATTTATCAGTGGCAGTTCTTTTACAGTAATCAAAATATTTTCTTTGTGCTATTATATAATCCTAAGAATTTTAAAATGACATTATTTTTCCTTTTTTGGCTGTGTATGATAAATTATAAAAATTATTCATTTTAATGATAATAAATTATTGTGATGATTTTAAATTTTTAAAGAAAATACTAGTAATCCAGAAGATAATCCCATTCTGGTAAAATGTAGGATGCAACACAATTGGCATATCTGCTTTTTTTGTTTTTTTTTTTGTTGTTTTTTTTTTTTTTTTGCCGGGCAATGAGGGTTAAGTGACTTGCCCAGAAGTTTCAAGTGTCTGAGGCCAGATTTGAACTCCATTCCTCCTGAATCCAGGGCCAGTGCTTTATCCACTGTGTCACCTAGCTGCCCCCTGTTTTTCTTTATAAAGGGAAAGTATCAGAAGAAATAGAAAACTCACAAACTCACAGTAAATGAGTTTTAGGTCCCAAGATTTATAGTTTCTGTTGTATCTTAGGTGAAAGATTAAAAAATAGGTGAAAAACAAACCTTGGGGTTTTTTGTTTGGCTGGTTTTTAAAATTTGTTTTGTTTTTATTTTATTTTATTTTTTAACCTTGGTTTTGTTAATAGAAGAAACATGTAGGTGAAAGAGTTTGTAAGCTAATATACATGAATGGAAAGGGACAGTCATTCCAAAGAAACTATTTCCTGAAAATAATTGTCATATATAAAGCAAATGGCAGATCATTTAGTAAAAATGATGTTCCAATTTCAGTGCCTACTCTACATGGATAGGCTGAACTTCTGATTTGTAAAGGCCATGAATTTTGCAGATGTAGTTTAAAGTCATTATTTGGGGATATAAATTGGATTCATTACAGGTTAAAATCTTTTGACCATTTAGATCCTCTATAGATGAGCTGCCCCTTGCCAAAGACCGTAATTCTGCCTACTGCCATGCTCTTTCTCAGCAGAAGTAGGGAAATATTCTTTTGCCAACTGAGCTCAGGCTGCCAAGGGCCTGAATCTCTTATTTTCTAAGTGCCCTCTAGGTAGTGGAAAGAAACTATACCTAGAGGACCAAATGTTTCCACAGCTTCTGTCACCACAAGTGGGTTATGGATATAAGTGAGATATTAATAGGAATGTGAATCATGACCCAAATAAAGACCAGATCCAGATAAACAAATGCATTTGTTAGCCATATTAAATCAAAAAGAATTTTATAACTAGAAGTCATCTAATTGAGTCTTGTAAATAAATACAAAACATTTTTAAACCCCGACTCCATCTTTTATAAAGATCAAAAAGCAATATTCTCTGATACACACATTGGCATTAAAATGAAGCCAGCACTTTTTTGCTACTCTTCTCACCATGAATTGTTACTTATTCCCCAGGAATACTGACAAGAAATTGTTTTCAAGCATAAGTAGTTCTGTGATCACCTAACATAGAGAGGAACATTTTTTTATCTGAAGTGCCATGAGTGAGACTAAATAATGGTTGTGGGTCCCAAAGGCAGGCATAAGGTATAACCAATGGAAAATGAAAGGAGAAGATGAAAAAGAAAGTCAGTGAGAAGAGCACATGATGCAGTGGAAAACTACTAGTCATGAAACTGGAGGGTTTTTTCCCAGCTCTGCAAATAAGCTAACTCTGTGACCTTGGTCCAAACATTTAATGTTTATGGCCACCATTTTCCTCATCTATAAAATGAGGGTGTTGGATTCAATGATGTTCAAATAACTTTCAGGTTTAAAATTCTAAAATAGAGAAAGGAGACAGAAAGGGGGAAAAAAGAAAAAAGCTATGAGTGGAAAGGAATAGTAGTGTGCATTTAATAATTATCTCAAATTGTTACTACTGCTGTAAATCACAGCAATCAATTCTCTTCTTAAAACTCTCTAGTCAAGGAAATTGATGGATTTCCTAACATTCTATTATTTAATATTTCTTACAGTAAAATTCCTCACTATATTTAATATGTTTCTTTCTCTAAATATATTTAAATTAATGCTGAATTTCAAAGTTGGAATGAATTTTTTTTTAATTTAAGGAGAATTTTCAAATTCTTCTAGTCTAGTTTTAGAAAGCATTTCAGTGAAATACTGATAACCCCAAGATGCTCCTATGTGTATTAATCTCAGGGATATAAAGCAACTTGATAAAAGATACATTTGATTTTAGATTTATATAAGTAGACATATAACATATAGTTAGAAGGACATATAGATAAACACATACCTAGCTATGTAAGAATTTCTTTTTTGAAACTGGAAATTTTGTACTATGTATTGTCAATAAAGATCATTTTGTAGCCCTTAACAAGTTAATATTAATTTTGAGAATTTAAAAATATAATTGATTTTAAGATTATTAAAAACTATGAAACTAAATTAAAATTTTCATTTTAAGTTCTCTAGAGCAGGGTTTTTTTCTATACAGAATACGTGTCACATTTCAGTTTCCTTTATGCAATAAGTATTTAGAAATATGTGAAATTACTATTATATACTAAACTCTGGGCTTTTGGAAGTGATTTGGATGAAATGGTGATGGTAATGTGCTGTGTAAATTAAATGTGACCGTCCAAAGGAAAGTCTAATATTATGAATAAAAGCATATTTTTAGATTTATTCTGAAAATAATTTTCTTGTCACTGGCTTTGCAGGTGTTCACCTGTATTATGTTGGGGGAGAGGTTTATGCCGAATGTGTAAGTGACAGCAGCATTTTTGTTCAGAGCCGTAACTGCAACTATCAGCATGGCTTTCACCCAGCCACTGTCTGCAAGATCCCCAGTGGCTGCAGCCTCAAGATTTTCAACAATCAACTCTTTGCCCAGCTGCTTGCACAGTCAGTTAACCATGGCTTTGAAGTAGTCTATGAGTTGACCAAGATGTGCACTATTCGAATGAGTTTTGTTAAGGTAAGGGTTGCTTTCTTTTAGACTTCTAAAATGAGACCGAGAAAAGACAGCTTCTTTGATGGATGTGATAATTTTACAATCAGATTCCTGATGTTAGAGAAGAAATGCAGGTTATAGTCTATCATGCATCCTAGATTTGTGGAGAATGGATTTTGAAGGGTTTAGAGGAAAGGACAACTAAAATTCTCTAGGGGAAGTTAGCTCATGGGGAGATACAGAAACTCTCAAAATGAAATTCTGAAGATGCAACCCAGAAAGAAATTCCAAGAGGAAGAGGAAGCTTTAGAAAGACCAGTGTAGATGCAAAGAAAACCCATCAACCAACTTAGGTTTATAAAGGATAGAAGCAAAGGCAGGTAAGGAGGGAGAAATACAAGAGGACGACATTATTCTGTCAGAAGTAACTGAGGCTGATGACAAATGCAAAGGAAAACAAAAAAAAATTACTTTTCAACCAAATTAGGGGAGAGAGGAGGCTCAATGAAGAAGTAAGGCATCTGCCATGGGTTAGTGGGGGCAGTGATAGTAAATGATGCAGGGAAGGCAGAACTTAGCTCTTATTTTGCTTGTTGTCTTTGGGGAAAGCATCAAAGAAAGTGATTTTTTTTATTAGAAAGGGCAGCAAAAATGATCACTGGGGAGTTGGAAGTTTAAGATAAGGAAGGAGATAGTAAGAGAGCAACTGTCCCTCCTTCATGAGTTCAGATCACCCTAGGCCTACATAAATTACACCTCAGTATAATGAGAGAACTGGAGCATTTGATTGTGACTCATCTTTGAAAGATCATGAAGAATGAGGAGAGGTAGCACAGGACTAGAGAAAGGTGAATGTTTTCCTCATTTTCATAAGTGAAAAGAGTAGATTCTGTGAACTGTACACTAGTGAGCTTAACTTCAGCCCCTTGCAAATTTTGAGAATGCATTATTAAAGGGATGGTATGTGAATGTCTAGAAATGGAAGTGGTGATCATTAACTGCCAGAATGACTTCATCAAGAAGAGGTGATAGCAAATTATTCTTTATTTCCAGTCCTACTGGACTATTAGTTAAGGGGAATGCTGCAGATAGAACTTATACGGATTTTATTTAGCAAAGCATTTGATGAAATCTCTTGTGTTGTCTTTGTTGACAACATGGAGAGATGTATACTAAATGATAGAACAGTTAAGCAAATTTGGAGCCTGGTTGAACAATTAAACTCAAAGAATAATAATTAATGATTAATATTTGCTCAGAGGGAGTGCATTGGTGATCTTTCCTTCACCTTGTGTAATTGAATAAGATGAAGGCAAAGATGGTAAGCCTAACAAATTTGCAGGAGACATAGAGTTGGGTATGATAAAGAAGACCATAAAAGGCTAGAGCAATGAACCAAATCTTAATAAGATGAAATTAAGTAGAGATAAATATAAAGACCTGCATGTTGTTCAGATCAGATTTACCAGTATAAGATGGGAAAAGTGTAGGTAAACACAATTCTAATACAAAAGATTTTGGGCTATAGTGTACTGGAGGAGTGATATGGGTTAGCAGTGATGTAGCAATAAAAAAAAGTTAATGCAGGAGGCAGAAGTAAGGAAGACCTGAATTCAAATCTGTCCTCAGATACTTACTAGTTATATGATCTGGGCAAGTCACTGAACCTCTGACTGCCTCATCCTCATCTATAAAATGATGCTAGGGACAGGGAGGTGATGCAGTGGATAGAACACCAGGTCTGGAGAAAGGAAGACCTGAATTCAAATGTGGCCTTAGACGCTAGTTGTATGACTCCAGGCAAATAACTAAACCTTGTTTATTTCAGTTTTCTCATCTGTAAAAAGAACTGGAGAAGGAAATGGCAAACCACTCCAGTATCACTGCCAAGAAAACCCCACATGGGGTCATGAAGAGTCAGACACAACTGAAAAAATGATTAAGCAACAACAAAATGATAATGATAACACCTACCTCAAAGAGTTGGTGTTAGGATAAAATCAGCTAATATTTGTAAATCCTAAAGCACTATATGGATATTAGCTGCTATTATTAGAATCTAAAACTGGGGAGGTGATAGTCACATTGTGTTCAAACCACATATGTAATATTGTGTATAGTTGCTGTTGTCATATTTTAGCAAAGTCATTGATAAGTTAGAGGGTATTCAGAAGTTGACTTGGATGGTGAAGGCCTAGAAGCCATGTAATGTGAGGATTAGTGCAAGAAACTGGGGATATAATAACCTGCAAAGGAAAGTGGTGATATTTGTGTTCAAGTATTTGAAGGGTTGTCATGTGAAGACTTGTTTTGCTTAGCCTAAGAAGGCAAAATTAGGAGTAATGGGGTACAGTTAGAGGAAAGCCAATTAAAGATTGATGTAAGGAAATGCTTCCTTTCAAAATTTGGGGTGTCCAAAGTAGAATGGGCTGACTTGAGGGGTGGTGGGTTCTCTCTCACACAAAGCCTAAATCATCACTTGTTGGATTTAGATGGTCCTTGCTATAATTTTGGTTTTTTGTTTTGTTTTTGTTTTTTTTAGTGAGGCAATTGGGGTTAAGTGACTTGCCCAGGGTCACACAGCTAGTAAGTGTTAAGTGTCTGAGGCTGGATTTGAACTCAGGTACTCCTGACTCCAGGGCCGGTGCTCTATCCATTGCGCCATCTAGCTGCCCCCCTTGCTATAATTTTGAACTTGGGAGATTCTGTAGATTCTTTGATGCCTCTGTGTTCTCTCTCTCTCTTTCTCTCTCTTTGTCCCTCTCTACTCTCTCTGTCATACTATTGGCTTAAAGTTGGCAGCGGGTCGGAGGAGTTTCCATTCTTTGAAATATTCTTTTCCTGTTTTTATTCAAAAGTTTCATTTTGTCATTTTATTGCCTTCAAAAACCCTTTTTCATTCATCATTTCAAAAGAAATTTGAGAACAAGAAGCAAAATTTTATTTTTTATCAGTAAATGACTTCTTAATAAGCATTGGTTTTGTTAGTGGCAAAAATAAAGGCACTTACTTTATAGTCTTTGTGCACACAAATAGTCTTAAAAAGTATTTTAAAGGCCATAACCACACGGAAACATGTGAGCAGTTCTGACCTCCCATAGAACCAGCAGAGGGCAGCACATTACTGTTTCATAAGTATTCACTTGTACTGTTAAAATTATTTTTTATAGTTCATTGTCTTTAGAATTAATAAGTAATATTAGTATGCTGCAGTTAGGTATACTAACATAAATATTTAATAATCTTATTTTCATTGGGCTAGCTCATGTGTTTCTCAGATATTCAGCTTTTAGATTAATGTAATTACATAACTTAGAAAATGAACTAATGATTGGAAAAACAACATGTTTTATAAACACATAAACTATCAGGCACCGGTGATTAAATCAATAACAACAGCAACAAAACCAGATGGCTAAGTATGGTAAACACTTTGTCATCTCTAATAGTGGGGTATGGGGATAACAGCAAATTGAAATCTACAAGAAATGCTGAGACTTTATCTCAACTAATGTTTTAAACCACTACCCCAAGGAAACAAAATTGATTTGCTTGAGGTTTCATTTCTTTTCATTTACCTCTCCCACATGATAAACAGAGAATGGCCAAGAGGCAGTCAGGTGAAGGAGAAACAAAGGACCTGGGTAATCTATAAGTAGGAAAGTAATCCTTTGAAGGGTTTAGTCAGCTACAACTCTGTCCTTGTAACCCCAAGATTTCATTGTCTTAGTAAGAGGTGGCCAATGGAGAGTCAGTTATCTTAGAGTAAAAGAGGATGCCCCCAAATCCTGAGCTAGGAAAACTTAAAACTAAAGTAAAATTTTGGGGATATGCTGTATTCCCTGCCCTGATCTAGTCCAAGGACTGCTTCCCTTTTTGGCCAGTCCATCCCCATTACACTAATTATAGATTTCAAGCTGAGGGGGTTATTTTAAAACCAGTGTCAAACTTGCCTGTATCAGCCTGAACCAGAATAAAACATATTTGGGAAATGATTAAAAAAATAAAAACACAACATAGATAATATTAATTTGTGGTTTTCTACATCAGTATGTGGCCGACAGGGATCTATTTCTATTTGAGTTTGACACCACTGATTTAAAACCTACTCCCTCAAATAATTTTTATTTATTTAACGGCTTTTTAGTTTAGTATTATCCAGCACAATGCCTGGAATATAGTAGGTGCCTAATAAATGCTTATTAATTGATTGCATGTATATACTGCTTCATTAGGTTTGAAAAGGGAGACAAATAAATGCAAAATATGTTCCTCTGTTCCAGAAGCTTACAGTTCATAAGACTATAAGCCTACTGCAGGAAGGGACCTACGAGGACTTTTTCTTTACAGCTGAGGAAATTGAAGCCCAGTTCCCCAAGATCACTCAGGTGGCAAAGGCAACATCTGAATTCAGATCCTCTGATTTAAAAATCCATTGCACCTTGATCTCCATGTTGGTGGGAGTGGAGGTGTTTGGTGGGTATCTGCCAGCATCTGAATGTGGAATAGAGAGCACAAGGCAAGATGATAGAGAGAAAAGAGTGCCCTACAAACGCCAGCTAATCACCAAATCAGAAATAATCACTTTTTCACATACTTCTGGTTTTCAGGGCTGGGGAGCTGAATACCACCGTCAAGATGTCACCAGCACCCCCTGCTGGATTGAGATTCATCTTCATGGACCATTGCAGTGGCTGGACAAAGTTCTGACACAGATGGGTTCACCACATAACCCAATTTCTTCAGTATCTTAACAGTGATCCCTAAAGCTACCCTTCTAATAGAATAGATGCTATTGCAGGCAGTGGCTTATATCATTTCATATTTGCAATTAACTGAAGTTTCTAAATCTATATGTAAATACAAATGATATACTAGCCATATTTTTTTTTTCACGATCTGTTTTGTGCTGTCAAGCTAGAAGGATGCCAATACAATGAAATTAGAAAGTCAGATTTATTGTGTCTGTGCTATGTTAAGAAGCAGCTTTTGTCAGAGGAAAAATGGGGGACATTGTGTCAATAGCTTTTGTAGGATATTGTTAGATAAGAAAAGCAGCTGCTGTCATATCATTACAAGACATTGGGAGTATTCTGGGTCAGTGGAATATTTTAAACTGTTTATATAGAAAATATACGGTACTAATAGCACCCAGGCAAATAACATTTTCAAACAAAACAAAAAACTGAAGGCTACATATTTTAACATGATTCCACTTTCAGTGCTATTGGCAAAAACAAATGAAGCACATCAGATAAATTTTACAAGATAAGTCATCTTCTGTTTCTGAAATAGAACTACCCATAATGAGGCTATTCTTCTGATATTTGTGGTACACTTTAAAAAGAATTTAAGCTGTGATGGGAAAAGAGACAGCAACTGTGAAGTTTAGAGTTGTTCTCTTGGATTCCTTCATGGTAAAGTTTCTTCCCTAAAAAGAAACTCCTGATAGAGGAAATGGACAAAAAAATCAGTTGCTAAGAACATGGTATGACTTGGGTAGTCGTAATAACAACTCATTTATATAGCACTTTAACATTTACAAGGTACTTTTCTCACAATAACACTGTGTGGTAGTTAGCAAAAGTGTGTCCATTTTAAAGGTGAGGAACGAAGACTCAGAAATAAGTGGTTTGCCAAGGGTCACACACACAAGTTGATAGAAGTCATCTTCCCTCTGGGAAACCCCTCCTTCATATGTTTGTATGTATTTGTTCCAGGTCCTCTTTCTATATCTTCCCAGTGGGAGGGAATAACAGCTGTCATGGGAGGAGGGATAACACTTCCATTGCCATGGTACAGCCTCTAGGAGGCCGGTCCTTTTCTCCTGATCTAGTCATGAAGCAGGATGGCCCTTTGGACGACTCACCCCCAATCTAGCTGCAGTCTCCATCTCTTGCCATCATGATGTCTAAAAACTTCACAAATAAACTGTTCATCACTTCCAAGTTCCCTTGAATTCTTGTAGGAGAGGGTGCTGAACAATGGAAGATCTTTTAAAAACTGTATACTAGGGGCAGCTAGGTGGCGCAGTGGATAAGCACCGGCCCTGGAGTACCTGAGTTCAAATCCGGCCTCAGACACTTGACACTTACTAGCTGTGTGACCCTGGGCAAGTCACTTAACCCCAATTGCCTCACCAAAACAAAAACAAAAACAACAACAAAACTGTATACTACAGAAAGCTCTCACTTTTAAGTATAAAAATAAGGAATATTTAAAACTTCAATGCACATTATGGGAAGAAAGCACCCACTAAGCAATGTATCATCTTGGAGATATTTTTCACAAATGCTTAAAAATTATCTTATTTCAGAACTAGAAGGAACCTTAGAAATCTTCTGGTTTCATTTTCTTATTCTACAGATATGAAGAGCTAGAAAAGCAAAGTTGCCAAGGTCACATAGCCAGCAAGTAAGAGAACCAGCATTTGAACCCAGATCTTCTTACTTTAAGTTTAATAGTCTTACTATACCATGCTGTCTCCATTGTTAATATGTTTTAAGCAAAGACCACCAAGGCCTGCCATATCATTCAGTTGATTACCCATTTATGTTTGCCTGTAGGACTACCTTCTCCCTCTCCATATTCTACACCCCCACTTGTTCCTTTATCTGATAATAACACTAATAACAGATAACATCCTATGTCGCTTCAGATTTACTAAGAGCTTGACATACTGTCTCATTTGATCCTTATCCCAGCCCTGTGATGTACTTAGGAAGGGCATCATCTCCATTTTACAAGTAAGAAAACTGAGGCTCAGAGAGATTAAATGACTAATGAAACTAGTATGTAGCAGAATCAGGATTTGAACCTAAGTATTTCCTGACTCCAATACTCTTTCAACTTCACGTTGCTTGGACATCGTATTTTCAAAGAACTAAGTACAGATGTTAGGCAGGCAGGATATGCCTATAGAATGATAGTTATGGTGAAAGTAGATACTTTAGTCAACAAGCTGTTTTATTTAAACTGTTCTTAACCCTTTTTGTGCAGCAGGAGTCCCAGTGGAAGTCTGGGAAAGCCTAAGGACCCTTTCTCAGAATCATGTTTTAACATGCATAAAATAAAGTATATAGAATTACAAAGGAAACCAATTATGTTGAAATACCTATATTAAGTATATTTTTTCAAGTTCATATATATCAGTTTAAGAGCCCCTGCAGCAAATGATATTAAAAATGTGTCATGTATAGCATATATCCAAAACTTTATCATTTAATATGGATAATGTCATTTGAAATCTGCATCAATTAAATCTTGTTACACTGAAAATAGGCCTATAGTGTTTCATCAACTAATTTAAAATGTCTTTGAAAAGTAATCTTCCTATTTTAAAACGCTAAAATAATCCTTTTATTAAAAACTATAATATTCACCCCCCCTTCCTTCATTTTTATATTTTTGGAGAATTCTATTCCCAATATTTTGGAATTCTACTAAAGACATACAGCCCTACCATTCTTATAAATGCCCTTATACATATAAGTCATTAAACTTGTTCTATAAAGAACAGAGCAATTAACTTGAAATGCCTACTTCTAACTGTCTTTGTTTAAATATTTTGACTTTTGTGTAGTTATCTAGTTCATAGTATATACTAATATAACACTTTCCAGCTTACAAAGTACTTTTCTCACTATAATTCAGTGAGGCAGGTAGTATGAATTATTTCCTCAACTTGCGCTAGGTGGTACAGTAGATAGAGTACCAAGTCTGAAGTTAGAAAGATCTGAGTTCAATACCACTTCAGACAATATACTAGCTGTGTGACCTTGGGCAAGTCACTTAACCCTGTTTGTTTCAGTTTCCTCATCTGTAAAATGAGTTGGAGAAGGAAATGGCAAACCAGTCCAGTATCTTTGCCAAGAAAACCCCAAATGGGGTCAGGAAGAGTAAGATATGACTGAAATGACTGAACAACCACCACCACCACAAATAGATAAAGAAACTGAGGTTAAATAATTTATCCAAGATCTCACGGCTTGTAAGGTACAGAAGTAAAGACAGACTAGAAACTTCTGTGTCTAAGTTTCAGTGTTCTATGACCGAAAAATGATGTCATTTTTAGAAACTTTCAATAAAAATACCCCAAAGATATCTGTGGAACTGGACCTGAGTGAGGCAGTGTGGAAATTTGTAGTGGAAAGATCATTATATTTGGAGCCAAAGGCTCTAGGTTCAAATCTCAGTTCTACTGCTTTGTTTTTTATGTGATTTTTACCTCTCAGGATCTGATCTCAGTTTTCTCATCTGAAAAATGGGGGTGGGGGAAGAGTTGAAGAGATGAGCTATTAGGTCCCTTCTAGCTCTACATCCTATAACTTCTACAGCAAAGAAATGAGATTGCCAAATTGGTATCTAAAGGGGTTGAAATTCCATCTAGTTACTTTTAACTATCAATCATAATGGATGAAAAATACTGAAGATTTAATAGCTTTTGTTTCCCAGTTATAATTTAATCCCAAATAAAATTTCACAATGCCATCCTTTCAAGTCAGGCTGCTCCCACAATGTAATAACTACTGTTAGGAGGCCACCACCAAAGGTCGGTTTTTTTGTGGATTACCATTTTAAGCATTTATATGAATCACTGATTCAAAGTAAGTTTCAGGTTGCTATGGAAAAAACCAACATGTACCAAGAGGGAATAATGATGTTTTGACCTGCTCACAGCACCCAGAGTGTTTATCCTGTGGTGCAAATCAGTTATTTTCCTGTTAAGAAATTGGGATGAAGTATTTGTTTGAGGTAGGTGATATTTTAATAGATGCCAGTGCTTTGGAACTATTAAAGTGCTACTTTTAAACACAGTTGCTTTCAGCTTTTATGCTTATTGTAAATCACAGAAAATCTGTTAGCCAAGAATGTAGAATTCCTTGTATTTTTAGTGTCTTTAAAGAAACTGGTTGTTCCCATATCCAAAAAGAAAAGATGAAAATATGCAGTTGTCCTTGTTGAACTTTTAATGTTAGGCCAGTGTTTCTGGCATTCCTGCTTCACTGGGACTACATCCCTGGTATTTAATACACATATACTGGGTGAACTAGAAACTAACCATCATGCCAAGCTTGTATTTCCTAACAATATCCAAACAGTTAAACTTAATGACAAGAGGAGGTGATCCTGTCCAATGTTGTATAAATTAAAATTAATGCCAAAACCTGAAAAGCTGTTTCCATTTAAGTATACTAGAACCTTTGGCTGTAGCAGCTAACTGTGTAGCTGGCTTCTAAGTGCATATGTGATCTGTTGATCTGATAGTTTATGAATAAAGAATATTGTACCTCTATGTTTTCTGATTTCTTTTGTTCCCTTTCTCACTGAAAGCACTCCCTGCCAAGTAATTGGATAAAATATTCAATGCCAACTGAAAACGAAACCACCCTTTTATAGAAATGAGGTCAGAATTATAATAGCTCTCATTTATGTAACACTTCACAGTTGCAAAGCACTACCTACATAAGACCTCTGTGAGGGAGCTGGTTCAAGTATTATCCCCATTTCACAGATGTGGAGTCTGAGGCTTGTAGTTTAAGTGAGTTACTCAAGGGATCATGGCTCATAGGTAGCTGAGTCAAGACTCAAATTTAGCTTGTCTTCAAGTTCAATGGTGTGGGGTGTTCAGGAAGACTAGCACCTCTGGTGTGAGGGCAGGCCAAGTCCTTTTCAGTGTTGCTTATTCACCTTTGGTGTACACCTGATTAATCCAACTTTCACCTATGGCTTCAGAAAGCTGTAGCATGCACAGTGGCTACACCTTAGCAAATAATGTCAGCAGACAGGCTAAACCAGGTTGAAGGTAAGCAACAGGCCTCATACCTGTTGTTGAGTTAGGAAGGTGCCTACCCCAAGCATACGAAGACTTTTCCCTATGGAATGGGCAGATGAGAAGATTGTTCCACTGGGCATGAAGGTGGCTGAAGCAGGTATGGTGGAGCACTTAGAAATTGGTCGGACATCAAAGGTGCCAAGATAACCCACTGCATCCCAGGCCATCGCCAATCATGCTGACTTTTGTCTTGCCACTGGACTCAGGAGGAGAGAGTAAGGCTGATGACTTTGTGCAACTCTGTCTCACTTAAATCCAATTTACATGTAAATCAAGATATCACCCTGTGATGTCATTGGACCTCTTACAAAGGACAAACACCACCACCAAAATAATTAAGGGCTGTGTGTATATGTGTGGAGTACTACATGGTGGTATTGGATATTTCTTAAATGATACATATTTTACTTTTAAGATTCACAAAATCATCAGAATTGAATTTTAGAATTGAATGAACAGAATTTGAGGAATGGTAATACATTCACAGTAACTACCAAGAAGAAATTTAGAGAAGCTTGTATAATCTTGGTTCTGTGTGGTAGCAAATGTAAAATGGCATTATAGTTATATATGGATATGATCATAGATTTAGAGCTGAAATAGATCTTAGAGGTCATCTGGTCTAACCCTTCATTTTGCAGCTAAGGAAACTGAGGACTTCAATTGAACTCATCCAGGGTCATACAGGAAGTAAGAGCAGTGTTGAGATTCAAACCCAAGTTGTGTGACTTCAATTTCATCTTGCTTTTATTGCTTCATGGTTCTGTACTCCAAGGGTCTCAGACATCTTAAATGTTTTATATATAAGTTTACTGCTCCATGTTAATAATCATGATGGTTTATATGAAAAAATGTTAAGGAGAAGTAATGTATTTGAATAAAATGGAAATTCTTATTCTTTCATATTCATACTTTTTTCTAGTTTGAAAATAAGGGAAAATATTCTGGAAGATTTCTAGAAGAAATTGCAGCCTCTTTTCAATTGCTTTTTAAGGGCAAGGTCCTTATCTTATTATTCTTGGTATTCCCAAGAGAATCTAGCACAGTGCATTAGGCATAATAATAAATATTTAATCTTCATAAATAATAAATATTATTGTTCATTTTGTTATTGATATTCAAAGTTCAGTACAGAGTTCAGTATAATGTTTATACTTTAATATTTCAATGGATCTGTTTTCTCATGAATATGGTTACTTCCTCAAGCAATAGAAAGAGCAATGCATTCATGTACATGCTCTCCTAGAAATCCTCCATAAAGGATATGTACAATGTGCTGAAGGACTTATTCTAGATCTTTTAATAGTATATCGTTCCTAGGACAGCATTTAAAATGTCATCCTTAACTCTTACTCTATGACTATGAAATATATATATATATATATATATATATATATATATATATAGTAAGGAATTAATTGTGATTTGGGGTTTTCATAACCCTATCTTTGCTTCATTATGGTTAGACTGAAAAAAATGTAAGCTTGAAAAGCCTAAGAGAAGATGGGTGTGTACTTTGGGAGATAATTGAACAAACAAGAGGAACTCTGACCACAGGGAACATTTACTGAAACTAACTAAGCCTCACCAAATAGCTCCCCCACGTCCACATGGGCTTGTCTACATTATAATGGGGACAGCCCATGTGGGTGCGCTGAGCCAATTAGAGACTTAGCATGACTAAGAATTGCTCTTTCCTGTGGGAGAGACAGAGGGAGTTAGAGGAAAAGGCAGTTAGAGAGTTTTTTCTCAGGAGTGTTCTGAGGGAAATGGGGAAGGAAGGCAGACAGAGGAGCTGCTGGTGTTTGACCTTCAGACAAAAACAGAAGAGATTACACATCTAATTCTCCTTAGAGCTACAGATTTTGGGTGTTGGTGAGTTTGTGTTTTTTGAGGCAAAGCTAGCTCTTTAGAGCTGGCTGGGCTGGAGGCAGGTTCGGGGTTCCTGGGGCCTTTTTACTCCAGAGATTTATACATTGTTTCTAGTTCTGTTAATCTCACTTGTGTTTTGAATTTGTTCCCATTAATAAACCTGTTTTGTTTTTTAAACAGGCTGTTTCTTTTCTTACCCCAATATTAAGTCGAGCCGCCCAATCCTTCCCATACTACACACACACACACACACACACACACACACACACACACACACACAGCATATATATCTTTTATAACACTATTTGTGAACAGCTCATCATTAGAAACATGCTGCAGAACACCTACAACAATTATAAGTCTCTCCATTATTTTCTGGGTCATCTTCAGTATTGTCCTTTGGAGATTATGATATTCTATCCATCCATATATAGTATCACTGGGAAAATATTGATGATAAAAGCTCTCTAAAAGTTTGCAAGTGCATTCCAGCTGATTCTTTTATTATTCCCACATTATTGTCCATCTGCAGTATTTATTCAAGTTCTATGTACTGATCGACTAGCTATCTGTCCATATACTTAATGTTATAATCTGGACAATAGACATTCTTCATCCATTTGATTCTTTTGAGGTCATAAATTTCACCGTGAGAAGACCCTGTAGACTTGTGGGGTTTGATGCAATCAAAACAGTATCATTCAAAAACAGCAACATCTAGAGCAGTGGTTCTTAAAACTGTTTGGTCTCAGGATTCCATTAAACTCTTAAAAATAATTGAGGAGCCTGAGCTTTTGTTTATGTAGGTTTTGTTGTAGTGCAGTCTTGTCCAACTCTTTGTGACCCCATGGACGATAGCATACCAGGTCCTTTCTATCTTCATTATCCTTCAAAGTCTGCCCAAGTTCAAGTCCATTGTTTCTATGACACTATCTAGCCATCTCAACCTGTATTGCTCCTTTTCCTTTGGCCTTCAATCTTTCCCACCATTAAGGTCTTTATCAATGAATTCCATTTTCTGATTATGTAGCAAAAGTATTTAAGCTTCAGCTTTAGTATTTGACCTTCCAGAGAATAGCTTGAAGTAATTTTAAATATTGACTTATTTGGTTTCTTTGCTATCAAAGGGACTCTCAAAAGTCTGCTCCAGCACCACAATCTGAATCCATTAATTATGTGGCATTCAACTTTCTTTATAGTCCAACTATCACAGTCATGTATTGCTACTAGAAAAACCATAGTTTTGACTACAAGGATGTTTGTCAGCAAGGTTATTTCTCTGCGTTTTAGTATGCTGTCCAGATTTGCCATAACTTTCATTCCAAGGAGCAAGCATCTTTTAATTTCATGGCTGTAGTTGCTGTTTGCAGTGAATTTTGAGCCCAAGAACATAAAATCTGATGCTGCTTCCATTTCTTCTCCCTTTATTTGCCAGGAAGTGATGGGACCAGTTGCCAAGATCTTAGTCTTTTTGATGTTAAGACTCAAGCCAGCTTTTATAGTCTCTTTCACCCTCATTACGAGGCTTTTTAATTCCTCTTCACTTTCTGCCACCAGAGTGATATCATCTGCATATATGAGATTGTTGATATTTCTTCTGACAACCTTAATTCTGACTTGATTCATCCAGTCTGGCATTTCTATGATATACTCTGCATATAAGTTAAATAAACAAGATGACAATATATAGTCTTGTCATACTCCTTTTTCAATCTTAAGCTAATCAGTTGTTCCATGTTTGGTTCTAACTTGCTTCTTAGCCTGCATACAGGTTTCTGAGGAGACAAGTAAAATGTTCTAGTAGTCTCATGTCTGAGGACTTGCCACATTTTGTTATGATTCACACAGTCAAAAGCTTTAGTGTAGTCAATGAAACAGAAGTGTATGTTTTTCTGGAACTCCCTTGCTTTCTCTACAATCCAGCAAATGTTGGCAATTTGGTCTCTTCCTCTGCCTCTTCAAAAACAAGCTTCTTTTATGGTAATTTTTGGTTCACATATTACTGAAACATAGCTTGCAGAATCTTAAGAATAACCTTGCTGGTGTGTGAAATTAATGTAACGATTTAGTAATCTGAACATTCCTTGGCATTGCCCTTCTTTAGGATTGGGACAAAAACTGATCTTTTCTAATCCAGTGGCCACTGTTGAGTTTTCCAAATTTGCTTGCACATTGAGTGCAACACTTTAATAGCATCATCTTTTAGGAACTTATATTCTACTGGGGAGATAGAACATTTACACAATATATGGGGTAACTGAATGTGTTGAAGGCTTGTCCACATATACATGGAAAGAATAAAGTCAGGATTTTCAAACTGGATTTGAGGTTCAGGCATACATGATCATTTTTTTTTCTCACACAGATGCATTGGTATGGAAGATCCAAAGACTCTTGAGGGCAAAGAAAAATCTGCAGGCCTCCAACCCACATAGACCAGTGAGGATTGTTTTTAAGTGAAGTTTTAAATTTTAAATCATGTTGCTGACTGAGACAATAGAATGTGATTCAGCCCTAGTTACAGGGAGTAACTTTCTATCAGGGATATTTGGAAGTTCTCTATTTCATTAAGTCAATTTTCCTCCCTATAAAATTATATTTCATTTTGCTGGGTAAATTATTTCCGGTTGTAAGATTTTATCTTTTTCCTTTTGGAACAGTGCATTCTTAGCTCTCCTCTGCTTTGTAGTTATAGCTGCTAAATCTTGAATGATCCCGACTGTGTCTCCTTTGTACTTGTGGTGGGAGCAATATCCTAACTCTCCTACTCCCAAGTAAATTAGGCTAATTTTCCCTTAAAAGTTACTGAAACTTGGGGCAGCTAGATGGCGCAGTGGATAGAGCACCAGCCCTGGAGTCAGGAGTACCTGAGTTCAAATCTGGCCTCAGACACTTAACACTTACTAGCTGTGTGACCCTGGGCAAATCACTTAACCCCAACTTCCTCACTAAAAAAAAAAAAAAAAAAGTTACTGAAACTTGAGATTTAGATGACTCAAAGTACAAAAGGCTCAGTCAGTCCCAAGTCAGAATAGTGCTTGAACTCTTTCTTTCTTGATGTATCTTCTCCCCCCACCAAACTTGGAAGCTCTGGATTTTGGCTATAATATTCCTGAGAATTTATATTTAAAGGTTTATTTTAGGAGGTAGCTAGTGGATTTTTAAAAAATTCACTGTCTTCTGGTTCTAATAGATCTGGGCAATTTTCATTCATGATTTCTTCAAAGATAGTATCCAGGCTTTTTACCCCTTAATTTTGATTTTTAGGTAATAAAGTTATTCTTAGATTATCGCTCCTTGATAGGCAGCATAGTGCAGTGGATATGGATTTGGAGTCAGGAAGAACTGGGTTCGAATACTGCCTTAGCTATGTAACTCTAGTCATGTCTGCCAGGTGACCTCTCTCTACCTGTTTCTTCATCTATAAAATGAGGAGATTGGACTAAAAGGCATCTAAGGTTCCTTTTAGCGCTAAATCTGACCCTATAACCTGTTTTGTAGTCAGTTGTTTTTGATAGATGATACATTTGCATTTATTTCTTATTTTGATCTTATGATTATGTTTTGGGATTTCTTGTCTTATGGAGTCACTGATTTCTTTTTGGTCCAGTCTAATACTCTGTGGAAGGCGGGGGGCGGGGGGAGGCTGTTACATGGAAAGGTTTTTGTATCTCTTCTAAGGTGTTTATTCTTATCTTTAAATTTGTCATTTCATTTATAATTCTTTCCTCTAGAGTGTTCTTTTCATCCATAAAGAAGGAAACACGCATTTATTAAGCACTTTGCAAATATTAGGTGCTATTATTTCCATTTTACAGATGAGGAAACTAAGGGAAGCTGTGGTTTAGTGACTTGTCCCCAGTCATATAGCTAGTGCCTGAAACTGAATTTGAACTCATCTTCCTGATTTCAGGCACAGTGCTTTTATCTGTTGCACCACCATTTTTTTCTTTTACCCCACGAACCACCTAATACTATTTTATACTCTTGTTTTATTACTTGCAGGAATTTGAGATTTTGCAACCACGTTCTGTTTTTGTTTGAGGCTTTGCTTATAATTGCTATAAAATTATCTTCTTGTTCTGGATTTGTGTCATGGGTACAAATTATTTCTTTATCACTGCCTTCTGTTTTTCTTATGTTCAGTCTTACATCCAGTCAAAGACAGGCTCTATGAACTTCTAGATGGAATGGTGGGACCTCATTTGGTTCAGATCTTTATTATCTGGTGCCCTGCTCTTATTTGTGGTTTATGAGGACTCTGTTCTATAAGGACCTCAGAGGAAGCTCAGTCTAGCGGGTGGCAAAATTTCAAAGTCCTAGGGCGCGGTCTGATCTAGGTTTTAGTTTGATTACTATTTACCCAGTCTGAGCTTTGCAGGCTCCCAATTCTGGTCTGGGATCAGAGTAACATGGCTGTAGCCTCCTGTTTCCCTTCCTATCACCTGGTCCTCAGTCCAAATTTCTTGCCCTGGTGTATATAGCTCTAGGTTCTAGGTTTTCCTAGCTCACCCCAGTCTCTGAATTGGAAAGACTTTTGTGTGCAGACAAAGTTTTGTCAGCTGGACCCCTTCTTTAGTGCTTGCATGCTTCTACTGTGTCACGGTATGGATTTGGACTAGAAAAATGTGCTCGTAGTCTTTACTTAAATTTCTTGATCATTATACATTCTGATGCTTAAAAACCATCCTTGCTGGAGTAGTTGTGTGAGAGCTAGCTAGGCAGTTCTGCTTTGGATTATTTTGCCATTCTAGCTGGAACTTAAACACTATCAAAAACAACAAAATCTGTTGTCCAAAGCTAGAGAAAATACAATTCATCATCCCAGAGGAATAATATCTAGCCCTAGAACAATATGGAGGGGGGTGTAAATGATTGGAACTGCAATCTAGTTGTTTGAAATTATGATTGTAGGAAAAAGGCAACTAGTGAAAGTGACTTTGAATTTGCAGAAGTTCAGCTTAAGCATTTTTTAAAATGCTCTCTCTCCCCCCAAATTTTTCTTTGTGCTCCAGCAGTAGCTAGATAAAACAATTATCTTGGTACCACTGTTTATAAATGAGGTTGCTGATAAGGTCCTAATAAATAAATACTTCTATCCTTCTCTAATGTTTAAAAACATAAATGAAGAATGAAGAGTCAAACTCCATCAGGATTGAGTTGGGTTGGTATTCAGGCAGGAGGTCTTTGTAGAAGGGAATAGAATGTTACTCTGGGACTTAGTTATAATTCCACATTGGGAAATTAGGTTGTTTGGAGCAACTTACATAATAGATTGTGCCTTTACTGTTATAAAACAATGCGATTATTTTTTCTTTCTATTTGGAGGCAAAACTTAGTTTAATCCCTACATTGAAAAGTGAAAGAGCTCTATAAATAAGTGCTATCAAATATAATGTAAAAAGAAATACATTGACTTACATGAATTAAAAGTGATACTTTATGATTTCACTTATTTAACAAAAACTGCATTAATATTTAGGCCCCTTTCCACTTTAAAATCCCATGATTCTGGGGCAGCTAGGTGGTGCAGTGGATAGAGCACCGGCCCTGGATTTAGGAGGACCTGAGTTCAAACCCGGCCTCAGACACTTTACACTTACTAGCTGTGTGATCCTAGGCAAGTCACTTAACCCCAATTGCCTCACCAAAAATTTTTAAAAAATTAAAATAAAAAAATCCCATGATTCTATTTAAGCACCCACCCAGCAGCACAAAATATTATGTTAGCTGATGACAGTGATACAAAAGAATAAGACTTGGCTCTAGCCCTTTAGGAGTGTATAATCAAATTGACTTAAAGTGAGTTAAAAAAAGAACAGGATGTTCCTGAAGGTCAACAGAAATAAGTCCTAAGTTCTGAACTATTTTTAAAAGTCCTACACAGTGTTCTCAAAGGTTTCCATGGCTTCTGGTTATAGGCAAGAACAACTCAAATGCTAATTATCATTCAAAGGCAATAATTTTTTCAGGTACTGCATAAACAGTACTAATGCTGAGCTGCTAGTAGTATTAGAGGCACAACCAGCTTATAAGGGAGGCATGTGAAAACAAAGCCTCCTCAGTTGATTTTCAAAGGCAAACAGTGTGAAATCTAATCAACACCAACTGTCGGCTTTGAGTGGGAAGCCAGGCAACAATACAAGGTATTAATTTTAGGATAATAAACAGAACAGAAAAACCTACTGGTCACAACTTGTCTACTGGATCTGTTTTCTTCAGGGTTTTCTTTCTTGTCACCCCACCACAAGCCTATGTCTCTCTTAAACCCAAACTACAAATAACTGGTGAAAATGAGCTTCCATGATTATTCTATATGCCTTATAAAAAGCTGAGTGTTTTCTATGCTTCTTAATTATACCTCCCTAGAGAAAAGATTCAATTTTTGTTCTGTTGAATTACAAGGAATAGAATATATGACTAAATGTTTAGAGAAAAATAATATATTTTAAGTATATAGAATAGTACAATGGTAAATATAAATGAAGGTCCATGTGTAGAAATTGCTCATCTGCTAATTAGTAGACCTGACCTGCTTAAGTGCTACAAAAAATATGAAGTAGCACTTTCATAAAAAATTATAATTTTGCTCGATTTTTAGTAATGTATTATTTTAATTAAGCCTTTTTTATACTTGAGAGGTAGGTCTGATTTACTAATTTATAGCTATTTGGGCCTACTTGCAAACGGATGGCTTTTGCAAATAGATATTAACATATGTAATCCTCAAAAGGCACCTACCTATTATTACAATGTAAAAGCAGCTTCAGATAGTGGAAAGCTGGCCTGAGAGTCAAGAAGACATGGAATAAAGGGCCTCATTGCATACATACTGGCTATATGTCCCTGGGGAAGTCACTTAAGCTCTTGTCTCAAGCAATTCTCTGAGAAACAGTTGAGTGCAGGTGTCAATCTGCACTCAATCCTACCCCAATGAAATCACAGATCCGAATGTAATACTAAAAAGGGAGGTGGGGATAAGGTATTGAATAGGCTCTGAAGATACAAGATGAAAAAGAACACAGTCCTTTACCCTCAAGGAGAAGCTAAAGACAACTAGAAACCAAAGAAATTAATAAAAGAGAATTAAGGTAGGAGTTGGGACTGGACCTATGATTTCATTGTTATAGGGAAGTTCATCCAAGATGAGGAAACTATCAGCACAGGTCAGCTCTGCAATTTATAGTCTTAGAGAATTTCCTAGAATCTGTAAGATTAAAAGATTGATGAACTGGCCCTGGATTCAGGAGTACCTGAGTTCAAATCTGGCCTCAGACACTTGACACTTACTAGCTGTGTGACCCTGGGCAAGTCACTTAACCCCCATTGCCCCACAAAAAAAAAAAAAAAAAGATTGCTGAGAGTCCATAGGATTGTACTCAATGCATATATTGTTCTCCTGGTTCTGCTTCCTTCTTTGTGTATCAGTTGATCTGTGTCTTACCATATTTTTCAGAAGTCTTCATAATTGATAATTCTTACAATGTAGTAGTATTCCATTATATTCATGTGGCAGTTTTTCAGCCATTCCCCAACTGTTGGATACTTAATTCATTTGGAGTTCTTTGCTACCACAAAGAATTGCTGTGAATATTCTGATATTCAGGGGATCTTTCGTGCTTTGAGTTCCTGGGATATCTGCCTATTAATGCAATCTCTGGGCCAAAAGGTATGAACATTTTATTCGTGTTTTAGCGTAATTCTAAGCTGCTTTCCAGAATGATGATAAGAATTAAATTTTACCAACAGGATCATCAACCTGTTGTTAAAGTGGTATTCCTAAAGCACAGATCTGACCACATTACCCACTCCCCATCCATACCCCAGCCTTCCCAATAAACTCCACTGGCTCCCTATTACCTCCAAAATTAAATACAAAATTCTGTCTGACATTCAAAGTTCTTAACAACTTAATCCACCTACCTCCCTTTCCAGTTTTCCTATACCTTTCATCCTGATATGATGACACTGTGACACTGGCCTCCTTGCTACTCCATCTCCTGACTCCAGACATTCTCACTGCTTATTCTCCATATCTGGAATGACCACTCACCTCATCTCTACCTTCTGGTTTCCTTAAAATCCCATATTCTACAGGTAAACTTTTCTAATCTCTCTTAATTCTTGTGTTTCCTCTGTTGATTGTTTCAAATTTATCCTTTATCATGTTTGTACATAGTTCTTTTCTTGTGGTTTCCCCCATTAGACTGTGAGCTTCTTGAGAACAGGTGCTGTCTTGTTTTACCTTTCTTTTTATCTCCAGCACTTAGCATGATGCCTAGCACACAACAGGCTATTAACAAAATGCTTATTGATTAATACAGGTACAGATAGGGCAGTAAATCTTCATTTTTGAATAAGAAGAAAATTAATTAATTATATGCTTCTTATGTTATAGTAGTTACTTTGTAGACTGTACTTTAGTATTTAAGTAAACTGCACTTTAATGAGAGAAATAATAGAAAGAAATTCTCAGCCAAATAATGGAAAACCCATTTTTTCCATATGCTTTTTTTATGTTGGGGAGGAAGCATAAAAAAATTCTATTCCTCTCCAAAAAACAAAAACAAAAGAAAATATACAACACTATATAAGGCCCCAAAAAGCTTGGCTATTCTCTAACAATATACTCTAAGGTAACATGGACTAGTTCAAATGTAAAGCAGTTATAAAAATTTTTAGAAATTCATCTCTTTGATACCATTTTCACTTCATGCTTTATATTCTACAAATCATTAAACTCAATCATCTTAGACAAATTAAAACTACAAGCAGCCTAAAGGACAGTAAAAAGACAGCAATCAGTCTGTATTCTTATTTACTAGTAATATGGAACAAGGAAAAAATTTTAAAAACCTTTACGTTAACAACCTTTTAAATACTTAAGAAGTAACCTATCTAGAAATACACAAGAGCCACATGCAAAAAACTAAAACTGCAGTCAAAATAAAGGAAGACTTAAGTAGTCAGAGGTACATTCAATGTTTGTAATGGATTGGATATTATAGTAAAAATATCAATGCTTTCCAAATGAATTTATATATTTAGTGAAATAATTGAAATACTAAGGGATTTCCTTATAGAACTAGATAAATTCACAATGAAATTTATATGGAAAACAAGTGGACAAGAATATCACTGAGAAGAACAGATGAAGGTGGTCTTATACCCACAGATTGGTGATTTTTACTTTGTAATATGTTTTACAAAGCTTGGTGCTACTGAGAAAAGGGAAATGGATCAATAAATAAACATTTATTACATGCCTACCATGTACTGCCCTGGGGATACAAAAAGAAGCAAAAGACAGTCCCTGCCCTAAAAGAGCTTACAATCCAATGGGGGAGATGACATACAAACAAATATATACAAAATACATTATATTCAGGATAAATAGGAAATAAATAACAGAAGGAAAGCATTGAAATTTAGAGACATCGGGGTAGGCTTCCTGTAGATGGTGATATTTTAGTTGGGACTTAAGGAAATAAGGAAGTCAGTAGTCCAAGCAGAGGAAGGAGAACATTCCAGGCATGAGGGACAGCCAGAGAAAATACCTGGAGCCAAGAGAAACAGTGTCTTGTCAGTGTAACAGCTAGGAGGCCCTGGTCACTGGATAGAAGAGTAAGATACAAGAAGACTGGAAAGGTAGGAGGGGCCTAGGTAATGAAGGGCTTTGAATGCCAGAGTATTTTGTATTTGATTCCAGAAGTAATAAAAAGCCACAGGAATTTATTGAGTAGGGAAGGTGATGGTAGAGGGTGACAATAATTGGATCTGTGTTTTAGTAAAATCTCTTTAGTGGCTGAATGAAGGATGGATTGGAGTGGGAAGAGACAGGAGGGAGGCAAACCCATGAGCTGACTGTCGCAGTTATCCAGGGATGAGGTGATCAGGACCTGCATTAGGATGGTGGCAATGCCAGAGCAGAGAAGGGAGAATATTTGAGAGATTTGCAAAGGTGAAATCGACAGGCCTAGGTAACAGCTTGGATATGAGGGGCGAGACTGGGAGGATGGTTGTCCCTCTACAGTAACAGGGAAGATAGGAGACACACAGTTTAGGGGAAAAGATAATTTGTTCTGTTTTGGACATGAGTTAAAGATGTTTACTGGACATTCAGTTCAACTTGGAGATGTGAGATTGGAGGTCAGGCAGGGAGACAAATAAGCAGGCTATTGCAATTATCTATCCCTGAGGTGATGAGAGCCTGCACAAGGGTGATAGCTGTGTGAATAGAGGAGGAGGCATCTATGAGATGTTGTAGAGTAGGAAATAAGATTGACAGAAGATTGAATAGTTGGAGTGAGAATGAGGGAGTTGAAGATAACATAAAGATTGTGATCCTTGGTCCTACCATCACTCACAAGTGTTTCACTTTCATGTCCAAGAATTCCAAAATTCATTTATTTGATCATATTTCTTCTTTTTCTATGTCCTACTCCTCCTAAACCTACTTTTCTTCCTTACCGTTACCTTCAATCTTCCCCTTATCCCTCTCTTTTATTCCACATGTATTCCAGTATGTAACTCTTATCACAGAATTCTTAATATCAGCATGGCTTTTACACACACACATTTTTTGAGGCAGTCGTGGTTAAGTGAGTTGCCCAGGGTCACCCAGCTAGTGTCTGTCATACAAGTATCTGAGGCCAGATTTGAACTCAGGCCTTCCTGACTCCAATGCCAGGGTTCTATCCCCTGTGCCACTTACCTACCCCATGAATTATATCTTAATATCTAAATTTTTAAGCTCCTATCCTCATTCTTAAGCTTCAACCCAGGTTTGGGTTTTCTGACATGGGTTTTTACATGTAATTGGAGAAAATTAAATTCCAAATAATATTTAAAACAAATAAAAAAGTAAAATTTTAAACAAAAGAATAGAATTTGGTTTTTACAACAATCTCACACCCTTAATAACTTAAACTTCTGAAAAATTAATCTGGCAATGTTATAGAGGAAAGAGTGCTATAGAGGAAAGAGAAGGGAGAGTACTGTTAAAAATCATAATTTGTTTCATTATCAAAGGCAAAAGTAGGGTCATATACCAGTATGACAGTAAATGATGGATTTAATTTAACCCTGTCTACAGATTAAAGCAGCTAAATATATGAATAAAGTACAACTCAAAAGTACACAAATTTTTATTTTATTATTTTGCACCAATATATAATTATAAAGCCTATACATATAAAATGAAGAATACTCTTTGAATGCATATCAGAGAGCCTCATCTCTAGAGGCCATGGCTTAAAAACTAACTTACAAAAAAAACAGTTTTCGTACAATTCGGACTGGTACACATTTGGCATCAGGATGCACATGGTGCGGGGGTAATATTTACTCTGACCTTTTGGGTACTATGATTAGATCTGATTTTGAGTTTTATTATCTTAGGAAGAAAGGATAAAATTTTGTATCTCACTTCATTCTTTGGGCATCTATTCAATAGCAACAATCTTGAACTGGCTCAATTTTTTGAATAATTCACAACTGAGGGGGAGTTTTTCTCCTATTCTCAAAATTTTCCATTTAAAAAAAGATTAATAAGTAATAAAATCAGTGCCAATTTAATGAGGGAATTGGTGAACTAGGTAAGCCAGATACAATCTCTACCAACCAGAAATTCTGCACTTCAGAATACCTGCTTCCACAAAGATCACATCTAACAGATGACATATGATAGACAGTGTGATGGTAGGTAATGGAATCAAGCAGTTTCTTCTGTATTTTCTTCATTCTAATTTCTTTCCTGAAGTCCTCTTTTGGTTTCAGTAGGACATTTCTGAAGCCAGGGGCACACTTCAGTCTCACAGAGCAGATCATTATTACCACCCTACTTCCTACATATGTATACAGACCCTTTATATTTGCTTCCTTGTTAATTCCACGTTCAGGTGTGTTGGTTATTCCTGAGCCTAGGCCTCCTGAATGTCCAAGCGATATCTTGCCACACTCAGTGACTAAACAATTCAAGATCAATATCTATTACTTTCACAACTTCCATAGAAAGTAACTATCTCATTTCCTTCATTAACAATACTTAGGAATGACCATATTTATCATCTTTTGCCTGATAATTTGTTGAGAGATTTAGAGTAATTTTTAAATTAATGAAAAGTGTTTTTTAAAACAATGAAGTTAAGTGGAGTTTTGAAAATATAACACAGAACCAGATTCCTTTAAAATACAGGTTCCCTCAAAGTCTAAAAACCCATCACAAAAAACAAATATATGTATTTCTAGGAAAATGTTTTATGATAATCATATGCATGTGTTCTACTTGACTACTATAACTTATTTTTCTTCAATATAAAAATATTAAACTTGTAAATAGCCTCAATTAGTCCCTTTACACTGATGCTCCAGGAAACTGTTGCTGTTGTCTTTGCTCCAAAACTTGTTGATTTAGTAGTTGTTGCTGTTTCTGCAGAAATTGTACAACTTCTGGACTTCTTAATAATGCCTTAAAAGAAGAAAAAAATAGTACAACTCTGATTATTTGTGCACTCATTTTAAATATTAATAAGCTAGCATCATCCAGGTTAATAGTTTCACATTAGGAACCACATAAAAGAGACCTACACATAAATTAATTCTGACATTAAATAATGCCATCTTTCTACATGGTTCCATTACAACTCTGAAAAATAAAATTCAGGAACTAAAAATAAAAACAGTCTGGTGCTAATTTTAAGTCTTAGAGGCACTTTTGAACTTAGTTCTGTGATTCAAATTCCTCCTAAACCTTATTTTCAAACAGATGATAAAATGATTATTCACTTAACATTTAATGTAAACATTAAATTTTTATTAATAAAGAGCAATAATTGCTATTTTAAAAAAATATTTATTTTCTAAATTTCACTCCAGGGTTTCTTATAGTGAATTACACATTCATTATAGCAAACTACACTTGTTCCATTGAGTATGTAGAAATACATTTCTAATAGCACATTCAGAGGTTCACATCTGTTAAGATTTGAAGAAAACACTTTACTCCAAATAAATTCTAATATACAACTCTCTCTGCCATTGATGTCATACTGTAAGGATCAAAAATAACATCATCAATTACTCAGAGCAAACAGGACATTAGTTGTTTTTATTTGGGAAGATTGTAATTTAAGAGAGATAATTTGCATGCAAAATTTAATTTGTAATGTGCAAATAATCAGTTGACAACAAGGGTTTCAATGTAGTAGCTTCTCTATATAAAAATGAACATTTATGGGACAGCTAGGTGGCTCAATGGATAAAGCATCAGTTCTGGATTCAGGAGGACCTGAGTTCAAATCTGGCTTCAGACACTTGACACTTACTAGCTGTGTGACCCTGGGCAAGTCACTTAACCCTCATTGCCCTGCCAAAAAACCCATAAACCAAACCAAAACAAAAAATGAACATTTCTGGAAAACCTGCTATCATTTAGGCTACTCCTGACCTAATCAAAGGTATATGATATCAATCAACAAGCACTAATTAAGTTCCTACTATGTGTCAGGCAATAGAGATCAAAATTAGAAGAAATAGTATTTTTTCTCAAAGACTTTACATTCTAACAAGGGAGACAATAAGTATAGACAGAAAAATTTGAAGAGAATAAACACAAAGTAGTTATATCAACAAAACAGTTTGGAAAGGATGACACTAACAATTAGGAGGATCAGGGTAGGCTTCATGTAGAAAGGTAGTTTTTGAATTGTGTTCTGAAGTAAGGGAGGGATTCTATGAGGTATTGGTGAAGGGGGAGTGAATTCTAGGGCTAAAAGACAGAAAATGCAAAGGCACAAACACGGGAGAATGTCATATCCAGTTTGGCTGGATTGGGGAGTACAGGAGGGAAAGCAGTATACAATGGCTGGAAAGAGATTAGGACCAAATTGTGCAGGACTTTAGAAGTGAAACGTAAGAGTTGTTCCTACAGGAAATGGTGGAATGAACAATTAGGAAAACGATTATGGTCAGATGTGAACTTAAAGAAAATCATTTTTTTAAGCAGTATTAGAAGATGGACTGAAGTGCCAAACCCAAGGCAGGGAGAGCAAATAGGTGGCCACTGCATTTATATAGGAGTATAATGTGTCAAAAGTAGGGATTCATTAGAGATGTTGTAGAGGTGGAAATATCAAGATGTGGCAACTGAATGGATGTGAAGGGAAAGGGAGAATGAGGAGCTGAGGCTAATACTGAAGTTACAAATCCAGGAGATTGGGAAAACAGTAGTACCTGGATCAAAAAAAAAAAAAAGATCAGAAAGAAAAAGGAAGTTTGGAAGAGGAGATATTGTTTTCTCCTGAAACTAGGTAAAAATTAAGCATGGAGGAACTCATATTAGACCAACATCATTGAAACTAACACCAAAGTAGAATTCATAATGACAGGTTTACACTGGATTCCATTTTTCTCAAATAACCAAAAGATTTAATTAATAAATAGGACTCCATTAAAGGTTGTCTTCCCTACATGATAACTCTATGATGTGGTCCTTAAGGATAGTCTTATATCAAGGTTCCAGTGTGTGTAAATAAAACAAATTTAAGTGTCATTTTATGAAGCTTCAGTTACCTCTCAAATGTAAGAACAAAAAAAAAATCATGTTTTCAATTTGTTTCAATATTGCAAAAGGAATTATCATATTTACCAGGCGTTTTTGATTTAATACTTGCTCTAAGAGAGTAGGTCTTGCAGGACGATCTCCAATAGAACCAGTTCTTTGTTTTCCAGTGGATGCTGAGCCATCTGTGCTTTCCTAGAATTAATGACACAAAAAAACCCAAAACAAAACAAAAGAAACATTAGTCTGATGTATTTCCTAGCACCTGCAGTCAAATCTAAACATCATCTCGCAAAGTGCCCCTAAACAATCTTGACACTGGACCTCTCTGGACTTGTGCCCTCAGGTTCAAAACTAGAGGGTTGGCCTAGATCTAGACATTATGCCTTACACAAACTTTTCACTATCACTTTACCTTTGCTCCTATCCTTCTTCTGACTTTGTCTATATGCCCATCTCCTTGCCACCAATCTACATCCTATCCATTGTTCAAATCCTAAATCCAAGTGTCCCTTTTTCCATGATGCCTCCCATAAATACTCCAGTGATCTCTCTTTAGAACTAAACATCTCTGCCATTAACTTGAAATCTATCATATGCTAACCTGCATGGTTAGATATATTTTTAATATACAAATCTTTTCTCCTCAACAAGGATATGAACTTTTTGAAGGCAAAGACCATGTCTTCAAACTCTTTTTAGATTACACAGAGCCAGCATATGTAAAAATAAATGTAAAGCAAATATTTTCATATTATCCCCATAGGGAAATGAGGTTCTAAAGATTTTCTTTTTGAGGGGGAGGCAGGGCAATGAGGGTTAAGTGACTTGCCCAGGATCACACAGCTACTAAGTGTCAAGTGTCTGAGGCCGGACTTGAACTCAGGTCCTCCTGAATCCAGGGCCGGTGCTTTATCCACTGTGCCACCTAGCTGCTCCCAGTGTTTTGTTTTTTTTTTTTGGTTGTTGTTGTTGGGTTCTGAAGATTTTCAATGACTTACTCATGGTCACATAGCTACTAAGTTATCTGAGGCAGGTATTAAACCCAGGTATCCTGATCCCAAGTTCAGAACTCTGCATTCTACTTGACTACTTCTCCTAAATCAATTTGGAAAGGAGCTTAAAAATGAACCTGTAGAAATCCAAAAATATTCTGCTGCAGAATCGTATCTGGGTCTTAGCTTTCTCACTGTAAAGATCATAACTCCTGCATTTCCTACCTCAGAGTCCTTGTTCAGGGCAGTGCTATACAGATGTCATAAGTCAACAAGCATTTGCTAAACACCTAATATGTGCCATGCACTGTGCTAAGTAAGCACTGGGGATACAAAGAAAAGTAAAGGGAGCAGCTAGATGGTGCAATGGATAAAGCACTGGCCCTGGATTCAGGAGGACCCTGAGTTAAAATCCACCCTCAAACACTTGACAACTTATTAGCTGTATGACCCTGGGCAAGTCACTTAACCACTACTGTTTCACTCCCCCACCAAAAAAAAACCCAAAAAACAGCTAACATTTATATAGTGCTTACTATGTGCCTAACACTGTGTACTTTTACAATCTTTACCTCATTTGATTGTCACAGTAACCCTGGGAGGTAGGTATTGTTATCACCATTTTACAGATGGGGAAACAGAGGCAAAAAGACTTGCTGAGTCACTTATCATGTCACTCATAAAATAAGGTGACTTGTAGAGGTTCAATCAAGCAGCTCCCACAGCCTGAAAACTTGGGTCTTTCTGATGTGCCTGGCAATCTATTCACTGTAGCATTTTATCAAAATGAAATCTTGTAGGGGGCAGCTAGGTGGTACAGTGGATAGAACACCGGCCCTGGATTCAAGAGGACCTGAGTTCAAACCCGACCTCAGACACTTGACACTAGCTGTATGACCCTGGGCAAGTCACTTAACCCTCATGGTCCTGCAAAAAAAAAAAAAAAGAGATCTTGTATATACTCCTTAAAAGACTTCACTGTATAAGTGAGTTAGCTATTATTGTTTTAGTTATGACCCAAATGTCTTCTATCAATTCTCAGCTTTAATAGTTTTAAATTGCAATTTAAACTTTTATAACTTTAATTTCACTAAGACTTTTGGGACACCTGAATAATCGTAATAACAGCTGCCGATTACTATGTGCCAGGCACTGTGCTAAGTGCTTTACAATTTTTATCTCATTTGATCCTCTCAACAACCCTTCCATTGGGGCACGGTTATTACCCCCCTTTTGCAATTGAGGAAACTGAGGCAGAGGTTAATTAACTTGCCCCAAGGGTCACGAAAGTTAGCATCTGAGGCTCCATTTGAACTCAAAGGTCTTCCTGACTCCGGGCCATGAGCACTAGCCTCGGCGATGCAGATCAGTCAATAAGCATTTATTTAAGGTTCACTATATGCCGGCCACTGCGCTAAGCGAAACTGAGCTTGCAAACATTACATAAACTTTTGCAGAGGCCAGTTCCCGCCACAGCCCGCAGCCAGCGCGGGCAGCTGCACCTGCGCCCGGCCGCCCGGGGATACGGGGCTGGGGGCGGTACCTCGAGCTTGACGCTGCCCGCGCCGCCTCCTCCCCCGCCTGCTGCGGCCGCGGCCCCAGTACCGGCCAAGCTCAGGGCCTGATCGCTCTTTTTCTTCTTGTACTTGTCTTTGTACATCTTGTTGCGGTGCTTCTTGCACATCCACGGCTTGCGCTGCTTGGCCACTTGGCTCGTGGTCTCGCTGCAGCCCTCGTAGGTGCACGTCTTGCTTACGCTGCCCCCGCCGCCCCCGCCTGCCACCCCCGCGGACGCCCTGCCGTTTTCGCCGCCCGAGTGCGTCTCCTCATCTTCCAGTTCCTCCGGGCTGGCCGTGCTCTCGCCGCCCCCCGGCGGGTCTGAGGTGTCCAGCAGGTCCGTCTCGTCCTCGGCGGCCTCGTCCTCGGCATCTCCCGCCACTTCATACTGGGGCATGGGGTTCCCGGCGGCACTGTCGCCCTCCGGAACCGGGGTCGGGGTCACCGAGGCCGAGGTCGGGGTCACCGAGGCCGGGGTCGGGGTCACCGAGGCCGGGGTCGGGGTCACCGAGGCCGGGGTCGGGGTCACTGATGCTGCCCGAGCGGGGACCGGCCGCAAGACAGCGCCCGCAGCCGCTCCCGCCCCCGCCGCCTCCTCCGGCCCGCCGCAGGGCTGCATGACCAGCAGGGTGAGCTGCGGGGCTGGGGAAGCAGCGGCCGGGGGTACGGCGGCGCTGGTCCCCGCCGGCTCGATGCCCTCCTGTGCCTCCGTGCCGCGGGTGCAGGACGGGGCCAGACGACCCAGCTCTCTGCCTGCAACGGCCCGGCCCGGCCCGACTCAACGTCGGCCCCCTGAAGCGCCCGAGAGGGTCCAGGGTCTGGCTCAACACAGCCTTCCTCCGTGCGCCTGCGCGGCCCCAGGCAGCAGGAGGAGGGTGCAAGAGAAGCGGGCGTTTGAAAGACTGGCGGGAGAAAGCAACTAGTCTGAGGGACTGCGGCCTGAAGGAAGGCTCGAGATTGCGCATGTGCGGCAGTGTGGCCTCCGCTTTATAGAAACTGGCGCGATCCGTAGGGAAGGCGTTACCCGGATGTGCTCTAGTAATCCTATCCGGGGAATGCAGATTTCAGGGACTTTGATCTTTTATTCTTGGTTTACCCACTCTCGCCCATACTCCACACCTCTCACCTATCCAACCTCTCCCTTTTTTCCTCAAAAGAAAAACTATCTATTTAGGCCTCTCTTTATTGGTAGTTTAGTAATCTTGCTTATCCCCCCTGCTTCTCTAACTTTGAAAAGAATGCTTTATTTCTACCGTTCTTCCCCTCCTCCCCAAATATTTAAAGTAGGAAAGTTTTTTTTTTTTTTGGCACGAGAAGAGGGAATTTCCTTACCCTGAAGTTCCCTATATCAATCCTTATCCGTTTCCTATTTCCTAACGCAATTCAAGTAGATTAAATTAAACAATAAACTCCAATGCCTCTTTCTGCCAACTTCTGCAACTTAACACCTCTTCCTCTCCTACCTGTGGTTAGCATTAGTGGTTTGGGACCATTTTGCTTCTTCTTTTCCCCTACTGCGTCTATCCATTTACTAAATTATAAAGCATAGTACTCATAATTTCCCCAACTTTCCCTACAGCTAGGTTCTCAACTTGAGATCCTTGGACCCCCTAAAAGTATAGATTTCGGGGCAGCTAGGTGGCACAGTGGATAGAGCACCGGCCCTGGAGTCAGGAGTACCTGAGTTCAAATCCGGCCTCAAACACTTAACACTTACTAGCTGTGTGACCCTGGGCAAGTCACTTAACCCCAATTGCCTCACTAAAAAAAAAAAAAAGTATAGATTTCAGGGGGTATCTGAACTTGGAAAAAATACATCTTTATTTTCACTAACCTCTAACTGAAATTTAACATTTCCTTCAATAAAAAATTAATTTAAAAATTAAAAAAATATATGAGAAAGGGTCCATAAACTTCACCAGATTGTCAAAGCAATCCATGACAAAAATGGTTTCGAATTCCTACCTGGAAATAGGAAAAAAAACATTTTAGATATAATATATTGATTACAGTTGGACAAAATGTGTTCATCTCAAAACTAACCAAATCTCTGTTTATTATCCTCTTCAGCCACTTCTTGACCTTTACTATTCTAAATTCTTGGCATAATAGATAGAGAGTAGGCTTTAAGTCCTATCTCTATCAAACAAACTGGCAGTATGAGTCATTTAGCTTCTCAGGATGCCATGTAACTGTTAGACCTATATTAGTGAAAGGAGGTTCCTTGCTTAGGGTTTCAAATTTCAGCAGAAGACAGAGCACCCACAACATGGCCTAGAGCAAAGATCAGCAAGTCAAGAGAAAGGATGCCAGAGAATGAAAAGGCATCAGCACCAACTTTTAGCCAACTGTCAGTTTTTCTGTATATCTGTTGGTACTACCCCCAAGATGTTCCCTTCTTCCATTTATCTCTGGAACTCCAAATGCGGAGTATAATGCTATGGTATCTTGAATGCTAAGTCACCAACACTGATTCCATGTGTACCCGGTTCACCCACTTCAGTGCATTGTACTCTCATTCCTCAGCTTCTTATGCAATATAAAAATGTCCTTGATTTTGTCATTTGGAATTCAGTCTTTCAACAAATATTTCTAGGATACATACAATCAATTATTGCTATTGCAAGAGGAAACCAAGATTTGGATAATTAATTTGTATTTGATTTAGGAATGAACTAAAAAAACATTTCATAGAATCTAAGAATTGGAAGAGACCTCAGAGGCAATCTATACCCATACTTAACCCACACCTGTGTAGGATTCCTTTGAACAAAAGTTTCACATTGAAATTAGCACTATCCCCAGAGTCAGAAGATCTGGGTTCAAATTCTACCTTTGGTGTTTATTACATGTATGACCTTTAGCCAGTCAACTTCCTTTGGCCTTAGTTACCTCAATGGTAAAATGAGAGCATTGGATTAAATAGATAAAGCATTTATTAAACTTTACATGAAGCCCAAATCTGCCCCTCTAAATTTTCTATCCATTTTTCCAATTTCTTCTCCTTTGAGGTCAAGCAGTGCAAATATTATCCCTCTTTGACTTGACAGTTCTTCACATACTTAAAAACAGCTATCATAAACACCCTAAAATGTCTTTTCTCCAGTTTTGAATGAGTTTGTATGCTATATTGATAAATATGAATGCATTAAACAAAAGAATGAAATCATAATGTGATTAAACTCTAGGTTCTGGCAAACTTTTTGGTTTGTCTGCACAGTTTCTCTGTTTAAGTCCTGTAGCTCCTTTCCCTTAGTTAACTAAATATTAAGTATCTACTATTCTAAATGTAAAGATTTTTTTTTTGTACTCAATTCTGCACCAAACTTATTGACCACCTGTAGTGCCTGGTTAAAATTATCAATATCTGTCTAGTTTCTGTTTGTCTTTCTGTGCATCTATGCATATATGCACACGTATATTTATGTACGTATATGTGGACTAACTCATTGAATCATCCAGTTCAATATCATATTATGATATATCTTTAAATGTAAATAACAATATAATCATTTACATGGAGTTTTAAGGTTTGTACATAACGTTCTTCATAATAATCCTGTGTGGTAGATAGTAAAGTATATTGTTTGCATTTTACAAATAGAACACAGATTCTGAGAGTTAATGTAAATTTTCTAAAATCACACAAATACTTAAGAATTTGAGGCAGGATTCAAGCATATGTCTTCTGATTACAGTTTAGTGCTTTATCCACTAGGCCTACCTACTTCTTGATTTAAAGAGTTATATACATTTATCTTTCAGTCTGTTTTTGAAAGGTAGAAAAAGTCCTTTATTGCATTGCTATAGATTTTGCTAAAGATACTTTATAGTGACTTGGTGCTCAATAAAATCCTTTTCAAATAAAATCTACATAAAGAGTCCAAACTAAAGAGGGATTTCTTATGAAGGTGAAGTCCTCTAGATGCTCCTGTTTGTGTATGATACTGAGTTGGTTACATTAAGCTTCTACACTCTGCTAAGCATCCTAGAAAAGATTCATAAACTACTCAAAACAATTTGGCCCAATCACCCACAAATTAAATTTAAAGCTCCTAAGCTTAAACAAAATCTATCTTTTTAATCGATATTCAACCAGTTTTGTCATATGGTTGCAAGTCATGGAATACTATAGTTTCTGAAGAATTAGATGATTATCAAAATTGGTGTAATTGAGAGGGACATGGTAATATGATAAGACTGTGCCATATAATCATCTATGGGCTTTGAATAACAACTGCCATCAAAGATGCCATCAAATGAAAATCTAAGTGAAAAATAAGATGGTCAGTCACATGGCAAGAGTGAGGGATAACTGGAGGTAAAGCCCACTGCTCTACTTGTAATAATATTAGGGGAAAATAAGGGAGGTTCCCTGCAATGTTAGGTGGACTTTTGACTTTGAATTGGGGGTTCATGACAAAAACACTGAAGCCCATCTTTTCGAAACTAATATTTTCCTACATCTTATATATAAATGAGAATTATGGGATACCACAATCTCTAAAGAATCTAAATTATAGATAACTGAAAGGTCATTAGGAAAATATTTGGGAGTATGTAAATTGGTTATTACACATGACCAACAATGGTTTTCATGCAAGAAATTGTGATAGAGGATTCTGGGAAGATGGCGTAGGTCAGAAAATTCCAGGCTCTCCAAATTTACTCCACAAAAAAGATAGAACACCACATCAAAGTAAAAGTAGAGTGGTAGAAATAAATAAAAATCAAGGTAAAGCAGCTGTTCTCCCAAGACAACTTGAGAGGACCTCAGGAAATTTGCCACCTCCAGGGGCAGGAGGTTTGGCCTGAGTGAAGTGCAAACATCTGCAGGCAGATCCACTGAATCAAGAAATAACTAGCTCCGGAGGCAGTTCCATTGGACCACAGCCTTGGCCTCAGGAACTTTTACCTCATGGACAGTATGGGAATTGGACAGTTGAGCAGGGGAAGATTGAAGGACTTTCTGCTGTTGCCAGGCCCAGCTGTGTTGACTAGATGTAGTCCAGGCTGCAGCTATGGGTGAGGAGTGAGCACAAGCCCAGTGAGTGCAGTCACAGAGGGGCAGGAACCCTGCTTTCTGTGGGCACTTTCAGGAGAGTGGAGTCCCTGGTTTTGGTTCCAGGGAAGAGGGGAGAGCTGAAATTTGTGGCTGTCAGAGGGATCTCAGGGAGTACGAACTCTGTGGAAAAGTATGACTGGGGACCCAAGACATGGCTTAGTTAGTAGTGCCTCAGTTTGGGCCCTGGGACAGATCTCAGGAAAGTACAGTAAGAAGGCTCTGAGACCTGCTGCACCATTCCCTCATTCCCTACATCTTGACACTAGAACCTGATTATAATAATAGGCTGCTAAAAATAAAATTAAAATGAGTAAACAAATGAGAAAGAACCCAAACATAGACAGCTACTAAGGGGAGACAGAAGATCTGGGTTCATACACAGAGGAAGATATTGAAATAAAAAAGTCACTCCTTTATTTTTTAAGTTATTCATGTTTAGTCATGCAAAACATTTCCACATTAGTCAGGTTGTGAAAGAAAACAGATCAAAAAAAACTTTAGAAAAAGGAACTAAAAAAAATTATGCTTCAATCCGTATTCAGAAACCATCAATTCTTTCTCTGTAGATGGATTACATTTTTCATAAGTCCTTTAGAGTTGTCTTTGATCATTGTATTGCTGAAAATAACTAAGTCATTCACAGCAGATCATCTTACAATATTGCTGTTATTTTTTATACAGTACATTTCACTTTGTATCTCCTCATGTATGTCTTTCTGGGTTTTTCTGATTGCATCCTGCTCATCATTTCTTGTAGCACAATAGTGTTCCATCATAATCTCATCCCACAATTTGTTCAGCCATTACCAAATTGATGGGCATTTCCTCAATTTTGAATGTAACTTTTTTTTAATCTTTTAGGCTACCAGTCTAGTAGTGGTATTACTAGGTTAAAGAGTATACATGGTTTTATAGCTCTTTGGCCATAGTTCCAAATTGCTCTACAGAATGTTTGAATCAGTTTACAACTTTACTAAGAGTATATTAATGTCTCATTTTCCCCATATTCCCTACATTTGTCATTTCCCTCTGCTGTCCTATTATCCAATCCAATAGGCATGAGGTAGTACCCAGAATTGTTTTGACCTGAATCTCTCCAATCAATAGTGAGTTAGAGCTTTTTTTTTCCATATGGCTAGGTCGCTTTGATTCTTTCATCTGAAAATGTCATGTCTTTTAATCATCTACCAATCCCATGGCACTTATTTTATTTTTTTCATCTAGATGTGATTTTATTATTTTAGTACATAAACAAAAATTTATGCAACCAGAGCAGAGGCTGTGGATGATTCATATTTCCAATTGGGTGGGAGCACTCTCTTGGTCTTGTAGTAACGAAACAGCCTGTGAATTCGGCTCTCATTGAGAATCAGATAGAATTTAGAATCCTTATCCTTTCTGTTTCTCTCAAGAAGCTTTTGAACAGCAACAGGCCTTCAAAAATCAAATGAGAGAGATTGAGGAAAAGCCAGGAAAAAAAAAGAGCAATCCAAGAAAATCAAAACAATTATGAAAAGAAAGGCAACCAACTGAAAAGAGAGATCCAAACATTTAAGAAAGAAAATAACTCCTTGAAAACTAGAAGTGGCTAGGAGGAAGCTAATGATGTTATAAGACAACAAGGAAAAGTAAAACAAAATTTAAGAAATAAGGAAAATAGGAGAAAGTGTGAAAATATTTCATTAGTAAAATGATGTAGAGAATAGATCCAGGAGAGATAATAAAAGAATTGTTGGACTACCTCAAAGTTACCAAAAAAAAAAGAATCTTTATTCAATATTACAAGAAATTATTAAGGGAAAATGCCTTGAAGTTTTAGAACAAGAAGGTAAAGCAAAAATAGAAAAAAGTCCACTCATCACCACCTGAAATAGATTCAAGAGGAAAACTCACAGGAGGGGCAGCTAGGTAATACAGTGGATAGAGCATCATCTCTGGAATCAGGAGGACCTGAGTTCAAATCCGGCCTCAGACACTTGACACTTACTATCTGTGTGACACTGGGCAAGTCACTTGACCCCAATTGCCTTACCAACCCCCCCCACCCCCGCCCCCAACCCCAAACCTCACAGGAATATCAAAGCCAAGTTTCAAAGCTCCAAAGTCAAGGAGAAAATATTATAAACAATAAGAAAAAAACCCAATTTAAATATAGAGCCACAATCCAGATCACATAAAACATAGAAGCTTCTATAATAAAAAAAACACAGGTATTAGAAAACTATATTTCAAAGAGTAAAAGAGCTGCAGTTGTGAACAAAGATAACTTACCCAGCAAAGTTAAGTATAATCATCAACAACAACAACAACATGGACATTTAATAAACAAAGATTTTCAGGTATTTGTGACAAAAGGACCAGAACTTAATGGAAAATTTGACATACAAGATACAGGAGAAGTATAAGGTAAACATTAAAGACAAATTATAAGGGACTCAATAAGGTCAAACTGTTTACTTTTGTGTGACTATCATTTTCTGGGTAGTTTGAAAAAAGGCTTGGACTAAGCTGAGTATGATGGAGTGATTCTAAAAAATAAAACTGGGTAGGAAAAAGTATCTCATACAAATGAGATGTGAAAGGAAGAACTGATAGAGAAGAAGTAAGTGGGGGTGAAGGGCTGGTAGTGTTAGAACTAATTTCTCATAAGAAATTAGTTAAAAAGGGAATAAAATATATATCTAAAAGGGTATAATAGTTCTATATTTATAAAGAAATAAGAGGGCAAAGGGATAGGATAAGGGAGAGATTTTTAGAAGGATGTGTAAATTAAGAACTAGGAGGGTGGGGGAGAGAGTTAGAGGGACTCTTAGAGGCCTATACAGATTAAGGTGGAGGGTGGAGGGAGATGATAAGGGAAGTACCCTTAGAAAAGTGGGTAATTAAGGAATAGGAGGGCTAGATTGTAGTTAGAAATAATAATAGGGATAGGATAAATAGGGTGAGAAGGATAGTAAGGGAAAATAGGATGGAGGGAAATACACAACTAATCATTAAAACTGAGTGTGAATAGGACGAATTTATGCACAAAATGAAAACCAATAGCATCATGGATTACAAATATGAACTTGACAATATGTTGCTTACAAGAAACAATGAAAAACGAGAGATACACAAATAGTTAAAATAAAGAACTGGAATAGAATTTATTATGCTTCAGCTGATGTAAAAAAAGCAGAAAATAGCAATCATGATCTTGGACAAAGTTAAAGCTAAATATATTTAGTTAAAAGAGATAAACAGGGAAACTACACTATGTGTCACCAATATTATTCAATAATGTTTTAGACCATTTGAGATAATTATGGACAGTATAAGATATCTGTCAAAATAGACCCAGGAACTATGTGAACTTAATTATAGAACACTTTATACAAATGAAGTCATTTAAATAATTGTTTATGGGTTGGCAAAGACAATATAGTAAAATGTCAATTACTTAACTAATCTATATTTATTCAATGCCATCCTCATGAAATTAATTTAAAAATTATTGTATCCAGTTAGAAAAAATAATAAGATTCATTTGGAAAACAAAAGGTTAAGAATTTCAAAGAAACTAATGAAAAAATGTAAAGGAAGGAGGTTTAGCAGTACCAGACCTCAAACTATATTATAATTAAGTAAATATAAAAACTGTCCAGTACTGGCTAAGAAATAGAAAGGTAAATCAGTGGAACATATTAGATATACAATACACAGTAGTAAAGAATTATAGTAACCTTATGTTAGACGAATGTAAAAAATTAAGGTTTTGGGAGAATGATTTATTATTTAATAAAAAAAAAAAAAGATTGGCAAAGCTGGAAAGCAGTCTGACAGAAATTGGACATAGACCAGTATCTTACACCATTTTCCAAGATAAGGTAAAAATGGACACATGTAAGATATAAAAGAAGCTATCTATCATAAATAAATTAGAAGAACATGGAACATATAATCTATCAAACTCATGGATAGGAGAACAATTTATACAGAAATGAGAGAGAGTTGTGATATATAAAATGGATAATTTTAATTTTATTAAATTAAAAAGTTCTTGTTCAAATAAAACCAATGTAGCCAAGATTAGAAGGGAAGCAGAAAATTGGGGGGAAAATTCATAGAAAGTAATGACATTTAAAAGGTTTGAGAGACAAAATTTCTGGGTAATTTAATCATTTTATTAATGATACCAACATTTTAATAAAATGATGGTCATTTGGCCATCTGTCTCATAGACAAAAGACCATCATGGCAGTGGGTTCATGGCTTATATGCCCATTGGAAGAGGTGGCAATCCACTCTGATTGGTTAATAATTTTGTTTTGTTTTGTTTTGATTGATTAATAATTAATCAGAGAATAAATATTACAATGAACAGCTGAACCTATTCAAATGAACTTTGATTATGTCATTTACTTCTAAGTTACCCCCAGCCTTGGGCAATCTATTGAAAGAATTTATCCCCACCCAAACCTGAGTAGAGCACAATGGCTTCCCCACCTTAGTAGGGTCTGAACAAGATTGTTAAGAAAGTTAGTCCAATCTCATTATTAGTAAAGTTTTTCAAGAGATAGAACTTTTGAAATCAGGACTTTAGAAAAAAGGGGGGAACTCTGAATCTCCCCAAATCATAGGTTATTAATAATAATTTCTTTGTTTCTCAGATAAAGGTCTTATTTTTCAAATATATAAAGAACTTTATCAGTTTTATAAGAATATGAGTCATTCCCCAATTGATAAATGGTCAAAGGATATAAGCAGGTAGTTTTTTGATGAAGAAATGAAAAACATATATATTTATATATAGTTACATGAAAATATTTTCTAAATCATTATTGATAAGAAATGTGAATTAAAATAACTTTGAGTTGTCATCTTATACTTATCAGATCGACTAAAATGATAGATGCCCCTCAATTGGAGAATAGCTAAATAAATTCTGATATATGATTATGATGAAATCCATCTGTGAAATAAGAATTGATGAACTAGTGTCTTGATCAGAGTAGCTAAATCTTTCAGTTGATTATTGCTACAATAGTGCTGTTACTGTGTACAATGTTCTAGTTCTGCTCACCTCACTTTGTATCAATTAATTTAAGTTTTCCCAGGTTTTTTTAAAAAAATTATCCCCATCATCATTTCTTACAGCACAATAGAATTCCATCAAAATCATACCACAACTTGTTTAGCCATTCCAAAATTGATGGGCATTCTCTCAATTTCCAATTCTTTGCCTAGGTGCTAAATTTTTGCAGCTTGCAGAGATGTTACACAGTTTCTCCCTTTTCTTTGCTTAATCTGCATTCATCAATAAATCCAGGTTCCTTCAGGATAACTGTTCTGTAATTTCTGGTGGTAATTACCTGGTCCTGAATTACTACCAGAATTACTACTTAACTATTACTACTATATATAAATACACATGACTCTGTCTTTTGTTTAATGCTTCTTTGTTGGATGAATTGATGTGGATGTTGTCCATGGAGAGTCTTTTGAGTCCATTCTTGGATCTTAGCTAACTACCACTACTACTACTGCCACCACCACTACTGTGACTATGATAACAACTATGATGATTACTACCAGTACCACCACCACCACCACCACCACCACCATCAATAATTACAACTGGCATGTTCAAGGGAGAGGATTATGGGTTTTCTAGAATTTAGTAAGTCCACCTATGGTCCAGTTTCTTAATTCTCAGCTCTGTGGGTTCAGAACATTAGATGCTGTGAAAACTAGCTTACAGCTCTCAAACATACATGTCTAGTATATTCCTAAAAGTCAATCATCAGCAATATAAATGAAATGGAGGCCTCTACTTAGGAGACCTTCCTGGTCTAATCATGAGACTAAATAAATTATGTATGTAATTATCACTTGGTAAACATAGAATTCAAGATAAAGGAATTAGATGTTTCTGAAATACATTTCAATCTATGAGTTGTCAAATTTCACTTCTTTAGAGTAGATATATTTTTGGCTAAGAAACTGGGACTATCCAGAATCAAAGCATCTCTTCTCAGATCATACTAGAGAAAACTGATAAATTCTCTCTTTTTTTCTCAGCTCCATCAGGACCGTTAAGTTCATATATGTAATTATATCACTTATTTATCCCAAGATTGAACTAAGTAGCTCTAAATAAAATCCATTAGTACTCAAATATACAGATGGATCTATTTGTCTTGTTGATTTGGATATTCTCTATAAGGATGCAGTCTGCAACCCATCTGTATTTGCCTTTGAAAGAAAATCCCTTAACAATTTAAAACATTTACAGTTTGATGATTCTAATGTACTTTCAGTAAGTCAATCAATTAACAAGCATTTATTTTTATTTATTTATTTATTTAGTGAGGCAGTTGGGGTTAAGTGACTTGCCCAGGGTCACACAGCTAGTAAGTGTTAAGTGTCTGAGGCCAGATTTAAACTCAGGTACTCCTGACTCCAAGGCCGGTGCTCTATCCACTGCACCACCTAGCTGCCCCAACAAGCATTTATTAAACACTTAATATGTGCCAGGCACTGTCCTAAGTTTTGAGACTATAAAGACAAAAGCACTCTCTGCTCTCCAGGTTCACCTTGTAATGGAAGAAAAAAAATGCATACAACTATACACATACAAGAGAGATACTTTCACAATGTTACCAATCCAACTTTATAATTTATTATCTCATTTTACCCTCACCAAAGCCCTGGGTGCTATTATTGTCCCCATTCGTCAGCTAGAAGAGATTAAATGACTTGCACAGGATGCATAAGGACATATTTGAACTCAGGCCCTTCTGACTCTAGATTCAGCATTCTATCCACTGTGCTACCCAACTACCTAAGTTCAAAACTTACCTCAGATACTTACTAGACTCTTGGATCTTAGCTAATTCATACTACTACCACCACCACCACCATCACTAGCACCACCACTAACAACAATTACAAGTGGCATATTGTTCAAGGAAGAGGATTATGGGTTTTCTATAACTTAGTAAGTTTACCTATGGTTCAGTTTCTTAATTCTCAGTTCTGTGGGTTCAGAACATCTACGAATAAACAGGTTATTCAAGCTTTATTAGGTCCTGTGAAACTGATTTACAACTCCCAAACATACATGTATAGTAACTCTTGGCAAATGACTTAATCTCTGCCAGTCTCAATTTCCTCATTTGTAAATAGAAGATAATAATAGCAGCTACCTCACAAGGTTGTTATAATGATAAAATGAGAAGTTTGTAAAGTGCTTTGCAAATCATAAAGCACTAAGTAAATTCTGGTCATTGTCACCACCACCACCACCATTATCATTGTTATACCTAATTCCAAATCTCTAACCATTTAGCTACCTAGCTGTCTAGTTAATCTTGACTGCAATGTGAAGATTCTATTAGTTTCACACTCAAACAATAGTACTTGCTGACATTGCACCTAAATGAAGAGCTTATCTTGCTTTGAGATACATAGCCTGGGGGCAGCTAGGTGGCACTGTGGATAAAGCACTGGTCCTGCATTCAGGAGGTCCTGAGTTCAAATATGACCTCAGATGCTTGACACTTACTAGCTGTGTGACCATGGGCAAGTCACTTAACCCTCATTGCCCCGAAAAAATAAAAAGAAGAAAAGAAAAACAAACAAACAAAAAGACATACATAGCCCTGTTTCCTCTGACCACAATAATGCATCATATAAAAGTCTAGTTAAAAAAACGTTGTTTCAGGGTCTACATAGACAAAGCAAGTGTGAAATATCTTATTGGCAAGTACTGAGCATATACACATTTTTAAAGATAAGTATGCTCCTTGCCATATATACTTTAATTCTAAGAAAGAAGAAAAAAGATACTGAGTGAAAAATGAGGCCAACTTTCCTTTTAGTGCCTATACTTTCTCTCAATGAATTCTTTCAATTCAGCATCCCCCTGAGAATATAGCAATTACTGGTTTCAGACTTGGGGATATTAGTGATTATAGGCATTTAAATCTCTCCTACAGTTTAAGTGGGGCAGCTAAATGGCACAATGGTCCTGAAATTGGGAGGACCTGAGTTCAAAGCTGACTCCAGATACTTCCTAGCTGTGTGATCCTGGACAAGTCACTTAACACCAATTGTCTTAAACATTCAGGGCCATCTCCAGTCATCCTCATGTATATCTTGCCACTGGACCCAGATGGCTCTGAGGGAGAGAGTAAGGCTGGTGACTTTGCAAAGCCCTCCCTCACTTAAATCCAATTCACTGAAAGTCATGATGTCACCTCCCTGATGTCATGGTCCTATTTGAGAATGGACAGAAAACAGCAGTGTAAGTTCACACACCATAGTAGGTGACTACAGGATCAATAAAGAAGACAATTTTTACCACTGGGGTTCAAACTCAGGATAGTTTCTCTAGTCTGTCATTGAAATCTGTTGTTAGGAGAAATCCAAAGAAAACTCAAATACCCCTTTATGTAGAAGGTAACTGATGATGTCTCAAGGGGAGAACAAAGAATAATAATCTCTCTTAAGAAGGAAAAAGAATTTTCTAGTAAGCAATACACTGTAATTATTTCTAGAATCTGTATTTCTAGTATGTGAAAGGACAAAGAAATTAGTAAGGAATCAATAATATGCAGTACACAGCCTTGTCTGGTGATAGGGGAAGGTGGAAGTCAGTAATTTTCAGGAACCTGGTGAATCCCTTCATTCTACTTGTTGAAAACTGATTTTTTCCCCTTGTCTTTTCATATGAAGCACCTCTCTGAAGAGATTAAAACAACTATATTAATGATTTGTAGGAGTCATTAAGACCCATGTATGAGTGGGGGCAGCTAGGTGGCACAGTGGATAGAGCACCAGCCTTGGAGTCAGGAGTACCTGAGTTCGAATCTGGCCTCAGACACTTAACACTTACTAGCTGTGTGACCCTGGGCAAGTCACTTAACCCCAATTGCCTCACTAAAAAAAGACCCATATATGAGCTACATACTTTGTGCAAAATTACTGTAAGGAATTTCTTTTGGAAATATCTGCGTAGAGCAGGTATGTGCAAATACTGAGGGCATGATTGAAAAGCATTCATGCACAATGCTTATTAATATATGGCACCCTACTCCCAGAACAGTGACTTGGTGTTAATAGCTTACTTAATGGAAAAGCATACTTAAAAAACTAAGCTATTAGCAATATAAATAGGCTTCTTTCAAGAGAAGCAACAGATAAGCAAATACTGGGGAACATCAACCATTTGGTTCTGTTTAATTATATGAAAAATAAAAGGATATGAAGAATATTAAAAAATAATGTTTACCTACTGGCCATTTCTGGCACTTAACCACTTTATGGGGTAAAAACTCTGTACTTTAGGGTATGTCATCATCTTCAGTAACTCATTTACAGTAAGACCAGTCTTGGGGGGGGGGCAAAATTAAATAAGAATGTTAGAGCAAGAACTAGCTGACTATATTCATGCTTAATAACTATGGAAATATAAAAATAAATTTTGTCCCTATGTCCTTGACTTTTCTCAGAACAAAGTTGCATGTTTTTTCTTAGAATCAATGCCACTCATTCACTTGCATTTTGTAAATGACACAGTCAAGATATAGAGCTATAAATGTTTGTTGTACAAGTAAGGAAAATTGCTATATACTTTTAAATTGTTAGGTGAAAATTTATTCTGTAAAATGAATAATATTGGAAAATTTCACTAAAACAATCTAATATCATCATGATCCTATAGTGGAAGGGTAATTTAAATGCAAATAATCTTGATATCTTATTAGAACATTATAAAATAAATAGTTCAAGTGAAATGCTTACAATATTTAAGCGTGATCTTGAATAATACAAGGAAACCAATTCTTTTCAAAGAAACAAAAAATGAATTAAGAAATCCTTTTTTGAATAATGATGAACCTTTTTGAAAAAGGTCTAAAATAGTGGTTTGAGAATTTTACAACATTTTTTGTCTAATAAAGTTTTTTTTGACACTTTTATCTTTCTGTTTTATTTTTTAAAAGTATTTTATTATTTTCCAGTTACATATAAGGATAGTTTTCAACATTTATTTTCACAGGACTTTTAGTTCCAAACTTTTTTCTCCTACCTTCCCTTCCTTCCCTCCTCCCCAAGATGGAAAGCAGTCTGACATAGGTTGTATACGTACAATCACATTAAACATATTTCTACATTAGTCATCTTGTGAAAGAAAAATCAGAGCACAAGGGAAAAAGCTCAAAAAAGAAGGAAAAAAACAGTCCAAAATTAGAAAAAGTATGGTTCAATCTGCATTCATAATTCATAGTTCTTTTTTCTGGATGTTGAGAACATTTTCTATCATGAGTTCTTTGAAACTGTTTTGGATCATTGCACTGCTGAGAAGAGCCAAGGCTATCCCCAATGTTCATCACAAAATGTTACCGTTACTGTGTACAATGTTCTCCTGGTTCTGTTCCTTAGTTCATGTAAATCCTTCCAGGTTTCTCTGAACTCCTCCTGCTCATCGTTTCTTATAGCACAATAGTATTCCATTACATTCATATACCACAAATTATTTAGCCATTCCTCAATTCCCAATTCTTTGCCACTAATAAAGTTTTTTTATAATTGCTTAATAAGACCAATTATATTCAGAAATAAGTATGAATATCCAAATATTAAAATATGTCTATGGTTCAATTGATTTGGAATTTTCCCGTTGGAACCTCCTATCTTCTCAAGTTTGCTACAACAGGTCTACCCAATGTTCTGGAGACCTTCCTTCTTTCCTTCCTTCCTTCCTTCCTTTCTTTTTTGGCGAGGCAATGAGGGTTAAGTGACTTGCCCAGGGTCACACAGCTAGTAAGTGTCAATTGTTGCATGCTGGATTTCAACTCAGGTCCTCCTGAATCCAGGGTTGGTGCTTTACCACTGTGCCATCTAGCTACCCCTGCTTCCTTGCTTTCTTGAATCTGCCTGTGAAGCATTTTAGCAATCCTCCTGTCCTCCCTCATTTTTGTCACATGCTCATCTTATCTTCCTGTCATACAATTCCCTCCTGATGTTTTTTGTTCCTGGTTATGTTCATAGTTCCTCATTGGTTATAGGTGACAGCCTGATCACATTCACCGTAGCCTTCTCTCAATTGCCCTCTGTGTGGTAAACATTTTTAATTATTTGGAAGCAGTTGTATTTCATGTCTCATTGCTATATAGCAACATTGGTGGCAACACTAGTCGAATGTTAGTATGAATGTTATGAATTTTTGCTTTTTATGAAGATAGATGATGAATGATTATGAAAAATATGGCCTCGTAAAGCAATGGAAGAAAAGTAAAACCAGTTTAAAAAAAATTTGGCAAGATATTCATCTTAGCAAAGTCATCCTGAGGTCATTCAGGGATAAAACTAAGGGAGGATTACAAACAGAATATGAACAAAAGATTTATGAAAATCTTTGTAACAAAATATTTTCTCCATCAAGGAGTCATAATAATAGGTAACATTTACATAGCACTTACTGTATGCCAGACACTGTGCTAATTATTATAGATAATTTCATAATTATTATCTCATTTGATCCTCACAACAATTCTGGGAGATAGGTGGTATTGTTATTTCCTTTTTACAGATGAAGAAATTGAGGCCCATAGAGGTTAAATGACTTGTTCAGAGTCACACAGCCAGTAAGTCTAAGGTAGGATTTGAACTCAGTACCTCTTTCTGATTCCATGCCTGGTGTTCTATTCATTCCAACGTCTAGCTACAAAGTCATGAGACTTGGACCTTAACATCAGTCTTAAAATAATAATAGCTATGGAAAAAATTATATACAACAATGTTTGAAATTGGAGTTATCAGAGGCCAAATCTTCTTTATACACTAATGAGAATAGCTTATTTGGAGGGCACTTACAGGACAGGGCTAGTCCTAGAAACAGATAAAAATGGCAGCATTTGGGGGGCCCTGAAAGTCCTATCTATCAAAAAAATATCTCCCCTAATATCTAAAAAATGTTTCATTGCTCTCTTTAAAGGCTTTCTGGAACCTGAGTTAAGGCATTCTTTGGTATAGGAGAATACATACTGGTAGGCTAATGCCTTAGACTAGAGTTGTTTATCTAACTTATTTGCACTCATTGTTACTTAGTTGAGGATAATATCATTGAAGCCGATCCAGCAGACATAAGTTCTATTTTTGGCAGGAGGAAGTAGGATAAAGTCAGAAACATGGGACACTGATGAGAAAGTTTGGTTAAACAGCAGTTTTTCTGAAAAATATTTGAGAGTTTTAATGAATTGTAAAATTAATAAGAGTTGACAATGAGTTATAACAGCCAAAAAAGCAAATGTGACCTTGAGCTACATTAAAGAAAGGTATACCTTCTGGTAGAAAAGAGGTTATGGTCTCTCCATATTCTGTCCTGTTCAGACTACATCTGGAATCTTGTCTTCAGTTCTGAGTTTTACATTAATTATAGAACTTTCCTTGCTTATTTATCCTTCATAATCTGTTGTGAATATAATCACATCCAAGCCAGATAAGTGTAAAATTGGAGTGGCATTCTTTTCTTTTCTTTTTTTTTTTTTTGGTGAGGCAGTTGGGGTTAAGTGACTTGCCCAAGGTCACACAGGTAGTAAGTGTCAAGTGTCTGAGGCTGGATTTGAACTCAGGTACTCCTGAATCCAGGGCCGGTGCTTTATCCACTGCACCACCTAGCTGCCCCTGGCATTCTTTTCAAAAAGACTTCTGGCTTTTCTTTTGTATGCTACAGAGTTGAGAAAGACAGTTGCCTTCTTCACCTGTTTATTTGGAGGAATGAATTGATTTAAAATACTTGGCCTTCTTGACAGGCTACTCTCCTTCCTAGAAGATATATAAGGTTATTATTCTCACCTAGGTGAAAATGAGTGTTGCTATGTAAGATAAACAAATCTAGGTTAACACATTAGTTATCTTCTATGTATTCCTCTTCTATACCAAACGTTGAATTTAACATGGTACTTATAAAATTGACCCATTTATATCCTTTTCTGAACTCTCTTATTTTTGTATGTGCATTTTAAAAGTTTTTCAAAATCTTTCCTTCCTTCCTTCCTTCCTTCCTTCCTTCCTTCCTTCCTTCCTTCCTTCCTTCCTTCCTTCCTTCCTTCCTTCCTTCCTTCCTTCCTTCCTTCCTTTTCTCTATCACTACTCATTCCCTCCCTTCCTTGGTACCCCATAGAAGCCCAATCTTTTTAATAAATAATAATAAGCAAAACAATTTGACACACCAGTTTTGTCTGAAAATTAATATCACATTCTGCATTTCTAGTCAATTATCTTTCTGGCAAGAGGTGATTGGCACTCTCTAGCATCAGAGAGTTTTCTTAATTCATAATTGGTCACTGCATTGATCAGAGTTCTTTAATCTTACCATTTTCCCCCTTTACATTATTGGGATTATCATGGGAATTCCTTTCCTGGTTCTGCTCATTTCATTCCATATAAAATTTTCCCATGTTTCTATGAATTCATTATGTTTTTTATTTCTTATGGTGCAATACTGTTCCATTACATTGATATACTCTAATTTGTTCAGTCCTTCCTCCAACTAATGTGAACCCATTTTGCTTTCAATTCTTTTGAATAAAAAAATAAAGTTCTTTTTTTAAAAAATAGTTTGATAAAACTAACCAACACATCAAATGAGTTTGAAAGTATCTGAAATATTCTGCACCATAGTCACCGAGTGCTGCAAAGGAAGAAGGGATATGTATTTACTTATCTTTTCTTTATAGACAACTTTAGTTACAGTGTTCAATTTTTTTGGCTCTCTCCATTTGTATTATAGTTTATTATAGTGTGTATAGTTTTCTTGGTTCTTTTTACTTTTACTTTGTATCAGTTCGTATAACTTTCCATGTTTCTGAATATTCTTCATATTCATTATTTTTATGGCATAGTAATCAATCAATACATAGTAACAATATGCCGCAGTTTGTTTAGATGATCCCCACATGATGGTCATTTACATTTTATTTCTATTTCTTGTTATGCAAAAAGTGTTGCCATAAATATTTTAGTGTGTATGGGACCCCAGATGAAGAGGTCATGATCAAGCTAGGGACAGAGGAAATCACAATGAGAAAATGGATACTTTGATTGAATAAAATTTGTGGTTTTTAAAAAATTTATGTAGTATTTAATTTTTTTCCAATTACATGTAAAAACATTTTTTGGGGGTGGGGAAATGAGAGTTAAGTGACTTGCCCAGGGTCACACAGCTAGCAAGTGTCAAGTGTCTGAGGCTAGATTTGAACTCAGGTCCTCCTGAATCCAAGGCCAGTGCTTTATCCACTGCACCACCTAGCTGCCCCTCAAAAACAATTTTTAACATTTGTTTTTAAAACACTGAGTTCCAAATTCTCTTCCTTCTTCCTTCCCCACCTCCCTCATTGAGAAGGCAAACAATTTGATATAGGCTATACATGTATAGTTATACAAAACATATTTCCATATTAGTCATGTTGTGAAAGAAAACATAACCCCCCCCCAAAAAAAAGAAAGGAAAAGAAAAATATGAAGAAAAATAAAGTAAACAAAAAACATGTTTCAATCTCTACTTATACACCATCAGTTCTTTGTCTTGGGATGGATAGCATTTTTCAACATAAGTCCTTCAGAATTGTCTTGGATCATTGCATTCCTGAGAATAGCTAAATCCTTCACCACTGATCATCTTACAATATTGCTGTTAATTTGTACATGATACATTTCACTTTGTATTAGCTCATATAAGTCTTTCCAGGTTTTTCTGAGAGTATCTTGCTTATCATTTCTTATAGCACAATAGTCTTCCATCACAATCACATAGCACAATTTGTTCAGCCATTCCCCAACTGAATGGGGCATCCCCCAATTTCCAACTCTCTGCCAGAAAATATCTGCTATAAATTTTTTTTGCACATATAGGTCATTTCCCTTTATGTTTTTATGTCTTTTTGGATACAGACCTAGTAGTGGCATTGCTAGGTTAAAGAGTATGCATGGTTTTATAGCCCTTTGGGCATAGTTCCAAATTACTATAAAGAATGGTTGAGGGGAATCTAGGTGGTGCAGTGGATAGAGCACTGGCCCTGGATTCAGGAGGACCTGAATTCAAATTCGGACTCAGATACTTAACACTTACTACCTGTGTGACCCTGGGAAAGTCACTTAAACCCAATTGCCCCCCACACAACAAAAGAATGATTGAATCAGTTCACAACTCGATCAATAATGCATTTATGTCTCATTTTTCCCACATCCTCTCTGACATTTGTTATTCTCCTTTTCTGTCCTATTAGCCAATCTAACAGGTATGAGATCGTACCTCAGAATTATTTCAATTTGCATTCCTCCAATTAATAGAGATTTCAAGCACTGTCTCATATGGCTTTCATCACCTCATCTGAAAACAATTCATATCTGTTGATCATTTATCAATTGAAGAATGGCTCCTATTTTTGTAAATTTGGCTCAGTTTTCTATATATTTGAGAAATGAGGCCTTTATTAGAGAAAGTTGCTTCAAATTTTTTTCATAGTTTTGATTTCCTTTACCTCATTTATTCTAATCTCTCTCTTTCCTTTCACCCTGTCCCTCCTCAAAAGTGCCATGCTTCTAACTACTGCTTCCCCCAATCTGCCCTCCCTTCTATCCACCCCTCCTATTCTCTTCCATTCCTACTTTCCTACAGGGTAAGATTGATTTCTATAACCAATCTAATGTGTATGTTAATTCCCACTTTGAGCCAACTCTGATGAGAGAAAGGTTCACTCTTTCCCCCACCTCCTCCATCTTCCCCTCCATTGTAAAAGCTTTTTCTTGCTTCTTTCTATCCCATTCTACCCCTCCCTTTCCCTTTCTCCCACTGCATTTCTCTTTCTGACCCCTTAATTTTATTTTTTTAGATATCTCTTCATATTCAATTCACACCTGTGCCCTCTGTCTATATATGATCCTAACTACCCTAATAATGGGAAAATTTTTATGAGTTAGAAGTATCATTTTCCCATGTAGAAATGTAAACAGTTTAACCTTATTAAGTCCCTTATGATTTCTGTTTCCTGTTTACCTTTTTATGCTTCTCTTGAGTCTTGTATTTGAAAGTCCAATTTTCTATTCAGCTTTGGTCTTTTCATCAAGAATGCTATAAAGTCCAGAAAACTGGGAAACAATTTTTATAGCCAATGTCTCTGATAAAGGCCTCATTTCTTTCTTTCTTTCTTTCTTCCTTCCTTCCTTTCTTTCTTTCTTTCTTTCTTTCTTTCTTTCTTTCTTTCTTTCTTTCTTTCTTTCTTTCTTTCTTTCTTTCTTTCTTCTTTCTTTCTTTTTTTTTTTTGCAGGGCTATGAGGATTAAGTGACTTGCCCAGGGTCACACAGCTAGTGTCAAGTGTCTGAGGCTGGATTTGAACTCAGGTCCTCCTGAATCCAGGGCCAGTGCTTTATTCACTGTGCCATCTACTGTGACACCTAGCTGCCCCCCCTAAATCAAATGGTTTAGAATGCAAATCATTCCCCAACTGAGAAATGGTCAAAGGATATGAACAGGCAGTTTTCTGATGAAGAAATCAAAGCTATCTATTGTCATATGAAAATAATGCTCTAATTCACTATTGACTAGAGAATGCATATATTAAAACAACTCTGAGGTACCATCTCACATGTATCAGATTGGCTAATATGACAAAAAAGGAAAATAATAAATGTTGGAGAACTGTGGAAAAATCAGAACACTAATGCATTGTTGGTGGAGTTGTGAACTGATTCAACCATTCTGAAGAGCAATTTGGAACTATGCCCAGAAGGCTATGGGATTGTGCATACCCTTTGACCCAGTAATACAACTACTAGGTTTTTATCCCAAAGAGATCATAAAAAACGGAAAAGGACTCACATGTACAAAAATATTTATAGCAGCTCTCTTTGTGGTGGCAAAGTTTTGGAAATTGAGGGAATGCCCATCAATTGGGGAATGGCTGAACAAGTTGTGGTATATGAGTGTAATGAAATACTATTGTGCTATAAGAAATGATGAGCAGGCAGATTTCAGAAAAACCTGGAAAGATTTACATGAAGCTGATGCTGAATGAAGTGAGCAGAACCAGGAAAACATTGTACACAGTAACAGCAACATTGTCTGATGATCAACTGTGATAGACTTAACTCTTCTCAGCAATACAATGATCCAAGACAATTAATTACAAAGAACTCATGAAGGAAAATGTTCTCCACATCCAGAAAAAAGAACTGTGGATTCTGAATGCAGATTGAACAATAATGTTTCTACTTTTGTTTTTGTTGTTTCTTTTTTGAGGTTTTTCACTTTTGTTGTGATTCTTCTTTCACAACATGACTAATGCAAAAATATGTTTAATGTGACTGTACATATATAACTTACATCAAATTGCTTTCTGTCTTGGGGAGGGGGAAGGGAAGGAAGGGAACGAGAAAAATTTGGAACTAAAAATCTTATGAAAACAAATGTTGAAAACTATCTCTACATGTAACTAGAAAATAATAAAATACTTTTATGATAAAAAAGATGTAACTGCAATGCAAGCTTGAAGCTTCCATTCTTTGTACATATAACACACGGTCTGAAGATCTTTGGGTAGAACTAGTAAATCTCATTCTTACATTTAACTTTTATTTTTTTAACCTAAAAGGTAAATTATAATCTAGTAAGTGTATGGATCAAGATTTGTGCACAGAACTTTCTACATATTTACAGAGAAGTGTTAAGGGCTAAAACTCTAGCTAGTCTGTCTAAAATAGCTAATGAGTGGTCGCCAATAAATTATAAGCTTTAGCAAGAGTTAGACTTTTAAACATTTATTAAGGAGAATAAGAATTTGGTAAAGAGAGAGAGGAAGGCCTACATTCATCTATCTATTAAAGGGAGAGCACATTTCTAGCTCCTCTCTCCACCAGAGTCCCCAGGAAAAAGAGCCCCAGTCAGAGCGCCAGGCTCCCCCCTTCTTCCTCCCACAAGCAAACGTCACTTCCTGACGCCAAAAAAAAGACTCCTGGTCTTGCTCTCAAAGACCTTCACTTCATGATGGAGCTTTTCTACAGTAAATCTCCAGCAGATGGCGTCATTCCAATTGTTACAGAAGGAAAGAGTTTTACATTATATAAGTTGATAAAAAATTAGAAAAAACAAATTAACATCTTTTAATTTATTCATGATAACATATAGACATATAATAGATGTGATTAGATGTTAGATATATACACACACATATATAATAGATGGAGTATATATGATATTCAAGTAGAATTAGTACTTCTGCTATGAGGGCTTGCTAAGACCTTTTATGGGATGCTCATCCATCTTTTGAATCTACCTGGCACTCAACTCTCATGTGTGGTTCCAAGAAACTTCAATATGTGAAGCCTCCACACCCTGGCAAACCATCTCATAGATGGGTTAAACCAGGTTGAAGGTAACCAACATGCCTAAAATCCACCAGTGAGTTAAGTACGGGAATGTCTACCCCAAGTATGTGAAGATTTCCTCCTGCAGAATGGGCAGATGAGAACAATTTGTTCCAAGGGCCATGAAGGCAGCTGAAACAGCCACTGTGGAGCTCCTAGAGCCTGGTAAGACATCAAAGATGGCACGGTCATCCACTGCATTTGGGCCATTGCCAGTCATCCTGACTTTTGTCTTGGTACTGGACTTCCATGATTCTGGAAGAGAGATTGAGACTGACAAATTTATGCAACTCTGTCTCACTTAAATCCAATTTACAAGTAAGTTAGGACATCAGTCTATATTATCATTGGTCCTCTTCAAAAATGAGGACAAAAAAGCAAATGATGGGTATGATTTATATATATATACATAAATATACACATGTGTGTGTATACATACATACATATTTATGTATGTATACATATGGACACACACGTATGAGTTAGCATGGTACAGTTGTCAGAGAGTGAATCAAAGAAGACCCTGGGATCAAATCTTGACTCTAACACAGACTGGCTGTATGATCTTGGGAAATTCACATGACCTTTCAGTGCTTTCAGGCAGTTATAAGGCTTCAAGGCACAAATCAGTTTCCAATCTATATTGGTAGAGGGATTTTTTCACTGGGGGTTCTCTATACCAATGAAATCATAAGTTTAGGCCAAACAAACATATATATATATATATATATATATATATATATATATATATATACACACACATAAATATATGTATGTGTATAAATACATATGTTGTATCTCAACACATTTTAATATTTAAATTTAATTTAATTTCAATTGATCCTACTTGCTTGGGGATAATTTTAGGGAATGTAAAATAAGCTAGCTATGTGAATCAAGGACAGGTTTGGTTTGAATCATACATTAGACTTTTTATGATTTAAAATCCTTAGCTCCTAAAATGATTCCCCCCTGCTTATTTGGTAGTAGTAAATGTGTAAGGAACTGGCAGTAACATGACTAGTTTTGGATCAGTACTATTTTTTTATGGTAGCCCTAAACCTTATGCTGATCCTATCTTGGTAGTACTTCCACGTTTCTAAAAAAAAAGCTCCAGGATCAATCACAGAGTTCTTATTGGTGTTAATAAATAAACATACCTCACAAGGGATGATGCTCAGTGATCTTATCTGCTTCTTACTTCCAGTCAATAAATAGGTCACCCTTAGAATTATATGCTTCAGAGCCCCCTCAGATTAGGTAAATGTAGCATTGCTTGTTTTCTTTTAACCTTAGTACAGAAAAAAATAGATCATAATTTTATAAAAAGAGTGTAATGGTGAGTTTGTGCTGTTTTTCATTTTACTGTGTGTCCTGAATCACTGTCTTTTGATAAGGCTAAATATCACACGCACATAGATATGTGTGTATCTATTTAGCTATCTATATGTAATTACTGATGGGGATAATAACTCCTTTCAACTAGACTTTGAATGATATGGAGTAGAATATTAGGTCATCAAATTCTTTCTTTGTATGTTTTTGCTATTCTACATTCTTCTTTGTAGCTTTATTTTTTTTGCCTAATATTAGATGTGAGGGTACATGAAAATAAAGGTGTGATCTGAATTGGAGCATTCAGGTTTTTTAAGAATCCCATAGTATTCAGAAAATGTGCATTATAGAAACAAAACCTTTTCGTTCATTGTTTTCTATGTTTTCTCCCCTTATGCCAGGTACCTTATAGAGTAAGAATCTTCGACTAGTTAGATTGAGAGCTACCAACTGAAGAGGCAGTGTATTGTGGTGGAAAAAGTACCTGATTTTTGAATCAGAAGAACTGAATTTGAATCTTTTCTAATTACTACTTACTCTGTGATCCTAGGCAAGTCATTTTTCTTTGAGCCTCATTTTCCTTATCTATAAAATGAGAGAATTGGACTAGATGATCTCTAAGCTCCAATCCTTCCTTAATTCCTTTAATTTTATGATTTCAAAACTTAACTGGGACAGCCCAATAGAGAGGAAAGATCACTGGGCCTGGAGCCAGAAGACCTGTGATACTTGGTAGCTGTGTGAGCTTTGGCAAGTTTCCTAAGTGGACTTTTGTTAAATGATGAGATTCGATTAGGCTGTCTCAAGTTCCCTTCCAGCTCTAAATCAATGATTCTATGTATATAAAAATATCTAAAATGTTCTCTACCATCATGTTAAATCTTAGAGATGTGCAGGGATTTTTATCAAGGAAAAAAGGAAATTGTCATTATCACACCTTCATTAATTTCAATGAGGATTCTTTTGCTCTGTCCCTACTCCAAGACTTTTGAGTTAATGGAAAAGTGGTTCACTTGAAACACAACAACCTTCCTTTGCTTCCCAAGAATTGGCTTCTCCACCATGAAACACTTCTGATGGGAATTATAAAGTATTCACAGATATACATTTAAACATTTTCATTTTCCAGGCTGTTAGAACCAATGAGTTAAACATAGTATAAACCTGACACAAAGAATCCTATACTGCCAGAAAGAAATATGGAGCTACAGAGGTAAGAGCTTTATATGCCAGGCCCATCAACTGGGGCATTGAAGAGGGTGGATATCAAGATCGTTTGCCAAGGGGACATAGCATCCAGACATAGAAAAAGGAAATTGCTTATGCCATTACTCCAAATTTTAATGCATTTTGTAGCAAGCAAAGAAGACACGTTTCTAGTTAGGTTTTAATAATAAAAACATAATTTCAGCACTTTTGATAGACTCATAATTTTAGAGTCTAAAAGGGACCTTGGAGGTCATCTAACAAATTCCTTAGTCTATGTATGAGTCACTTGTCCACAGTCACATAGTGAAGTAGCCAGGGCTTGATCTGTTTCCTTGCTTCCCAGTCCTTTGGCGTTTCCACTAAACCATGCTGCCTCTCTTTGATGAAAGAAATTAAAATACACTTAGGAAGTAGAGGGATAGATCCTTAAACCCGAAATTAACCTTGACTCTTCCTGGGTGCTCTTGTCCAGGACTTCTTAAACTTTTTTCACTTGCAACCTCTTTTTGCCCAAGAAGCTTTTACACAACCACCATATGTGTGTGTGTGTGCGCATACATATATGTATAACATTTATTGTTGCCAAATTTTTCATGACCCCCACATTCAGTTATATGATGTGGTAGGGGGTCACAGCCACAATTTAAGAAGTTTTGCTCTAGTAACACTTCTACCACCAACTAGTCAATGTGAACTTGAGTGCACTCTCTGGGTCTCAGGTGTTTTTTATCTGTAAAATAAGAGTGTTGACCTAGGTGATCTCTAAGGTTCTTTACATTTAATTCTCTCCAACAAGCATTTCTAATTCCTATTATATGCCCTGCACTGTGCTAGGCAATGAGGATACAAAGACAAAGCAATTCCGGCCCTTCAGGAGCTGTTTGGTTTCATTGAGGGGTGTGGGGCAGAGAAGGAAGGGGAAAGGAGTTGGAAATATGAGGTCATGGGATGACAACGTGTGCACAGAGAAGAAAATTAAAATATCTACAAAATGTATTCAAATGATTACCAATTGTCTGTTAGATGGCCATAGGCATCTCAATCTCTACATGTCCCAAACAGAAACTCATATTTTCCCAACTTCATTGAATCAATCAACATTTATTAAGTACCTACCACGTGCTAGGTACTGTGCTAAGTGCTGGGGATCCAAAAAGAGGCAAAAGACAGAGTCTACCCTCAAGGTGCTTACAATCTAATGGGGGGAGACAACATACAAACAAATATATACAAAACAAGCTATATTTACTGTAAATAGAAAATATCAGAAGGAAAGTACTGGAATCAAGATGAGTTGGGGTAGGATTCCTGTAGAAGGCAGATTTTTAGTTGGGACTTACAGGAAGCAGGGAGGTCAGTAGTCTGAGCAGGGGAGAGAGAGAATTCTAGGTATGGGAAATAGACAATCAGAAAAAATGTCTGGAGCTGAGAGAGGGGGAGTCTTGTTTGTGAGACAGCCAGGAGCCCAGTGTCACTGGATTAAAAAGTATGTGTTGGAGTGAGGTATAAGAAGACTGGGAAGGTAGGAGGAGCCTAGGTTATGAAGGGCTTTGAATGCCAAACAGAACATTTTATATTTGCTCCTAGAATCAATAGGAATCCACTTGAGTTTATAGAGTGTTGGTGTGTGTGTGTGTGTGTGTGTGTGTGTGTGTGTGTGTGTGTGTGTGACATGGTTGGAAAATCACTTTAGTGGCTGAATGGAGAGTGGTTTGGAGTAGATTGGAATGGGGAGGAACTTGAGGCTGGCTGACCTATCAACAGGCTATTGCAGTAGTCCAAGTGTGAGGTGATGATGGCCTGCACCAGAGTGATGACAGTGTCAGAGGACAGAAGAGGATGCATTCAAGAGATATTGCAAACCTTGGCAAGAGATTGGAATGGGGTGAGGTGGGAGTGGGTGAGAGATTGTGAACAGCTGAGGATGACTCCTAGATTGTGAGCCCGAGGGACCAGGAGGATGATAATGCTCTCTGCCCCTTTTCTGTCAGCAGCATCACCATTCTTTTTCATTTATTAATTAATCTATTTTCTTGCTTACTTATTCATTCATTCACTTATTCATTTATCTATTTGTTCATTCATTTGCTCATCTATTTATTTATTTTTATCTATCTATCTATTCATTCATTCATTTATTACTATTCTTTTAGTTGCAGAGGTTAATAACCTTAGAGGCATCTTTGATGCCTTTACTTTCCCTCAGCACTCAAATCCAATCAGTTATCAACTATTATTGATTTTACCTCTACAGCATCTCCCCCATATGCTGCTTTTTTTTTTGCCTACCCACACAACCTTTACTGTAGTTCAGGGCCTCATTGTCTTTTGCCAGGACTATTGCAAAAGACTGCTTATTGGTCTCCCTAACTCTAGTCTTTCCCCTTGCTAATCCATTCTCTATCTAACTGCTAAATTAGCATTCTGAAAAAAAAAAAACCCGATCTGATGCTACTTTCTTTCCCACCCTCCTCAGAAATCATAAGTACATCCCTATTGACTCTAGGATAAAATAAAGAAAATATTCAGCTGCCATTTAAAGCCTTCCACCTATTGGCTATTTACCTTTCTAATCATTTTATATATTTTTTTCCCTTTGCTCTCTTTTTATTACAGTTAAATAGATCTGCTAGCTTCTCTCCATCTGTGATATTCCACCATCTGCCTTAATACTCCTTTTATTTTTTTTTTTTGGTGAGGCAATTGAGGTTAAGTGACTTGCCCAGGGTCACACAGCTAGTAAGTGTTAAGTGTCTGAGGCCGGGATTCGAACTCGGGTACTCCTGACTCCAGGGCCGATGCTCTATCCACTGTGCCACCTAGCTGTCCCACCTTAATACTCTTTTACAAATGGTTCCCTGCTTCTGTAATGCACTCCCCATTTCACCTCTGCCTTGAAGAATCCTTAGCTTCTTTCAAAGATTCCACATCATACATGATATTTTTTGAGTATGTTTTCTCTTTTTCTTTAAATTATCTTATATACTTTTCAGATTTACTTAGTAATGTGTGTGTGTGTTGTTGTTCTTCAAGTAGAACGTAAGCCACTTGAGGACAAGAACTGTTTCTTTTTCTGTCTTTGGATCCCTAGTATCTAGCACACTGGGATAGTACGTGTTGTTCAGTTGTGTGAGAAAATAATGGGGTGCTGGGGGACCCAGAGAGCCTTGCTTGACCTTTTTTAAATTTAAATTTTTTTTTATTTTGGGGGGGGGCAATGAGGGTTAAGTGACTTGCCCAGGGTCACATAGCTAGTAAGTGTCAAGTGTCTGCAGCTGGATTTGAACTCAGGTCCTCCTGAATTCAGGACTGGTGCTTTATCCACTGTGCCACCTAGCTGCCCCCCTTGCCTGACCTTTCTTAAGGCCAGCTCAGAGTCAGGAGAATTTCAAAGGAAATGTAGATTGACCTTCCTGACTACCTAAAAGAAATTAGCTCAAGGACCACCCTCAAGTCCAGTAAACCAATAGATTTGAATGATGCTAGCCAATTAGCTTTGAGCAGTATGGAAAGGCTGTCTCTCCTCCAGACCCACAGGAAACTTATGCTCACTCTTGCTCTCTCTGGGCCTGGGGACTTGGAAGGAGCAGCCACATGGTCCACTCTCTCTCTTTCTGAACTTTCTGAGCCATGTGCCCACTCTTTACTAATATTTAATATGCTTTAATAAATGCTTAATGCCCCAAACTGATGCTATAGCTTCTAATTTCTAAGTAACAATATAATAGAAACCCCAGCTAAGTTCCCTAAAACTTGGGAGAGATAGGCATCCCCAAATAATTTCAAACAACACAGTTGTTTGGTTATGTTTAACTCTTTGTGACCCCATTTAGGGTTTTCTTGGCACAGATACTGGAATGGTTCTCCATTTCCTTCTCCAGTGGATTAAGGCAAACAAAGGTTAAGTGACTTGCCCAGGGTCACACAGCTAGTTAGTGTCTGAGGGCAGTTTTGAACTCAGATCTTCTTGACTCCAGGCCAAGCCACTCTTTTCACTGAGCCACCTAGCTACCTTGGGATAGTATATAGTGGGCACTTGATAGATACATATTTGCTGAATTTAATTGAATTCCATTTTCTTCCCACTGGGGCTAGGGGAGGGACAGTGAAAGCTTTAAGTGCTTTCTGGAGGATGGGAAAGACACAATAGTTGACCCTTCTTCTAACAGCAAGTTCCAATCTTCATCAGAATCCCAAGACCCCTACTCCTTTCATTTCCCACAAATCACAATATCAAGCTTTCCCCCTTTCCTTTGTTGGTTGTTCTTAGAGGGAGACCAAAGACCCTGAAAATATCTCTAGGCATCCAATTCTCAGAATTCATAGAGATCGAGAGATCAACAATAATATCAACAGCAGAAGCAATATTTTTGAGAAGCATTGGTGTGTGTGGAGGGAAGGATAGGGAGAGGAAAGTTTCTGTTAATCTCATTTTCCCACAGTGGAGATTCAGTTATTTCTAGTGGGAGTTTGCTTTCTTCAAAGACAAATTACTATGTGATATAAGTTCTTATGGAGGGAAGTTATAATTATACTTACTTTTAAAAAAGTCTGCACTGATCTTCTCTGACAGTAAGTGTCGTTCTTCCCTAATAGGAATCCTTTTTAAATTAAATTAAATTGTATTTTTTTGGGGGGGCAATGAGGGTTAAGTGACTTGCCGAAGGTTACACAGCTAGTAAGTATCAAGTATCTGAGGCAGGATCTAAACTCAGGTCCTCCTGAATCCAGGGCCAGTGCTTTATCCACTGCACCACCTAACTGCACCCAGGAAGCCCCTTTTTAAAGAAAGGTCCCATCACATAGACATTGGCTAACCCTGACCATTTTCTTTAGTAAGTCAAAAGATCTATGATTTCATTAGTGTGAGCACTTTTTCAAATAAGAAGCTCATAGACACTCTAGTTGAAAGGTCATGGCCAGAAGATTTCAATACCTGGCCATCAACCCTTGTGTTAATGAGCCTGTATGAATTTAAGCTGGTTCTCAGGTAACAGGCAGGTAGCTCATTGCTGGGCAAATACTTTTCAGTCTGGTGGGACCTGCCAGAATGTGTGTGTTCTTCTAATGACCTTTAATAAGGAAGACGAGGAGAACCACAGATATATTTCTATAGGGCTTTAAGGTTTTCCAAACTCTTTAAACTGTAAAGAATTAATTGTTATTTGAGGTTTTTCTGCCTCGGGGCGCACTGGCCTGGGGCTCTTCAAACTGCATGGTGCTCCACCCACTGGTTGTAGCCATTGCCATGGCATTAGCACCTCACATCATCACCACTCCTGGAAGCCTACATGGGCCTGGCAAAATTATAATGATTGGAAGCCTAGTGAGGGCAGTCATGTGACTGTCAGAGTGGCAATCCAATTGGTTGGGGGCTGTGTGGGGTTTTCTGGGGTTGGGGAGGAGAATCCGGCATTCTAGCTGGAAGCTGGAAGCTGGAAGCTGGAAGGTGCTGGAAGAGGCTGTGGTGTATTCTCAGCTGATTCCTGGGTGGTGTTTTTTCAGGTTGTATGATTTCCCTTTCCCCATTTTATTTCCTTTCCCTTGATCCTACTGATCCTGTTTGTGTTTTTTTTTTTTTTTTTAAGTTCGTTCTTGTTAAAATAAATGCTGTTCTGTTTTGAGGGAGGCTGTCGGTCTCCTTCCTTGCCCCAATATTTCGGTGAGCCGCTTAGCTAACACTCCCCAATTAAAAATTGGTCCCCACAAAACCCAAGAACTCTCTGAGGAAGACATTACAATGATCATCAACCCTATTTTATAGATATGGAGATTGAGGCTCAAAGGGGGAATTGACTTACATAAAGTCACATGGTTTGTGTCAGAAGCAGAAATCACGTAGTGATTTTGCCTACTGAGTCCAGTTTTATATATATACCCTATTCTATTTCTCCCAAAGTTAGCTTTATGCCATGATGAAGCATCAGAGCAAGTTAATAGTGGAGGATTCTGTGCATTAGCAGAGACAAAAGAAGACACTCAAGCCTTTGGAGTGAGCAAAGGATCTATCTCATAATACGAACCCCCAAAATCTATTTGGAAGTTGATTCTCCCTTTTCGCTCTATACCATTTTAGAGTATAATTATATGATGGTCAAAGAATCTAAGTTTTAATAAGGGAGGCATAAAATAAAATGTACAAATAGAAAGTCAGAAATGCTCTTCCTGTTGCTACACTCAGGAAGAAGGCACAAGGGGGAAAGGTAAAGAGCAAGTTCTGAATAGAACAAGAGAAGGAGTCTGGTTGATTTACTTAGACAGGCAATGCATGGATAGGGGTTCTTAGTTAGTTGATCATCTGAAGGGTTCTCTGCTCTCTGAATTCCAAGCAGGGTCTGTGCCAGTGGGCATTTTCACATTGCACGTGGAGTTGCCCTTTAGTTGTCTTCAAAGGCCCTCTCCATGTAATTTTTTTTTAAGTGAGGCAATTGGGGTTAAGTGACTTGCCCAGGGTCATACAGCTAGTAAGTGTTAAGTGTCTGAGGCCAGATTTGAACTCAGGTACTCCTGACTCCAGGGCCGGTGCTCCAACCACTGTGCCACCCAGCTGCCCCTCCATGTAATTTTAAGAGGTTGATTGGGTAACTCATAAAATCAATCAGAATCTCCTTTAGTCCACTCATTTACATTTATAATCAACTTGATTTACCATAGAGTCAAACTGTGAAGAGAAAAAAGTGAATGCAGAGCAACATGCATAGGGAGTGTTTGAGGTTACAGTAAAGATCAAAAATAGGTTTAAGAAGAAAGTAGCAGACAGAAATATATAAGGAAAAGTGATTGTGATCCAAGAAAGGAAATTCAAAGTTCTAGATCATGAAGGTGGCACAGTTATAGGTGATGGTGAAGTCTAAGGTATTAACACTCTTGTAGGTGGTGTGAAAATATAAGTCACAGGAGTTAGGAAGTAACTGAAAAGCTAGGCTGTTCTAGGGGAAATCAAAGTGTAATTAATGTTCTTAAGGAGAAAGGTAGGGGTTGGAGTGGAAACCTTGAGCCAGGTATTGAACTCTGAAAAAGGAGGGAAAGTGACTTGGAGACTGGTGTAATATAATAAGATGGATCTGGAATGAATGCTGTTGTTGTTCATCCTTCTTCAAAGAGGACCAATGATGAGGTGATGTCTTGCCTTGTGAATGAATTGGATTTCAGTGAGGCAGAGCTGCATAAAGTTGTCAGCCTCATTCTCTCTTCTTGAGTCATTCAAGTCCAGTGGCAAGACAAAAGTCAAGATGACTGGCAGATAGATGACTCAGGGCGCAGTGGATGACCTTGGCCTTTCTAAATTAATGTTCAGTTTGTCTGAAGCAACCCATTCAATGACTAAGGGCTAGGTAAGAATTGAGACAAAAGTTGGTCTAATTTACCATTGCAAAAATATCAATCTGAGATGGGAAGACCTTCAAAGTTTCTGACTAGAACAGAAAACAATTGCTATTTTCTCTCATCCTAAGCCATCATACCTAAACAATGAGACAAAGAGGCTTGGGCCAGGTGCTATTATTAGCCATTCAATGAAGACCAGAGTGATTGGGTTTAAAGGCCAGTCAAGTAACTCCATGTGAAACAGAATAGGCTGGTCTAGAGAATCCTTGATGTCCTTTAAAACCATTATTTTTCTTAAAGCCCATTTTTTCAGTTATATTTCAAGATATATATGAAAACTCCACAGGACAAAAGGTAAATTGTCCCAGTTTTTAGAAAAAAATCTAATCCCTAAGCCGCCAAAATATCTTACAAAATATAAGCAACCCAAAATTATATTTCTAGAGGCAGAGCACCCACATGCCAGATTATGGTGCTCCAAGTGGAGAGAGGGACTGCATGAGGCTCTAGTTGTGTGTGCCTGTCAGAACAGACATCTCTGGCCTCATCTTCCTCTGCCTTTTTCCAAGAGAGACTTTCATTCCTTCCAGATGTTTTTCTTTTTGTTAAGAACCAATTCTGCGGGTCTGGCAAGCCCTCAGTTCTTCCAAGGCAGCATGATCCAAGCATTCCCCTGGCCTGTGCTCTGGGCTGTGAGCCACCACAAATGGTTTCCTCTTCCCTGACCAGGGCCTCTGTATCCCTCCTATAAAATACAGATAATAATAGCACCTACCTCCTAGGGTTGACTGAATCATTAGAGGTCACTGCTTGAAAGTGTCCAAGGCAGAGGAACCCACTACCACTCTAGTATCTTTAAACAAACCAGGTACATACAAGATATATTGTTCAGTTGTTTCAGTCATATCTGACTCATAATGATCTAATCTGAGATTTTCTTGGCAAAGATATTGGAGTGGGTTGCTATTTCTTTCTCTGGTTCATTTTACATATGAAAAAACTGAGGCAAACAGACTTAAGTGACTTGCCCAGGGTCACATAGTTAATACAATGATCCTATCATGATTTAAAAGTATGGATGATGAAGTTGACTATTCATGACGGGAATGTGATGGATTTGGGGTGCAGAATGAGACATATATTTTTGTACACAGCCATTGAGGGAGTTTTCCTGGCTTGGGTATGAATATTTATTATGGGTAATTTGTCATTTGTTTTCCTTCTCCTCCCTGCCCCACCCCCCCAATCATATGGGGGTTGAAAGGAAGAGAAAATAGATTTGTTAATTTAAAAAAATAGAGTGAGTATCAAAGAAAAGGGAAAAGGATCCACATGTACAAAAATATTTATAGCAGCTCTCTGTGGGTGGAAAAGAATTGGAAATTGAGGAGATGCCCTTCATTTGAGGAATGGCTGAACAAGTCATGGTATATGAATGTAATGGAATACTATTGTGCTGTAAGAAATGATGAGTAGGCATATTTCAGAAAATCCTGGAAGACTTACATGGACTGATGCTGAGTGAAGTGAGCAGAACCAGTTCACTTCAGTACACAGTAACAGCAACATTGTGTGATGATCAACTGTGGAAGATTTGACTCTTTTCAGCAGTGCAATGATCCAAGACAATTCCAAAGAACTCATGATGGAAAATGTTCTTCACATCCAGAAAAAAGAACTGTAGATTATGAATGCAAATTCGACCATACTGTTTCTATTTTTTGGCTGCTTCTTTTCCCTTTTTCCCTTTGTGTTCTGATTCTTCTTTCACAACATGACCAATGCAGAAATATGTTTAATGTGATTGTACATATATAACCTATATCAGATTGCTTTCTGTCTTGGGGAGGGGGGTGGGAAGGGAGAGAGGGGAAAAATCTGGAACTAAAAATCTTATGAAAACAAACGTTGAAAACTATTTTTACATGTAACTGGAAAATAATAAAATACTTTTATGATAAAAATAGAGCTAGGCAGTGCCAGGGATGTGTAATATTGCTTGTACTTTCATATGAGTTCATTGTATTATTAGTTTTATTTAACCATTTTACTTTGTTACAGGAAAGCTCTCATAGAGTAGAGATAATGTAGAAATATTTATAATATAAAACAAAGCACATTTTACAAAAGAGGAAAAGAAGAAATGTCATAGGGGGACAAGGAGAATGCCTGTTCCTCTTCTCAAATCTGGCCTCAGATGTTCACCTACCTCATGGGTTGTTGTGAGGAGCAAATAAAATAATAATTGTAAAGTACTTTGTATGGTATCTGGTACATATATAAATTTTAACTATTATCATTACTACTCTACTATTATTGCTGCTGCTGCCGCTGCTACTACTACTACTACTACTACTACTACTACCACCACCACAACCAACACTACTACTAGTACTACTACTACTTCTATCCTCTGAACCCAATGTGTGATAGAACATGAAAGAAGGCTCAACCTCTACAGGGAGAGTGGCAAGGCATGCAGTATATTTAAGAAAGATAGCCTTCCTGAATAGAAGAAAATAGAATGAGTGAAGAGAAAAGGTACAGGATGAAGGGGACTTTATTAATAATAGAGTTTTAACCTCAGTGGATGGGGAGTCTGCACTGGGATTAGAGAATCAGGACATCCTATGGCAGCAGTAGTGTAGAGGAGGAGAAGAGAAGGAAATCTGGTTAACTTAAAGTCAAAAGATGAGCCCTTTGGGACTCTGATTATATCTCCTTTATAGGTGCTGACATCCCTTTTGACCTATTTGGGACTTTAATCACTTGCTTTGTTATGGGTAGGGAATACTCTTGACCTGGGAACTCATTTGCAACTCATTGAGAATTAAATCTGAGACACTTCAAATGATTTGATTGGTACAGGATATTGTAGACCTGAGACACACCAGGTCTACAAAAGGGAGAAGATAGATCTGTCATTTGGAGAACTAGAGTTGAACACAGAGTTCTTTCATCATAAATATTTTCCCCCAAAATTTCCCACTGTCACTCTTTATTTACTTGATTGGGTTATGATTTTCAGAGACTCAATGCACTCATCTGAAAAATGAATGAGGTTGGCACAGGCTACCTGTCCCTTGTGCCTGGATACAGTTCTTCCTCATCTTTTTCTGGTAGAATCTTATTAATTAATATGAATGCATGGATCACCTGGATTTGATGGAGGTAACTTATTATCCAAAAGTATTTTTATGAAACCCTAGGTTAATAGGAGCAAAATGTCCTTCAGTTGAACTCCAAACTGAACCCAGATAACTAGCAGATTAAAAGTCCCTACCTGGTGACTTCTTTCCTCAGGATAGTAAGTCCCTATCTTATGGGGACATCTGAGTTTCCTCATCCTTGCCAAACCCTTTTTTGGAATCCTGTAATCTTATCATGATGCTTCTGTATTTCCTCCATACTTGCTATAACTGAAATTGTTAAACTGCTTTTGCTTCTGGGTTGAATTTGTATCATAATATTGAAACTGATAACACTGTAACCAGTGGACAAAAATACTTATACACTCTCAGAAAGAGGGAGTCTCTGAGCTCCCTTCTTAGGAGGGGGTCTCCAACATGATCATGTTATATTTCTTCTTGGGACAAAATAAATTGGTATTATGTTTTCCTGTCTGTCTCTGATCTGGCTTATCCTGTAGGAGACATTATGTTCTCTGATCTGGTTTTGTTCTATGGGAGACATGTCTCTGTTATTATTAGTTTTTGTAGGAGATATTATAAAATTAATTTCTCCTATCTGTTTATTATTTTTATAGAATATAGGCAGATAAAAACTATATTTAATTTTCAACAATCTCTAATTCTCTTCAAGGCTAAACCCAAGGGCAGCTAGGTGGCACAGTGGATAGAGCACTGGCCCTGGATTCAGGAGGACCTGAGTTCAAAGCCGGCCTCAGACACTTGACACTTACTAGCTGTGTGACCCTGGGCAAGTCACTTAACCCCAATTGCCTCACAAAAAAAAGACATATATACTCAAGGCTAAACCCAAGTGCAATCTGCTTCATAAGGCCTTTCCTGATGCTCACAGTTTTAAGAGCCCCACCATGTCCCCAAATCACTTTGTATTTATTGTCTATTGATTTATTTGTATACACATTGTTTACTCCATGTAGAATCCAAGCTCCTTGAGGGCAGGGATTCTTTTTTTTCCTTTGTATCCCTAGTGCTTGGCACAATGCCTTGATAATAGTAGGCGTATAATGTATGATTATGATTGAAGGAATGAAAGAACTAAGCTCAGAGAATAGAACTGGGTCTGTGAGGGGGTAAAGTTTGAGCATTTGGACAGTCTCCCTTTACCTTGACTCCTGGAAATGCCTCAGTCTTACATATGGCAGTTGCAGAAAGAGAGTAGCAGAGTGAATATATTTCTGGTGAGGTAAAAGATAATCACAGGGAAAGCAGGAAACCACATGGAGCCTTCCCATGGGATAGTAGTAGCTGGAGTCAATTACTGAATAAGGAGAACTATTGGATCAAGACTTCCTGAGAGAAAAGGAGGAATTGCATTTAAATTCCTGAACAAAACTTCCCAGAGAGAAGAGGAGCAAGTGTGAAGTTACATAGATGGAGGAGCAGCAAGGTACTGAGCCACAACATGGAGGAGCAAATTTGGACTTTGTCCTCCATACCATGATTGGGTTTTGAGAACTCTGCGTCTTCTACTACCACTAGTGTTTTGGTCTGTTAGAAAGCAGATATCACTTCAATAATCTCAAATTCAAAATTCCCTTTCAGGTCAGCCCCTTAGGATAGCGCTATAAATTTGGAGGACTATATAGGCTTCAGGGGAGAGAAGGGATATTGGGTTGCCTTAGTGGGGGTGGGCAAGGCTCTTGGCCTATAGTCTCATTCACACCTCATTGAGGGTTAAATCTGAAGCACTGGGGATGATTTGATTGAGTAAGGACTTTGTGGATCTGAGGCGCAACTTCAAAGTCAGGTCTAGAAAAGAGAGAAGACAGGTCTGTAATTTGGGGGACTGGAGTAGAACACAGAGTTCTTCCAAAAGATCACATTGACACTACTTATTCACTTAGATGGGGCATGATTCTGAGTCTTTAAACAATTACACTATAAAAAAACATTTAGACACTATGCTTAACTTTTTCCAAGGTAAGTGGGGGTGCCTGGTCACTTTCTATCTTTTAATTCTGTACCTCATTGAAAAATGTCATGTGCCCCATTCATCATGGAAATAAAAGGGCATCTAGATGGCTGGATGGCACACTGGCCCTGAATTCAAATCTGATCTCAGATACTTACAAGCTATGTGACCCTGGGCAAGTCACTTAACCCCAATTACCTTAAACATCCAGGGACATCTCCACTCATACTGTTATATGTTGCCACTGGATACAGATGGCTCTGGAGGAGAAAGTGAGGTAGGTGACTTTTTGCAGCCCTCCCTCATTTAAATCCAATTCACTGCAAGTCATGACATCACCTCTCTGATGTCATGGTCCTCTTTGATAATGAAGGACAAACAATAACAACAACAGAAAGGCAACACACACATTTATGTGTTCTTTGGTTTATTTTAGTTCAGTAACAGATCAAGTATAATATATGCATCATCCTCCACTGAACCCCTGTACTGAGAGCTTATCACTGGTTCTAAAATGTGACTGTTCCTCCCCAATTTGTGCTTATCTTCATTTCTCTTAGGGCATATTTCTCAAACTTGTGGTGCAAAGCACAGTGCCTCTTGTGTATGGGAAAAGCAATGCACATGATGGCTCATTCTTTGGTGCCTATATACTTTAGGGAGAGCTGTTTTTTGTCTCTCTTTTTTTTGGGGGGGGGAGGAATGAGGGCTAAGTGACTTGCCCAAGGTCACACAGCTGGTAAGTTTCAAGTGTCTGAGGCCAGACTTGAACTCAGGTCCTCCTGAATCCAAGGCCGGTGCTTTATCCACTGTACCACCTAGCTGCCCCAGGAGAGCTGTTTTTTGCAGTTTATCTTTTATTCATTGCTTCAAGAACTGTGAATCAGAGTCTTTGGGTATCACAACTGATCAAGGAGGTCCTGCTAACATCTATGCCTCAGAATCTTTGGGCCTTTTCTCATCAATTGGTTGAGAATAATAAAATTGGTAGCTGATCCTTGTGATGTATTACTGTAATCTTTTTGCTAGTATTTTATTTGAAATTTTTGTATCAATATTCATTAGGGAGATTGGTCTATAATTTTCTTTCTCTGTTTTGGCTCTTCCTGGTTTGGGTATTAGCTCCATAAAAGGAATTTGGTAGGCTCCTTCTTCACTTATTTTCTCAAATAATTTATATAATATTGGGATTAATTGTTCTCTAAATGTTTAGTAGCACTCACTTGCGAATCCATCTAGTTCTGGGGATTTTTTCTAAGAAGATCATTGATGGCTTATTCAATTTCTTTTTCTAAAATTGGGTTAAGTATTTTATTCTTTTAAAAAATTTTTTTATGTTTTTAAGTGAGGCAATTGGGGTTAAGTGACTTGCCCAGGGTCACACAGATAGTTAAGTGTTAAGTGTCTGAGGCTGGTGCTCTATCCACTGTGCCACCTAGCTGCCCCTATTTTATTCTTTTAATATGAGTAATTCATATTTTTGTAGATATTCATCCATTTCATTTAGATTGTCACATTTATTGGCAAATAACTGGGCAAAATAGTTTCCAACAATTATCTTAATTTCCTCTTCATTGGTGGTGAGTTCACCCCTTTCTTTTTTTATACTAGTAATTTGGTTTTCTTTTTTCCTTTTTTTGATCAAATTAGCCAATGGTTTATCTATTTTATTGTTTTTTTCATAAAACCAGCTTCTAGTTTTATTTATTAATTCAAAGGTTTTCTTACTTTCAATTTTATTAATTTCTCCTTTGATTTTGAGGACTTCCAATTTGGTGTTTATTGGGGATTTTTAATTTGTTCATTTTCTAGTTTTCTTAGTTGCTTTCCCAGTTCATTGATCTGCTTTTTCTCTATTTTATTGATGTAATCAGTTAGGGATGTAAATTTTCCCATAAGTACTGCTTTGGCTGCATCCCATAAATATTGATTTGTTGTCTCATCATTTTCATTTTCTTTAATGGAATCATTGATTGTTTCTATGATTTGTTCTTTGACCCTCTTGTTTTTAGGATCAGATTATTTAATTTCCAATTGATTTTTAATCTTTCAATTGTCTATTATTGAATTCAATTTTTATTGCATTATGATCTGAAAAGGATGTGTTTCTGCTTTTTTGCATCTGGTTGTGAATTTTTTATGCTCTAATATATGGTCAGTGTTTGTGTAGGTCCCATGTATTGCCTATGTGGTAAAAATTATTTGTGGTATAGGAAGCTTTTGAAGGACCTCCCCTTTTCGGGGAGAAAAGATTGAATGCTCCCTGAAGGGAGGTTAGAAGGCACTTCCAGAACGCTAGCTCTGGAGTCACTCCTGGAACGCTAGCTCTTGAGTGACTTCTGGAATGCTAGTTTACTCTCTTTGTGTGGCAACTGCTGTCCTGGTGGCACGTGCTGGTTCTTGGTCTTGGCGGGCTGTTCAGGTGTTTGGTGAGTTAATTATGGAAAACCCTAATAGGCTAAGTTTAGAGTTAAGAGCATTTCTCTGTATTTCTATTTTCCTATTTCCTTATCTTTGTTTTTTTAATTAGTTTCACCTTTGTTGTTTAATTAATTCCCAAGTAATAAAATCTGATCCTTTTGTGAACTAAAGCTTAGAGGCTCCTTTCTTATTGGCCTGGGAGAAATATCTAAAAAGGGCAGTTCAGAGAGGAGGGTAAACCTCAAAGGTCCCTCATATTTCTGGGACCCCTATATTAAAGGGAGTCACCCAAATAATGCTCCTTATATCAAATTTTGGCCCTCACACTGAGAAGAAAGCATATTGCTTTATTTTTCCATTCAATTTTCTCCAGATAATTTCATAAAGGCCTGGAAAGATTTGTATGAATTGATGTATAGTGAAGTAAGCAGAAGGAAGAAAATGTTGTGCATGGAGACAGCAATATTGTTTGATGAAGAACTGTCCATGATAACTATTCTCAGCAATAAAATGATCCAATATAATCTCAAAGGACTAATGACGAAGCATACTATCCATCTCCAAAGAAAGAACTGATATTGATTGAACACACACTGAAGCATGCTGTTTGTCATTGTTTCATTTTTTCTTTTATTCAAGCTTTCTTATATAAAATGACTAATATGGTAATGTTTTACATAATTTAACATGTATAACCTATAGCTGATAACTTACTGCCTCAGGGAGGTGGGAGGGGAGGGAGAAGAGGAGAGATAAAATTTGGAACTCAAAACCATAAATAAAAATGTTTATTTATAATAAAACAAATATAAACATAAAAGGCAAATATCAAGAGAAGAATCTAATAGAATTTTATAAATGCCTTCCAAATGATGAATATGCTCAATTAAAAAAATATGTTCACAGATTGATATACATATCTGGCAGTACCAATCTGTGTGAAAAGACATTTTCAAAGATGAAACACATAAAGTTACATTACTGATCAGAATTAACAGATGATAATTTGCAATCAATTTTGATGATAAGGAACACTAACTTTAAGCCCCAATTAAGCAAAATGTTATCTTCCAAAAAAGAATTCTATTCTTCTCATTAGTAGTGCTGTATTACAAATAATGTTCTCAACTAGTTATTTATTTTTAATTTTGTCAAAAAAAATTTGTAGAAAAAATTTTCTTCAGAGATCTATCATATCCAACTTTTCTAGAATTTTATTCACTTCCTTAACTTCTTTATTGTTAAATTTTTGGTTAGATTTATTTAGTTCTGAGAAGGGAAGGTTAAAGTCCCCCATTAGTATAGTTTCATTATCTATTTTCTCCTCTAAATCATTCAACTTCTCCTTCAAAAGTTTAGATGCTATACCATTTAGTGCATATATATTAATTATTGATATGACTTCATTGTTTATGGTGCCTTTCTGCAAGATATATCTTCCTTCTTTATATCTTTTAATTAGATCTATTTTTGCTTTTGCTTTGTCTAAAATCATGATTGCTACCCCTGCTTTCTTTGCTTCAAATGAAGCATAATAGATTCTGTCCCAGCTTAGGACTACATTGTAATGAGAACAGCACATGCATTTCTGTAGTGTATTTCCACACCAGATCTGATGTTCAAGTAAATCAAATAGTAATAACTCATATGCATTATCACTCTTTAAGATTTTGCAAAGCTTTCCTGGTAATAATCTTGTAATCAAGGTAGTCTAAACATTATTTTATAGATAAGGAAACTGAAGCTTAGGAAGATTATGTGACTTGCCCAGTCATATAGAGAAAAAGTGTTGGAGCTGGAACCTGAACTCATATGTTCTGATTTCTATTTCAGTGCATTCTTTTTCTTCTTCTTTAAAAAAAAATCCCTAATGCTATTCTAATCCAGTGCCTGTCATCATTAATGCTACTTTTCATTTGCTAATATAACACATACATTACCTTTAATTAGATGTGAACTATAATTGTAATATGAAATTCTCTTGGGTATAGCTGAATCGTCTTCAATTAAATGGCAGATCTGCCAACTAAATTAAAACCTCTAAGCTTATTTTACTTTTTTTCCATCAGATTTCTTTCTGATTGAGTAAAGCCCATAAAGATGCCATCATAAAGGATTGAGTTAATAAACAGCCAAACATCCAGAAACATTTAAAACTAAACTTTCTAAGTAAGGAAATTTGAAAACTATGCCCAAAATCATTTACAGATTTTTTTCCCTTGAATTTTATATCAGAACACTTTCCCTTGGCAGTAGAAATTGGCCCGGAACAGTCATTCCAGAATGGAGTTCCCTAGGAATTATATACTTTGGGAGATTGAAAAAAAAACTCTCAGATGGAAAGGAGAAAATAAATTGAAGCTAAATTGGGGAGTACTTATATGTACAAGACAGAATTAGTTGTGATCAAAAGATTCACAAATTCCAATTCACTATGACTAGGTGGAAGATAAAATATTCTTAAGTCTTGGACAATGTGGGCAGATTGTAGAAAATTAGAATAATTGAAGCTTTCAGTCTAGTTTAATTCTGCTATAGACCGTGCCTGGGGTTGGTTTGGCAGATAATGTGCCAGGGAGTCTGTTATTGCATGGAACATTGAATTAAGTACAATCCTTGCCTCATGTACATTAGCTGGTTCTTATTCTGACCTTCTATTTCTCTAATCTTGAGGCCCACACAATTTCCAGTTGAAATAATTACTTATTGCATATAAGAACACTTACCTAGCTTGTTCTAGGACTTTGATTTAATGTTGGTCAGTGTTTGCAAATTTAGTGAGATCATGACATTTTAAAAGGAGAAGTTCCTGAACTAGAAAATTTCAAGCCAAGCTGGCTTTAGTTGGCTATGTTTTCTGTCATAGATACCAATATCCTTTTTTTGCCCCCTTTAGGCACCTAGTTCACTTATACATATTCTCTTTCAGTAAACTATGATGTCACTCATACCTCTCCTGACAAAAAGAACTTCTTACTTCTCTGGTTCATTGCTCCCACAGAGATTAACTGGGAACTTCATTATCTGACAAATCTCAACTCTCTTTGTTGTTCATTTTTCCTTCTGGAGTGTTATCACAAGGATGATATCTTCACATGTGTGTGAATTGTATATGTGTGGGGGCAGAGCTACTCAAAGCCGACAGCATTACTATCTCCTCCAGAGTGACTTGTCCAGTGGCAAGACAAAGGCCAAGGCAACTAGTAATGGCCCTGGATTCTGTGGTGACTTTGGCCTTTCTAAATTAAGGTCTCAGTTTGTCCGAGATCACACATTTCCATGATGCAGGACTGGGTAAGATTTAAGACATAAGATGGCTTAAGTTATCATCTCAAAGATGTCAATCTAGGAGGAGAATATCCTCAGAGTTTCTGGTCAGAACAGGCTCATTCTAAGCCATCAAAACCTGAACAATGAACCACAGAGGCTTAGGTTGTGGCTATTATTGACCATTCATTGAAAACCAGAGTGATTTGGGTTTTAAAGTAGTCAAGTAGCTCCATTAAAAACATAAAGGACTTTTCAAAGCAATAATTCAGGAAAGGAGGAGGAGGGGGAGGACTGGGAAGGGGGAGATGAGGGGGAAGAAGGGGAGGAAGAGGGGGAAGAAGAGGAGGAGGAAGCAAAGGAGGAGAGGAGGAAACATTTTGCAACTTCTCCTTGAATTCTCTTAGGTAAACCCAAGCAATTATTCCTTTGTTTTGAATGGTGCATGAGCAGAAATAATGCTAGTCGCCAGTATTTGATTGCAAGAAATCAATAAAATAATTGTGTTTTATTAAAAAAATTTTAAAATGAATTGTCTTAGGTAAGATGCTAAAGACACAATACAAAATGTTCTCCTAAGAACTGTTATGATGAATGTATGGACTACTTGGATTTGATGGAACTGCCTTATTATCCAAAAGGATTTTTAGGAAACCCTGGATTAATAAGATCAAAATGCCCTCCAACTGAATTCCAAGCTGAACCCAGATGGCTAGCAGATAAGTCCTTATCTACTGATTTCTTTTCCCAGAATAATAAGTCTCTATCTTATTAAAAACATCTGGGCATCCTTGTCTTTGCCAAACCCCTTTCTGGAATTATATAATCTTACCATAGTGTTTCCTTTAAGTCAAACTATCAAACCGATTGGCATTTCATATGTTCTTGTTATGGTTGAAATTGTTAAACTGATTTGTATTTCATTCATTCTTGTCATAGTGTTTGCTTTTAAGTTGATTTGTATCATACTGATGAAACTGATAATACCCTGTTTATATACCTTCACAAAAAAGGTGTCTTTGAGCTCCTTCTTTGGAAGGGGTCTCTGCATTATTCATTCCTGCTTGTTCTTGGGACAAATAAACTGGTACTATGTTTTTCCTGTCTGTGTCTGATCTCATTTTTCCCATAGGAGACATTATGAAAATAATAATTTCTCTGGTCTGTTTTCTGTAGGAGACAGGCATAAAAACAAAATTTGATTACAGTAACTACTTCACTCCATCCCACAAATACAGCCAACATGAAAGGAATAAGTTTAATCTTAGACCACCATAATGGTAGTGAAACACATGTTTGTCACCCATTCTCTTTACAAGCAAACAGACTCACAAGGCTCAACATGGATAGTTTTACTTACAAGTTGTTGAAAAGAGATAGGACTTATATCTGATCTTAAAGAGAGTAACAGGGTCATAGAATCACATATATAGGTTTAGAAGGGACCTTGGTGGTCATCTAGTCAAATCCCTCACTTAAAAAAATGAGGAAACTGAAGCCCCAAAAGATTTGACTAAGATCTAGCTCTTGCCCAAGTGGCAGAGTCAGAATTTGAATTCAGGTCTTTTGATTCCAAATGCAGTTAGTCAATAAGCTTTAAAACACCGTGTGAGACACTGTGTTGTCTTTAGGATACAAAAATAGAAAAAGATAAAGCATAGTCCCTGCTCTCAAGGTGCTCATATTTGAATGATGTAGACAACATGTAAATTATGTATTCAGTATTCTTTCTGCTGTACCACACTGGTTCAATACACCCCAGTGGCCAACTTTGCCCCCAGAATCCTGTGCAGTTTTTACTACTCTTTTTGTTCTTACACAGCATATAGTAATTCTCCTCACTTCCTTCTCCCCCACCCCACCCCAATGCTACCCCAAGGGACTAGATTTCCAACACTGACTTGATGGGGGAGGGGAATAACTCTATGTTTTCCGGATCAAAAATCTTGTGTCATTATTTTTACTGCTTCTTTTTGCATGAAGTCCTCCCAGTCTCAAGTCTCATAGAATAATTCTCCCAGAGGCTCTAGCAACCTTTGTTTTCTTTCTTGTAGTGGATATTGCAAGTGAGTTTCTGTTTCAAATTCCTTGTCTGATCATGATGAATCATTACCATTTATCTTTTCTCTCAGTATACTATGTCATCTGATTGTGTTAGCACTTCCTGCTTGGTTCCAAAAATTTGGAGAGTGAACACTCATTCTTCCCCAATTGTCCCTACATTCTCTTTCTGGAATGAGTTATTCAAATTACCCAGGGCTGCTTCCTGCAACATTGAAAAGAGAAGGGAGCAAGGCACTGACTTCTTTTGGGGCTTGCACATTGGGGAATATCCATTCTATAGACATAAGATAATTCATAAGATATCAGCCTTAGTGTTGTAGCTATATCATATGAGGAAAGGCTAAAGGACTTGGAGTTGCTTAGCTTAGGGAAGGTAAGGTTGCATAGGGTCAGGGAATAATAGCTGTCTTCAAATATTTAAAGTCCTGTCATATGGAAGTTGGGGACTTATTCTGTTTGATCCCACCCAGATGGAAGAACCAGGAGCAGTGGGTAGGTGGATATTACAAAGAGGTTAAGTCAATTTAAGTTTAATGTCAGGAAAAACTTCCTAACAATTAGAACTGCCCAAAAATATAATGCACCATCTCAGGAAGTAACAGTTTCCCCTCATTTGAAGTCTTTTAAGCAGGTTGATTGAACGCTTCGTGGGTATGCTATAGTAGGGATTCTTTTCAGGTTTGGGTTGGATTAGCTGAATGTTAAAATCCCTTCCAATTCTGAAATTTGGTGATTCTGTAATTAAAGAATATTTGCACTTTAGCATTTATCTAATTATTGAATTAAATGCTCTATTCTATGTTATGGAATTTCAGGCACCATCATTGAGGGTTAGAAGCAGGTAGGAGGTGCAGTGGATAGACCATTGGGCCTAGAGTCTTGAAAACCTGAGTTCAAATCCTACTTCAGACACCTACTAGATGTATGATCCTGGTGAAGTCATTTAACCTCTGTCTGCCTCATTTTCCTCAATTATAAAATTGGGATAATAATAGCATCTTTTCAACACTAATGCATTGTTGGTGGAGCTGTGAACTGATCCAACCATTCTGGAGAGCAGTTTGGATCTATGCTCAAAGGGCTATAAAGCTGTGCATACCGTTTGACCCAGCAATACCACTTTTGGGTCTTTTTCCCAAAGAGATTATGGAAAAGGGAAAAGGACCCACATGTACAAAAATATTTATAGCTACTCTTTTTGTGGTGACAAGGGATTAGAAATTGAAGGTTTGCCCATCAGCTGGGGAATGGCTGAACAAGTTGTGGTATATGAATGTAATGGAATACTATTGTGTTGTAAGAAACAATGAGCAGGAAGATTTCAGAGAAACCTGGAAGACTTGCATAAATTGATGATGAGTGAGATGAGCAGAACCAGGAGAACATTGTACACAGTATCAACAACATTATGTGTGGATCAATTGTGATAGACTTGATTCTTCTCAGCAATACAGTGGTCCAAGATAGTTCCAAAGGGCTCATGTTGGAAAATGTTCTCCAAATCCAGAAAAAAAAGAACTGTGGAATTTAGATGCAGTTTGAGCCATACTATTTCTATTGTTTTTGTTGTTGTTGTTTTTTCTTTTTTGAGGTTTTCTCTTTTTGCTCTGATTCTTCTCTCATAACATGACTAATACGGAAATATGTTTAATGTGATTGCACATATATAACCTATATTAGATTACTTGCTGTCTTGGGGAGGGAGAAAAATTTGAAACTAGAAATCTTATAAAAACAAATGTTGAAAATTATCTCTAAATGTAACTGAAAACAATAAAATATTTATATGGAAAAAATAATAGCATCTTTTCACACAGTTGTGAGGATCAGATAAGATAATATTTGGAAAGTGTTTAATATACTTCTTGGCACATAGTAGGTGCTTAATAAATTCTTGTTTTTTTCCATCAATGAGAAGGCAGCAGAGATGATTTTGGGGGGCAGGTACATATTTCTAGTGCTCCAAAAATCATACTATACTGGTGACTACCTGCATTTTAATGTAGCCTAACTTCCAAGTAGAATGGATAAAATGTTACATAAATTAGAAAGCATACTGACCTTGATTTTTGGAATTTAAAATTAGTAGGAGAACAAAATAAAGTCCAAAAGGAGTGCGGAAAATGAATTGTTTGTTCTTCATTATGCCATTAGTGAAGGTATTTGTAGTGTAGTAATGGCAACAATAATTGCTAAGAGGCTCAGTGAAGATATGATGCTATCCCTTCCCCTTTATTTATTGATGTTTCAGTAAGTGACCTTTTCATTTGTACATGGACATAGAAGAGAGAAAATCCATTAATAGTTCAGGTATCAAGTACAGTAATGGTGTTTTCATCCCTGGTGGATATACTGGAGCCACTGTCTGTCCATTAATACTTAGTTCTAGGACTGTGTTTCAGTAATTCCACCAAATAGAGCACACACACACACACACACACACACACACACACACACACACACACATTTGTGGCTTTATTCAGACTCTGCTAACTTTGAGTAACTTAAAAGTGTATTTGCATATGATGACCTCTGTATTTCTATATCTCAAACCCCAAGCACTACTTTTTTTAAATTAATAAAGTATTTTATTTTTTTTCCCGTTACATGTGAAGATAGTTCTCAACTTTTGTTTATACAAGCTTTCCAATTTCAGATTTTTCTCCCTCCCTCCCCTTCCTCCCCCCTCCCCTAGACAGCAGGTAATCTGATATAGGTTATATATATATATATATATATATATATATATATATATATATATATATATATATATATATATATATATATATATATATATACACACACACACACATAATAACATTAAACATATTTCTACATTAGTCATGTTATAAGAGAAAAATCAGAGCAATGACGAAAAACCTCAAAATAGAAAAACATCAGCACCAAAAACAAAAGAAATAGTATGGTTCATTCAGCACCTATACTCCACAGTTCTTTTTTTCCCCCTGGATTTGGAGATCCTCTTCTATCATGAGTTCCCTGGAACTCTTCTGTACCATTGCATTGGTGAGAAGAATATAGTCCATCACAGTAGATCAACACTCGATGATACTATGTACATTGTTCTTCTGGTTCTGCTCATCTCACTCATCATCAGCCCATGCAAGACCCTCGAGGTTTATCTGAACTCCTCCTGCTCATCATTTCTTACAACACAATAGTATTCCATTATATTCATATACCACAACTTGTCCAGCCATTCCCCAATTGATGGGCATCCCCTCAACTTCCAATTACAAGCACTACTTTTGACACCATATTGTGCTATTTTGAAAGGATAAAAATTCTCTAGCTAGTGTATTGCCATCATGCAATTGCTATACATTTTTTTTATGTAGACACCTCTTTTCCTTTTTTTATCAAATGTTTTTGCAATTCTGCAAGAAGGTAAAAATAATTTTAAAAGAGAGAAAAGTAATAATAGCACCTCAAGCAATGATATTAATAATAGGATTATATGATTTGGGGAAGGACCTTAGGGATCACCTTATTGCAACTGTTTCTTTTTATAGACAAGAAAAATGAGACCCTGAAAAGTGAAATGAATCATCTAAGGTCACACAGGTTACAGAGTCATGATTCATTGACTCAAAAATCAGAACTTTTCAAAATTGTTATGCCATCCTGCTTTCATTGACATTTCTACCCTGTTTTAAGTTTACAAAGCAATTTGTATACAATATCTAATTCGATTCTCACAAAAATCTGGTGAAATAAAGCAAAGTAGTCCCATTTTTACAGATGAGGACACTGAGGCAAAGAGAGCTGAAGGGATTTTCTTAAGGTCATATAGCAAGTGAGTTGTAGAGCTGAGACTTGAACTAAGGTTCTCTGACTTTAAATTCCATGTTCTTCCTATCACATTGTCCCTCTAGACTCATCAACACTATGACGATTTCCCAAGAATAACTTCTAATTTCCTCCTTGCCCTTGTATTTTCATGATTTGTTTCCATTTCCATCAGTTTTGGTACTTGTGTACAGTCCAATGCTTTGATACCTTCTTGCTATATTTTCTTTCCCTTCTACTTCTCTGGCTGCTCCCGAAGAAAGTGCTTAAAGTGTTCCTGCAGTGGAACAATCTTCACTCACTCTGCACCTATAATATAGATAATATTATGCAGAGTTTTTCAAGATGAAAATGGGAGCAGCATTGTAGAGAGTTATAGATGTGGGTTTGCATAATTCCCATAGCCCCACAATGACTTGGGGTGCACTGTGGGGTTTCTACCTTTGCATCTCCTCTTTCACAAATTAAATTCTTGCTTATCTGCATTGCCCCCCTTTTATTCTCTTCCTCTTCTTTTTCTACTCAATCTTACTTGTCTGTTTTCTAAAAACCATTCCACTGCCTGCTTACCATTAATTAGAATGATTGCGAAGTCAGGCTTATTTTCCCCTCATTCTTATTAAATTTCAGTCCTCTCATGAGATTCTAAATTTAGCACCTGAGTAAGCAAAGCTGTTGCCATTACAGTTTATGAAAATATGTAATGATGTAATTATAAAACATTCACTCATTGGAATATCCTCCCCAACCCCAATCGCACTCCCATTTCAGAGGAAGAATTTCTATAACTTGTTTACTTAATTTAAAGGAATAACATTTAATGGTCTCACTAGCATTAAAACATCAGAATATAATAGGTCCTAACAGCAGCTTCTGATGCTTCTTTTCCTTCATAAACTTGGCATCAAAAATATTATAGCTCTGGCTTCTAAGTGATCTTTAAAAACTGAAATAATTTCCTTTGACATTTTCCCTTGGCATAATCTGACATCTTAAGTTAGACAAGCATAAACATCAGTGGGTTTTAAATTTCATTACCTTTTAGGTTGATTATCTCAGCTTAAACAAACACATAAATAAATAAAAGCTAATGCAATATACCAGTACCTCTGTATGTGTCCTTCTTAATAACATTTGATCCCAAATATTTTACACAAATTAATCAGAAAGTCTCAAAACTCAGACATAGGGAATTGAATTGGGCAGAAATGTCCTAATTAGTAGTCAGGTTACCCTTTCATAGGACAGAAAGGGTCCAGGTAGACTTTGAGGAATTTTTTATATCTCTGAATATGACTCCACCCAGATGTTATAGGAACTTCATTTAACGACACTGCCTCATGGGTTGTTACCATCTCCCCTTACAAACTCAAAATTTTCCAAGGTCAAAGAAGGATATGTTTATTTTCAGGTCAAATAAAACAAATAGAATTAGTATCAGAACTTGTGGAAAATATTGGCACTCACCTATCAGCATGCTTTCCCTCAGAGATCTTTCTAGCTTTAGACACATTTATTTGTCCACTAAGTAGCACTCTCAGGTTTGTGGTACCTTCTGCAGATCTCTTTAGTTCCCAGCAGGTGGCGCCAGTCATCAGTCCTCGCTAGTTCTCTACTTTTCCCAACAACTTCTGTCACTCATCCGTAAACTTAACCTCTTAGAATCCTTAGTTTCCTACCAATTTCAGGTTAAGCATCTTTGACATTAGAACATTTCTGATTCAGAAAGGATCAGAGTGCGATAAGCACCCCCCCCATAACATTGTAATTGTGAATATATTTGAATATAATTAATATACTTATTATATATGTATATCTTGTCTTCACTAACAGAATGTAAGCTGCTTGAGGGCAGGGACTGTTTTATTTTTGGTTTTGTCTTCCTAGTGTCTAGCATAATGCCTGGCACAGAGTACCCAATAAATGTTTGTTGAGTGATTGATGGTTGCCGTTCTCAAACTTTCTAGCTCCTCTGCATCTCTCTCTATATATTATTCTTCACAACTCCAGTAGATGGTATTGCTAATAGGGACCCTATTTTTCTTTTCTTCTTTTTTTCTTCTTTTTTCCTCCCAGAGTATAAGACTTCTGAGTTGCCCTTTCTGGTCTTACTATATCTAAACAAAGTATTTTGGAATTTTCCTGTCATGACAGTGTTATAGTTCAAAGGCCTATCCAAATCAGGGTGCTTCCACTCTGGGGTCTCTCCTTTGTGCTATGGTTCTTATTGACTTCATGTCTCATAAAAGTTCTCCCAGAGATCAGGAATATAAAGCTACCTCTCTCATCTTCCAAAGAGTCTCCATTATTGACAATGGTTTGGATCAGGTGAATCCACCATATAAATTATCTTTTCATCAGATTCTGCCCAGTGTGTATCATGCCCTGACCTCTATCCTCAGATTGGGCTTGGATGGTGGGCTGGGATATACTTTTCTTTTTTTTTCTTTGTTTGTTTGGTGGTTTTTTTTGGCGGGGCAATGGAGGTTAAGTGACTTGCCCAGGGTCACACAGCTAGTAAGTGTCAAGTGTCTGAGGCCGGATTTGAACTCAGGTACTCCTGCCTCCAGGGCCAGTGCCTTATCCACTGTGCCACCTAGCCACCCCTGGGATATACTTTTCAATAAGATTTACTTTCCTCTGTGAGTGGGTTTCAAGAGAGGGCTGATAGCATCTTTTTGGATGTAACGATGGTTTCCAGGGGTATTGTATTTGAATGAGACCCTAGTTGCACATTTCTGACAGGGTACAGGCTAGAAGCATAGAACAAAAACCATTACTGCAATTTACTGGAGGGTGTGCTTGGCCATTATCTTGAGCCCCATGTCCAATGTGTGACTCTAGAAGCAGCTGTGGCACAGGTACCCCAGCTCCTCCTAGGGAACTCATGCTAACTGTAGCCCAAAGGAAGAACCATTGGGAGAGGAAGGGAATGGGCAAGGAAGAGTAAGCCTGTTCAGGAGGAAGTGAAAAGCACAAACTGAGGAAAAGACTTCTTGTGTATGAATGGTGAAACATCATAAATTTATAGTCTTAGAAGGAACTTTTTAAAAACAGATTCTGTGATTTAATCTGTATAGAGATCTCCTGGAGAGGAATTCCTCTATCAATGAAGGTCTGTCGTTGTTCTTCAACTTCTAGTCTTAGCAAATTGCCTGGGCTACTGGGCCATTAAGTGACATATCCAGGATCACACTGCCAGTGTGTATCAGAGGAGGCCAACTCAGTATTGACTAAGCCCTGTTTCCTTTTTATAGAAGAAGTTTATTAAAAAATGCCTTCATATCTTTATTCCAAACTAGACTTGGCTGTAGTGAGACCAATGCAACCAAGATTAGAAGGAAAGCAGAAAGCTGGGAAACAATTTTTATAGTCAGTGTTTCTAATGAAGCCTCATATCTAAAATATATAGAGAATGGAATTAGGTTGATAAGAATACAAGTCATTCCTCAATTGAGAAATGTTCAAAGTATATGAACTCATGATGGAAAATGCTCTATGCATCTAGAAAAAGAACTGTGGAATCTGAATGTAGATCAAAATATACTATTTTCACATTTTTATTTCTTGAGGTCTTTCCATTTTTTTCTGATTCTCCTTTCACAACATGACTAATGTGGAAATATGTTCAACATGATTGTAAATATATAACCTATGTCAGATTGTTTGCTATCTTGGGGGAAAGGTGAGGGAGGGAGGAAGAAAAATTTGGAACTCAAAATCTTATAAACATGAACGTTGAAAACTATCTTTATATGTAACTGGAAAATGCTATTAAGATGGAAAAAGAAAGGATCTTCCTAACTTGTTTCTTAGTGGAAAAAAACACATATCTTTTGAGGCAACATTGTCATAATGACAAGAACACAGGATGTAGTCAGACGATCTGAGTTCAAATTGTATCTCTGCTACTTGCTACCCACCACTAATTGAGGTGACACTCCTCCCTCTGCCTCTATTTCTTCTTCTATAAAATGAGAAGGCTGGACTATAAGACCTATTAGGCTCCTTTTGATTCTTGATCCTGTGATCTAAATGATTAGAAAATGTCAGATCCCAATCAGCTGGCAGTTAGCTACAGTTCATAGGTCACTATTCAGAAAATGGCACTACTTGACTCACTGAATATGTGCAGTCCATAATTCAGAGACATCAATGATGATACAGTGGGATTCTGTGAGCACATAGGCATATTAAAAAAAATCTCTGGAACCATTTTATCTGATGTTCATTCAAGTGCCTGTGCAAGCACCTTAGACAAATTAGCATTTGTTAATCAGGGAGAAAAGATCATTCAGAAACTCAATGAAATGAAAGCTCCTCTACTTCTAATCTCCCCTGTGGTGCACTTAAATCATATTTCATTGTGACAGATGTGTCTCATTCCAAGTTCTTATTTGTATAGCATGCAGACATATTGTAATTACAGGTCATTATTCTTAAAAGCATTAGCCATTGTAACATTGAAGTTCTAAATTTCTCATAAAACTTGTCTACATTTTTTTTAAAAGGTGAAATTTGCTCCCTTTAGCTTCCATGTCTCTGATTACGTTTCTGTCTCAAGCTCTTTGTTTGGCTGTTAGACTTCCAAGGGAAGGGAAATACTGCAGGGCTCAGATGAATCTATTGTTCTAGCTCTGTAAATCTGCTGACATCCTTTCCCAGGAAGATAATTGAATCTTCTCTGTCTGATGAAAGGTCCCTGAAATATCAGGCAACAGATTTTCTGTGGGGTATAGAAACACGACTATTAAAGAGGTGAATTACAAAGTCAAAGGAAACTTTTCAGAATCATTTGAGTTTGGTTGCTCCTATTCTTATAAATAATTTTAAGAAGTATTCCGTAAATACAGAAAACATGAGAAATGGAACATTATTGTAAGGGAACAAATAATGGGATGGAAAATCAATATGATAGGAATATGTCTTGGATGCTGTTCAAGGGCATTTCCTAGGAAAAGTACTCAAATGGCTTCATTGTAACATTGTTTCAACCATAACATCCTACGATATAAACCTTGAGGATGGCGTTTTAGCATGTTTCTAATATACTATGATAAGAATTAAAGTATCAGTTACATATATTTTAATGGGAGAATCTCTGTGTCTATGTAAATGTGAGCACCTAAAAGCATCCCAAAATGTTTCAAACCTGAACATCTTCTTAGCACAAGGAAATAACCATGGAGAAATGAACTATAGGAAGAGACAAGAAATCAGTCTATCAATTAACAAACACTTAATACTTACAATTTGTTAGTTAATGGCTAAGTGATGGAAATATGAAGAAAAATTTAAAAAATAACAATCCTTGGCTTCAAGGAGTTTACATTCTAATGGGAAGGGGCCAGGTTGTGAAAAGCTTTAAATGCCAAACATAGGAGTATATATTAGATCCTGGAGGTAATAGAATAGGAGTCATTGGAATTTACTGAGAAGGTAAGTAATGTGGTCAGATTTACACTTTAGGAAAATCATTTTGGCAGCTATGTGGAGGATGGATGGGGGGGGGGAAGACTTGAGCCAATGGAGGAGATCACTAGGAGGCTGTTGTGATAATCCAGGCTAGAAGTGATGAAAGCTTGAACTAGGGAGCTGGATATGTAAGTAGAGAGAAGGGGACATTTATAAGAGATGGTGTGAAGGCAGATACAAGATTTGGCAACTGATCAGCTATCTAGGGTGAATAAAAGTGAGGCCTCGAGAATGATGCCAGTGTTGGGAACCTTAGTGTCTGACTGAAAAGATAATACCCTTGATGGTACCCCTCAATGGATGGGTAGATTTAATGCAAAATCTGAGTTGTGCTTTGGACATGAATTACGTACAGCAATCCAGTTAGAAATATCCAAATATCCTGGAAAATATGTACATATACATGTGTGTATATATGCGTATATATACACACACATAAAGACATATGTATATAGGTATTATGCACCTATATACATGTATACCTAGTAATCATAGAGATGATAATTAAACCCAAGGGAACTAAAATCACCAAGTGGTATAGCATACAGAGAAACAGCTAGAGTCCTGGAGGATATTCATGGTTACACATGACATAGATGAAATCCAAGTAAAGGAAAATTGAGGAGTGATCAGATTTGAAGGAAGAAAACAGGGTGGGAGAGAGAGAGAGAGTCCTGAAAACCCAGAGAAGAGAGAGTATCCAGTAGGAGAGGGTGGTCCACATTATGACATGCTATAGAGAGATCAAGCAGGATAACTACTGAGAAATAACTACTTTTCTACATTGAATATTAAATGGCAGTTAATACCCCATAGAGTCTGAGATTCTATGGTTCTTTTTTATTTAAACTTACATAGAAACAACAGGGAAATTAATAGGAATTTTTTACCCACTTGTCATGCATTTGCTTCTGTGTTGTTTGGTAATGGTTCCCTGATTGCTTCATTTAGCTAAGCCTTGCCTCCCAGTCTAACTCATAAGCTTCCTGAACACAGAGGTCATGTGCTCTTGTAGCAGCATCCAGCACAATGTTGGGCAGTAAGAGACATTCCAAAATGCTTTTTGAATGAAATTATTATTTTCAGAATTTATTTTTAGTTGTTTTGATGAGACTGTGCCTGTACCTAAATGATGAAAAATATTGGAGTGAAAAGAAAAGCTTCAGACTTCAATAAACATGAGTTAACTGCTTATTCTCTGCAGAGTACTATGCTAGGCACTGGAAGAGTGATGCATTTAAATAAGATATTCTCAATGTATGTGCTCATGAAACTCATAATCTGGCAGGAGTATATGACATATACACAGAAAAAATATACAAAAAAATATATGCACTTACTAGTTGTGTGACCCTGGGCAAATCACTTAACCCCAATTGTCTCACCAAAAAAAAAATCAGTTAAAAAGATAAATGCTAAGGGGGGGGGGGCTGCTAGGTGGCTCAGTGAATAAAGCACGGGCCCTGGATTCAGGAGGACCTGAGTTCAAATCCAACCTCAGACACCTGACACTAGCTGTGTGACCTTGGGCAAGTCATTTAACCCTCATTGCCCTGCAAAAAACCAAAACCAAAAAGATATATACTAAGTGCCAATGAGAAGAGCAATTCTACTGGAAAGTGGTTTGAGAAAGAAGTACCATTACTGTGGAGTTGCAGAGTTGGAATGAACCTCAGAAATCATCTAGCTCTAGTCCAGTTTATGCCATTACTAACCAACAGGATCAGCAAAAGATTCATAATGGAGAGAATATGATCTGGGCTTTAAAATGTGGATAACATTTCAACAGGCAGAAATAGGGGTTAGTATTCCAGAGGTTGACAGACCGAGTCATGTGCAGGGGACAGTTTACTGTGGGTTGAAGAAAGAAATCAAGCATTTATAAAGCATTTACTATGTGCCAGGCAGGAACTGGGCAAAGCACTGGTAACAGAAATACAAGCAAAAGGAAAGAATCCTTGCCCTCAGAGAGTTTACATTCTAATAAAGGAACACACAAAAGGCAGTTGAAAAGTAGGGGTGGGGATAAAGGTACCTGGCACAACTGCATGAATTTTTAATCCAGAAGCTATGAATAGCATAGGGCCAGGAGGAGAATGGAGGAAAGGACTGAGGGTTTACATGAAATGGAGGCTTCAAAAGGAACTCACTAATGGGAGAAAGGGTGGGCTTTACAGAATTTTATTATAGATTGAGAAGGCTGTTGAGATGATTGGAAGTTCCTGGGAAAGAATGTCCCAGCTACTGAAGAAAATACAGAATAAGACAAGGACAGTGGTATAGTTTTGAGAACTGGCCATGGTGGGGAAGGGACAAGGGACCGGTGAGGATGAAAAAGTGGCTCGATACCAGATTATGGAAATCTATGAATGCCACATATCTGAACTTGATTTGAAAGACATTAAAGATTAATTAACGGGTTTAAAAGACTAGGATGATATGATCACATTTGTAAATGATGATGGCACCTGAGCAAAAGTTAATTGGAGGAGAGAGTTGTTTTTGGCTGTCTGAAATATAAGGCTCACCTAATCAATTTGGAGCAAGAAGAAGATAAAACTGAACCCATGAAGTCCAAACCTGAACTCAACATCTTTGCCCCAAATTGACTTCTCCTCCAAACTTACCCCTTTTCTTCTTAGGCTATCATCATGTTCCTAGCTTAGCACAGTGCCTGGTATGTGGCAAGAACTTAATAAATATTGATTGAGGGGCAGCTAGCTGGTGCCCTGGAGCACCGGCCCTGGAGTCAGGAGTACCTGAGTTTAAATGCGGCCTCAGACACTTAACCCTTACTAGCTGTGTGACCCTGGGCAAGCCATTTAAACCCAATTGCCGCACTTAAAAAAGATATCGATTGATTGATTGTTGTTCACATTTGTGTTCTCAGAGTACTCCTTGACTCTTCCCTCTACTTCATTCCTATATCCAGATACTTTCCAAAACTATCAGGTCTAATTCCACAATGGATTTCCTACCCAAACTCTTTTCTCCATGTGTCTGTCATCCTAATCCAAGTCCTTATTACAACTCACCTGTAATAGCCTTTTACCTGTTCTCCCTAATTCTACTATCTCCCTTTTCCTGTCTATTATCCACATAATTGCCAAAATAATGTTTCCAAGGCATAAGTCAAACAATATCCTCTTGTTCAAAAACCTTTAGTGATGGGGCAGCTAGGTGGCGCAGTGGATAGAGCACCAGCCCTGGAGTCAGGAGTACCTGAGTTCAAATCTGGCCTCAGACACTTAACACTTACTAGCTGTGTGACCTTGGGCAAGTCACTTAACCCCAATTGCCTCACTAAAAAAAACACACACACACACAAAAAACCCCAAACCCTTTAGTGACTGTGAGTTACTTTTCAGGTACTATACAATTTTGTCAGGCAGGCCCTTTAAGGACCTTCACTATTTGATTCCAACTTACTTTTCCAATCTTATTCATATGGGTTCTATATTATAGCTGGACTGTTGACTATTCTATGACATCTATGTATTGTGCTCAGTTCTGGATACCACATTTGGGGAAGAATGTTGACAAACTAGAGGGCATCCAGAGGATGGTTTGGGGGCTGGAGACAAAGCTATATGAGGCTTGGTAAAGAAACTGAGGGTATTTAGCCTGAATAATTGGAGACTTAAGGATGGCATGTTAGCTATCTTTAATTATCTGAAGAACTATTATGTAAAAGAGGGATTAGACTTGTTCTGATTGAATACAGAGGGCAACACTAGGATTAGTGGAGGAAAATAACAGAAAACAAAATTTAGGTTTAATGCAAAAAGAAAAACTTCTAACAATTATAATGAACTCCAGCTCTGGGTGTGGTGGGTTCCCCTTACTGAAGTCTTTCACTTAGAGCCGAAGTTCTTAATTTTTTTTTCTGTCATGGACTCCTTTGGCAATCTGGTGAGACCTATAGGACCCCTCAGAATTGCACATTTAAATGTGTAAAATAAGATGCAAAGGATTACGAGGGAAACCAATTATATTAAAATATAGTTAACAATTTTTCTTTGAAAATAGGTCCTTGAAAAAAAATAAAAAAATAAGTTCATGGATCCCAGCTTAAGAACCTTTGATGGAGGCTGGATAATCACTTATCAGGATATTATAGTGGGAATTCTTATAAAGGTTTGGGTTGGACAAGGTGTTATTTGATGCTCTTCCAGTTCAGTTGAAGATGTTGATACAGAAACAATCTCTGTGTTAATCAGTTGCTAAAGTCTATGAATTTACTCCTATAGGTGCCAGATGATTGATCCCCTGAAACATAGAGAAGTCAATAGAATGGCACATTTCTCGTAACTGTTGACTTATTTGATTTTTTCCTAATGTTTTCATGGTGTTTTAAATACAGCCAATTAATATAGATTTCAGTAATATTTTGTTTAACATAGATTTTCATTTATTTCTTTAGCATCCAAATTTTTAAAATTCAGAATTGAACAGGAAAAGAATAGCATTGCCTTCAGGAAAAGATGCAATACTTCTCCTTGAAAGACCCATATTTTAAAAGTTATTATTGTGTTGATGCTAGTCAGAGTTCCACAATTTCTGAAAAATTTAAGATGTATGTTATGCAATGAACAATGAAGATGTGAATGGTGGGTATGAAAGGGTAGCAGCATATCACCATTTAAAAATTGGAGAGGAAAAGCAGCATAAATGATGACATCAGAAAAATCATGTATCACTGCAAAAGAAGGTGGGCTAGTGATGTAGCAAAAATAAGAGATAACAGATAGATGGCTTCATGACATGCTATGTCAAGAGCTCTAGGCAAAGGCTTTCAGTATGTTGAATGAAACCCCTATTGGAGATTTATGGGAAGATATGGGCAAAACACATAGGAGAAGAAATATATGGATGGATTGTGATTGACATTGTTGGAGAGAGTATCCAAAATGATGATCTCATCACAGATCCATCCACAATTTCTTTAATATTTAGACTTCTTTATTTAAAAGAGTTGTGGGAATAAAGTGGACATAAAAATGAGGCTATTTCAAATTGATCAATAGGTAATTAGTATTTCCTTCCCCATCTTTTTCCTTTCCTTTCTTTCTTTCTTTCTTTCTTCCTTCCTTCCTTTCTTTCTTTCTTTCTTTCTTTCTTTCTTTCTTTCTTTCTTTCTTTCTTTCTTTCTTTCTTTCTTTCTTTCTTTCTTCCTTTCTTCCTTCCTTCCTTCCTTCCTTCCTTCCTTCCTTCCTTCCTTCCTTCCTTCCTTCCTTCCTTCCTTCCTTCCTTCCTTCCTTTCTTTCTTTCTTTCTTTCTTTCTTTCTTTCTTTCTTTCTTTCTTTCTTTCTTTTTCTTTCTTTCTTTTCTTTCTTTCCTTCCTTCCTTTCTTTCTTTCTTTCTTTCTTTCTTTCTTTCTTTCTTTCTTTCTTTCTTTCTTTCTTTCTTTCTTTCTTTCTTTCTTTCTTTCTTTCTTTCTTTTTGCTATCCTACACTCCAATTATCTTAAGAAGAACCTAAAATTTTACTGAGGTGATAAATGGGATAATTAATCACATTAGTTTGGTTTGGAATATAGGAAATTAATGATTGGAAGTTTAAAAATTATTTTACTAGGGGCAGCTAGGTGGCACAGTGGATAGAACACCGGCCCTGGAATCAGGAGTAGGACCTGAGTTCAAATCTGGCCTCAGACATTTAACACTTACTAGCTGTGTGACTCTGGGCAAGTCACTTAACCCCAATTGCCTCACTTAAAAAAAATTATTTTACTAGAAAAATGAAGTAAATTTTCCCTTCAAACAATGCCCCCTGCCCACCCTCCCATCCTTCCCTCCACTGTAATAGGTTGTTTGTGTCTCTTCATGTGAGATAATTTACCCCATTCTATCTTTCCCTTCTTTCTGCTCCCAGTGTAATCCTCTTTCTTATCCTTTAATTTTTTTTATACTGTCCCCTCAAAGTTGCCTTATTATTTGTACTCTTTGTCTATGTATATTCCTTCTAACAGCACTAATAGTGCTACAGGTCTTAAGAATTACAAGAACCATCTTCCTGTGTACGGACATAAACAGTTTAGTCTTAGTGAATCCCTTATGTTTTCTTTTTCCTTTTAACGTTTTTCTGCTTCTCTTGAAATTGAAAATCAATTTTTTTGTTTTTGTCCATTAATAAGACTTGAAAGCCTTCTATTTCATTGAATGACCCCCCCCCCCAAAGGATTATGCTCCATTTTGCTGGGTAGGAGATTATTTACTGTAGTCCTAGCACCTTTGTTTTCTGGAATATCATATTCTATACCCTCTGATCCTTTAATGTTGAAGCTGCTAAATCCTGTGTAATACTGATTGTGGTTCCCTGATATTTGAATTGTTTCTTTCTGGCTGCCTGCACTATTTTCTCCTTGACTGAGGAGTTTTGGAATTGGCTATAATGTTCCTGGGAGTTTTGATTTTGGCATCCATTTCAGGAGGTCATTTAATAGATTTTTTCAATGTCTATTTTACCTTCTGGTTTTAGGATATAAGGACAGTTTTCTTTGATAATTTCTTGAAGTAGGATGTCCAGATCCTTTTTCTGATCAGGGATTTCAGGAAGTCCAAAAAAATCTTAAATTACCTCTCCTGGATCTATTTTCCAGATCAGTTGTTTTTCAAATGAAATATTTCATATTTTCTTCTATTTTTCTCATTCTTTTGATTTTGTTTGATTGATTCTTGTTGTCTCGTGGAGTCATTAGCTTCCACTTGTTCAATTCTAATTTTTAAAGAGTATTTTCTTTAGTTAGCTTTTTCATATACTTTTCCATTTGGCCAATTCTACTTTTTAGGGAGTTATTTTATTCAGTAAATTTTTGTACATCTTTCCCCATGTTTTTTGTGCTTCCTTTATCAAGCTGTTGACTTTTTTCATGATTCTCTTGCATCATTTCTTTTCCCAATTTTTATTTGATTTTTAAATTCTTTTTTTGAGCCCTTTCAGTTCTTTTTGGGCTTGAGACCAATTCATATATATTTTTTGAGGCTTTGCATGTACATATTTTGACATTGTTGTCATCTTCTGAACTTATGTCTTGAACTTCCCTGTCACCATTATAACTTTCTATGGTCAGGTTCTTGTTTGTTTGTTTGTTTGCTATCCTTTCCAGCCAATTTCATTACTTTTAAAGTTGAGTTCTACTCCTGGGGTGTAAGTTCTACCCCCTGGGCGGGGGGGAACTGTCCTAAGTTACTTGTCCTAGGGACTATAGGCCCTGACTGCCTGGTACTATAATGGCATTGCCCCCTGACTTGCAGGGACTCTCATGCTGTCCTGGGGCTTTGTAGGTTTGGCAACTCACATGATGGTGTGCTGAGGCAGGGGTATGAGTATGGGTGCTGCACATTGTTTCAAGGGTCTGGTGGCTTATCTGGTATTGAGCTGAAGATGGGGAGGTTGGTACTATATTGGGGCTGTGTAGGGGGTTTGCTACTCTACCACAGTGGGCGGTGGGGCTTTGGTCACTGACCTGTGTGGGGGCTTAGGGCCTTCTGCTGGCTTACTGAAGCTGGGCCTTCTGCTGGCTTGCTGGGATGTGCCTACTCTGGACTACACTTACTTCTTACTGGAGTGACAGACCTTTCCTGCTGACCTTTCAAGTTGTCTTGGTCTAGAAGATTGATTCACCCTATTTTTGTGTTAGTTCTTCTGTTTCAGAATTCATTTTGAGGCCCTATTTTATAGGTGTTTGGAGATGAATATGGGAAAATTCAGGCAATTTCCTCTATCTTGGCTCCCAGAAGTCCCTAAGCCTGAATATCACCTCTTTCAAGGTGATTTTTCTGATGCCTTACAGATGCTAGTGCTCCTCCTCCTTAAATTGTCTTGCTTTTACTTTGTATATATTTTGTAAATATTTATATGTATACTTGTTATCTCCTTTTAAAAAATGTAAGCTCCTCAAGGGGAGGAACTATCCTACTTTTGCCTCTGTATACCCAGCAACTAGCCCAGGGGAAACATATATAGGGGAAACATATATAGGGGAAACCTAAATACTTTGTAGTTTGTTTTCCTGCTTGTGGAAAAAAAAGCCTTCTGCTTTCCAAACCTGTAATGAATAAATAGCATGAATGGTAGTGGTTAGGGCAGTCCTTGGAGTCAGAAAGTCTTAAATTCCAGTCCCATCTCAGATAACCCTGAAAAAGTTGTTTAATACCTCTGTGCCTCGGTTTCTTCATCTGCAAAATGAGGGAGTTGGACCACATGATCTCTAAGATCCCTTCCAACTATAAATTTAGGATCCTCACTTTCTTCCCTGTAACTGGATTAAATTAAATCTACTGGGAAGTTGAACATACTAGACTACCTCAGCCTTGTACCACTGTAGCATGAGAAAAATTAACTGCTAAAGGACATGTCTGTCTAAAGTTGTTAATGGCAGAAGCAATTCATGGGATCCTAGATTTACAGAGGGAACATCCCTTAAAAGCTTTCTAAGTTGGGGGCAGCTAGGTGGCACAGTGGATAAAGTACCGGCCTTGGATTCAGGAGGACCCGAGTTCAAATCCAGTCTTAGACACTTGACACTTACTAGCTGTGTGACCCCGGGCAAGTCACTTAACCCTCATTGCCCCGCCCCCCCCAAAAGCTTTCTAAGTCAATTAGCTCATTTCATAGATAAGGAAACTGTGACCCAGGGAGATTCAGTATCTTATTCAAGGTTAGTAAGTATCAAAGAGTTAGGATTTGAATCCAGCTATTCTGACCCCTTTGACAATGATTTTTTCCACTGACACATACTGAGTAATTCTGCACTTAGAGTTGAAACTTCCAAAGCATATTAATTCTGTGACCTTGGACATGTCACTTAGTTTCTGAGAGCTTCAGTTTCCTCGTCTGCAAAATGGGGATAGTAGCAATACAATTAGTTCAAGGAAAATCATGGATAATAGATATCATTCATATAGTGCTTGAAAGTTTACAAACAATTTTACAAATGTTATTTTACATCTCAACAAACCCTGAGAGGCAGGTGTTATTTTTATCCCCATTTTACAGATGAGAAAACTGATGGAGAAAGAGGTTAAGTGACTTGCTTGGGGTCACACAGCTAGTAAAAGTCTGAAGTCAGATTTGAGAGTCATCTTCCTGACTCTAGGTCCAGTGGCCTACCAACTGTGCCATCTAGTTGCTTCCATGACACACATTCAGCATAGTGATGCTTCATGAAAGATGTTTTCCAATGATATTAATACATTACATCCTAATCCTCATCTTAATGTAAATCCTCAACTAAAGATCATTAGTCCTGTCCCCTTTCCTGATCAACTCAGCTTAGGTCAGTTGTGCCTCAGAGTCAGAATATCCTGAGATATGTTCTCCTGTTTTGCTGAATTTAGCCCTAGATCCTCTCACTTTCCCATACATTCTTCCCCATTACCTCCCCCAGAATCATCCCAGGTATCTGCCAATATTCCATTTCTTTCTCACTACCATATTTTCTCCCATGTCTCCTGATTCATCCAAGGAATGTACATGTCTTCTATTTTTAACATAATGATTATTTTGCTAACTAGTTCTCTGTAGTGTTTCTTCTAAATTTTTTTTTCATAGAACTCAATGACAATGTTAGGTAAGATATGCTTGTATGTAAAGCACTATACATTTGTGAGCTATTTCTATTTTCTCATAATATTCTTTTTTGTATGCTTGTTTATATGGCTTATTTCTATCTATAAGCTTTGTGGTAGAGAGGCCATCAAGTAAAAAAAAGGAATTAATATAATGCTGGTATTTTAAGATTAATGACTTACAGTTGGGGAAAAGGTTAGGTTGTTTTCTCATGCATAGCACTGTGCCTGGTGCTATAGTAGGTGACTAGTAAGTGCTTGTGATTGACCTGATGAATTTCTGTGCAATCCTACCCTTCAAAAATATTGGTTTGGGGCAGCTTGATGGCTCAATGGATAGAGCACCAGCCCTGGAGTCAGGAGTACCTGAGTTCAAATCCGGCCTCAGACACTTAATATTTAACTAGCTGTGTGACCCTGGGCAAATCACTTAACCCCAATTGCCTCACTAAAAAAAAAAAAAAAAAGAAAAGAAAAAAAAAAAAGAAAAATATTGGTTGGCTGAAGAAGGTGCTATCTGTTGTGTGTTCTAGTGAGCATGAAACCTTCACTTCATCTTGCTTTATGTGCTCTCTGGTATTTCTCCCCTCTAGTTAGAGTAGTTTTAGATTCTAGAACAGCCCCAAACATAACAAAATAACTAATAGTTCTGTCTATATGTAATGTATAACAACAAGTTTATAGGAGTAAGTTGTAGAGAGAATAGTTGAGGAGTATGATTTCTCATTATTGGCTGCTTTGACAGGGTTAGAAATGAGTCTAACTTTGTGATGAGTATAGGAGATCTTCAGGCAAGGTCAGCTTCCCATTTCCAGACTAGGAGTAGCAGTTGGTGTGAAGGGAACTTTGAGGATCTTGTAATATAAATGTTATTTCTGCACATGAGAGATGTATGGAGTGGGAAGCAGAAATGTGTTCAGTATCATAGAAGGAACTCTGTATTTGTATTCAGGATAATTATAATAAAAATAATAATGATAACAATTATGATGGTGATGATTATTATTAATGCTAGCATTTATTTAGCACTTTAAGATTTGCAGATTTCTTTACATAGACATTATTTTATTTTTCTTTACAACGACCCTGGAAGTTTGGGGACTATTCCATTACCATGATACAGATGAAGAAACTGAGACAGACAGAAATTAGGTGACTTGTCCTAAATCATACACCTAGGAAGTATCTTAAGCCAGATTTGAACTCAGGTGTTACTGACTCCAGGTTCAGCTGCTCCACCTAGGCAGCCTAAGCCTGGCTGTGTGACCTTGGCCATATAACTTTACCTCTGGGGGCTTCATTTTACTTTTCTACAAAAAAGGAAAGTTTGGATCAGTTGATCTTTTAGGACACTTTGAGCTCTTATGTTCTAACAGGCAGATTAGAACAACCTTACTCTCCTTCTGGCATTCCTCAACCTCCCCTATGATATTAGACTTGCTAATTGTTTTTTTCATCCAGATTTCCCTTACTTCACAAAAATGACAAGTCTTATATTGCCATTGTTGAAAATCCTAAAGCTATTTGGATGACAGACAAAGAGCTGAAGTGGCCCACTGGGTAATTGGAATGAAATATAGTACCTGACCCAGAGTTCCTTTTAAATGTAAATGTGAAGCTGCGGGTCACACATTTGGCCACTTTTCATTTTCACTTTAATTATAGAGCTTTCTTTCTTTGAAATCAGCTCTCCAAAACAGGTGCTATTGGCCTCTCTATTATCCACTTTTTTAACTGGAGGGGGGTTTATTATTCAAAGAGACAGCCAGCAATCTAGAATAAGAAGGTACACTATTTTCAAAGCATTTAAAGGGCTATTCAGACTTGTTCCTTCTAGTGGTAATCTTTTCTCCCAAAGAATACATTTTATAAAGGATAAAATTAGAAAATGAAAATTTAAAGTAAAGCTATGACAGGGATGGCATCAAGCTTTTTAGCAATCTTTATTGGCAAATTCCTTATGGAGTAAATGGATAGAAATAACACAATAAGTAATGATATTTTACATTTTGGTAGATTGAAACTTTCTGAGATTTCTATGGGCCTCACATCTCTAATTACCCCTCCACTTGGCAATACTAGATCTTGTTTGTTTTATTACCAAGGTGCATTTGACTTCCTCTATATTCATGATTTTTGAAAAAGTGAGGTTTTGAGAGAGGATTCTGGGAAGATGGTGGAGTAGGTCAGAAATCTTTTGGCTCTCCAAATTTCCTCTACAAAAAAAAAGATAGAACATAAACTCAGAGAAGCAGAAATAAACTAGGGGTAAAGCAATTGTCCTCCCAAGACAATTTGAGAAAACTCCAGGAAATACCTGACCTCCGGGGGTAGATAGCTTGAGTGAAGTGAAACACTTCCAGTCAGACACTGCAGAATCAGCAAACCAGCCCTGGAGGCAGCTGGGTTGAGAGGCAGCCTCAGCCTTAGAAACTTTCATCTCACAGGCAGTGTAGTGGTCTGATGCCTGAGTAGGATAAGATTGAAAGACCAAACACAGCTGTGCTGATCAGATGCATCCCTGGCTGTGGCTACAGGGAGAAGGAGCTAGCACTTACCTGCTGAGTGCAGTAGCAGGGAGTAGGTTGGGGATGAGGGGGGGGCACTGTGGGCTGTGGGCACTTACAAGAAAGCAGAGTCCCTGGTTTCAGTTCCAGGGCTGAGAGGACAGCTGTAGTTTAAAGCCACCAGAGGGACTGCAGGAAGCAAGATCATTTGCAGGACAATGTGGCTGGGGGCTTAGGGGTGGAGAAGAGAGGCCAAGATTGGGCCCTGAGACATACCTTAGAAAATAACTGCTAAAAAACAAACAAATAAAATAAATACAAATGAGTAAGCAAAGGAGAAAGAACCCAAGTATAGATAGTTATTATGGGGATAAAGAAGAGCTGGGTTCATATTCAGAGGAAGATAATGGTGCTTAAAAACCCACTCCTTTTTCAATGAAAAACATCAAATGATCCCAAACACAAAAAGAATTCTTGGAAGAACTTAAAAAGGACTTTAAAAATCAAATAAGAGAGCTCAAGGAAAAATTAGGAGGGAAGGGGCAGCTAGGTGGCACAGTGGATGGAGCACTGGCCCTGGAGTCAGGAGGACCTGAGTTCAGCTCCAGCCTGAGCCACTTAACACTTACTGGCTGTGTGACCCTGGGCAAGTCACTTAACCCCAATTGCCTCACTAAAAAAAAAAATAGGAGGGAAAAAGAGCAATCCAAGAAAATTATGAAAAGGAAGTCAACTAAATTGAAATAGAGAATCAAAAACTTAAGGAAGACAATAATTCCTTGAAAATTATAATTAAGCAAGGGGAAGCTAATGACATACTAAGACACCAAGAAATCATAAAGCAAAACCGAAAGAATGAAAAAATAGAAGAGAAAGTGAAACATCTCATTAGAAAAACTGCTGATCTGGAGAACAGATTGAGGAGAAATAATATAAGAACAGTCAGACTACCTGAAAAATTATGATTAAAAAAAGAATCTTGATACAACATTACAAGAAATTATCAAGGAAGATTGCCCTGATGTTCTAGAACAAGAAGGCAAAGCACAAATAGAAAAAATCCACTGATCACCACCTGAAAGAGATCCCAGGAGGAAAACTTACAGGAACATCATAGCCAAGTTTCAAAGCTCCCAGGTTAAGGAGAAAATGTTGGAAGCAACAAGAAAAAAAAATGAAATATTATGGAGCTACAATAAGAATTACACAAGACCTAGCAGCTACTAAGTTGAAGGATCATAGGTCTTGGAATACTATATTCCATAGAACAAAAGAACTGGGGTTATGAACAAGGGTAACTAACTGAGCAAAGTTACATAAAATTCTGAATGAAAAAAAGATGGACATATAACAAATTGAAACTTTCAGGTTTTTGTGACAAGAAACCCAGAACTTAAGGAAAAATTCAACTATAACATCCAGGAGAAATATATGGTAAACATTAAAGACCAATTATAGGGACTCAATAAGGAGAAAGTGTTTACTTCTTTTTTTAAAAAAAAATAAGACATATTTTTTGGTCAGGTCTTTTATATTATTTTATTTTATTTTTTTGCGGGGCAATGAGGGTTAAGTGACTTGCCCAGGGTCACACAGCTAGTAAGTGTCAAGTGTCTGAGGTTGGATTTGAACTCAGGTCCTCCTGAGTCCAGGGCCAGTACTTTATCCACTGTGCCACCTAGCTGCGCTGTGTTTACTTCTTACATATGAAAATATTAGCAGTACTCTTATGACTGTGATAATTATTTGGGTAGTTTCAAAGAAAGGCTTGGACTGAGCTGAGTATAATGGGGTGATTCCAAAAAAATAAAACTGTGTGGGGAGAAATAGAAAGAAGTAATTATCTCATACAATTGAGGCATAAAAGGAAAAATTGATACAGAAGAAGCTAGTAGTGGAGGAGGATGGCTAGTGCTGGAACCTTACTCCCATTAGGAATGGGTTAAAGCAAGAACAACATATATATCTAGAAGGGTATAAAAGTCTTCTAAATTCAGAAAGAAAATAAGAGGTCAAGGGGATAGAATTGAAGGAGAGGATAAGGGAGGGACTATTAGAGGGGTGGGTGGGTTAAGGAATAGGAGGACAAGGTAGTGGATAGAAGTAAAACAGGAGTGAGTAGGGATAGGATAAATAGAGTGAGAAGGATAGTGAGGAAAAATAGGAAGGAGGAAAATATACAAGTAATTGTAGATTAGAATGTGAATGGGATGAATTTACCTATAAAACAGACATAGATAGCAGATTAAAAATTTGAATTTAACAATATGTTGCTTTTAGTAATCATAAAAATGAGAGATACACACAAAGATAAAATAAAGGGGAGGAGCAGAATTTATTATGTAAAAATAGTAGGGATAGTAATCATGATCTCTGACAAAGTTAAAGTTAAAATAGATTTAATCAAAAGAGAAAATAAAGAAACTATACTATGTGTCAACAATAGTATTCAATATTGTTTTAGACCATTTAAAAAACTAGATAGTATAAAATACCTGAGTGCATACCTGCCAAAACAAACACAAGAACTTTATGAACATTTCTTCACAGAAATCTTTCCAGGTTTCTCTGAATCTGTCATATTCGTCATTTCTTATGATGTTTTTAATTATCTTCATACACCAAAATTTATCCAGCCATTTCCCAAATGAGAGGCAAAAAATGTGTTCCCTTTCCCATGATAAAAAGTGCTGATAAATATTATTGTACATGTGGGTCCTTTCTCTTTTTTCTTTTTTTTTTTTTTAGTGAGGCAATTGGGATTAAGTGACTTGCCTAGGGTCATACAGCTAATAAGTGTCAAGTGTCTGAGGCTGGATTTGAACTGAGGTACTCCTGAATCCAGGGCTTGTGCTCTATCTACTGCACCACCCAGCTACCCCTTTTCTCTTTTTTCTTGACCTCCTTGGGTTACATGCCTGACAGTTTCTGACATTTCTGGACCAAAGGGTATGTATAGTTTAGCAACTTTTGGAATGTTTTTCCAAGCTGTTTTTAGAATGTTTCAACCAATTCACAGCACCACCAATAGTGCATTAATTAGTATGCTTGTCCTTTCTCATATTTTTCAACAATTGCTTTTTTCCTCTTTTTGTATTTTTCCAGCATGATGGCTGTAAGGTTGAAGCACAGAGTTTTTAAAATGTGCATTTCTCTTATTATTAGTGATATGCAGCATTTTTCATATAGTTGTTGATAGCTTACATTTATTTATTTGAGAATTGCCTGTATAATCTTTGGCCACTTGTCTATTATGGAGTGGGTCATATTCTTAAACATTTGTATCAATTTCATATATATGTATTATGTGTTTATGTAGAAACAGACACACAGAATACATTGTGTGTGAGAGAGAGAATAGATATTGCAATGATTTCCCCCAGTTAATTGATTCACTTATAATTTTAATTACATTTATCTTGCATGTTCACTTTTTCAATTTCATGTAATCAAAATTGTTCTTTTTGCCATTCATGGTTATCTTTTAACTTTATATTGGTAAGATCCCCCTTGGCCATCATTGTGAAAGATATCTCCTTCCTTTGTTCTCTAAATTCTTACTGATATCACTTTTATATTTGTTATTTATCCATTTGAATTTCATTGTGGAATATGGCAGAAGATGTGGGTCTAAACTTGATTTCTGCCAGATTGTTTTTTAGTTTTTCTAGCAGTTTTTCTCCAATAGAAGTCTTTATCTCAGTAATTCAATTATTGCTTATTATTTTCCCCCCTTAAGATTAAGCTGTTCAAATTCTGTATTTCTTGTTCTGTTAATCTGTGTGTTTTATATATTCTGCTTACTTCATTTTGTATCAGTTCATACAAGTTTAGCCACATTTCTCTTAAAATATCTCCTTCAACATATCTTACAGCATAATTGTATTATATGGTGTTCATATACTATAATTTGTTCAACCATTCCCCAGTCGATGGGCACCTTATTAGTTTCCAGTTCTTTGCCACCATGAAAAGAACTGATAAAAATATTTATATATATAAGGATACTTTTCCTTTTTCTTTGATCTTTTTGGGGAATCACTGGTGGTATCACTGGCTCAAAAGATAGGAACAATTTAGTAAATGTAGGGACATAGTTTCAAATCCAGAATGGCTGGACTAATGTATAGCTCTAACAACAGTACGTTAAATGCCTGCTATCCCACAGCCCCTCCAACATTTCCTATTTTCTTTTTTTTCTGAACTTTGTCTGTTGGGTGGGAGGTGAAGGCTTAGAGTTATTTAATTTACATTTTCCCAATCATTAATGATGTGGAGCATTTTTTCCATATGACTTTTGTTAGATTGGATCTATTTCTCTGAAAACTGCCTATTCATATTCTTTGACCACTTATCATTTAGGGAATGATTTATTCTTATTAATTTGCACCTGTTTCTTACATATCTTGGAAATGAAACCCTCATCAGAGAAACTTGTTGCAAAGATTTTCTCCCCCAGAACTGATTTCTTTCTTTTTTTGGTGGGACAATGAGGGTTAAGTGACTTGCCCAGGGTCACACAGTGAGTAAATGTCAAGTGTTTGAAGCTGGATTTGAACTCAGGTCCTCCTGAATCTAGGGTTGGTGCTTTATCCATTGCGCCACCTAGCTGCCCCCACCAGAAGTGATTTCTTTCTCATTTTTACTACATTTGTGTGTGTGTGTGTCTAAAAACTTTTCAATTTTATATAGTCAAAATTAGCCATTTTAGTTTCTGTGAGCCTTTTATAGACCTTTGTTGGTCACTTAATCTCTCTATACATATAGAGGAAGAGTGATTTTTCTTGTTCCTTTAATTTTTTCTAATGTTATACTTTATGTCTAAATCATTTATCAATTTGGAGCTTATCTTGGTATATGCTTGAGATGGTAGTCCATATCTAGTTTCTGGCACACCACTTTACAGTTTTCCTAGCAGCTTTTGACAAAGAGTGATTTATTACTCAAGTAGTTTAGGCTTGAGGTTTATTGAACACTAGTTTACTCTGTTTGCTTCTGTATGTTTTGTACCAAATCTGTTCCATCAATCAACCTCTTTGTTTCTTAACCAGTACCAAATCATTTTGATGATTACTGCTTTGTAGCATAGCTTGATATCTAGTACTGCTAAGCCCTGTTCTAGCCTACTTAAAAAAAATTTTTTTCCCTTGAGAGTTTCTTGATTTTTTATTCCTCCAGATGAACTTTCTGAGAAAATAATTATTAATAATAGATTTTTGGGGGGACCCAGAGATCTCTATTTCTTTGTTCTTTGTGCCCCTCCACCCACTCCAGAAAGCCTAGTGTGCCAGAGAGACTTCATCAAATCTTATTTGGGACAAACCCAAGAAAACAAAGGGAGCTGTGGGTGGAGGTAGATTCTTTTGTTTACATAGCCCAGGGACTAACTGATGGGATTAAAACACACCTAGGTAATGGACTTTACCCTCCTTTCTTTGATGTCATCCTTAGAGTTCATGATATTATAGCCTACCTTCAAGTCAAGTCAACCAATTAGATTTAAGTAATGCATAATATATTTGATTAATATATAATGACCCACCTCTATCAAGAAAAGAATAAAAACCTTTGGAAAACACCAAGTATGGTCTTTGGGGGCTTTTCTCCTCCTCTTGTTAACTGGTATGCTGAAGCTCTCTCCTCTGCCTTCTCTACCATGTAGCCTAGGACCATGAGAAATTAGGGAAATATGTGCTAAATCCTTTCCAGGTATAATATTGATAAATTAATATAAGCTTATCAAAAACTTGTGTCAATAGTAATTATTTAAATGTCACATATTCATTACTATTTTCCTAGCTCTACACAATTAATTCTTTGGTAATTTGATTGGCATGACATTGAATAAGTAAATTAATTTATGTAATATAATTTTTATTTTATTGGCTTTATCTAATTAGGAACAATTAATGTTTATCTAATTATTTCAGTCTCTACTTATATAAAGAGTGTTTTATAGATATATTAACATAATTTCTATATGTATTTTGGTTGATAGACTCCCAAGTATTTTACACACAATGTAGCTATTTTGAATGGAATTTCTCTTTTTATTTACTCCTTTTGAGAATTTGTTGGTAATAAAAAGAAATATTTATGATTTATGTGGATTGATTTTATATTCTGCATCTTTGCTAAAGTGATTGATTGTTTCAATTAATTTTTACTTGGTGCTCTAGAGTTCTCTAAGTACACAATCATAACATCTGCAAAAAGTGATGGGTTTGTTTTCCTTTTGCTTGTGCTTTTCCTTAATTTTTTTTCTTGGTTTTATTTTACTGCTATAGAAACTCTACATCAAATAGCAGTGGTAATAATGGGCATCTTTGCTTTATACTTGATCTTACTCAAAAGGCCTCCAGTTTATCCCTATTAAATATAATGCCAACTCTTGCTTTTAGGTAGATGCTACTGATCATATTAAGAAAAGTTTCATTTGTTTCTATGTTTTCTAGTTTTAGTTTTTTCTTAAACAGGAAGCTCTTTCTGAAACTATTATAATTATATAATTTTTGTTGTTATTATTATGTTGAAAGTTGACCTACTATTGAATAAATCCTGTATTTTGGGCATAAATCCAACCTAAACATAGTGTATGATCTTTTAGATATGTTGCTGTAGTTCATTTGCTAATATATAATTTTTTTGCTTCAATGTTTATTAGGGACATTGGTCAATAGTTTTCTTTCTTTTTATGATTTTGGTATCAAGATTAAATTTGTATCATAGAAAAATATTTAGAACCCTTTGATGATTTTTTTCAAATAGTTTAGGTAATAGTGACTGTAATTATTTATTGAATGTTTGATAGAATTCTCTTGTAAATCCATCTTTGGAACCACATTCATGGCCTGCTCAATTTCATTTTCTAATACTGGCCTACTTAAGTTGTCTATTTCTTGTTCTGTTGAGCTGAACAGTTTATATGTATGTAAATATTTATCCATTTCATTTGGATTACATTTTATTGGCATGAAATTGAGCAAAGTAGTTTCCAAAACTTTCCTTCATTTGTTCATTTGTTTTGTTCATCTTTGGAATTTTATGTTGTTAATTTTGTTTCCCTTTTTCTTCTTAATCAAATTAGCAAAGGGTTTATCTATTAAAAAATACCAACTAGCTCCTTTTCTTTATTAATACAATAGGGTTTTGCTTTCAATCTTATTAATCCCTTCATTGGTTTTCAAAATTTTATATTAAGGTTTAATTAGGGCTTAAATATTGGTTGGTTTTCTATTTTAGCTTCATGTCAAATTTGCTTCTCTGTTTTTTCTCTCTTTTGATGATTGAAGAGTTTAGAATATTTTCCTCCTTTAGGACTACTTTGGCTATATCCTAAAATTTTTGGTGTATTTTTTTCATTATCTTTAATGAAATTATGTATTATTTCTAAGATTTTTTTCTTTGATTTGCCCATTGTTTTTTCTTTTCTTTTTCTTTCTTTTTTAAAAAAAATTTCTGCATTAGTCATATTGTGAAAGAAGAATCAGAACACAAGGAAAAAACCTCAAAAAAGAAAAAAAACAACCAAAAAGTAGAAACAGTATGGTTAAATCTGCATTCAGAATTCACAGTTCTTTTTCTGGATGTGGAGAACATTTTCCATCATGAGTTCGTTGGAACTGTCTTGGATCATTGCACTGTTGAGAAGAGCCAAATCTATCATGGCTGATCATCACACAATGTTGTTGTTACTGTATACAATGTTCTCCTGGTTCTGCTCACTTCACTCAGCATCAGTCCACTCAAAACTTTCCAGGTTTTTCTGAAATCTGCCTGCTTATCATTTCTTACAGCACAATAGTATTCCATTACATTCACATACTACAACTTGTTCAGTAATTCCCCAATTGATGGTGACCTGCCCATGCTTTAGGATCATTGGTCTACAATTAATTCTTAAATTTTAATAAAAGATTTATTTTTAACATTCTCATCCTTTATTTTTTAGGGGGGGAGGGTTTTTTTTTTAATTTTTGCAGGGCAATGAGGATTAAGTGACTTGCCCAGGGTCACACAACTAGTAAGTGTCAAGTGTCTGAGGCAGGATTTGAACTCAAGTCCTCCTGAATCCAGGGCCGGTGTTTTATTCACTGTGCCACCTAGCTGCCCCTGTTTTAGCATTCTTTGCTATATATATATATTTTTTTAATTAAAATTTTTTGTGGGGCAATGAGGGTTAAGTGACTTGCCCAGGGTCACACAGCTAGTAAGTGTCAAGTGTCTGAGACTGGATTTGAACTCAGGTCCATCTGAATCCAGGGCCAGCGCTTTATCTACTTCACCACCTAGCTGCCCCAGTTTTAGCATTCTTATCTTTTAAAATTTTGAGTTCCAGATTTTCCTCCTTACCAGCCCTTCCTCACCCACTGAGAAGGCAGACAGTATGATATCAATTATACATGTGAAATAATATAAAACATAATTTCCCTATTAGTGATATCACAAAAAAGCAAAAATAAAAGAGAACAAGAAAATTATACTTTAATTTACATTCAGAGTTTATCAGTTCTTCTCTAGAGATAGATAGCATTTTTTCATCATGAGTCTTTTGGAATTATCTTGGATCACTGTATTGATAAAAGTAGTCAAGTCTTTCACAGATGATCATCACTGCAACATTACTGCAATAATGTTGTTACTGTACACAATGGTCTCCCAATTCTCACTTCACTTTGCATCAGTTCATATAGGTCTTCCCCTGTCTTTTTCTGAAACCACCCTGCTCATCATTTCTTATAGCACAATAGTATTCCATCACAATCATATGCCACAACATGTTCAACCATTCCCTAAATGATGACCATCTTTTAAATTTCTAATTCTTTGTCACCACAAAAAGAGCTGCTATAAATATTTTTATACATATATATCCTTTTCCTTTTTCTTTGATCTCTGGTGTAGAGACCTTGAAGTGGTATTACTGGATACACAGCCCTTTGGGCATTGTTCCAGATTGTTTTTCAGAATGGTTGGACCAGTTCACTATTCCACCAATGGTTCATCAATGTACTTATTTTCCCTCATCTTTTTTTCCTTTTCTTTCTTTTTTTTTTGTGAGGCAATTGGGGTTAAGTGACTTGCCCAGGATCACACAACTAGTAAGTGTCAAGTGTCTTGAGTCTGGATTTGAATTCAGGTCCTCCTGACTCCAGGGCCAGTGCTCTATCCCCTGAGCCTCCTAGCTGCCCCCCATCTTTTCTATCATTTGTCATTGTCATAGGTAGAATCTCAGAATTGTTTTAATTTACCTTTCCCTAAACAATTGTGATCGAGAGTATTTTTTCATAAGACTATGGCTTCTTCTTTGGTTTCTGCCTGTTCTTATCTTTTGACTATTTATCCATTGGGGAATAGCTCTTATTTTTACAAATTTGAGAAATAAGGCCTTTATTAAAGAAACTTGCTGTAATTTAAACGAATATTCCTTCATTGTCTATGGGACCTTTAGAAAAAATGTAGTTTCCTTGATTCTCTTTTAAGTAGGTTTGATTTTGCTTTTACTTTGTTTGAGATCATGGTCGTTACCCCCATCCTCTTCACTTCAGCTGAAGCATAATAGACTCAGCTCCAGCCCTTCATTTCAGCTCTGTGAGTGTCTTTCTGTCACAAGTATGTCTCTTGTACATGACATATTGTTGGATTCTGGCTTCCAATTAATTCTGCTATCTTCTTTCATTCTATGGTTTAGCTCATCCCATTCACATTCACAATTATGATCACTAACTGTGCATTTCATTCTATCCTATTTTTTTCTGTTTCTCCTTCTGTTTCTTTCTTTTTATCCTGTCTTTCCTCAAGAATCAGTCTTGTTTCTGATCACTATGCTCCCCAATCCACTCTGCCCCATATCAGCCCTCACATATCTCTTATACCATTCCCCTCCTATCTCCCTATTGGGTAAGATAGATTACCTAATTGAATATGTTTATATGTTGCTCACTCTTTGAACCAATTCTGATGAAAGAGGCTCAAGCATTGCCCACCACCCCCTCCCAATTTCCACTTTACTATTAAAGTTCTTCCTTGTGTGTTTCCTTTATGTGAGAAAATTTGCCCCATTCTACTTCTTCTTCCCTTCCCTCCCAGTGCATCCCTTTTTCTCATCCCTGCATTTCTTTTTAGATCATCCCAACATAATCAACTTACACCTATGCCTTCTGTCTATGCAAACTCCATCTAACTGCCCAAATAATGATAAAGTTCTTAGGAGCTACATGTATCATCTTCCTATGTAGAAATGTAAACAGTTTAATTCCATTGAGTCCTTTATGATTACTCTTTCATGTTTACCTTTTTATGCTTCCCTTGAGTCTTCTATTTGAATGTCAAATTTTCTACTCAGCTCTGGTGTTTTCCTAAAGAATGCTTGGAAGTCCTCTATTTCTTTAAATGACCATTTTGCCCCCTGAAGGATTATACTCAGTTTTGCTCTGTAGGTTCTTCTTGATTACAATTCTAGCTGCTTTGCCCTCTGGAATATTGTATTCCAAGCCCTTTGTTTCTTTAATATAGAAGCTAATAAATCTTGTATGATCCTACTGTAGCTCCTCAATATTTGAATTGTTTCCTTCTGGCTGCTTGCAATATTTTCTCCTTCACCTAGGAGCTCTGGATTTTGGCCAGAATATTCCTGGGAATTTTCATTTGGAGATCTCTTTCAGGAGATGATAAGTGGATTCTTTCAATGATTATTTTACCCTCTGGATCATAATTTCTTTCTATCACTCTCATTTCTTTTCATAATTTTTCCTATACCATTATTGTCTCTTTCTCTTAACTCTTCTTTAATTCTTTAACTCTTGTTGGCCCTGGGTTCAATTAGCATTTTTCTTTGAGACTTTGTTTTTAGCTATTTTCATAGTATCGTCTTCTTCTAAGTTTATGTTTTGGTTGTCTCTGCTACCATATTAGCCTTTTATGGTCAAGTTCTTTTCTTTTGTTATTGTTTTCACATTTCCCCCAGCCTATTTCTTCACTTTGAATTTTATATTAAAGTTGGGCTCTGCTCACCAGGGGGTGCAAAGACACTGTGCCAAGCTTCAGGCTTTTTCATGCTGTTGTTTTCAGAGCTAGGTTCTGCCGGGCGGGGGGGGGGGTGGTCTATAAAATTTTGGTGCTTGCAAGGTGGAATTATGCTAGGAAAGGTGTGGTCACTGCTCTTCTGGTCTGTGCTCTTCTATTTACCCCTGTCCTCTGCATCCACAGGTGTGAGTACTCCTCTTGGATCTGGAATAGGTCCAGGGCCTGCTCACTTGTGACCAATCACAAGTACTCTTCTCTGCTTTGGAACTGCAACCCAGAACTGCTTGAGGGCAATAGAGATGCCAATCAGTAACACCTGCACTCAATGCTAGCAAAGGGTTCCTTATGATCTCTTTCTGACCAGTTTTCCAACCCCCTTATTATCTCTGGGTTGAAAGTTTGCAAAGCTGTTGCTGCTGTCTTGGGCACCTCCAAAGCCTACAGTTGGTGCTCTTCATGCTCTGGGCCTGTACACTTTACTGTGCTATATACTTCTCCTATGTATTTCTGAAGTTGTCTTAGGCTGGGAAAATTTCTTCTTATGATCTTTTGTCAGCTCTGCCACTTCAAAATTTGATTTGAGGTGTTATTTTAAAGTTATTTGGAGGGGAATATTGTTAGAATTAAGCTAGGTTTGTGATGTTTAAAATCTAATGTGTGGGGCAGCTCGGTGGCACAGTGGATAGAGCACTAGCCCTGGAGTCAGGAGGACCTGAGTTCAAATCTGGCCTCAGACACTTAACACTTACCAGCTGTGTGACCCTGGACAAGTCACTTAACCCCAATTGCCTCACTAAAAAAAAAATCTAATGTGTGGTCACCTTATTCCTGTCCCAAGTGTAAGGAAAACTAGCTGGGGTTTTCTTATAAATTAGAAGCTTTAGCACCAAGTTTGGGTCAGAAAGTCAAGAAAAAGCCTATCTACCCTAGAGGAGAGATAAGAGTTCAGCTTCTTTCAAGAGTCCTCTGCTACCAAGAGCCTGTTAGAGAGACAAATTGAGAGAGTAAGCCTCCTCTCTGTCCCAAGGAGAGGTGGTCTTTCCACCCTGCTTCAAGCTATTTTGCTAGCATCACCCAAATCCATTGGTTTACTGGACTTGAGGGTGGTCCTGCTTTGTGGTCAGAGTCTGCAGTCTCTGAGAACACACCCTCTTAAGAGTCAGGCAGGTGTGGTTTCAATTGAATTAACTTTAAGTGAATTAACTTTAAGTTCCTTAATTAGCGAAGTCAGTCAATCTCAGTGAATCCAATCAAGCTGGGGCCTTTGGCCATTGGCAAAGCCCATTATTTTCTTAGAGGTTCTGGCCTGTGCTCTGACATCTTGGTTCTGTCCTATTTTGGGACTATAGGAAAAAGTGTTGCTGGTGTTCTCTTAAATGTATTACCAACTGGAATAATTAAAAATTGACTTTCACAGAATTTTAGATATTCAGTCTAACACTTTCATTTTACTTATGAGTAAAGAGACTTAGAAAATGAAAGGTGATCATGCAGATAGGTAGTGGAGGCAACATTAAAATTGAGGGTCTTCTTACTCAAAACTGATGCTCTTTAAATTGTTCCTTCCTTCCTTCCTTCCTCTAGAACTAATTCTTAATAATTTCTTTAGCTGCTCTTTATTGAATATAATTTTTATTATATTACAGTCAGGAAGAGATGTAGGTAATACTTGTGCTTTTCTGCATTTGTTTGTGAGGTTCTTATGTATACATGTTGAGTTTTTGTAAAGGTATCACACACTACTAAGAAATAAATATGCTCCTTTATAGTTCCATTCTTTATTCTCCAGAGGGCTTTCATCTTGTCTAGAATTCTATTTAGATACTTAACTTCTTTCTTTTTAAATTGATTTGTTTTATTCTTGAAGGGGTAATTTGAGGTATTACTGTTTATCCCTATACTTCATTTACCTTTTCCTTTATATATTTACATGCTATATCATTTAGTGAAGATATATTATGTATTGATATGAATTAATTTTCTATGGTACTTTTCAGCATAAAATAGTTATCCTGTTTATCTCTTTTTTAAAAATTATTTTTTTTTAAGTGAGGCAACTGGGGTTAAGTGACTTGCCCAAGGTCACACAGCTAGTAAGTGTTAAGTGTCTGAGGCCAGATTTGAACTCAGGTACTCCTGACTCCAAGGCTGGTGCCTTATCCACTGCACCACCTAGCTGCCCCCCTGTGTATCTCTTTTTATCAATTCAATGCTTGTTTTACTTTGTCTAATGTGATTGCTATTCTTGCCTTTTTTTTTTTTTAGTGAGACAATTGGGGTTAAGTGACTTGCCCAGGGTCACACAGCTAGTAAGTGTTAAGTGTTTGAGGCTGGATTTGAACTCAGGTACTCCTGGCTCCAGGGCCGGGCTGGTGCTCTATTCACTGCGCCACCTAGCTGTCCCCTTGTCTTTTTAAAAAATTCAGCTAAAGCATAATAGATTTTGCTCTAGTCCCTTATTTTGATTCTATGTGAATCTTTATGTGTCAAATGTGTTTCTTGTAAACAACTTGTTGTTGGATTTTCCTTTATGGCCCATTATACTTCTTCTTTTTTTTTTTAATGAGGCAATTGGGGTTAAGTGACTTGCCCAGGGTCACACAGCTAGTAAGTGTTAAGTGTCTGAGGCCAGATTTGAACTCAGGTACTCCTGACTCCAGGGCCAGTGCTCTATCCACTGCGCCACCTAACTGCCCCCCATTATACTTCTTTTGCGGGTGATTTAATCTTATTCATGTTCACAGTTGTGATTAGTTATGTATTTTCCTCTTTCCTGTTCTCTTATACTAAGCACATTCCTTCACCCTCTTCCTTATAAAGAGGTGGAGAAAGGAGAAGTCTTTTTGTTGGGAAGGCTTATAAATTGTATATTTGATTACAGATCCATCATCTATACCCCCTACTTCCCTCCCACCCCTGCAGAAGTATACATGGTTTTCTTGGATATTGTTGTTCTTGGTGGCAAGCCTAATTGTTTGCCTTTTGAAATATCATATTTCTAGCTCTCCTTTCCTTTAATTGATGTCTACTAAATCTTATGAGAGCCTTACCATGGCTCCTTCATATTTGAATTCTCTTTATGCTTGTGGTATTTTTTTCCTTGACCTAGAAGCTCTGGATTTTGGCTTTGTTCCTAGAAGTTTTTATTTTGAGATTTCTTTTAGGAGGTGGCCAGTGAATTCTTTCTATTTTCTCTTTGCCCTCTGGCTCTAAGAGAATTGTTTAGTTTTCTTTCATGAATTGCTGAAAAATGATGACAATTCTTTTATTCTTTGGACATGGCTTTAAGATAGTTAAATGATTCTTAAATTATCCCTACTTGACCTATTTTCTAGATCACTTATTTTTTGATGATATATTACATCTCCTTTTTTTTTCCTTCTCCACCTCCTCCTCTTCCATCTCTTTCTCCTCCTCCTTTTCCTGTATTTTGATTTTGTTTTTAGGATTTATTGTTGTCATGGAGTCATTAAATTCTGCTGGGTACATTCTAATTTTCTTCTTCTTTTTAAAATAAAGTATTTTATTTATTTATTTTTTCCCGTTACATGTAAAGATAGTTCTCAACTTTTGTTTATACAAGCTTTCAAGCTTTCCAATTTCAGATTTTTCTCCCTCCCTCCCCTCCCTCCCCCCTCCCCTAGACAGCAGGTAATCTGATATAGGTTATATATATAAAACATTAAACATATTTCTGTATTAGCCATGTTATAAGAGAAAAATCAGAGCAATGAGGAAAAACCTCAAAATAGAAATACAACAGCACCAAAACCAAAAGAAATAGTATGGTTCATTCAGCATCTATACTCTACAATTCTTTTTTTTTTCCACCTGGATTTGGAGATACACCTCCATCATGAGTTCCCTAGAACCCTTCTGTACCATTGCATTGGTGAGAAGAATATAGTCCATCACAGTAGGTCAACACACAATGTTGATGATACTGTGTACAATGTTCTTCTGTTTCTGCTCATCTCGCTCATCATCATCCCACGCAAGACCCTCCAGGTTTCTCTGAACTCCTCCTGCTCATTGTTTCTTACAGCACAATAGTATTCCATTACATTCATATACCACAACTTGTCCAGCCATTCCCCAGTTGATGGGCATCCCCTCAACTTCCAATTCCTTGCCACCACAAAAAGAGCAGCTATAAATATCTTTGTACATGTGTGTCCTTCTCCCTTTTCCATGATCTCTTTGGGGAAAAGACCCCAAAGTGGTATTGCTGGGTCAAAGGGTATGCACAGCTTCACAGTTCTTTGGGCATAATTCCAAATTGCTCTCCAGAATGGTTAGATCAGTTCGCAGCTCCACCAACAATGCATTAGTGTTCCAATTTTTCCACAGCTTCTCCAACATTTATTATTTTCCTTTTTTTGTCATTTTAGCCAATCTAATAGGTGTCAGGTAGTACCTCAGAGTTGTTTTAATCTGCATCTCTCTAATCATTAGTGATTTAGAGCATTTTTTCATATGGGAATAGATAGCTTTGATTTCTTCATCAGAAATCTGCCTGTTCATATCCTTTGACCATTTCTCAATTGGGGAACGACTTGGATTCTTATAAATTTGATTTAGTTCCCTATATATTTTAGAAATGAGGCCTTTATCAGAAGTACTGGCCATAAAATTGTTTCCCAACTTTCTGCCTCCCTTCTAATTTTGGATGCATTGCTTCTGTTTGTACAAACCCTTTTTAATTTAATGTAATCAAAATCATCCATTTTGCATTTTATAATATACTCTATCTCTTGTTTGGTCATAAACTGTTTTCCTTCCCAAAGATCTGAAAGGTAGACTATTCCTTTCTCTCCTAATTTTCCTATGGTATCACCTCTTATGTCTAAATCATGTATCCAGGTACATTCTGATTTTCAAGTATTCTGTGGCTTTGGGTAAGGTTTTGTACCTCTTGTGCCAAGCTTTTAATTCTTCTTCCAAGTCTTTCTCATTTCCCCCTGTCTTTTCCTCTATCACTCCCTTATCATTTATAAAATCATCACTCTTTAAAAACAAAACAAAACTTTTCATTAATTTCATCCAGAAATTCTTGTTGAACTTGTGTCCAAGCTATTTTTGAGACTTTGCTTGTTTTATAGTCATTTTCTTCTTCTGCATTTGTTTGTTGTATAACTTTATCATTACAATAGCTATTTTTGGTGTGATTCTTCTTTGGGGGGGAAGGGAGAAGTTATTGTTTCTTACATCCTGTTTGAATTGAGACTTTTTTTTTTTTTACCAGATTTGTGCACTTCTGGAGGAAATGTCTGAGCCTTGCTTTGATTTACTTTTTATTCTTTTGGGTCCTTGTTGCTACTTTCTCAGGGTCTTGAGTGCTATGATCTTCAAATAGAATATGGATAACTCAGGCTCTGGATTTGTAACTTTGACTGTACCCAAAGAGTCAGGTTGCTGTCCTCATCTGAGCTTTTCCAGCTCCTGACCTAGTTTTGTATTTGGGCAATACAATTATGGGCTGTCACCTGTTAGGAGTTCAAGTTGACTGGTATTGGTCCAATTCACTGTCAGCTGGCTGGAAGGGTCTGCAGGTTCAGAATAACAGAACTATAGACTCATTTTTTAATCTGAGCTCTCTGCCCTGGTTATTCTACTGAAAGTTTCATACCAGGCTGCAGACTGGATCTAAATCTTCACTCTAGCTATGTGTTGTAGTCATACAGCAGCTGTTGGTTCTTCATCCTTTTAGTTGTCCAGTATGCAGCATCAGTCCTGCAACAGCTTCTTATCCTGTTCCACACATGTTTCCTACTCAGCTCCTAGTTCTAGGGTATGGAAAACAGAGCTGTTAGTTGACCGTGCCTGAATCCTGCTCCACATGACCCTCCTCCAAGCTGAATGTGAAACCTCTTCTTGATCAAGTCATAGGCTAGTGCATTGTCTACATCTTTGTGGAATAGCTGGGGGTGGGAGCCAGGCTACCCAACTTCCTGTTATTCTACCATTTTGGCTGGTCTCTTATAACTCAGGTTCTCATTGATTAGTCAATGGGGCAGCTAGATGGCACAGTGGATAGAGCACTGGCCTTGAAGTTGAGAGGACCCGAGTTCAAATTTCACCTGAGACACTTATTAGTTGGGTCAACCTGGGCAAATCACTTGATCTCAATTGCCTCAAACTACCAGCACTGTCTTCAGTCATCTGGAGGACAAACAAGAACAATAATGTCTTATAATTTCTTTTTCTATATCTCTCAAATACTGCCCCCCTCCATTTTCCCAATCACTCAGCTGTCTCCTTATTTCAAGCTCTTATCACCTCCAACCTGGATTATTATACTAGTCTCCCAAATGAACTCTTGCCTCAAGCCCCTTCCCATTCCAATCCTACTTTCATATAATGATCAAAGTGATTTTCCTAAAGTACATATTCAGTCATGTCACTTACCTACTCAGTAGGTAATGGCTCCCTCTAAAATAAAATATAAACTCCTTAGTCACTTAAATCTCTTCATAACCTGGTCCCTTCCTATTCTTCTAGTCTTTTAAAACATCATTCTACAACTCAACCATATCTGCATAGTTGTTTTCCTGGCACATGGAAAACAACACTTCCTTTCTCTATACCTTTGCACATGTTGTCCCCCATGCCTGGAATACTCTTCTTCCTAACCTCCACCTCATAGAATCTCTTACTTCCTTCTATACTCAGCTTGAATGCCACTGCCTGAAGGAGGCCTTTCCTGGCCCCTTCCCAACTCCTACCTCCACCCCAATTGCTAGTACTGTACTTTCCTCTCTAATCCTTTTTTCCATTCACTCTGCATGAATCTTGTATGTACCTATATATATATATATATATATATATATATATATATATATACACACACATATATATATTTCCCTCATAGAAAACAAACTCCTTGAGAACAGGGATTTCTTTTAAAATTTCATTTATAGGGGCAGCTAGGTGGCACAGTGGATAAAGCACCAGCCTTGGATTCAGGAGGACCTCAGTTCACATCTGGCCTCAGACACTTGACACTTACTAGCTGTGTGACCCTGGGCAAGTCACTTAACCCTCATTGCCCCACAAAACCCCCAAAACCCATTTATATCCCAGCACTTAGCATATAAGAAATACTAAATAAATGTTTATTGGTTAATTGGTTGATTGTGTATTTTGGAGCAATGCCATAACCAGGGTATGGATAGATAGGACTTTGCTTAGGATGGAAAATAAGAGGAAGGTGACAACAATTTGGTGGGCAAGGGAAGCCTCTTCTTTCCTTTAACCTTGGGAGTGATGGCAACCATCTCTAGTTTTATCTAATGGGATGTTTTCTCTTCAATTAAGTACTGCTCCTGTCATCAGGTGGCACACTCCTTTCCCTTGGCATCTGTGCTTTTATCTATATAGAAATCTTAGAATGTCTCAGGGTGTTCTTTTTCCTTTCAGGTCACATCTTAGGTGAGACTCACTTCATTCTACCTCCCCTTCCTGCCAGCCAACTACTTGTCTGTGGTGAAAACACTGCTAAAACACTGCATCTAATACAAGGACAAATGTTCAGTGTTTGCTTAATGACTGTGTAGGGGATTTATTGAAGTCCTCTGAAAGAGATTGTGTCTGGGATTTAAAAGCTAGGTATCCTTTATATTCAGTACCCCTGAGCTCAAGTTATTTGGGTAATGTTTTTAAGTCGTCTATCATCTTGTTTTAGCCAGCCAATTGGTATGAAGCTCATTAGACTGATGTTCAAGTATTCTCTTGAAATTACTGTAGGAAAGTAAGCCATCATATTTTTCCTGTCCTTGATCTATAATTCTTCTCAATTTATGCCAACACATGGCATGAAACTTCTGAAGTTATACAAAAAACTCCAGCAGTTTTCTGTGTTGCCAGGGTATCACATTGACAAGCAGGCCACCTGGACAAATTTCAATTGTTCTGAATTTCTGATGCCTTTCCCTTCTGGTGCCTACTTGTGATTTATCTTCGTTGTTCAATTTCTCACCAAATCACCCAGGACCTCCAAATCCAGAAAGCTTTAAAAAAACACCAAACAACAAAACTCAAGTTGTCCTAAATATTCACTTACTATTTCCTTTCTTAGCATAAAGTATGTGTTATTATTGTCCTACAACATGGAGCTATATGATTATAAAGAACTTTGGAATGGGAATGTTTTATAAATAAGAGAAGAAACTTTGTCTTTGATCCTTCCTCTATATCACGATATTCTAAAAATAATATGGGTAACTAAGGAAAAGACTCCTCCTCTTAATATTTTAAAGTCCATATTATATCATGGGGGTAACTAGGTAGTACAGTGAATAGAGCATGGGGCTTGAAATCAGGAAGACTCATCTTCATGAGTTCAAATCCACTTTCAGATACTTACTAGCTGTGTGACCCTAGGCAAGTCATTTAGACCTGTTTGCCTCAGTTCCTCATTTGTAAAATGAGCTATCAAAGGAAATGTCAAACCACTCTAGTTTCTTTGTCATGGAAACCCTGAATGGGGTCACAAAGAGTTGAACATGACTGAAACAACTGAGCAGCAGCATGATGTCATTGATTTTTATCTTGTCACATCTAATAATTTTTATAGAGCTTTTAAGTGTTATTTCATTTGATCCCCACAGAAATCATGTAAGGAAGGTGGTATTATTATCTGCAGTTTACAGGTCAGAAAAATCAAGCTAAGAGAGCTGAAATGACTTGCCCAGGCACAATTAGTGTCTGAGGCTAGACATAAACTCAGGACTTCTTGACTCCAAGCTCAACTGTACAACTTAGTTGCTTTTGCATCAGGTATGATGAATAGTTTGTGGATGAATGGAGTAAGATCATTATCTCAGTCACAGGACTGGGGCCATCAAATGAAAGATTTTATTCAGAATGTTGACCCAAAGCCCTTGTGTTTTATGGTATCTAGCAAAGCCCTCCCAACATTTTCTCAATAGTAATTCTGTGAATTTGTTTGCCACTGTCTGCTTACTCTTGGTGACTGTATGTCAATAGGAATGGGGCTCCCCTGACTGACATCTGTCAACCTGTCTGCAGGCTGTATTCATCAAAGCAAAATGACATATAACTTAAAAATATTCACCAATTCCTTGAGTTGAGGGTAAATAGAGAGTAAATCGAAATAATTTCTAGCTCTTGAATCCAAAGACAGTCCTCAGTTCCTCTCTTTTTGGATGGTTTTCAAAAAATTCTCCAGTCTAAATGGTTAAAAATAGACTTATTTACAAAGTATTGTTTTTACAGGATCTTGGTGCTATAAAAACTGAAAGGCCCCCAGATAATTAACCTTATTTTACATATGAGGATGTTGAATGATTAAATGTCTTGTCTAAGGTTTCATAGTTAATAAGTAGTGGATCTGGGATCAAGTTTTCTGATAAGAAATCAGAAGTTTTCAGCTAAAGTATTTTCAACTAAAGGCGAACATATCTTATGCATATACACATGAAACAGCTGACCTGTGATCACATTCTTTTTTCCCCCTAGTATGCTCACAGTCTAATAGATTAGAACTGTAGTCAGTTGGCCTGTGGAAAACAAGAATGCATCCCTGGTAGCACCTCCCCACAAAATTGCTTGTTGTTTCTTGTTGTTTGTCCTTTTTTGTTTGTTTGTTTGTTTGTGAGGCAATTGGGGTTAAGTGACTTGCCCAGGGTCACACAGCTAGTAAGTGTCAAGTGTCTGAGGCTGGATTTGAACTTGGGTCCTCCTGAATCCAGGGTTGGTACTCTATCCACTGTGCCACCTAGCTGCCCCCTTGTCCTTCATTCTTGAAGAGAACCATGCCATCAGGGTGATGTCATGACTTGCGGTCAATTGGATTTGAATGAGGGAGGGCTGTGCAATGTCACCAACCTCACTCTCTCCTCAGCCATCTGAGTCCATTGGCAATATATACATCTTGGGGTTAAGTGAATTGCCCAGGGTCACACAGCTAATAAGTGTTGGAGGTAACATTTGAACTCAAGTTCTCCCAACTTCTGGGCCATTGCTCTACCTGCTGTGCCAAATTGCAAGGATTATCTGAGTAGTGAACAAGTTGATATGTAATGCTCCAGAACTACATCATAATGGATGAAGATGTATGCACACACATATTTGTCATAGGGCAGTGCCTTTTAGTGGGATGTATATAATATGTACGATTTAACTTTGACATGAATAAATGAATTAAGGCAAAAGCATTTGTGAAGCTAGGTGCTGTACTAAGTACTATAGATACAAATGCAAGTAAGCAACATAAGTGCAGTCCTCAAAGATATTGTTACCTATTGCATATGACCTCTCTTAAGGATCATTATCTACCAAGGTTTACCCTCCCTTACCATATAGGTTAGGTTAGATTTTTTTTTCCTGCTGAGAGGCAACAAAACTGTCCAGCCATCGCTTCAACTTGAACAGCCTACAGAGCAAAGGTTCAAACTATAAATCCCTGGAGGCAACTTCCTGCTGGCTAGCCATATTTGCCATATTTGATGTGTCCTGGGTCCTTAAGGCTTGGCAGATATCCCAAGACCCTGCAAATCAGTGTATCCTGCTGCATTAACCAGCTACATTTTCATATAGTAATAAGAGGGACTCTGTCTATCCGAACTAAGTGGTACATTATTCTAGTTGAATATCTCTTCATATGGCTAAATAATCTTCCTTTTGTTAATTGTTGGAAATCCACAAGTGTTTCATTTAATTCCAAGACTGAGCTTAAACAAACAGGAGATCAGTCTGAGTCATGCCACCAATTACAACCTCTGTTTGGTCTACCACATTTAATTTTGCTATAAGATGCTTTGTACTTTATATTTACATCTGACTTCTGTGTTTAGCTTACTTTATGAAGTGTTGATGTGTACTATGTACCTATATGTGACTTGGTGTTTGCTAAGTTGTGAGCAATTCTCATCTGCCTGTGCTGAATGTATCTTGCATAATTCACTATGACTTCAATAGTAGTAGTAGTAGTAGTAATAGCAGCAGCAGCAGCAGCAGCAGCAGCAGCAGCAGCAGCAGCAGCAGCAGCAGCTTCTATATAGCTTTAAGGTTTGCAGAATATTTTATAAAGATAATCTTATTTTATCCTCACAACAAAACTGGGAGGTAAGTGCTGTTATTTCCCCTATTTTACCAAAGAGGAAACAGAGGCAGCAAAGGTTAAGTGATTTGCTGAATGCTCTAGAGCTGGCAAGTGTCAGAGTCCATATTGGAACTCAGCTTTAGCATTCTATCTTTTGTGCCACCTAGCTGCCTAGTGTAAGTTAGTAGTTGTTATACTTATAATTGTACTGGTGTACCTGATTCATTTGAAGGGACTGAAAACTTTGAAACGGGGTGGGAGGGTATTTAAGGGTGGAGTGGGATTTGCTATGGTGACAGGAATATTGGTAGAGTCTGCTAGGAATTGCCTGTTTGATATCCAGTATTTTTAGTACCTCCTTGATGCTTATTGGACCTTCAAAACAATTTCCATGGTTGGGCTCCAGTTTCTAAAGGCATTGCAGAAATTGAAAAGGCAAATGAAGTGTGAACACCTGTCCCCTGCCTCAAAAGCCTCATGGCAAGTACTAACCATATGGGAAGTGTACTGCCTGTAATCTAAGGTGGATAATAGATGAATGGAATTGAATTGACTTAAGCCAGTGAGGTTTTACAGCTTCTTGCACAGCCCTCTTGTCTCCTGACTAGGGAGGTATGTGAGTCTGGCATACCTATTTACTAGGTATATTAGCACGGGCAGTTTTCATTCTAAAAGCATGATGGACACTGCCCTGAACTAACAGGGGCATCATGCAGCCGTGGAGGAATGATCATAATGTCAGTAGAAGCAGATCTTCCATAGATGGTAGCTATGGCAGAGAAGTACAGTAGTAAAGACAGCAGTTTGTAGAGCTTGATAGGGAGGAGGGAAGTGGCAAAGGAGTGAATGGACTCCAGACAAGTAGGAGGCACTGGATTCTTTGAGGAGTCATGAGGACCCAGGTGGGAGAATCTTTCAGCTCCAGTGCAACAGATAGCATTGAAGCTCATACCCTCCCCCATTTTAGAGCTTGGATTGTGGAGGGACTTTCTTATAGAGGAGATTCTAAACCCTTCTACACCAACCAACACAGGAGTCTATATGAGATTATTCTCATTTGTGTTTATGGAGCTTAAAATTATACTATTGCTTGCCTTTCCCATGCTATTTGCTTAGATATTCATCTCAGCTAAAGAATTTGCTGTTTATCATTCCTGACTGTTCTGTTAGCAGAATAGATGTAGGCTTAATACCTATAGGAATCCCCCAGATAGTCAGTCAGTCAATAGACATTTTTAAAAAATTCATTTAATTGTTTTCTTTTTCAGGGCAATGAGGGTTAAGTGACTTGCCCAGGGTCACACAGCTAGTAAGTGTCAAATGTCTGAGGTCGGATTTGAATTCAGGTACTCCTGAATCCAGGGCTAGTGCTTTATCCACTGCACCACCTAGCTGCCCCTAGTCAAGAGACATTTATTCAATCCCTACTATGTGCCAGGCATAGTTAAGTGCTGGGGATACAAAGAAAGGTAACAGACTGTCCCTGCTCTCAAGGGGTTCATAGTCTAATGGGGGAGACAACATGCAAATAGCTCTATGCAAATAAGATGTGTACATTTGTCCCCTAAGTCTTTCCTTTTTCAGGTTCAGTATCCCCAGTTCCTTCAAGATGGGCTTCATGATGTTCTTCCTACTGGGCAAACCACTACCTTACAGAAAATATTCCTCTATTGAACAGGGCGGAGGGGTTCCTTTAGGAGTTCAAGTAAACTTCTGACACCTCTCACCCTTAGAGTTGAGATTACCCCCAAACCAGACTTGATTTCATAAGAGCAAAGCGCTCGGGTAAAATATGTCAATTCCTTTAGGTCTGTAGTCTTATTACCTCAAATAAACAGTGGACTTCTTGTAGGGTATGGAGATTCATAGCATCTTATAATTCTCTGTTAGCACAGTACTAAGTGTTGGACTTTGGGAAGATGGGAGACCAGAACACATGGGCTTTGGCTATCCGTCCCTATATGCTTAGTGGCTCTCCTTCAAGGAGCTCTCTCTTAAGGCTTACCTAGATGTTCAACAAATACTTGCTAATTGATACATGCTAATGTGTTCTTGCAGGAAATATCCTCTCCAAACCTTGATCTGTGTAACAAACATGTTCCTCAGCCTGAAAAAAGGTAAAAACAACTAGATCTAGATACATGAAAAACCCTAAACTCTTATGGGCCTCTTTCTGCTCAGGAGGAAAATTAACAGTGGACATTTAATTAAATAGGACATTTAAGGGGGATAAATAGGGTCCAATCTTTTATATACAAGAGGCATTTTTAAGGAGACAGTAACTGGAAGTTAGAACACGTGGCATTGAGTGCTCATTCCTTTACTTATGGGCTGTGTGACTGCATGAGTCACATACTCTCTGGACCTCAATTTCTTTATCTATAAAATATGGATAATAAAACCTGTTCTTCAAAACTTGCATGGCTGTGGTGAGATTCAAATAACGGGATGCTGGTGAAAGTATTTTGTAAAGTACTATCCCATGGTAAGGCATTATTAATCCTGACATTTACTCAACCAATCAATTGACAAGCATTACTAAAACACCTATTGCATTCCAGGCATTGCACAATGATTGAACTTTTATCCCTAATTTCAAGGAGGGAGAAACATTCTAAGCTTCATAAGAAATCTGTGAAGGAGGAACCTATTTTTACAAATAATATTTTTAATGGGCAGCATTAGGTATCTAAGCAACTGCTGAGGATGAACTGAAGTGTGGCAATGACAAACTGTGGTGAAGTAGAAAAGAGAAGGGCTTTGAGTTGAAAGCCCAGGATTCTTACCTAGTCTGTGTTAATCTGTGGTGCAACCTTGAACATATATTTCATTTACCTTCTCTAGGCCTCAGTTTCCTTCTCTTTCAAATGATTTGTTGTGTTCCTTGATCTGTAAGTTCCCACCCAGCTCTACAATTTTATATCTTAAATTAGTAACAAAAATAGCTCACTGGGGCAGCTAGGTGGCACAGTGGATAGAGCACCGGCCCTGGATTCAGAAGGACCTGAGTTCAAATCTGGCCTCAGACACATAACACTTACTAGCTGTGTGACCCTGGGCAAGTCACTTAACCCCGATTGCCTCACCAAAAAAAAAAATAGCTTACCATTCTCTGCAAAGAACAGATGAGAGCAATAGGTCTTGGAGTTGGCTGTGGCAAAGCAGGGAAGCTAGGTTTATTTGGTATTTTACAGTTATAGAATCTGATCATTGGAAAGGACTTCAGGGGTTACCTAGTCTAACTCTTTCCTGAGAATGGTTCATGTGTGACATATCAAAAACTAGTTATCATGTCTAGAGGCCTCCATTGATGAGGAACCCACCACCTCTTAAGGTGGCACATCACATATTTGGACAATTTTAACTGTTCAAATTTTTTCCTTATGTACTTATGAAATCTACCTCTTTGCACTTTTTATCCATAGTTCCTAGCTCTGCCCTTGACCAAGCACAACATACTTAACACTTCTTCTAAAAACTTGAAAATAATTTTCATTTGTCTTCTATATTGTTGCTTTTCCAGGTAAAATATTCCCATTTTCTTCAAGATAAAGTTCATGGTGTCCTTCCTAGTGGGCTACAAACTACTTTACGGAAAATAGTACTCTATTGGACAGTGTGGAGGGGCTCATTTAAGAGTTCAGAGAAACTATTGACATTCCTTCCCCCAAAGATGAAGTTATCCAAATATAGACCTGATTTTATAAGGGCAAGGAGCTTGAGTAGAATACATTAAGTTCTCTGGGGTCCTTAATACTTGTCACTTAGCCTAGTGTAAGAAGTGTGTTCATTTGTGATAAAATAGCTAGGGTGAGGGCAGCTAGGTGGTGCAGTGGATAGAGCACTGGCCCTGGATTCAGGAGTACCTGAGTTCAAATCCGGCCTCAGATAATTGACACTGACTAGCTGTGTGACCCTGGGCAAGTCACTTAACCCCAATTGCCTCACCAAAAAAAAATAGCTAGGGTGGACCTTATTCCCAATTTGTCTGTATTTATTTAGCAATATATGTAAAAGAAGTCATGCCTTTGGACATGGCCAAAGATGGTGCAACTTTTAGGGGAACTATTTCTGCTCTCCCCCCTTCCCAACACGAAAACAGAATTCTACTTTGTGGACCAGTCTGCCTGTCACTTTGAGAAAGAGTGATCTGTCTGTTTGTCTCCTTCCCTTCCCTTCCTTCCTCCCCTTTCCCTTCCTCTCATTTTCCTCCCTCCCTCCCCTCTCTTGTCTTCTGAATTAGAGTGTATTATGCTTCTTGCAAGTAGGATATGGGAGTTATCTTATAACATGAATGCTCTAGAATTGATTAAAGCCTTCAATCACCACTATACCACTGAGTCACAACCTCAAGGTCCAGTGAGGTACTATTGGAGGAGGAATAGTGTTTGAGCACATGCACTTACTGGTCCAGTTGGGGGAGGATTGGGCGCAGTGCCCTGTGGTTGTTACATAGGGTGAGGGTAGGAAAGGCAAAAGGCTGCCATAAAGACCCAAACTTAGGGGAGAAAATTGAGTCAGACAAATTGCCAACTCCTAAAGGTAGACTGGAGCCAGATTATAAAGGACTCGAGGCGCTAAATAGAGTTTGTATTTGATCCTGGAGTCACTAGATTTTATTAGTTAATTTATTTAGAAAAAAAGGAGTCACTAGAGTTTATTAAGCAGGAGAGTAGCAGAATCCAATCTGTGCTTTAGGGAAATTATTTGAATAGTTGTGGAGGATGGATTGGAGAAGGGAGGAATTAGAAGCAAGTTGACCAATTGGGATGCTAAGCAATAGCTTAGGTAAGAAATAATAACAGTGGTGTCTGTGGCAGGAGAGAGAAGGGGACAGAAGTGAGTGATGTTATAGAAGTAGAATCAATAAGAAATGGCAAATACCTTATTGGCAACCCTATACAAAGTGAGGGACAGTGAGTATTGTAGGACAGCAATGAGTGACTAGAAAGATAGCGATTCATTCAACATATACTGGGAAAAGACAATGAGTTCTCTTTTAGATATGTTGAGCTAGAGTCACAGCATATCCAATTGAAAATATGCAATATGCTCTTGGTAATGTGGGACTTGAACTCAGGAAAACCCCTAGAATTGGACATACAAATCTGGGATAGTGACTGGAAGACTGATGATTTCCTTGACAGAATTGGGTAATACAAGATTAGATCTCAGGAGAGAGACCAGGACTCAATATTTAAAAGTTGGGAATCATCTGAAAAGGATGGTAACTGAACCCAAGAGATCATCAAGAGAGACAATGTAGAGAAATAAAAAAGGAGGGCTTCAGGCAGAGCTTTATTAGGGGTCAGGACATACATGGTGATCCATTAAAGGAGAATAAAAAGGATCAGACAGACAGGTAGAAGATGAAACCAAGGAAGGAAAGAGAACCCAGGAAGAGGACATGGTTGGCAGCATCTGATGTAGACATTGCAGGGTAGCTGCAGAAGAAGTCAAGTAGAATAAGGACTTAGAAAAGGCTGCAGAATTCTGAGATTTAACAGTTAAGAGACCATTGATAACCACAGAAAGAGCAGCTCCAATTGAGTGGTGCAACTGGAAGCCAGATTGCAAGGGGTTGTGAAGTGAGTGGGAGGTGAGGAAATGGAGTCAATAAATGTAGATGACTTTTCCAGGAGTTTGGCAGTGATCGGGAGAAGAGATATATGACAATAACTTGTGGTCTCACAGGATCAAATGAAGACTTTTTAAAGATGAGGGAGAACTGGAAATATTGTAGATAGCAAGATAGGAGCCAGTGGCTATAGAAAGATTAGGGAGGAGAGAAATAGAGGCAATGATCATCCTGACAAACTCCTGGAGATGTTAGAGCACAAGTAGAGGAGCTGGCCTTGGCAAGGGGAAAGGTCACTTATGTTCCTTAGAGAATGAAGCAAAGGAGACGATGAACATGATAAAATGAGGTTTTGAGGCATGCCAAATGGAGAGAAGAAGGAGTTCAGGATGGATGGCCTCTATTTTTTTCCAGTGAAGTAGTAGCTGAAGATCTGTGCTAAGGATGGGCGGTGTGTGTGGAAGGGTAATCATGTACTAATAAACATTTAACAATTGGTTCTATGGAAGGAAACAATCTATATACATTATTAATTTTTTCTCCATCAATTTTTAAATACAGACAATCAATAAAACAGTAAGTCAAGCCCAATTTGTAGCATTTTCCAATTTCTAAGGGTTACAAGCTCACACCGAAAATCTAACAATTGGCTCTTGAGAGCCAGTATAAGTAGACTCCAGCACATCTCTAAGAAAGGAGGAAGAAAGCAGCTGGCATACAGGGCTTGAGGAGAGAAGAGAAAGTTTGGAATAGCTGCTTTGGAGAGTGTGATAGAGAGTCAATCAGGAAAAAATAAAATTATTGCCACTAAGCAGAGGGCTGAGATTAGACAAATTTATAGTGGAACCAGTCATCACTGTTATGTGACTTCTAATGGCATTCAGTAGCATGTGAGTAAGGGCAAAGAAGGCAGGTGGTAGGAATAAGCAAGGGTTGAGATTTGGCTTTGCATGAATGACAGTATAAAAATAGGGCAAGTGATTGGAGGGTAGAGAATCAAATGAAGTTGAATTGCTTAACCATATGGTAAAGATTTCAAAGGGAGCATAGTGAGATCAGCATAGTGCTTATGAACCAGGAGAACAGGGACAAAAGATAGGTTTAGGAGGGGAGAGAAAGACAGAGAGAGTGAGGGACAGCAAATAACTAACATTAATCTGGCTTGATTTATTGCTAATGAACTCATAGTGGCTCATAGAGGTCACATTTGCTTTTATAAAGGCTCCTCAGCCATCTCATAAATAAGATATTCTGGTATTTTTCAAGTAATTGAATTCAAGTTGATTAGACTATTCATCAATCAATAAATACTCAATAAACATTTATCAAATATATAATGGGATATCAAAAGAGACTAGAAACAGTTTCTGCCTTCAAGGAACTTACAATCTAATGGAGGAGCCTATATTTGAAAAGTTTACCTTTCTCCTGCTTTTGATAATTGGGTATGGGAGGGCAATGCTGTACTAGTAAATATTTAATAACTGGCTCTCTGGGGGAAAATGTAGATAAGACACATTTAAAGGTTCAACCTGTTATTAATATTTTCACCACCACTTGTTTATTGTTATGTGTTTATTTATTTAGAATTTTCTCCCACCTTACATGTAAAAACAAATTGTAATATCAGTTTTTAAAACTTTGTGTTCTAAATTTTCATCCTTCCTCCCCAGTCCCCTCTTAAGTACTCAAACAATTCAATATGTTTTACATGTACAGTAAGTCAAACACGTGTCTGTAGTCTTGTAGCACTTCTCCTATTTTCCATGGTTTTTCTAAGATCATCAATAGTGACCCAGTAGTCACATTCACAGTTTATTTAAAAGAAAAAATATAACATTCGGGGATAGAAATCATTCGGGTTTTGTGAATTCGTCTACTAAGATAGTCACCTAACATTTTCTTTCCTATATTGGATTTTTAGTGACCTGTCAGCTACTCCTTATAGTGGATGGAGTGCTAAATTGGGAGTCAGAAAGACCTGAGCATAAACCTCACTTTAGACACCGACCAGCTGTGTAATCCTAAGAAAGTTATTTAACCTCTCTTAGTCTCAATTTGCTTATCTGTAAAATGGGGATAATAACAGCATCTACCTCCCAGGGCTATTGTGAAGATGAAATGAAACAGGATATGTAAAGCAATTAACTTTAAAGTCATATTATAGTGTTAGCTATTTTATTATTTCTAGTCTGGCATGGAGAAGGAGGTAGAACATTGTCACCAACAATTATAGTTTTGCTTTCTTTTTTTCACTCTAATTCAGTAAAATATTTAAAATATATGCATAAGAAACAAAAGGAGAGGATTCGCAAGGGGACATAGAAAACTGAAGGAATGCTGGTGCAACCACATTAAATGTAATGTTTATTAAAATGTATGCACTTCAGGCATGGTTTCATGTAAAATTTTCCATTTTTCTGGTCTTTTTGTGTCTGACAATGTTTATGTTTGTAGACGATTTTCTGGTACATAATTAAAAACTTTTGGAGGGGGATTGGGAAAATGGAGAAAAATGGCATGTGGATTAGACGATTTTAGGTAGAGTAAGGGTCAATGGACAAATTAGCAGAAGGCTGACCAATTCTGAAGAACATGGAATAGCCTAGTTTGACGTTACTATAGCATCCATGAAGGGGAATAGTATGAGATAAATCTAGAAAGGTATGTTGGAGACAGACAATTGAAAGTCTTGAATGCCAGGCTAAGGAATTTGTATTTTAATTTGGGGCTGAAGATTTTTGAGCAGGGGAATGTTATGATCAGATCTATATAGATTTTGATAGAAATGAAGGGAAAGGGAAGTGAATAATCATTTATATGGGGCTTACTATGTGTTAGGCACTATGCTAAATGCTTTACAAATATTATCTCACTTAATCCTCACAATAGCCTTATGAGGTAGAGATTATCCCCACTTTGCAGTTGAGTACACTGAGGCAGACAGAGGTTAAGGACTTGAATAGAGTTACACAGTAAATATCTGAGGCTAGACTGGACATGGATTGGATCTGGGAGATATTGAAAACAGGGTCATTAATTAGGAAGATATACCAGTAGTCTCTGGGAGATGTAAGAAAGGAGGTGGCATTGGAAGAGAGAGATCTTTAATAAAAATTATACTGAAGTGTGTTTTTATAAATATGACGTGGTTTTCAGTTCCCAAAGACAGTTTTGCATCCCTCAATAGAACCCTTCTCTTGTAATGAAGCAAAAGCAAATCATCACCTTGCTCACATATAACAATGTAAACTTTATTCCTCATTGGTAGTTCACCCTCTCACCTATGAAGGTGAAATTATGACAGTAAGAAAAAAATAGAAAAACAAAGAGAAAGAGAAATGTTAGTGGAGTCAGAAGACCTGGATTCAAATCTTGACTTTGATGCTTACTAAGTATGACCTTGGGCAATTCATTTAACTCCTTTGGTCCTCAGTTTCCTCATTTGTAAAATGAATGGGTTAGCCTAGATGGCCCTGGTAGTTCCTTCCAACTCTGGATCTCTTATCCCATGATTGGGAATGTCAAGATAAGGAGTTGAAGATGAGGGTAGGTATTTGTTCTAGAGACCACCCAATATTGCTGGCCATCTGGAGCTGTATGATTGCAAGAGAAACTTGTGGGAAAATGAATATGGAGAATTTTGACCTAGGAAGGAGACTGGGGGCAGGGGTGAGCTGGGAAGGAATTTGGGTTGGAGGACAGGGGCATTGGGGAAGTGTGCCTGTATGCATCATAATAGGAGATTAGGGAGAAATGGTTGACACTCCTTTTGGAAGCTGCTTTTGCTGGGGATCAGCTAAAATATGTGAGCCCACTGGTCACTGGGACCTATATAGACGTGGCCAGTTATGTTTTAGCTCCCTGAGAGGCAATTCTGGTTGTCTCTCTATGTCTCAGTATAATTAGAAGGCCCAGGCATGTTGTGAGTCAATTGTGATTTGAAAACATGCTGAAACACAATGGTGTCAATTGCTGCAGAATGATAGAGGAAGATGAAGACTGAGATGAAGTCATTGAATTTGGCAGTTTGCAGGATTTGATGAGAAGGAAGTCATTCAGCAGAGTGATGGGAATGGAAGCCAGGCTTGTTGGTTACTTTGTTTCTGGGCACAGGCCAAGCCTATCTAAAGGTCTTACATTGACATGTTCATTATTTCTTAAAATTAAGGTCAGCAGCAAAGTGGCAAGATAGTCCAATGAAAAGAGGCATTGGGTTGGAAACAGGAAACTTTATTTTTGTCCGGACTCTACCAATGAAAAAGGATAGGAATTATTTCTCCTCTCCTACCCATAAATTGAAGAATTTAGTATGCACACTGTAAAACCAAATAGCTCAGGGAAGCTTAGGAAAGTTGGCTTGGGAAAGGCTTGAGGTAGGAGGGGTAAGCTTCAAATTGTATTCAATATGTATTGGCTGTTTAATATAATATCCACAATGGGATTTTTGTAAGCCTATTTTGTTCAGAGCAATATTTCAAGAAATCAAAAATGAAAATTGCCCTGCACTCTTATGACTGTGGAGGAGAGAGCAAGGCTGATAACTTCATGCAGCTCCGCCTCACTCAAATCCAATTCACATGCAAATCAAGACATCACACTCATGATATCATCCGGACTCTTCAAGAACAACGGATGAACAACAATGAAGTTTAATACAATGTGATATGACATGACATAACATGGTGTATAACAATTATGATATAACAAAATAATGTCATAATAACAATTGTTAACATTTATGTTACACTTTCATGTTTGCAAAGTGCTTCTTTATAAATATTATCTCGGGGCAGCTAGGTGGCACAGTGGATAGAGCACTGGCCCTGGATTCAGGAGGACCTGAGTTCAAATCCAGCCTCAGACACTTGACACTTACTAGCTGTGTGACCCTGGGCAAGTCACTTAACACCAATTGCCTCACCAAAATAAATAAATAAAAAATAATTTAAAAATATTATCTCATTTGATCCTCACAACCTCATAAAGTGGGCTTGCTGCTCCTTTTCTCACTCTCCCTGATACATAAGGTCCAGAAGAGAAATATTGCCCCTTGCTCCCCAATGTCACTCTCAAACCTCCCTTTTGCCATTATCTCACAGCTCTTTCATTTCCCAGGTGGGGAGCCCAGCTTTCACAGATGCTACTTTCTATTTTCTAGATCAGACAAACAGGGCCCTGCATACTGAATGACTTTACCTCTATAAAGCTTTGATTTATATAATGGTTTTATTTTCAAAGCACATTCATATCTCTTATCTCTCTATCTTCAATATTCTTGTAAGGTGAAGAGAGATAGACATTATTATTATTATTATTATCATCATCCTCATCATTTTACAGATGAGGTCAAGGTTACACACTCAGGGAGAAATGGATCCCAGCCTTCAGTCCCAGGCTTCTGGCTTTAATCCAGGGCTTTGTTCATTAGGCCACCCTTCCTTGGCTCCAGTCCCTTGAAATTGCCTGTGTTGTTCCCACTTCCCAGGTGGAAACCTAGCTTTTATAGCACTACCTAGCTATTTCCATCTGTAAGCCTAGGCTTGCCTGAAAGTTCATTATATATCCCAAACTGAACTACTCTTTTCTCCAAAATATGTTCTTCATGTTTTGTTCATGGTGTTCTTATTCTTCCAGTCACCCAGGCTAGAAACCTTAGAATCATCTTTGACTCTTCCGTTTGCCTACTATCCAAGCCTTGGAATTCCAACACTCCTGTTTTGGGTTGGTTGAGGTAGGTTAAAGTCAGAAGTGACAAGAGGTGAGGAGGTTGAGTAATAAAGATCCCATGGTGATAGAAGAGATTGGGGGTTGGAATGGAGAAGAAGACTATGATTCACATGCTGAACTTACTTGAAGTGACCTGGAGGTTCACTGAATACAGCAACAAGAATCTGGACATGACGCAGTGATTTATAGAGGAAGAATGAATGATGATAGTAGAGGGAGGGTTTGAAAGTGATATTAGGCAGCAAGGATTATATTAATTCTTTCTTTCAGTTCTGTGTCAGAAGTTTTGAGATGAGGGGCAAGCAGTGTTGGACAGTGTGCCAAAAGATATTGCATCTCCAACAGAAAACTAGATTTTAATAAGCAAGATGGGAGGAAGGTGAGAGGAAGATCTCCAGGATGCAGGGAGTTTGCTAGCAATAGAGGAAGGGTCCAGAGGACACAGAATAGGAGAGAACATTGACTGGGCAGAGCTAGTTCTGAATTTGCTATGGTGGGAGCTGGGTTTGGGTAGTGTTTACTGCCATACATTGCCTTTGGCACAGCTCCCTATTACTGACACCAAGTGTGTTAGGCAAACGTCAGGACTTTAGTTCATTGGCTTCACTCATGAGCAACAGAGTAAGCAGGACTTTGGAGAGGAGTGGGAAAGCCATAGGAACTAGATTGGGGTTATGGTAGAAGGCAACTCAGTTCAGAACGCAATGAAAGAACAGATAGTCTGTGGTTTCTACTCTGTTGAAGAAAGGAAGCAAGATGCCTATGAGGCAGTGAAGTATTATAGTGGATTGAGCACTTGACTTTGAATTAGGAAGACTTGAATTCAAATCCAGCCTCAGACACTTGTTAGCTATGTGACCTTAGGTAAATCATTTAACTTCTATTTGCCTCAGTTTCTTCAACTGTAAAATGGGGATAATGATAGCACCCACTTCCTAGGGTTATTGTGAGAACCAATGTGCTTAGCAGTGCCTGGAACATAATAGCTGCTTAATAAATATTTATTCCCATATTAGACAAAGCATCTTCCCCAGAAGTTGGTACCTGGGGCACAGTCCAGGTTGCTTTATGCTCTTTCTGGCTCTGCTTCTTTGCCAAATCCTATCAATTTTATTTCCCAGCATTCTTACATCTGTCCTTTTTATTCCCTTTGCCACCACCCTAGTTTTTCTTGCCTGGACTATTTCAGTAGTTCATAGACTCCCTGATCTTCCTTCCTTCAGTCTTTCAACGTTATAATCTCAGATTAATCTTCCTAAAGAATAGTGCCGATCAATTTTTTTTTCCTTTTTTAAAAACATTTGAGTGACTCTCCATTTTGACAGGATAATGTTCATGCTCCTTACACAGATGTTCAAGGATCTTTGTTATCTGATTCAAACCTATTTCTAAAACTATCCCACCCTTAGGTGTCTGGCACGCCATCCCAACTGAATTACTTGATGTTCCAAATACAATGAAAACACTTTTCTGCCTCTGTGACTTTGTTCATGCTCATGCCCTCCATAACTATTTCTACCTCTTAAGATTTTCTCTATTCTTCCAGTACCAACTCAGACATAAAATACTTTTGACCTCCATCCCCAGCACTGCTCTTAAGAGCTTCCACAGAACATTGCACCTATCTTATGCTACATTAATCATACTTTAATTTGATTCTACATACACATTATGATATGTGTATATATGTATACATGCATATAGATTCAATTAATCTGACATTTATTTAACAAGTGATGGGGATGCATAACCAAAAATGAAACCAATTCCTATCTTCAAAGAGGTGGTATTCTACTGTGTCTTCTTTCCCCTATTAGACTAAATTTCTTAAGGTCAGTAATTACATCTTCTCCACCTTTGTATTGGTGCCAGTGTCTTGCACATAATAAAGGTTCAGTAATTTTTCTTTAATGAATGGAGAGGAATATCCTTCTTGCAGGGGAAAATCTAGGCCATTTACATTTAGTCTAGTTTAGCCACTGGATAATGCTTCCTTATTCCTTCTGTGGAGATACAGGGTTTGTTGACAGACTTTTGTTAAGTCAGACATGATTACTTCATTCACTTTCCTTTTCTGTTTTAAGAAACAATTTCAATGTGTTCTGAAGCATTCAGTGGAGCTTTATCCAGTTGATGCTGAAATGAGAATCTAGCCCACAAGGAGCTGCATTGCACTGCAGTAAGATTTGTGCTCTGTATTCTAACTTGCACAGGAAATGGTGATGAAATCACCTTACTATTTTGGTCATCTTTTATTAATCTGAAGCATAATCCTTGCAAAGAGATTTCCCAGCACAAAAGCCTAAAAGCAAGTTTGTATGTGCCGAAATATAGTCTTGATTAGTCCAAGACATTAATAAAACTTGATTTATTCCATTTGTCAAATGAGAGATGAAGTATGCAGGAGCTGAGAAATTGCCTCCCATATTTTAGCTACAAATGAGTTATAAAACTTTAAATCCTGTGTGATTATTCTTTTCTGAACCCGTATCTTTTGAAATTACATATCATCTGTACTGATTTTTTCTGTATTATTAAACAGAAGAATGTTCATTTGGGCAACCAAGTCCATATCAACTCAGAGAAAAGAAAATAAACTACAAAATGTGTAAGTCTTATGTAGCAGCAAAGGAAACATTGACTTTGTAGGCTTGGCTGGGGGGCTTATGGGTGGTAGAAGAATGGAACATACTTTGTTTCATTTTTGGCTTCATTATCTTTGCATTGTGGCCCAGGTTTATTAACTTATTTCTCGATGCCCTCTGTAATATAAGGCAAAACAGTCATTTCTCATTTTGTCATGTTACAAGCCCCTTCTCTGACTGCCACTGGCAAGAAGAACTTTCTTAGTAATTTTTTTTAATCCTAGGATTTAGAGCTAGAAGTGGTTTTAGAAATTCATCTAAGCCAACCCTTCTTGTTAGGGAGTCAGTACTCCTCATAAGAAAACAGCTAGATGCCACAGTGGATCTAGTGCTGGGCCTACAGTCAGGAAGACTCATCTTTCTGGGTTCAAATCTGGCCTCAGACATTTACTAGCTATGTGACCCTGGGTAAGCCACTTTACCCTGCTTGCTTCAGTTTCCTCATATATAAAATGAGCTGGAGAAGGGAATAGTGAACTACTCCACTATCTTTATCAAATGTGACCAAATGGGGTCACAAAGAGTCAGACAGAACTGAAACAACTGAACAACAATCACAGAAATCCTGATAATCAGATATTCATTGAGTGCTGTTTAGTTACTCTCTTTCTAATCCATCTTCTACTCAGCAGCCTATTAATACTCCTTAAACTTACTATGTTTCTCCCCTGATCAAGAAGCTCCAGAGGTTCTGGGCTACATTTTAGTTAAGTGGATCAATTTAATCTTCCCATAAATGATATTCCATATTCTTTTTTTTTTTTTTTTGGTGAGGCAATTGGGGTTAAGTGACTTGCCCAGGGTCACACAGCAAGTAAGTGTCAAGTGTCTGATTCCATATCCTTCTTATGTGTCTTTACATAGTCTAGCCACATTCTTTTTATTTTCTTTGCAGGCAATGGGGATTAAGTGACTTGCCCAGGGTCACACAGCCAGCAAGTGTCAAGTGTCTGAGGCCGGATTTGAACTCAGGTACTCCTGAATCCAGAGCTGGTGCTTTAATCACTGCACCATCTAGCTGCCCCCAGCTCCATTCTTAGAAAGCATCTCCTCCTCAATTCTATTTCCTTGGTGAACTCAAGGTCACTTCCATGTGACCAAGGGAGGATTTCTATGACTAAATGATAATTTAGATTTACAACTAGAAATAAAGGTCCTTAGAAGTCATTTAATCTAATACTGTCATTTTATAGATGAGGAATCAGGCACAGAAAGGAGAAATGACTTACCCAAGGTGACACAGGTAGTGACAGAAGCAGGATTTGAACCCAGATTCTCTGATTCCAAAGCCTTTATTCTTTCCATTTGATTCCTCCTATGGAGGAAACTTCTTAGAGCTGAAAGAGACCTTAGTGTCTATGTAATTTAGCCTTCACATTTTATGTCAATGGAATAGGTCTAGAGATTTTTGACTTATCCTAGGTCACATAGGCAGTAAGCCACAGAACTGTGATTTGAACTCAGGTCCTCTGACTTCAAATCTAGCCCTCTTTCCATTACACTTCTCAACATACTAAAAACAGTTCAGCTATATTATAAGTGGGAATGACTTTTGTGGGACAGTCTAAGACTGCAACCACTATTTATAATGTTGCTTCCAAGGGAAAATATGTCCCAAATTACAAATAAATTTTTGGATCTAACCTATTTTTGAGCTGGAAACTGATGAAAGAAAAGACAACTAAAATACAATGAAGTAAATGATGTGTGCTAAATGAACAGCTGAGACCAAAAAAAATATAAGACAAGCTTAGCATGACTATCACCCTTAAAGACTATACTGCCTTTGTAGATATAGCTTTACTTGTTTAGGATAAAATATCATGTTGTCAATTCAAGGTGCCATGCATTTCCTTTTATGAAAAAACAAAATGTTCTGCCTTGCTTCTTCAGTAAACAAGACAAGTTATTTTACCTCCCCACACTCCCTCCCTCTCCACCATATTTCACCATGGCAGCTGTCCCTCTGCAAAATAGAACAGGAATAGTCTGGAAGTAATAAAAACAAGGTATGCTGTTTGTCAGAAATAGTGGCTCCAGCCTTAATATACCAGCTAGTCTTTCTATGTGTATACCATCAAAAGGCTTGCTCACTGCACATATGTCTTCTCAGCCTGTCTTGGACTATGGAAAACTACTGTCAGTAATATCATCTTCTATCCAATATAAAAGGCGTAACTCACATGCATTAATGAGTTATGCCCTTATGTTGAAATAGTACTATTTTTTAAAATCATTAAAGTACTTTATTTCCCAGTTATATATAAAATATAGTTTTCAACATTTGTTTTTATAAATTTTTAGTTCCAATTTTTTTCCCTCTTTTCTTTCACTCCCCCCTCCCCAAGACAGAAAGCAATCTGATATAGGTTATATAAGTACAATCATGGAGGTGGAGGCAAGGTGGCAGAGGAAAGGCATTAAACACTCAGAGCTCCTGACATAATTATTACAAAAAACTCCAAACAAAACTTTGGAGCAACAGAACCCACAAAAAGACAGGCTAAGATTATTTTCCAGCCAAAGATGGCTTAGAAGTTTGGCAGGAGGGGGTGCTGGGCTGGAAGTAGAGTCCAAGCCCACAATCGTGCTGACACAGATCTAGCCCTAGGCAGGCTGTGCCAGAGAAACTTACTCCTGAGCCTCCAAATCAACTGCAGTGCCAGTGTCTTCTGAAATTAAGCTCATAGTCTGGTGAGAGGGCTGAACAACTGGCCAGAAGGGAAAATACAGGGGTGTCTGCAGGATATGAGGAGGAATTCAGCTGTCCTACCCCAGCAGGGAACCACGAAGAAATCTTGAGTGGTGGAGGCTATAAAAAAATATTATTAACTATAACTGTTTTGACTCGGCCATACCATTTCCTTAGTCCTCCCCAACTGTCTAACTACCCTGGTATATAAAAGGCCTCTCTCCTTGGGAACCCTAGGGCCAAGCCTGCACACACGTCAAGCTAATTGGTTAGCTGCCCTAGGGCTGTGGCCAGGGTCTCAGGGGAGCCCTGCCTGGTGCTCTGGGAGGTGGGGGCTGGGCGAAGGAAGCTCCAGCATCCCTGAGGCCTCCTGTGCATATACCCGCTGAGCAGAGCCTCCACATGGGCCATGCCAGGGGCCAGCCAGGGCGAGCCTGGGACCTCAGGGTGGAGGGAGCTGGGGCTTTTCCCAGCCGACCAGTCCAGCTGGCTGCCCCCCTCCCCTCCCCGCCCCCTGCCCCCCGCCAAGGTTCCAAGGTTCTAAAGTGGAGGGGGAGGGGCGCCAGTCCATCTCACACAGAGAAAAATCCTGAGAGCCTGTTTGGGGACAATTTTAGCTGCCTACAAAGTCCAGGTAGGAGAGGGGTGTAGGCTCATTGGAGCTAATAACCACAGCAAACAAAATTTTGTTGCCTGGCTAATTAGCAAGTTGGCCTGGGGTTATTTACAGACTAGAACATAGGTCAGGTGAGTGAAGAAACTTCCCCTCCTTGAAAGGTATCACCTGGGAACCCCCCACCCCAAGGCTTGGGGCAGTATAGCCTGGAAGCAGGGCCCCACGTTGGGAAGGAGTTGGGAGTCAAGTAAAAGATGGGCAAGATGAGCAAGCAGAGAAAATTGTGAACCATAGAAACTTTCTTTGGTGACAGGGAGGATTGAGGTGCACCCTCAGGGGAGGATGGTACTTACTTTGCTGGGCTATTGTGGAAAAAAAAATCTTTGTCAAGTTTAAGGTACTATATAAAAGTTATCTATTACTGTTTTTTCAATAATCAACCTCATGGGTTCATTGTAAGGAAATTTCTCTTTAAAGTACTATATAAATGTAGTTTATGATAAAAAAAATGATGAGCAGGATACTATCAGAAAGACCTGGAGAGACCTGCATGAGGTGATGCAAAGTGAAATCTACTGTATACAAAATAACAGTAATATTGTGAGATGATCTTCTGTGAATGACTCAGTCATTTTCAGCAACGCAATGATCTAAGACAACTCTGAAGGTCTTATGAAAAATGCAATCCATCTACAGAGAGAGAGAGAACTGATGACATTTGAATACATATTGAAACATAATTTTGTTAGTTACATTATCAGAAACAAAAAAAAATGATGAGCAGGATGCTATCAGACCAACCTGTAAAAACCTACATGAACTGATGCAATGTACTGTATACAAAATAACAGCAATAGTGTAAAATGATCTGCTGTTAATGACTTGGTTATTTTCAGCAATGCAATAATCCAAGATAACTGAAAGATTTATGAAAATTGCAATCCATCTACAGAGAAAGAACTGATGGTATCTGAAAACAGATCAAAGCATATTTTTGATGGTTCCTTAATCTGAAGGGTTTTTTTGTCTGTTTTCTCTCAGAATCTGGCTAATGTGGAGATGTTTTGCATGACTACTCATGTATAACTTATATTGAATAGCTTGAGTTCTTGGGGAGAGGAATGGGGAGGGAGAGAGGAAGAGAAGTTGGAACAAAAAGTTTTAAAAAGTTGATGTAAAATTTTGTTTTTCCATGTAATTTGGAAAAACAAAATTCTAAATAAACAAAAAATGAAAAATGAAAAATATATGTATAATCACATTAAACATTTCTGCATAAGTCATGTTGTAAGAGAAGAATCAGAACAAAAGGGAAAAACCTCAAAAAAGAACAAAAACAAAAACAAAAGTAGAAACAGTATGGTTCAATCTGCATTCATAATGTACTTTTTTTTTCTGGATGTGGAGAACATTTTCCATCAAGAGTTCTTTGGAACTGTCTTGGTATTGCTGAGAAGAGCTAAGTCTATCACAGTTGATCATCACACAATGTTGCTGTTACCATGTAGTGTTCTCCTGGTTCTGCTCACTTCACTCAGCATCAATCCACTTGTCTTTCTAGAATCTGCCTGCTCATCATTTCTTACAGCACAACAGTATTTCATGACATTCATATACCACAACTTGTTCAGCTATTCCCCAATTGATGAACATTCCCTCAATTTCCAATTCTTTGCCACCACAAAGAGAGCTTCTATAAATATTTTTTGTACATGTGGGTCCTTTTTCCTTTTTTATGATCTCTTTGGGATACAGACCTAGTAGTGGTATTACTGGGTCAAAGGGTACATACAATCCCATAGCCCTTTGGGTGTAGCTCCAAATTGCTCTCCAGGATGGTTGGATCAGTTCACAACTCCACCAACAATGGATCATTGTTTGAAATAGTACTATTTAACACCCTCTCTCATCTCACTTTCCCAAACCCTATTCATATTTGTAGAATGGGTCCACAGAGGTAAGTTGACTACTTCTTTCAGGGCTCAATCATCAAGTAACTCTGAGGGCTGGGGCTAGTATTATCATTCATGAACCCCCATCCAGTATGATCCTTCCCCCCATATCAATCAACTGGTTGAAATCAGTTAGCTTTTACAGGAGCATATTTACAGAAAAGATAGAGGAAAGAGAGATAGCCTATGAAGCATCACTTGGTCTGTAGTGTTTCCTCACTCCTAACCTTACACTGTCAGATTATTCTTCCTAACACTCAGAAACCTTCAATGTTTTCCAGTTGCTATCAGGATAAGGTCCTTAGCCTGACAGTCTAGGCTGTCTATGATCTATCTTTAACCTACTCTCAAATTTACTTACTTACTTACTTACAAGTACCCTTCAAACTGAACTATTCATTGTTCAAGAATATCTCCTTTATTATTTCCAAAGCTTTTATCATGCCATTTTTTGTAGGTAAAAAAAATGTGCTCCTATTAATCTTTAAGATCCAGCTTAAAAACTGCCTTCTCCATTAAACTTCTCCTAATTCTATAACACCATGCATAACTAAAAAAAAAATTTCTCCTTTCAACTCATGTAGTATTTTATATTTTTGGTATGTATTTAGCACCTATTTTACAATGTTAATTTGTGTGTGTTTTTTATCTCTCCTGGTAAGTGCCTTGAGGCCAACATCCTATCATTCATCATTGTATATTTACCATTACCTTCCTTGTAGCAGATGCTTGATTATATATATATATATATATATATATATATATATATATATATATTCAGTGAATGAATCATGGCTTGACATAGAGTGCTTGCATTTGACAGTCAGGTGGGGTCCTGACCTGCTTGTCAGGGTATATTTCCTAAGTTTCTAAGTATGAGTAAAAGCCAACAGTAGTGTAATAAGCTCCAGAAGATGATATTTTTTGGTTGTTTTTCCCCTAAGGCTCTAGACTGTTCCAAATAATTTTGTCTACCTCTAGAAAGAACCTCTTTGGTAGTTGAAATAGTCATAGAAATACTCTTGTAGTAGCAAAGAATTGGAAGGAAATAAAATAGATGCCAATTGATAGAAGAATGGTTATTCAAATTATGGTATATGAATGCAGTAGAATTTTACTAGCAGTAAGAAATGATGAATGTGAAGAATTCCAAGAAACAAAAAAAGATTTATATGAACTGACTCAGAGTGAAGAAAACAGAACACAATCACTAGGACAATTAAATACAAAGGATAATAAAACAAAACTGAATAGTGTGTAATCATAATGACCATTCTTAGTATTAGAGAAAAACTGAAAAAAATACATCTCCCTCTCTTCTTTGCAGAGATGGGGTAAACATAGTGTAAAATATTGTATATATTGTCAGACATGTTAATTTATTGATGAGGTTTTTTTTCTGGTGTTTTTTCTATTTCTTTTCTATTTCTTTTTTTTAACATTTGTTTCAAGGGAGGCATCTCTATAGTGGGAGGTAGAGAGAGATACTCAGAAATGAATATGATATAAAAACAAAAGTCATCAATATTTTTTCAAAGACAACATTGTTTTCTCTCCTTGAAAAAATGATCTGAGCCTATTTATTGTTCCACCAGTACCTCTTGCAGTTTATATATGATTCTAACAGTGTATTTTTCTTGTATCCCACAAATTATGCAGAGAATATATGAGTGTAGTAGCAAAAAAAAAAAAAGAAATTTCACATTTCCCCCAAGCAAGGGAAATGGCTTAGATATTCATTACAATGGTCCCATAAATATTAATATTTCTTTTTTCTTCTTTTAAAAATATTAATATTTCTTAAAATAAGGGTGACTATTCCTTGAAATTAAGCTAAAACCATTCTCAGTGGTGCTGTGTTCCAGTTAATCCCATAAGATAGCTTTTTAGTTTCAATTAATTCATCTTGGGAGATGTTTTGAGAATTGAATTTTTCTTAAACAGAAATCTACTCCTAATACTTCATATAAGCAAATTAGAGTTATCACCTTCCCATTCAGCTTCTTGAAAAAGGGATCATTTAGTCCATTCGCCCAGGGAAATGGTTATTGTGATTTGATGGAATGTCACTCCCTGTAGAATTTTCACATTTGATGTAGCTGATTACTTCATTAATAGGAGTGCTCTATTAAGATTCCTAGCTTCTGCTCAAACAACAATGAAACTTGCCATAGCCAATTAGCCTCATTTTTGCTGAAGTAGTCCTTAACTAAGCTAGGTGAAATTTGTAAATATCTCAAGTTGAAAATTGAGCTTCATGGCATACATTCATGAATAGGAGATATTCCTTTCGTAAGAGAATAGTTTTAAAATCTTTAACTTTAACCTTCCTGAAACTTCCTTTAAAAAAGAAGCAATTCAGGGGCAGCTAAGTGGTGCAGTGGATAAAGCACCAATCCTAGATTTAGGAGGACCTGATTTCAAATTCGACCTTAGACACTTTACACTTACTAGCTGTGTGATCCTGGGCAAGTCACTTAACCCTCATTGTCCCACAAAAAAAAAAAAAGCAATTGGTAACTCATTGAGAATGTCATTAATGTTCAGTGGCCCATGATACCCTTACTGAACTTTTGATTAAGTGTGACTCTGTGTAAGATACAGCTGTTACCCTGTTAAGTGGGAACACCTTAGATGCAACTAGAAAGATGGATATATTTCTTTTCTACCTTCAATTGACTTCATGAGAAGCTTAACAGTCAGACAAGACTCATCTGGATTATGAACACACTGAGGTTTGACTATTGCATGACATATTGTGGATATAAAACTAATTTGAAATATCTTTGTGTGAATGTGTTTTAGGATACAGGGAGGGTTTCTCCATAGAGGGGAGGAAAATGGTATTGACTGTTTCTGGGCTCCCATATTAGTCTTTGAATTTATGTATGTGTGAAGCATGAAATTAATGCTGCCCCCTTTTATCATATATATTATTGGCCTGAGTGTTACATAGGATCTAGGAGCCCTTTTATACATATTTTTTCTTGACACCAAAATATCAGTCCTCATCTTCCCAGGGGAAACCTTAGGAGAACAAACTAAAGAGTGATTTGTAGAAAATCCTGCCTAAGACTATGCAAATCCTGAGTTAATGAAAGTAAAATTTGGGGGCAGTTAAGTGGCTCAGTGGACAAAGTCAGGAGGACCTGAGTTCAAATCCAACCTCATACACTTGACACTTACTAGCTGTGTGACCCTGGACAAGTCACTTAACCCCCATTGCCCTGCAAAAAAAAAAAAAGAAAAAAGAAAAAAAAAAGAAAGTAAAATTTTCCCTAAGAATGCATATATCCTAAGGTGGGGTTCTGGGCCATTGGTTACACTTCAATGTTTTTTTGAGGATTGACTGATCAGCTGAGGAACTGTTCCTTCTCTGAAGTCTTTCCTTATCCCTCAAGTTTCAGAAACTTTCTCCCTTTTCAAATTATCTTGAATTATTCTTATTTTTGTATCTATTGCATCTTCTTGGTAGAGCATAAAATCTTTGAGATCAGGGATTGTTTTGTTTTCATCTTTGTATTTGCAATGCCTAGCCAATGGACCAACACAGGGTAGGTAACTGCTAAATATTAGTTGAATGAAAGATGCATTCCTGGTAAGTTGTATATAAAATTTCACTTTATGCTGCTATGTTGTGTTATTGCAGAGTTGTTTTTGCTTCACTTTTGACTGATCTTCATTTGCCAGAATATGAATATATGTAGTGTGTTGTGAAAATCTTTAGTGGACAATATATGGAAAGATAATGGTGAAAGAAGATATGGAGGGATTGTTCTCTGTACCAAAAAAATAAAGAGATTTCGACCAATGAAGTCATGGGTGCACTTTAAGTAGCTTCAATCATTATTGTCTTGTAACAAATTTGCTTGAAGTTTCTCTAACTCTCTACAAAGAACCACAGTTAAAAGTGTTGATTATCTATAAACAAGCACTAAATCAACCAAATCAAGATGCTATTCTATTTTAAATTAAAAATAGTAGTAATAACATCCACTATGGGGATTTAATTAACTACACCTTGTTACAACAATTATCTCAGTTTTTAGTTCAGGGGCAATATAATGAATCTCAAGCCCACATAATACCTCTCTCTATTTTATGAAGTTTACATTAGAGGAGAAGTTATTGATACAGTCACAGTAGCTCATAGCCTCTAGTTAGGAAAATTTCCAACATTTAGACAGATATGTGACTCTCTGCCCTAATTTATTTTTTTGTTTATCTATCTAACCCATAGTTTCTTTATGTTTAAGGCAAAAATCAAGATGTAGGAAACATTTAGGAAAAAGAAGTGAGTAAGTAGAATATTGTAGTCAGTTATTAGACAGTAACAGGAAAGGAAAATAGAAGTGAAAGAAGACTTTTTTCTTTGAAATTTCCCTCATTTCCTGAAGAGGTGGATACAACTGGTAGCTCCAGCCTGAGTCTTTCAGATGCCTGTAAGGGCCCAGTAGCCCTCAATTTCTTTCTTCTCTGCTACAGCTCACCCCTCCCATTGCTCTCTTTCTCTTCTTCTTTCACATTCTCCTTTCATTTCTCTCACCTGTTGCCCTTGTGGAGATGCTTCATTTTGACTTAACTTTTAAAGCCCTGGATGGGGCTAGAGATGGAAATAAACTATAGATTAAATGATTCTGTTAGGACCATGGGAAAGTTATTTAAGAACTATTGGAATCATACCTGACAGAAAGGTGGATTTTGGAGTTTCATATAATAAATTAGAGATGGGTTACTGCTTAGGAGAGGGGTTTGATTTGAAGCATGAGAAACAGAGCATAGGAGAAGATGAGATGAAGTTAGAAGGAGGAGAGGAAGCTGAGCGCAGGAAAGGCTGGGGACAGAAGATAGACTTCAGAAATTGACAGGCACTAAGCTGACTGTCAGGTTCTATAGCTCTTTTGCTGGGAGCTGTACAGATTGGAAAAGAGGCATTGCTTTTTTGAGAGAATAATGAATGGCTGGCGAAAGGCTGACTCAGCTGAGAGAGCCAAATGAAGTCAGATAAGCTGTGAAACTATTAGAGTCTGATTTTAGGAGAGCTGAATGCTGCTGTTATTTGGAGGGCCATCTGGATTTATATTGCATCAAGTCTCCATCTCCATCTATATTACCTTAAATTTAAAACCCTTTATAAAGAGTTGGGAACCTATTAGGGATCCTTATGTTTCCCTTTACTGACCTCTGTAACCTGAAAGTTTGTAAAGTAAGGGAAGAGATAGGCATTGTAGTTCTTTTGAGCTATTCTGATATATGTTTTCCTATTCATAGTAATGTATGTTCATTTTAGTCTATTTTACAACATGTATACTCTCTTTGGAGTGAGGGAATAGCAAGTAGATAAATTTTACTAGGGATCTGTTGTCCTTATTTTAAAGGTGAAAAAAATGAACTAATCCTATCTGAAAAATTTATATAACTGGACTTATATGAAAAATTATGATTATAAGAAAAATTATAACTTTAGAAAAATTATAATTTGGACTGTAAGTCCCATCTGGGGTGCCATTCAAATGTAAAATATTTTAGCTAAGTAGCTGGGCCCTAATTTGACTGGGGAGGGGGGGGGCTAATCTATTTGGGGACTTAATCTTGGGGGCTTCTGACTGACTGGCTATCTGACTGCTATTAATATAATATGGGCCATTTAAAAAATTTCTCTACACTGCCCACTCCCAAATTGATAAACAAAAGATTAAGAAGCCTCTTAACTAAATAATCAAAGCAGAATTTATTTATAAAAATCAATGTAAATAATAAGGGTTAAGAAATGCAAATTATACAACCTGTCTGCTTTTAATAAAATAAGGGCCATTACTTCCTCTTGCTGGAGGGTATGCTGCTTTGACCAGTTAGCCTCCAGTTTTCTCCAACTTTCATTCTTTTTCTCCTTCACTCCACCTTCCCTGTGCTTTCACTGCTCAGCTCCTTTCTTCTAACTCCAAGCCCCTTTCACTTTGTCGACCCCCCCCATACCGTCTAACTTTCCTCTCTACTGTCGCGCTGAACCCCTGCATCTCACAGACCTCCTTGAGTTTTCCTAGTCCTCTGGTGTCCTTTTTCCTTGCTCTTACCTTTTTCTCTGTCTCTGTCAGCCCCTCTCTTTACATAGCCTCAGTCTCCTTAGTGTCCTTGTAGCAGTCTCCCTTCTGTTGGTCCTCTCCTGCCCTGTCTCCTTAATCTTCTGGCCTCCTGTACCATCTCTAACTCCCTGGTATATATCTTCCTTTTATCCCCTCAAACCTTGGGCTCCCTGCGCCCCCGCACACACCAAGCTAATCAGCAGGCTGTGCTAGGGCTGCAGCCAGGGATGCTTGAGGGGCCTGTGCCCTCTGCTGCATGCCTGGGATCTCTGCACGGGCTGCACTAGGGCCTGGCAGGACAAGCCTGGGATCTCTGGGGTAGATCCCCCCAGGGTGGTGGCATCCTGTAAAGCCCACAGGGCTTTTTAGCTCAGCTGAAGTGGAGGGGGAGGGGTACCAGCCCCTCTTACACAGAAAAAACCCCTGAGGGCCTAAGGCTTTTTAATCTCAGCCCAAAGGCAAGGTCTCCAAATCAAAATAAATTCCTACAAAGGACATAAAAAGATACAAAATTATTATGCTGATGTATTTTGCTAAAAAGAATGTAACACTTTCTCAGAATCTTGTCAAAGGTGGCCATGTGCTAAAAGAACTTGACACTGTTTCAGCACCCTGAGTGGTAGAGAATCGGTTTTATCCTATACTGTGAAGATCAAAAAGGGAGCAGAGGGGCAGCTAGGTGGCACAGTGGATAAAGCATCAGTCCTGGATTCAGGAGGACTCGAGTTCAAATCCGGCCTCAGACACTTGACACTTACTAACTGTGTGACCCTGGGCAAGTCACTTAACCCCCATTGCCCCACAAAACAAACAAAAAAACCACCAAAAAACAAAGAACAACCCCCACAAACCCAAACCAAAAGGGGAGCAGAAAACAGAGAAATAATTTGCCTAGCAGGTGATAAAAGGAGATTGTTCTCTAAAGAACCCAAGGATATCAAGAAACTTCTGCCATCCCGCTATTAGTTGCCTGAAGTACATGGGTTTTCCCTTCTGGTTTCATGTTTAAGAGTCAATCATATTATTGCATAACTGATTTTGTATAATTGGAATCTACCATAGTGAGGGCTTAAGAGCTATGGTAGGAGTATATTCTTCCCACATTAGGGTTACTCCTAGAGTATTAGAAGAAAATGAATTGTGGTTATATGATCATGACTATGGCCAAACCCTACTCTGGGAATTCCAGAACTTTTAGCATAGGTTGGTTGAGTAATAGGGTACAGGGTGTATATGGGGCTAAAATTCTAGCTATACTATCCAAAATCTAATGAGTGGTTGCCAATAAATTATAAGCTTTAGCAAGAGTATTTAAGTGTTTAAGTATTTATTAAAGAGCATTAGGATTAGAGAGAAAGGTAAAAATCTAACTATTTCTAAAAGACCCCATTATCCTACCCACCATGGTGAGGTCAGGAACCAAAAGAAACAGAACCCCTCTGCCAGCGTCTGCTTCCTACTTTGTGTCCTCCTCCCAGAAATGGGAGGCTCCTCAAGTTGATTGGCTGGTAGCCTTGATAGACAGTACCCACAAGCAAATGTCACTTCCTGATGCCAAGGACCTTGACCTTATGGCTTGCCCTCAGAGGCCTTCTCCTCATGGTGGAGCTTTTCTACAGTAAGTCTCCAGCAGGTGGCATCATTCCAATCACTACAGGTGCCAAGTCAGGTGCTACACCTGAACTATATTTGAAGAGATCTGTGATGACTTCGTTAGTGTGGGTAGTTCCTCCAAAGGTTTAAATGACAGCTCATCCTATATCTTCTCATTCTGTACATTTCTTGTGCATAACCCTTCCATAAAATTTTCACATGGAAGGATGCCATATGTTGGAGGCCATCCTCATGGCATTATGTCTTTCAATATATCATGGATTGCAGTTCAACACATGAGGTATCCTTCAGTTTGCTTTTTCTTTTTTTTCTTTTGGTTTTGTTGGGCAATGAGGGTTAAGTGACTTGCCCAGGGTCACGCAGCTAGTTAAGTGTCAAGTGTCTGAGGCAGGATTTGAACTCAGGTCCTCCTGAATCCAGAGCTGGTGCTTTATGCACTATGCCACCTAGCTGCCCCCTTCAGTTTGCTTTTGCTACATTAGCATCCCAATTCTTTTTCTAGTCATACATATTGTAAATGATTTTTGTCAAATTTTGCATACTAAATTATAATTAATAATATGCTATAGCATACATATCCACTCTGAATCTCACTATTACACCTTGAATCTCTTGTGAGCTGTATATTTTGGCCATTAGCTAGTCACATAACTATGTGTGCCTCCCTTCTTCACCTAGAAATGAGGGGTTGGGCCAGATGATATCTGAAGCAACTTTTAGCTCTAAATATATGATTCTTTGACTGGTCAGATTGTGTTGTTTGAAGCCATAGAGTATTACCTGCAGAATATTCCAGTAAAAAAGATGGGCTTTGGAGGCAATAAGCAGATTGACATAATTGAAAATCATGTACAATTTCTCAAATGTTATACAACCTGCTGTTTTCTCTTATTCAGTCCTAGGCTCAGTTTGTTGTTTAGTTGTAGCATCAATCAATTAATCAATCAAGAAATACTTATTAAGCCCTTACTTTATGCCAGCCATCTGTATAGGGAATACAGATACAAAAGCATGTCAGTGCCTGTCCTCAAGGAGCTTACATTCCATTGCCCCCTTCTATCATATTGACTACCATTGAGGGACTAATCCAAAGGTCTGCCCTTCCAACTGCATTCTATAATCTATATGGCATCCACTTGGTTTTTCCCATCTGGTTAACTAGACTCATCTTCCTTAAGATCTCATTGTGCTCCCAGTGATCTGGGGGGCATGATGCAATGAATAAAATTAAAATACCAATACAAATTCAAAATTTATAAACATTTGTCTTAAATGTGAATCAGCACCATGCCATCTACAAATGGGAGCATCTGGAGAACCACATAAAGATTTCTTCTTCCATTTGTACTTTGCATAGGATATCTTTCACAAAACTGTGGAATATATCCTCTCCTTTTATGTTTCACTTGATATTGATACAAGATCATTGAATGAAGTTATCTCCATGGTTTCATCTATCAAAGAATCTTATATGATCTATATCTATGCATGTGAGAGACTTTGCTGGGGCAAGCATCTTAAAAGGACTGTTTGTCTCTTTTGAGGTGACCCTTTTTGCCAAGGCAAAACATTTTACTTGCCCAAGTTATCTCATTCCATTGTGTCTCCTCTGAGAGATTGCCTCTGCTATCATCCCCACTCTTTCATTAATCTTTGATCTCTTTCTGCCTATTGGCTAATTCACTACTGCTTCCAAACATAAAGGTAAGTGAAACTTAACTTATAGTTCCTTAATATATTCATTTCCTTCATCCCACTTCAGCTACACAATCAGATGCTTCAAGTCTATATTTATGAATGCTAAAATTTCCTTATCTGATCATCATCTATTGTCATTCTACCTCTCCATTTGCCTTGCAATTCCAAAAGTTATTCTTTGTCTTCATCATGATTCCCAATTGCTCAACCTTAGTTTTTCCCCCAGTTCATCATCCTCTCACTGGCTACATTCTCCTCTCTTCCCCATCCTGGTCCCTTAGTGAAACAGTTTAACTATACGTTATCTTCTTCTTTTGAATCTTTTGCCTCTTATGGTAGAGCCAATCTTGCCATGCCAAACCTCAGCCTAGGATTACTCCCATGATTTGCTGCCTTTGTTCCTACTCATATGCAGCCAAATGAAACTGGAGAAAATCGTAAAACCATGTTGACTGGATCCACTACAAATTTCTGTTGTGTAATCTCAACTGGGGCCTCACTGCAGCAAGACAATCCTCTTCTTAATTGACTCACCATTTCAATCACCACAGAGGCTTTTCCAAATATTGTCATTCCTCTTCAAGCCTCCAATAGCTCCCCCTCTTCTACTCTCTAAGTTGAGAAGCCTCACATTTCACTGAAAATATTGAGACCATTCCGTGAGAGTTTCATCTTCTGACCTTTTCACCTCAAATCTCCCAGATGCCTTCCACCACAATCTCTGACTTTACTCCTGTCTCACATTATGAAGTGGTCCTTCTCCTTGTCAAATAAATCCCTTTGCATGCACAAGTGACTATTTCATACCATCTTCTCCAGCAGATTGCCCCTCTTTCACTTATAACTTAAATCTCTCCCTATCTACTGGGTATCTTCACACTGTCTACAAAAATCTCTCATTTGGTACATCTCTCACTGCTATCTATTGTCCTATATCTCCCATAACTTTTGTGGCTAAACTCCTTGAGAAAGTTGACTGCAATTAGTGTCTTCACTTCCTTTCCTCTCATTCTTTTCTTAACTCTCTACAGTCTTACTTCTGACTTCATATTTCAAATGAAACTGCTCTGTACAAAGTTACCAATGACTTCTTAGTTGCCAAATCTAATGACCTTTTCTCAATCCTCATTCTTCTTGACCACTCTACAGTTTTGATGCTGTCAATAACACTTTTCTCCTTAATACTCTCTTCTCTGTAGTTTTTGGGGCACTATTCTCTCCTGGTTCTCCTCCTACCTATCTGACTGTTCCTCAGTTTCTTTTGTTGTATCTTCATTCAGGTCATACCCATTAACCATGGATGTCCCCTAAGGCTCTATCTAGAACTCTCTTCTTCCTATATACCATTTCACTTGGTGACCTCATCAACTCCTAAGGATTCAAATATCATCTCTTTGCAGATGATTTTCAAGTCTATTTTTCTGGTTCTGACCTCTTTCCTGACCCACAGTCTCTCATCTCCAACTGCCTATTAAACATTTTGAAGCAGATGTCTTATAGACATTTTTTGGGTGGGGCAATAAGGGTTAAGTGACTTGCCCAGGGTCACACAGCTAATAAGTGTCAAGTGTCTGAGGCCAGATTTGAACTCAGGTCCTCCTGAATCCAGGGCTGGTGCTTTATCCACTGTGCCACCTAGTTGCCCCATCTTATAGACATCTTAAACTCAACATGTCAAGAACTGAACTCATTATCTTTTCCTCCAAACCCTTCTCTCTTCCTAATGTATAACTGTTGAGGATAACACCATCTTCCCAGTGAGCCTGGGTGACTGCAATCCTGGGTGATACCTTGAGGTATTATGCTCTATTGTTAACTGTCTCTCACTCTCATATCCAATCAATTGCCAAGTCTTATCACATATCTTTGCAACATCTGTCACATATGCCCCATTTCTCTCCTATGATTCTGCCTCAATGCTGGTGAATGCCTATATAACCTCAAACCAAGACTATTGCAATAACCTCTTAGTTGGTCATTCTATCTCAAGTCTCTCTCCATTCCAATGCATTCTCTACTCAGCTGTCAAAGTGATCTTCCTAAAGTACACATTTGATCAGGACAACCCTCCTCACCCTCACAATTCAGTCTACTCTAGTGGCTCCTTTCTGCCTCCAGGATAAATAAAATCATCTATTTATTTAAAAAACCCTTTGTAACATGGGATCCTATTATTTTTTCAGACTTTTCAAATCTTAATCTCCCCATCTCCCATATACTCTGTAATCTAGAGACACTGACTGCCTAGATATTCTTGGCACTCTTAGAATTTTCACTGGTTTTCCTCCATGCCTGGAATTCTCTGCCTTCTCTGGATTCCTTCAAGTCTCAGATAAAATCCTACTTAATGCCTTCCCCTCTGAGATTATCTCCAGTTTACCTTGAATTATTCTTGTTTGATCCTAGTTACTTGCATGTTGTCTGTTAGACACTTGGCTCCTTGAGAGTAAGGGCTTTTTTTGTATTCCCAACACCTGTGTGTGGGCCAAATTGAATATATGAAGAGTTAATTGGGTGGCTTGCCTAAATATTGGGGTCCCGGAGATAATGCGGGACCTCTAGGTTTAAAGCTCCCTCCCCTCAGAAACTGCCTTTTTAGATATTTCTCCCAGGCCAATAAGAAAGGAGCCTTACAGCCTCTGTTCCACAAATGTTTTATTAGGGAGAATAAAGTAAACAGCAAAGGTGAAGTTAATAAAATCAAAGACAAGGAAATAGGGAAAAGGAAATATGGTTAATCTTCCTAGCTCTAACCTAAGTCTATTCAAAAGAACAGACTTACCACCTGGAGCTTGTAGCTTCAATGGAAAGCACAACTTACAACCAGGCTTGAATGACTTGGCTGCTGCTGCTCCTGCTTCCGCCATCACCAGGGAGGAAGAAGGAAAAAGAGAGTGAGCTCCGGAAGAGAGTCAGCCTTCCCTCAGCGAGCATTTATTTTTCCTCCCCCAAAAGGGGAGGTCCTTCAAAAACTGCCTATGGAGAGAGATTTCTCCTTCTGACCTCATTAGCATATGTAATGTCAGGGCAGGCTAGGCGTGGCCCCTCTCAAATGAATCAGCTGGATTTAATTTTATCACACCTGGTACATAGCAGGTATCTAATAAATGCTTTTTGACTTGTGTCTACAAATTCAAATGCTTTTTGTAATCAATAAATGATATATGCAATTATATCTTATGTTACCTATATTACTCATTACACAAACTATATAACCATGAAAACATAGTTATTATTCTGTAAAAGTTTGCCAGTTGTTACTGATGTAATATCATTGATTTTTTTTGTTTTGTTTTTTGTGAGGCAATTGGGGTTAAGTGACCTGCCCAGGGTCACACAGCTAGTAAGTGTTAAGTGTCTGAGGCCGGATTTGAACCCAGGTACTCCTAACTCCAGGACCGGTGCTCTATCCACTGTGCCACCTAGCTGCCCCCAATCATTGATTTTTTAAAATAATAAAAACAGACTAAGTTTTTAGAAAACCATTCATTTACTTGTAAAATACCCCCAAAAACATTAAATATGATAAATATAATCAGGATAATGACATGTTACAGGCCCATTTCTGTCTGAACTTCTTGAAAAAAGATAAAAAGGGAATAATAATTATAGCTTGTTTTGATAGTGTTTAAAAATGTATAAAGTACTTTACATTGTTATTGTTCAGTCATTTTTCAGTTGTGTCCAGCTCTTTGATACCCCATTTGGAGTTTTATTGACAAATAAAGTGGAGTGGTTTGCCCTTTCCTTTTTCAGCTCATTTTACAGATGAGGAAACTGAGGCAAATAGGGTTAAATGACTTGCTCAAGGTCAAACAGCTAATAACTGTGTGAGGCCAGATTCAAACACAGAAGATGTCTTCCTGACTTCAGGCCTGGCATTCTATTTACTGCATCACCTAGCTGCCCATATATTATTGAAACTGAGATAATATATAAACTTTGGAGTTTTATAGCTTTAATATTTTCACTCTTTGTCGTACTTGGAAATTGATCCTCAAGGACCGTTTAAACTGATTTGCCTGTAGCACTGACTTTGTTTGCATTTCTGAATTCATTTTCTTGCCTGCAATTTTTACCTCCTCAGAATATAGATGGCTGAGGTGTTTGCCTGGTGCTTTCATTGTCATAAACTCGTGTACTATAGAAATCATAGTCATTCTATCCATTTCAAAACTAGTCGTTATCTAATTTTGTCTACAAATGCTCTTAGGACCATTTGTATTCATTGGATCCTAGTCTCATAGTTCCTCATACTCATTTTCTCCTCATCTGCTTTTTTGCTATCTTATGAGGCAATATGGCTTGTTATAATCCTTTGTCATCCTTTTCCATGATGTTTTTTCCACTTTATAATGATTTCATAGACAAGCTTGTATTCTAAAGAAGTTTTGCCATTTGTTTCCAGACTTCTCTGTTTGTCAATAAAATCAAGGATATTTCTGCTGAGATAGTTTCTTGACTCTTTTTTTGTTTGTTTTTTGTTTGTTGTTGTTTTGTGGGGCAATGAGGGTTAAGTGACTTGCCCAGGGTCACACAGCTAGTAAGTGTCAAGCATCTGAGGCCAGATTCGAACTCAGGCACTCCTGAATCCAGGGCCGGCGCCCCATCCACTGTGCCACCCAGCTGCCCCCTTTTATTCACCTTTTAATGCAAATATCCTGTATCCTCCCTCAAAGTGTAAACCTCAACTGTACATAGACTCTAATACTTCTTTACATCTTCAGCATTTAGGATAGTGCCCAATGTACAATAGTCTAGCAATATGTTTTTGATACTGATGGTAAAAATCAATGGGTGTTCCAGGAGGCCAAACACCTTGGGTGGCTTGCAGAGCCCTTTTCAGGGATTCTTATCTATGTTTGTTGTCTGCTTAGCACTCAATTTTCACCTGTGGCTCCAAGATGCTTTAGGATGAGCAGCAGCATACCCAAGTGAAATCATGTTGGCAGACAGGCTAAACCAGGTTCATGGTAACCAATGGGTCACAAACCCATTGGTGAGTTAGGGGGCTGTCTACCATAGGGGGTTGTTTGCTTCCCCTGGAGGAATATGCAGGTAAGAACAATTTGTTACAATGGTCATCAGGGCAGGTGAAGCAAGCTCCATGGAGCACTTAGAACTTTGTCAGACATTGAAGATGCCAGGGTCATCCACTGCATCCTGGGCCATTTCCAGTAGTCCTAACTTTTGTCTTGCCACTGGACTTGAATGATTTTTGAAGAGAGAGTGCACCTGACAACTATGTGCAAGTTTGCTTCTCTTAAATCCAATTCAAATTAAGCTATCACCCTGTGATATCACTGGTTCTCTTCAAAATGAAAGACAAAAAAACCTTACCTCTACTCAGGGTGTCTGGACATGCTCAAATCCAGTCACTATTAGGCTTCACTTCCAGAAGGACTGCTTCCTAGATTTTGTCATTACTTTCCAGTCTTACCTGTTGCCCACTATATGATTTAATTCTCAAATTTCATGAGAAACCAAAGGCAGAATGTTTACATGTATATGGAAATGTTACTCATGAACAAGTGATTTTACTTAAGAGTTCTGAGGGAAGGAAGTACAATATTTATGAAATAGAACCAACAAGGATTCATTTCCCCTATTCATAAAAATTCAACAATGTGATGGTATTATCTTACTTAAAATGAAAAAAAAAACTCTGAAAAATTAGAGTACTTTTATGGATTCAATTTATTTTCACAAATGTTTAGCAAGGGCCTACTATGTTCTAGACACTATGACAGGCATTGGTAGTATAATGAAAACAAAACAAAACAAAATCATCCTTCCAGTCAAGGAGATTATATTCTGTGGTAGTCTTCCTTCTTGATATTATAAAACATAATTCATCCATCTGTATGCTACAACATTTAGCAAGACTTCCCATACACAAGAGTGGTTATTTTTCAAAATGGTAAGTCTGTCACCAGCTCTAAAGTACTACTTGCTATATGCTTAACCTCCATGAAAATTCATGAACACCCATTGGCACTAAAACCAAATTGCCTTTGAAGCAATTACTTAACAGCCCTTTTATATCATGTTGGTTCAGACACAAATCAGACCCAATTTTACAATCAGAATCCTGATTCAGTCCTAAATATGGCACAGAATTCTTGCCTCAGATACTTACCTGACTGTGACTCTGGACAAATCACATAACCTCCACCTGCCTCATTTTCCTTATCTGTAAAATGTGTATAATAATAGCATCTACTCCTAAAGATAGTTATGAGACTGAAATTATATAATATTTTAAAAACATTTTGCAAACCACAAAGTACTGTGGAAATGTGAGTTATTGTTATTATTATTCACAACCCTTAAGACCTTTGATATAGCCCTAAAGAATTATAATAAAATTTACCATTGACTCAAAACTGTACAACTTCTCATGCTAACAGAAGAAGTCAATGCTAGCAATACACACTTTCTGGTACCATTTTAGAAAGAATCTTGAAATCCTGCTGAGAAGCTTTTCTTAGGTCAGAAAATACTCATTCCCAATACTCAAAATCAATCAATAAATATTTAATAAGTGCTTACTATGTTTTTCTTGGAGCTTGGACTGCTTTTCTTCAGGAAGATGTCTCACAGTTATTATAAAAATAGAGTATATCATAGACCTAAAAACAACCTCCTTGCTCCTAGTCACTGGTGCAGCCAACCCAAAGGGCCCCTCATTCATTGCCTTCGCTGGCTGAGAGGACTCCATCAGAATAGTTTTCCTACACTTAGGCAGAGAAGACAGCTGTCTCACCCTGGCAACAGCTTTCTTTCTGCTATACCCTAAAATTTTCTACCAGGGCTCACTCTCCTGGTTTAGTTACAAAAGCAGGGACATTTCCCTCTAGGAGAATATTGTTCAAATGTAAATCTGTTACTTTCAGAGGTAAAGTCATGGGGTTTCTTTTAGTCTTTTGATTTGAATATTGTTCATGGAATGTGGACACTAGCTGAAGAAAGCCCAGTCCCTCAGAGCATGAACAATATGCTCTGCCTGCTGTCAGTCCATGTGGAGGCTTGGTGAGTCTGCTTTCAGAAACTCATGATTGAGGGGACCTTCCTCCCCTGCTCCCACCTCTTCCCATTTTAGAACACATTTAGGTATTCTCAGCTTACTGTATGGGAGAGAAAAGCCTTTTAATTGGCTGCTAAGCTGAAAGTGAGCGTGCATACAAAAATCTCAAACAGATGAACTGTATTTATTTTCATCGTGGACAAATATTCCAAGAACTGCTGGGAGCCTCTGGTTTGGGGGCTAGGTAGCAGCTGGGAAGTAGCAGAGGGCAGGGAAGCTTTCTGTCAGTTTCTCTAACCAGGCTACTACGTGCTGTGGATATCATGGAGCCTCTTTTTTGATTGGGTTTATTTTTTCTGATTTTAGCTGAGAATCGGGGATAGAATGACCCATGATCTTATGAACTTCAAAAGGCCTGAAGAGCCATCAAAATTCTTGTAGCAGTATTAGATCAGTCTGGGGAAGAATCAGCCCTGAAGAGCAATCTACTTGATCCAGCCCAGAAGTGAGTGAATCAAACCAACAGCCAAAACACTGCACCCTACACAAAGTGGTAGAATTTCCATTGGTTAATGTCCAAAAAAGTGATAGAATCATCCATTGACTAGGCCTTACCCAGAAATGAACTTTGGGGGTTGGGGGAGGGAATAGGTTTCATAATCACCATTTTAAGTTAGAGTCCACTCTCTCCAGAGATCAAGGTGGTAGAAGAGAGTGTGTTCCTGGTTTTTATAAGTGATTGTAATTTGGTTTTGACTATGACTTCTTATTAAATATACTTTTTATAAAGTTAATTGATGTTAACTGCTTAAATGATATTGGGGAGATATTAAGTAATGGTGGTGGTGGTGGTGGGGTGTGTGTGTGTGTGTGTGTGTGTGTGTGTGTGTGTGTGTATTGGGAGCAACACCCTTGATGGAGGCTTGTGAGTGATTGCATTAGAACCTCTCATGTATCCCCTGGCCCCATAGGGTTACCCCTAGAGTCTCAAATGGTGATATAGTCAGGTGCAGTCTGGGGACCTGGCCTGTTAGTCATATTGTGGATTGGAAAAGCAAACACAGTTCTAACTAATTTATCTGATTTCTAATTGCTCCCAGAGAGGCACAGAAGTGCTTGGCAGAGTTCAGTGGGAGAAGCAGCAGAGATATATTGTGTCTCTTAGCCCTGCCATTGATTACAAAATTGTGTTCAGTTCTGGGGACTGCAGTGTAAGAAAGATATGGACCCAAGGTATGTGTGAGGAGGAACCGGATGTTGGAGGGCCTTGAGTCTATGTTATATGAAGATTGATTGAAGAAACTGTGGTTATTTGACCTGGAGAAGAGAAGGCTGAGGGGGCACATTTTTTTAAGTATTTGAAGAGCTATCATGGGGAGGAACCTGTGTGGGGTTGGAGGAGCAGTGGATGGAAGCTGCAAAGAGGCATATTTAGGTTTGAAGTATAGGGGAAAAAGTTCTAATAATTAGAGTTGTCCAAAAGTATAGACACAGTGATTTCCACCTCCTTAGAGATCTTTAAGCAGAGGCTGGCTTGCCACTCATCAGATATGCTATTAGAATTTTACTTTCAATTATTTCATTCAACAGGCATTTTTTGTTTTCTTGTTTGTTTGTTTGTTTTTGTAGGGCAATGAGGGTTAAATGACTTGCCCAGGGTCACACAGCTAGTAAGTGTCAAGTTTCTGAGGTCGGATTTGAACTCAGGTCCTCCTGAATCCAGGGCTGGTGATTTCTTTATCCACTGTGCCACCTAGCTGCCCCATCAGGTATGCTATAACAGAGATTCCTTTCAGGTATGATTTGGACTATGTGGCAACTAAGGTACCTTCTCAACTCTCAAAAAATCTTGCCTTGGGCTGACCTTTAAAGTCTTCACCAACATGGAGCTGAGGAACACAGAAAGGCCAGAAAGTTCCCACTCATGGAAGAGTCAGACAAGTCAGGTGGTTTGTACAGAGCTAAAGACTGAATACTTCCCCATAGGTTGTATGTGGCATCCAGAACAGAGACAGGAGTCAGCACCAGGATCAAACATTTCAAGGAGTGAGTGAAGAGGTGCATCCAGGCCCAGGGGTTTGGAACCAGTGTAACAGAGCTTTAGAAAGAGTTCCCATACTTGGCAGCACTCATTTTCTTTGTATAAGACTTTGTTTGATCTCACAGCTCTGGATAGAGCAAAGACCGGAGTTTCAGGATTTACAGAAATTTGGTACTTGGGAAGCTGGTACAAACATAAGCTTTGTTACTATGCATTGCAGAAAGCAGGCAACAGACATACACACACACACACACACACACACACACACACACACACACACACACACATAATACAGACAGATTCAGCCACACACAGGGCCAGTGTCACTCATTTGAAGGAAACATACACAGTGGCAAAGATCTCAGTGGAAGTACACACTCAGATTAAGGTGGGAGCAGGGAAGTTTTGCACTTTGTACAAAAATACTTTTGTATTTAGGCCTTTGTTAAGAACATGTAGTTGTTTCCTGATATGAGAGGGAACATTCCTTTTTTTTTTAAGTATTTTATTATTTTCCAGTTACATGTAGAGATAGTTTTCAACATTTGTTTTTATAAGATTTCCAATTTCAAATTTTTCTCCCTCCCTCCCCTCCCTCTCCCCATCCCCTAGACAGCAGGTAATCTGATATAGGTTTTATATATATATATGTATACAATAACATTAAACATATTTCTGCATTAGTCATAAGAGAAGAATCAGAGCAAAAATGAAAAACCTCAAAAAAGAAAAACAACAGCATCAAAAACAAAAGAAATAGTATGGTTAAATCAGCATCCATATTCCACATTTCTTTTTAAATTTTTTTTTTGATTTGGAAAGCCTTTTCCATCATGAATCCTTTGGAACTTTCTTGTACTGTTGTATTGGTGAGAAGAATCTAGTCTATCACAGTTGACCAACAGATAATGTTGATGATACTGTGTACAATGTTCTTCTGGTTCTGCTCATCTCACTCATCATCAGTTCAAGCAAGTCTTTCCAGGTTTCTCTGAACTCCTCCTGCTCATCGTTTCTATAGCACAATAGAATTCCATTACATTCATATACCACAACTTGTTCAGCCATTCCCCAGTTGATGGGCAGCCCCTCAATTTCCAATTCCTTGCCACCACAAAAAAATCAGCTATAAATATTTTTGTACATGTGGATACTTTTCCCTTTTTTATGATCTCTTTGGGAAAAAAAACCCAAAGTGGTATTGCTGGGTCAAAGGGTATGCACAGCTTTATAGCCCTTTGGGTATAATTCCAAAATTGCTCTCCAGAATGGTTGGATCAGTTCACAGCTCCACCAACAATGCGTTAGTGTTCTAATTTTCCCACAGCTTCTCCAACATTTATTATTTTCCTTTTTTGCCATATTAGCCAATCTGATAGGTGTCAGGTGGTACCCAAATTTGTTTTCATTTGCATCTCTAATCCATAGTGATTTAGAGCATTTTTTCATATGGGAATAGATAGCTTTGATTTCTTCATCAGAAAACTGCCTACCCCCTACCCACAAAAAATCAAGCAATTCAGAATGAGTTATTCATGAGTAGTCATGGGAAAATTCCCATATTAGCTAGTTGGAAAAATATGGTTTTTTTGGGGGGGCAGGGCAGCTAGGTAGCACAGTGGATAAAGTACTGGCCCTGGATTCAGGAGGACCTGAGTTCAAATTCGGCCTCAGACACTTGACACTTACTAGCTGTGTGACCCTGGGCAAGTCACTTAACCCTCACTGCCCTGCAAAAAAACCCAAAAAACAAACAAACCAAAAAATGTGTGTTTATTGATTGAGTCATTTATTTGCATATATATTCTGAGCTATGGCACCTAGGGCACCTTCATAGTATTTAAGAATCATCATTTTTTAGTTTCCCTCTTTTTAGACAATCCTAAGCAAGACATCTTCAAGCTACACATTAAGTTATCTATAATAACTACATGGTGGGGGGTATTTGGGGAAGTTGGTGCTTAGCCACCTAGTCTTTATTTTTTAAAAGGGGTTGGGAGTTGTTTGATTTGGTGTTCACAGTTGGTTGTCAGTGGCACCCTGCTTCAGCAAACAGATAATAGGGAGTTAATTGTTTTTGATGACACTGAAGCACAAGTTACCGTAGCGGATATTCTTTATCACAGCTTCCAAATGTGTATTTAATGAATACTGATGAGCAGAATGTTGGATAGGTCCTCAGTCACACTTCAGCGTTCTTCAGAATCTTTCTGAAATCACTGCAGGTGCTATTAGCAAATCTATCATGCCAGTCATTCTTCATCTTGAGCTCAGAAAATGGTATCCTTTAAAAATATGATTGGAGGAAATATGGTCTGGGCCTAGTTGTCCATGAGCACACCTGTAGAATGAACATCATGTATGAAAAATATGGAGGAAAGGCTAGAATTATCTGGATTTTAGTAGTTGACCCTGAGCTACAAACCCTTAAATCCATGCTTTGTTTGTTGTCTGCAAAGCTGCTGTTAGTCTTTAGATGTATTTTTGGGAAGTGTAAAGAAGGAAGAATTTGGGATCACTACTATGCAAAAATACAATAAATATTAATTAAACACTGAAGTGTAATACGTAAATATATGCAATAAATTCAAGGAACATTTATTAATGTTCCTATACCTACTATGTGCAGACCTTTGTGCCTGGTCTCAGGGAAGATGCAAAGATTAAATAAGATATGCCTTTTTCCTTGAGGTATAAGTGGATAAGACACATACAAACACAAAGGTCCAACATAAACTAGGGTAGAGTGGGCAGGGCTTTTCTCAGGGCACTGAGATTCAGAGGATTCTAATGGTACTTGTACTCTTTCAGTAGGTAGAAACAACTAAGCTTAGTACCCAATTAGTAAGAATAATTAGCTAAAATAAAAAGATATTAGATGGTCTCCTTCCTAATGGCTACATCCCAGACCTTATCATTTCTTCCCAAGAAGTGGTATCCTGGGATCTATACTTGCCACGGGCCTTTGTATTCTAAGGTCCAAGGTCTCACCCAAGTCTCTTCTACTCCAAATTAATTTTCCTTAAAAACACTGATATGAGGTGCTGGGTATTAGTTTCTAGTTTGGACTGTATCCTAGGAGGACACAAAGATAGACCCAGAAAGAAAAGCCCCCAACAAAACCTGAGCTGCTCTGACTTCTATTGGAGGTCCTGCTTTCTTCTCATGCACCTACTTAATTTTTCACCCTTTGTCCAAAGAATTACAGAGTCTGTCTAGTACATCACTAACTCATCATCTCTCTTTCCTGCACAAAGAATCTGGTAAATTCCATTACCACCTCTTCCTACCTCCAGGTTAGAGAATGATCCTGCCCTCAGAGCTCTGTAGCTCTCAATTTACTATTTGCTTTCATAATGGTGCAAAAAGTGATTGAATTGTGATATTCCTGTTTATTGGCAGAATGATGTCATATGCCTTAACATGACATTAGCTACCTGAAGAAGGGAATAGTAATAACTATGTACCAGGGATCATGCTAAGTGCTTTACAAATATCATCTAATTTGATCCTTACAACAACCCTGTGAAGTAGGTTCTATAATTATCTCCATTTTACAGTTTAAGGAAACTGAAGTTAAGTGACTTGGCCAGAATCACACAGCTAGTAAGTGTCTGAGGATGGATTTGACCTCAGGGCTGCCTGACTCCAGGCCCAACACTTTATTCACTATGCCACCAGCTGCTTCCCTTTAGGGCACCCTCTGACCTTCATGTACATCTTTAAACATGACTGGAACATAACATTCTTTGCCTGTCTCACTGGCCAAACTAAAATTGAAATGTTTGAAGTAGTGATAATTCAAAGAGAGAGATGCTAAGAACAGCTCTCCAAATGCTTGTCTGTTTCATTCCTTTTCCCTCCTATAACACTGCTCCTTTCCTCCACCTCCCACTTCCAAACCTGGGAAGGTTAGCAGCTACAGAAGAAACAAAAACAATCTGAAAGTCTTATTCATTTAGAGAATAGATCTGTTCACCCTAACAATGTTTAAAGTATTCCTATCTAGTGGATGTGCTTGCATGGTGAAAAATGGTTGGAATATGCATATTGATGTCCTAGACAATCTTCTTACTCTAACACCTTACTTTGGTAATAGAACTGGAAATACAATCTCAAAGAAAAAGCATTAATAGATTGCAATACAGAATTACCCCAGGATTTAGCTTCACCAACATCACAAGTCTAGACAGCATTAAATAGCCTTAGAGGAATAAGAGCAGACTAGATTGCTTCACTGGTCCTGGGTGAGCAAGGGAGAGCAAACTGAAGGACCCCTAGGTTAGAGGAAGCTTATTACTGAGAGAAATTAGAGGCAAGCACAATCCCTTCAGAGAAGAAAAGCCTTTACGGTGAATGAAGAAGGAGGGCATCAGAACAAAGGAGGGAAACTGATATGATGGGCTGAAATAAATTATCCATGGAAGTGAGAAGGGACCCTTTTGGGGGTGGGGAGCTACAGTATCTCTAAAGGTAAAAAAGAGAATTCAAGCAGAACCATGGGATTTGGCTCAGAATCCTAAACAGTGTAGGATAAATTGCCTTTAAAATCACTGAAGCAAATAGGACAAATAAGCTTGAAATACCTAGATGCTGATATGGAAACAGTTGATTGAGAGCTTCAGGAACAGAGTCAAAAGGGCTGGCTTAAAAATTTCTAAGAGTGTAAAGTCACTGGACCAGATAAACACCTTTTCCCTCTCCAGGGATCCTTTCTGGGTTTTGACTTATTACCACTTTCCTTCTGAATATCTGTTGGGCACCTAAGATATCTCTTCCCCCCTTTATGTAATTGACATATAGCTATGACATTCACTTAGCCCAGTCACAGTCATGCACTTCCAGTTCAAGCCTTTCTCCTTCCTCTTTCCACCAGACACTATTTCCTTGGACATTTGATATGTTCCCCAATGAATTGTGGACAAACAGAATTGTGGTTGAGCTCAGAACTGATTCAATTAGTTTGTTAGGTTGAGTGTACTAACATCATATTGAAATTTTGCCTGATGGTTTCAATTCTCCTTTTGTGCTCAATGGTTCTAACTTTCCTAAGACCAGAGGGGAACAGCTTTCCACTAGCCACCTCATGCATTCCTTAGCACAGCTAGATTTAGCACTAGCCAGAGTAGTATATTCTGTCCTTTGCTGTCAGGCTCCAGGATCCATTGCTCCTGAGAGGGGGCCAGCATTGCAAAGATCAAAGTGTGCAGCTACAGTCAACTCCCCAGCCACTTCTTTGCTAATGGCCATGACTCCCAGTGTCTCTCATTTCCTGTCCCTTGTTAGGATTGGGTCACCAGATGGTCTACCTCAAACTTGGCTGATTGGAGTGATTAGAAATCATTACCATACTATATCCACTGTAGAATTAATTGTATCTATGCATGTGGGAGCTACTTTCTCCACCACATATTTATACTGAGACAGAAGGCTATATATGTTATTTAATAAAAAGTATATGGGGAAGCCCTTAAAGAAGACATGTCTTCGTACAGATGAGGTGACCCCCATGCCCCCTTTTCCTTTTCCCCTATTCTTCACACTTGTCCTGACCTTGGTCTTTGTACATGCACCCACTGATCATAAAATTACAGACAAAACATGAAAGGATCTCTAAATCGAAAATGGTATTGAAACAGTGAAAATCAGTGATTTTGCACAGGACATATTGGGAGATATATTTTAACCTAGTCTTTCAGAAGTTGGAATGAAACTAAACAACTGATGAATTTGGAGCTTTGGTAAGTGTGAAAGCTTCCAGTGAACTCCATTTTCCATTAAGGAGAGGTAATTGGAATTAATGTGGCTCTTGTAGAAGATCCAGGATTTGTCAACAAATCTTGTCTGAGCAACCCTTCAGAACGTGACAAATTCTGTATGAGATACAGAATACAGAAAAACAGTTGAGGAGTGAGCTTTAGATCTCAAAATAAATTAATGTAAGGACATATTCCAGCATAGGTTTGTCCTAAATTAATAGTTTATATAAGGTTAGCAACTTCAACACTTCTGAAAACAACACTGTGCCATGGATAAATCCCTTATTTATTCAGAAATGACTAGATAAAAACACTTACCATTTGCACCTTTGGCACAACTTTTTCCTAGTGATTTTATTTGATCAGTATCTGTCTGGTTCTGAATTTATTTCATCATATGTGGTAAAATCAGTTCTGACATCATATACTGCAAAGATAATATTGGTATCTTAAAAAAAAAACCCTTCACTTAATGTTGTAACAGCTGCTCAAACCCATCCATTACCATATTTTACATTTGGTTTCCTGTCCATGGGAATAATTACATGAGTACAGAGATTGGTTTGCTGGCTGGTATCAGATAAAGAGGAATACCATCTTATTTTTTGAGTAACAATTTTGCTGAAACTATTTGATACAAATGAGGCTCCAATCTTGTAGCAGAGTAAATAATATATTTCAAGTATTTTTAAAAAAAGGTTTAGGGAATGAAGGGTAGAATTAAGCTTGTAATAGGACTAGAAAACAAGGATTTTGAGACAGCCATGTGATTTCAAACTAATACATGTTTAATCATTGGGGAGGGGGTCTTTTCATTTCTTAATTTAAAAAAGGTTTAATTTAAGAAAGGCATTAGTGGCTGACTTTAGGCATTCATGACCAAATTAGTGTAGCATTTCATAAACTTTTTCAGTAAATTAATCTCCATAAATACAACTTATTAAAACCTCTGGAAGATCATGAATCATCAAGAGCCAATGACAAATGTATCAGTGTGTTTTTCCTTTCAAATGTCCTTACTTAAGATATGATCAACAGAAATTCAAGACTCAACTTTATCCTGGGCAAGTATGAAGTCACAGCTATTATGGGGATGTGAGTAGCGTGATCAACTTTGCATGATTTTCTTGGTTTTGCTAGTTTGAGAGGTGAGGTTTATCATTTCTTTGAGTCTGCTTACCTGAGGCTGTGTTGTGTGAGTGTTGTGAAAATTTCTAAGTCCAATGAAGAAAAAGAAAGTGAAGTCTCCAAGCCATAGAAAACAGGTTTATTCAGAGAGAGATCCTGTCTCACAATAAAGTTAGTCAGTCAGGGGTAGGATCCGAAAGACCCAGAGCATAGGGACCCAGTATTTATACACTACTATTTTTAGACAAACCCCTCTCATTGTATAATATAAATGATACAGAAAAGAGAAATTGAGACATAATTGTCATGATCAAGGCCATGCATATGGTTTGTGGGGACAGGGATATGGGCAAAGTTATGCTTGGCAGACAGCCAATCTGGGGATCTGGTCAAATTTATCACCCAAAAAGGGATATTTTTAGGATTCTCGATGCTTATTGGTTTCTTCAGCTTAGGAGATACTATTTTTAGTGTTGTGGTTAACCACAATGCACCTTTGTTGAACATGTAACCATGATGAAGAGACATTAGTTATGAGACAAGTTTACAAGAAAGCAACTAAAAAATATTTAGAATACATCAAGAACAAGTTACATAATATCTATGCTCTGTGCTGTGATTACTACCACAGTTAAATCTCTTATATCTAAGGGTTAGGGAAAATCTCACTCACATAGGAAAATAATGGGGTTCTGGGAAACCCAGAGAGCCCCCAAATCAAGGGAGCCTTGCCTGACCTCTTTTAAGGCCAGCCCAGAGTCAGTAGAATTGCAAAAGAAATGACTACCTGAAGGAAGTTAATTCATTTAGGTGACCACCTTCAAGTCATGCCAATCAATGGACTGGCCAATTAGCTTGGATCAATGTGCAGTGACCCACCTCTACCTGAGAGAGGATAAAAACCCACGCTCATCTCACTCCACCTCTCCCCATCTTGGGATTTTATGCTGGGCCTAGGATGCTGGAGGAGGCAGCCATGTGGCCCCCACTCCCTCTCTTTTCTATCTAGGTACGTAGGACTTCTGAACTCTAATTCTGGGTAATGTGTTCTCTCTCTTTACTAACATTTAAATATGCTTTAATAAATGCTTAATGACAAAGACTGGTCCTGTAGCCTTTAATCTATAGGTAGCAATATATTAGAAACCCCAGCTAAATTCCCTAAAACCTGGAACAGAGACAGGCACTCCCATATAATTTCAAATGACACAGTAGGCATAATATGAAATATGAAATAATTTTAAGTTGTGTTTGACTTTGTGACCCCTTTTTGCTTTTTTGACAGAGATATGGGAGCAGTTTATTATTTTCTTCTGCAGATCATTTTTTACAGAAACTGAGACAAACAAGGTTAAATGACTTGCCCACGGTCACACAGCTAGTAAGGTCTGAAGCTGGATTTGAACTCACAAAGATGAGTCTTCCTGACTCCAGGTCCCATGCTCTATCCACTACACCAATAACATCAAAATACAAGCACTGGCCCTGGATTCAGGAGGACCTGAGTTCAAATCTGGCCACAGACACTTTACACTTACTAGCTGTGTGACCCTGGGCAAGACACAACCCTCATTGCCCCACCAAAAACAAAAACCAAAGAAACAAAAACACCCCAAACAATAACATCAAAATACAACACCAATTCATGTAAGTGAAAAAAAGAAAAAAATCAAACTATTTGTTTTCATGTAGTCAAAACAACTGGCTGGCACCATTTTCAACTATTAGCTTTGGCACCTAGTCACAGCATGAGTAACCTAAGCATATACATAACCCAAATACAAAGGAGATAACAATGAGAGTTGACTATGGGATGTGAGCTCTCAATTTTTAGTTCTTTGACAACCAGGTAAAATTTTGAAGCCAGCACATTTGATCAGTAACATTGCTTTGGCTGAATGTTTGTGCACAGATTCAGCTAAAATGCCCAGAGAGGTCTGTGTATATAATCCAGGGTGTACTTAAAGATCTTAATTTGTTTTGCATTGCAGTTGCTATTTGCAGAACCTTTTGTTCCTTGCAATCCTGTCTCTAAGCCTCACATCTGGCTTATACTGTGCTGGGCAGAACTATGAGGAGGTGTAATCTAAGTATGAGTAGCTAGGTTCTGCCCTTCACTCTCCAGGGATACTTGTTCTGAGTATTAGATTAGAGAAATCCCCCGTTTTGGCACACTCACCATCTCTATAGAATTTACCTGTTTTTTATAGAATTTAGATCATAAAATTTAAGGCTGGGAGGGACCACAGAGATCATCTAGTGCAATTTCATTTTACCAATGAGGAAACTGAGATCCGGTGAAATTAAATGTCTTATCGAAGAACCTATAGCTAGTAAGTAACTGAACTTGGCTTCAAATTGCATCTTCAAATTGTCCATGGATCAAACTGAAATACCCATTACCAGGACTATGCTATACAACAGCAAAAATTTGAGCTATAGTGCTCTTCATGCCACAATATCCATACTTGCTGACTTGCCCTCTCCATACCTAAGTAAGCAACATATTGAAACTGGTACATTTGTGATGTGTTCTTAATATGCCCAGTTGCTGCTATCAGATTTTCCCTGGCTTACATTTGTGAATACATAATGTTGTTTTTTTCTATATGAATCTCATTAAAAACCACCAGGATGAGAGATTATCATTTGGATATAATCTCTAGTTGACATATTCTAGAATGAAATCAGATTATCACCAAAAACATGCCATTTAAGCAGGTCAGAACTTCCATGACCAAAAATGCTAAAGGGAAGTCAACCCCAAGAGTAATAGGAGACTTTAAAGAAAGAAATTCTGGAGACATATACAAGAACAATAACAGAAAAAGAAAAAAAGGAGTTATCTATAGGGATTAATGTGGATTCATAGGGAATTTACTCACTAACTTGGGGTAGCTAGGTGACACAGTGAATAGAGCACTGGCCCTGAAGTTGAGAGGACCTGAGTTAAAACTCACTTCAGGCATTAGCTGTGTGACCCTGGGCAAGTCACTTAAGCCCAATTACCTTAACCACCCAGGGCTAACTCCAGTTATCCTGATATATATCTTGCCACCAGACCCAGATGGCTCTGGTGGAGAAAGTAAGGTTGGTCACTTTGCACCTCCCTCCCTCACTTAAATTCAATTCAGCAAAAGTCATGACATCACCCTGATGTCATGGTCTTCTTTGGGAATGAAGGATAAATACCCCAAACTGACCAACTTTTGGAAAAATGGAAAGGAAAATGAAAGGAAATGAGGGGAAAATAAGGATGAGGTTCTATAAGAATAGTATCTGGAACGTAAAGCCCCAAGTAAGCTAAGATTTGTTATGAATGCTAAGAACAATAATAGCAAAACAAAACAAAAAAATGTTGAGGGTTAGCTAAATGATATTAGAATTAGGTATATTTGGTATTGGATTAATGACTGGTTTCAAAGAGTAGCCATTAATGACTTGATGTCAGTTTGGAAAGAAGTCTTCAGTGGAATGGTGAAGGATCTTTGCTTTGCTCAGCTTTCTTTGACATTTTTGGCAATGATTTGGTTAAAGGTATTGATGTCTTCTTTATTAAACTACAGATATCACAAAATTGTGTTGGGGCAGTTAACACATTAGATGACAAAGTTTGGGTCTAATATGATATCAACTGACTAGAAAAATAGACAACTCAGTGTTGTGCTGGTAAATGTTGGTAAACCAGTTCTCCAAATACACACACACACACACACACACACAAACACACACAACATATTTTTGAATTCAAACTATATTATTAACATTACGTCCATTATGTTCTTAAGCCTAGATAATCAACAAAATATAAATAAAACTGATCTGTAGTGTTTGCCTATTTCCAAGGTATAAATACTCACATTAAAAATTTACCAATCAGCTATTGTGAGCTTGTATGAGCTAGCTCTAGCACACCTCTGGCTGAATAGAATAAGATACAATTTTAGAGAGATTAAATATGGTTTTGCCTTTGGATTTAAAAATTAGCTTGACTAACAAAAGATGGGAAGCCATAGCTAGACAATAGCATGTCAAGGTATCCAAAAAAAGCCATTTAATTCTAGGCCACATTGAGAGGCAGATAGTGTTCAGAACATAGGAGATGATAGTATGGTTGTACTCAGCTCTGAATTGGAAGCATTGTGCTCATCTTTGAACATTATAATTTAGGAAGGACATAGACAGATTGGGCGGTATCAAAAGAAGGTGACCAGAACAGGGAGAACCTCTTAGGCCATGTCATAAGAGGATTATTTGAAAGAACCAAGAAGAGGAGACTAGGGGATGGAGAAATACATTCTAGCTATCTCCAAATTTTTGAGAGACAATGATGTGGAAGGACTATCTATCATACTTATTGCCAGAGGGCAGAATTGGTAGTAATGTGTCAAAGTAGCAGAGAGGCAGGTTTAAGCTCAGAATAAGGTAAAACCTCGTAATAATTAGAACTGCTCCAAAGCTTATCACAGTCTAACTCCAACATATATAATAATCCAGAACATGACCACATCATTCCTTCTCATGTACTATCTCAGCTTAACTGACCCACTTGTCCCCCAAACTGAGCATCCCATCCACATATCTTTTTGCAATCTATGCATGTGCCCCAAATACTCTTCCTCCTTAGCTCTGCCTCATAGAATTCCCCACTTTGTTCAAAGCACATAGCAGGTGCCACTTCATATAGGAAACTTCTCCTGAGCTCCCTCGTTTTTAGTGCTTTTCTGTCAACAAAATTACTTTGTATATATTCTGAATATGTTTTGTATATCCTTATTGGGAAACATGTTATTTGTTTCAAGTAAAACCCAAGTTCTTAAAGATCAGGGATTCTTACTTTTATGACTTGGCACCCCCAATGCCTTGTACAGTGTCTGACACAGTAGGCATTCAATAAATTCTTGTTGGATTGAAGCTGAATGGGTTGCCTTGAGAGGTAGTGGATTGTTCCTTACCAAAGGTCATAGACCAAAGCCAGCATAGCTAGAAGGGTGGTGTAAAGGAGATTCTTGTTCAGGTAGCCAGTGGATTAGATAGCCCATAAGGTTCCTTTGACTTTTTTTTTTGCAGGGCAATGGGGGTTAAGTGACTTGCCCAGGGTCACACAGCTACTGTCAAGTGTCTGAGGCTGGATTTGAACTCAGGTCCTCCTGAATCCAGGGATGTTGCTTTATCCACTGCTCCACCTAGCTTCCCCTGGTCCCTTTGACTTTTGAGATTGTTTCCATTTTTGTTATTATTGTTCAGTCTTTTTTCAGGTGTCTAACTCCATAATCCCATTTGGTGTTTTCTTAGCAAAGATACTAGAATGGTTTCTGCCTTCTCAACATAATTTTACAGATGAAGAAACAGAGGCAAACAGGGTTAAGTGACTTGCCCAAGGTCACACAGATGTGTATCTGAGGCCGGACTTGAACTCAGGAAGATGAGACTTCATATTTCAGGGCCAGAACTCTATCCACTGTACCATCTACCTGACCCTTGTTTCAATTAGCCTTACAACAAACTCTCCTATCTGGCAGTCTAATGATCAGAGGGTTTTATTACTTGTTATGTGATAATGGCACATATCCCTTAATCTCCCTAGACCTCAGTTTCCTCATCTGCAAAATAAAGGGGTTAGATTAGATGATTATTAGCACTCAGCTAGAAAAATCCAACATTTCTGCAGTACCTCACTAAGTGATTTTTATGAAGATGACCCAGGAACATTCTACAGCACTGTTTGAGTTATTAGTTGAGAATTAAATGATGTTCAATACAGTTTTACTGTTTTGAGACTTTTTAATTCTTTTTTTTTTGAGGCAATTGGGGTTAAGTGACTTGCCCAGGGTCACACAGCTAATAAGTGTTAAGTGTCTGAGGCCGGATTTGAACTCAGGTCCTCCTGACTCCAGGGCTGGTGCTCTATCCACTGTGCCATCTAGCTGCCTCTGAGACTTTTGAATTCTTTAAAATTTGTTCATCCATGTATGATATATAGAGTAACCTTTAATTAACCAGAATATTTAATTAACTGGAACAGTCCTAGAGAACAGTGTTTATTTCATTAGAATTCAATAAAGATTGTCATCATTTTCCATGATTATTAAGAAAGTGGAGACGGCCATGGTATAGTACATAGTGCTGTGGATAATGTCAAAGCAAACTAAGCCTCTCCATTTCTATCTTTTAGAATTATTAAAAAATAAATATTTCTCTAGTCTTAAGTCCTTGCTCTCACCCTAATGAGAAATCATATAAATAATCAAACTTCTGGAAAAACAATGTTCTCTACAAAATTCTTTTTTTCCCTTGTCAAAGGCCTATGTTGTTCAAAAATATATGGGGGTGCCTATCTCTGTTCTGGGTTTTAGGTAACTTAGCTGGGGTTTCTAATACATTGCTACTTATAAATTAGAGACTATTGCACCAGTCTCTGGCATTAAACATTTCTTAAAGCATATTAAATATTAGCAAAGAAAGAGAGCACATTCTTCAGAATTAGAGTTCAGAAGCCCTACATACCTAGATAGAAAAGAGAGAGAGTGTGTGTGTGTGAGGGGGGTGGGGTGTGGCTGCCTCCTTCAGCGTCCCAGGCCTAGCATAAAAATTCCAGGATGGGGAGAGGTAAAGTGAGAAGAGCAGGGAAGAGAAGAGAGTGACCCTTTTTACCCCAAGGGTTTTTATGCCCTCTCACATAGAGGTGGGTCACTGCACCTTGACCCAAGCTAATTGGCCAGTAGCATTCGAGTCCATTGATTGGCATGATATGAGCATGGTCCATATCAAAATGAGCAGTGCCTAATGTATTGTTGGTGGAGCTGTGAACTGACCCAACCATTCTGGAGAGCAATTTGGAACTATGCCCAAAGGGCTATAAAGCTGTGCATACCCTTTGACCCAGCAATTCCACTATTAGGGTTTTTCCCAAAGAGATCATAAAAAAGGGGAAAAGACCCACATGTACAAAAATATTTATGGCTGCTCTTTTTGTGGTGGGAAGGAATTGGAATAAAATGAGAGAGAGACCCACAAGGGCCAGAGGCTTTTGACTGATCTACTTAAGATTAGTAGCCCCCCCAACCCCACTGCCTTTGCCCAAGTCTTGATTACATTAAATTAATGATCCATCTAAGAGAAAGAAGACATATTTAATTCTTTCAGTTAATGAAAGTATCTCTAAAGTTCACCGTTGGAGATGGCGGAAGGGCGAATCCTTAGGGTAGGAGATTCTGTGTGTGTGTGTGTGTGTGTGTGTGTGTAGTTCTTTGACAATGAGGACTCCTCAGAATAATGATTGCTGCCTCCATTTGTAATTGAAAGAAATGCTAAATTTCAGTTAGAAGTTAGAGAAAAAAATGTGATTTTTTCCCCCATTCAAATTCATGAGTTCCCTGAAATTAATAAATTCTTGGTCCCTTGGGGAAGAGAAGTGTACATGGACTTCAGGTTAAGAATACCCACTTAGAGGATGGAGTCAAAGATGAATTGAATAGTTTAGAAAAAAATGATTCTCTATAATTAACCAATATTTTAATTTAATATTGTTCTAAGCTTACTACTTAACCTCTGAACCCTTTGTAAATCTTGATTGTGGAATTTTGTCTTATTTATGAGCACCATGAATTATAACTTTAAAGTTATCTTGTGTTAGATTTTTAAATGCTTGTAGAAACATAATCTGTCTTTGTCTCTTTCTTCCCCGTCTTTGTTTTGGATTAATTTAATAAAAATTAATAAAAATTGCTTCTAGCTGGCTTATGCCTTAAATTTAGAGTACAGAATTTTTTTCCACCTATGTTATCTATGTGACCCTGGACAAATTATTTAACCTCTCAGTGACCCAGACAATTTTCTAAGCACTGATCTTTATTAGTAGAAAGAATTTCCTCATTAGGAGTTCCCTTTGATAATGAAAGCACAGGTCTGCTAAAAAATTATGAAAATTTTTTTGCTAGTAGGTAACAAACAATATTTCTAATGAAAGGATCTATCACTAGTTACAATAACCTAAACATTTTGGTCATCAGGCATACCTAGACTCTGGAACTTGTTTACTAGGACTGTCTACAGATCACACATAAACCATGCTTTCCTGCCAAAACCACCAAGTCTAACACTTTCTTGCACTACCTATGGGAAACAACAGTAAGATTCATAGGGATTCATGATATAAATATAAAAGGTTATATTATTAAAAAGATAGAGAACAAAAGGAGATACATTCATAACTATGAACTGGGGATAGAAACTTTTCCAAATAAGGCTGTAATAAAGGGAATGATCATAAGTGTGAAATAGAAAATTTCTGTTACATAAAATTAAAAAAAGGTTTGCAAAGACAAAATCAATGCAAGTAGATCAAGAAGAGAAATGTTCAAATGAGAAAAAATGTCATTGCATACAAAGTATAGAATTGATATGAATACATAAGACCAAAAGACATTGCCCTGGAGATAAGTGGTTAAAATATATGAAAAAAAGTTTTAAAATAGTTGCAAACTATTGCTATGAATATATGGATCACCTTGATTTGATGGAGGTGTCTTTTTATTCCAAAGTATTTTTTATGAAACCCTGGATTAATAGGATTAATAAGAACAAAAAGTCCTTCAACTGAACTCTAAACTGAACCCAGATAGCTAGCAGATAAAACACCCTATCTAGTGACTTCTTTTCCCTCAGGATAGTAAGTCCATATCTTATGGTGACATCTGGGAGTCCTCATCCTTGCCAAACCCTTTTTTGCAATCTTGTAAACTTATCATGATGCTTCGGTATAACCTCCATACTTGTTATAACTGAAATTGTTAAACTGCTTTTTGCTTCTGGGTTGATTTTTGTATCATACTATTGAAACTGACAATGCCCTGTAATCAGTGGACAATAAACTTTATATACCCTCAGAAAGAGAGGGGTCTCTAAACTCCCTTCTTCGGAGGGGAGTCTCCACATGATCATGGTTTCTTTCTTCTTGGGACAAAATAAATTGTTACTGTGTTTTTTCCTATCCATTCTCTGATCTGGTTTCTGTGAGGTACCTACTTCTGGTACAAGAGGCAGAAATAATCTTCTCTGATCTGGGTGTACAAATTATAGGGGTTATTATTGATGTCTCTGACCTGTTTTTTATCTTGTAGGAGGATGGGTAAAAATACTATATTTAATATTCAACACTGAACATTGTTCTTGATTACTACTAATAGTAGTATTTCACATTAAAACAAGTGTAAGGCTGCCTTAAAATGATAAAAATAATAAAAGAAGGAAATCATCAATGTTATGGGGATAGTAACATTAATAAACTGTTGGAATTATGAATTAGTCCAACTTTTTTATGACAACTGTTCAGAATTGCGGAAGCAAAGTCACTCAACTGTTCTTACCCTGTGACTCACCTGTCCTGCTGCTTACTGGGCATAGACCTTGAGGAGATCAAAGACAGAAACAAAGGCCCCATGTATTCCAAAATATTGATAGTAGCAGATTTTGTGATAGCAAAAATATGGAAACAAAGTAGGTGTTCATCAATTAGAGGGCTGAAAAAAATTGTATATAATTGTAACGGATGCAGAGTGCAGAAAGCAGAAACCAAAAATATGTACAAGGGCTATAATAATGCAAATGGAAACTGCACTAAAAGGCAGTTAAACTGGGAAGAACTGTGACGTCCAGTTTTGATGTTGGAGAACTGACGAAGTACATTTTCTTCCTCTTGGTAGAGAGAGGTCATATGATCATAGCTTTAGAACTAGAAAGGGCCTTAGAAAACATCTAGTCTAGCCCCCTCATTTTTACAGGTAAGGAAATTTAGTTCTGATATCACAAAAGTAGTATCTCTGACTTCGAATACAGTGGTCTTTCCTTGGTACAGATGAGGAACCATCAGATGGTTTCCATTTATGTAGGTTAGTTTTGTTTAAACGTTTTTCTTTGTTACAAGGGAATTTAATGAGTGTGGCTCAAAAGAAAATGACTAGAGTGTGCTCTAAAGAGAGATAAGTAAGGGAAGGTTTGGGGGCACAAGGGAGGTGCTGTACAGTAATATATCAAATACTAGAATTGTGGCAACTCAATGTGCTTAGGACTGAATTCTCTCCAGGACACTAGGGCAAATGCCAAGAAACCTCAGCATGGCAAATTTGGAAGATGTATTTTCATACTCAGTACCACTACCACCTGGCATTTCCAGATACTTGCCAATCTTGCCAGAATATGAATTGAAGAAAGAATGAGTAGAAAGGGGAATGAAACGTGTATATAACAAAAAATAGTGAAATGGGTGAAATAAATGGGTGAAAAAATTAGGACTTAAGTCCAGAAATCTAAATGATGTCTGCCTCAAAGATTTCAGAGAATTACAGAGAGGGTGAAACAGAAGATTGGAAGTAGACTGCCAATATATGTCAGCTATTCAAAAGAAAAGAGGACCACAAATAAGAAACTGTATATTTTCATAAAAATATAGGCCAGATAATTTTTATAGTTTTAGGGGGTAATGTTTTAAAAGAAGTAAACATCTCATGCTTAAATTTTAATGTAGCAGTATCTGACCTTCATTTGAATCATCACTTGAATTTGTTGGAGATAAACAAACATAGTCAATCCTCAACTTTTGCAAGGATATGATTCCTAGAAAATGGTGTGAAAGTCAAAAATAAGTGTTGATACATTGAACCCATAGGAAATAAGAGGGTTAGGTACCTGACATCCCCAAAAACTATAATCTTTCACTAGAGATTGCTCAAAATACACTTTTCTGCATATATTTTGTTATAAAGGTATAATAAAAGCTATAAAAGTTATAAAGTCATATATAAATATAGATATATGCCATATACAAGTATATAAATATAGCTATGCATATGTTATAAAAAGTTATAAAGATATAACAAAACATTAATTCTTATAATATGCACTTTTCCTAATATAGTAATTATGAAATAACCCATAAAATGCAGGGAAGAAGAAAGGAGAAAATGAACAAGAAGGAGAGGGACAGGGGCAGAGTTGTCAGAAGAACCCCAGGTAAAAAAGGGAAAAGGGCAACCTGACACCTCTATTCTCCCTTTCTACTCTGTGGTTGAACTATTTCCCCATGAAAAGCACATGCCTTAGGCTGAGTCCCTGGCCCTGGTTGATTTCAAATCTCCTTACTGGTGCATCTCTTTCTGAACTGGATGCAGTGATGGGGGCAATCTCCTCCCCTTCCTCAACTCAGCAGCCTTCCAAACTGGGATGCTCAGGAGTGAGCCCAGCTTCATGGGAAGCAGGGGAGGCAGGATGCTCACTCAGCAGTGAATGCCTATGAGAGGGTGGGGTGACCATCTCATTTACCCACAAACTTAGCCGCTTTTGCATTTTTTCAATTCTTTTATTGCATACTCAAGAGATTACTTTAGCACTTTTTGGAGCAAATTCATGAACAATTTTATAAAGGCATTCCTCCTTTTTGCAGATATTAACTTGTGCATCACGCCTCTCATTTTTTTCTCTATGGTGCATAGCAGCAAATGTACTCAGTTGCGAACATGAAAGTGAAAATGAGGTTACTAATAAAATCGCACAAATACTTGAAGTTGCAAAATTTAAATACTTGAATGTTAAGGATTGACTACATGTAGGTGTGTGTGAATATCTATATCTATATCTATATCTATATCTATATCTATATCTATATCTATATCTATATCTATATCTATATCTATATCTATCTGCACATACCTGTTTACATATATATGTAGAATGCAAGAACAAGAGAGAAGTGTAGAGGTGTATATGTGTACATATATGTGGATATATGTAAATTATACATACATACATACATACACACACACATATACATATACATATCACCCCCATCAAATGGACAAAATAGTAGTAGTGATAGTGGGCAACTAGGTGAAGGAGTGAATACTGTGATGGCTGGAATTAGGAGGACCTGAGTACAAATCTGACCTCAGACCCTTACTAGCTGTGTGACCCTGGGTAAGTCATTTAACCTCATTTGCCTCAGTTTTCACATTTATAAAATGAGCTGGAGAAGGAAATGGGAAATCACTCCAGTATCTTTGCCAAGAAAACTCTAAACAGGGCCATGAAGAGTCAAAGACAACTAAAATGATTGAACAGCAACAAAGTAGTGGTAGCAGTCATAGTAGCAACAAAAATAATGAACCAGACTTTGGATGGGCTCCAGTTTTTATTTTTTATTTATCAGTTAAACTTCCAACTCTTTTGAACACCTTTAATATTCTGAAAACAAACCTATCTCAAGTTGTATTGGTGCCTTGGCAAATTTGGGAAGAACAAATAGAATTTATCTTCTACTAAATGTGCACAAATGTGTTGTCATTTATCACAAATGAAGTTGAGTGCAATGAACCATTATTGCCGACCACATTTCTTTCAGGATGTGTCCTGGCAATTCAATACTTTCTTTGAATGGTAGTTTCTGTGAATAGCTCTTCTAATAGGGACTTTTGTATCTATCTCTTTTTAAAAGAAAAAGGCATCATAATTATTTTCAGATGATGCTGAAGAAAATTTTTTAAATGTTTTCAGAGCCACTTTATCTCATCTTATTCCTCAGTAATTAAAATTGTCCCTTTGAAATCTGCATGGTCCTATGCCATAGAGATGGCATTACCATATTGTAAACACATATGTTTGCGTGTTTGATCCAACTTAAATGCATTCATAAAAGGAGAGAAGCAGCAGTATTTGCATAAAAAGCAGGTCTCTATTTCATTTTTTTTCCTGTCTCTTGAATCCCTCATCCATGAGTCGCTGTACTTTATGTGGTGATAGAGGAGAGTTCTGCACAAGCTCACAAAACCTAAGGTAGCAACCACGCACAACTCCTGGGCCATTTATGAACATATAGTTAGCTAAAGATGGCTTTGGCCTGATTCATCCTTCACTATATTTAAAGTTAAGAACCTTGTGGCCCTCTACTTTTACAAGTCCTCCAAGTTTCCCACACTTACCCACATAACCAGTATGTCTATGTCCTGAAAAATCTTGAGTAGAACAAATGGTCACTTTTTGGGTGCCATTCTCCTGACCAAATAGGTTTGACTGTGCAGCCAAACCAATGGTTGTGCTAGATTATGAAGGTGCCTTCCATATTTGCCTTAGAAATCTTTAAATGGGTAGGAATTGGTCTTGAAGAGGACTGTAAAAATTAGAACAAGAACAAAAATTGAACAAGAAATGGTCATTTGAGTTGCCATGTATGCACATGACCTTGGCAATGAGGCACCTGATGGCAGTGAGTAGTGGTAGTCCTGCATTTATGCTGTGGGGACTTATATTTACATAGAAAATTCTTATTCTCTAAGAGCCAGATATCCTTTTGGTGTAGTTTAATTTCTTTCATGTGCAAGACCTGTACTCATTTATGTGGCAGGCCCCAGGAACCATCCTGCCTTCTCTTAGTCTTACTATCACAGCCTACACTTATAGAAATGTCAACTTTAGACCTCATCTTGCAATTCAAATTCACAGTACTGGATAGCCTATGACAACAGTAAAAAGGGAGGCAACATTCATTTAGAGCTTTGAATGAGAACACATACATAGCTTTTGCATTTCAGTTTCTAACACTTTCAAGTTAATGTGAGTCAATGTCGATCTGATGTCTTGTAACCTTCACATAATTCTGCAGTAAGGTGGAAAGAGTATAAAACTGAATACATGAACACACTTCAATCAAGTTGTCTGTTGTAAGTCATGACAGTATGATATGTTTACAGTCTATTCTTCATGTGCTTAATTCCCATTGACAGAAATCACAGGTATGAAACAAGAGTCCAACTCTTTGATTTGTGCTGGGATATGCCTGAAATTCATAATTATCCTCACAACGAATGATAAAAAACATGGAATACTGGATCTGAGACAAATAAGTGGAGGAAAACCCCCCAAGAGACTGATTATATTGACAATTTGACGCTTACAGTTATTCCCATCTTGCTCTATGAAAAATAATTTCTTCCCAATCCTGCCCAGATATAGTTTTGGCTCATTAAAATTAAATTAAACTATTTGAAGCCTTTCTCCAAATTTTTAGAAATTTCCCAAGGGCCATTCAAACTGAAATTGCTTTTGGTTCCATTTGGTTCATGGAAAATGTTCTTTCAAATGCTGGGGGGGGTGGAAACAGAATAATTCTAAATAGCAATCCCCTACCCCACAAATTACACTGGAATTTTGGTTGGCTCCATTGGTCAAATAGTTTTTCAGAAAAGATGAAGTCCAGAAGCACACAGTCCAACATCACACAGATGAGGTGAATTACAGGTGAGCATGTGAGTGTCTAATGCCATGGAATTAATGAATCCCTCTACTAAGAGGCAGTTTTGGGGTGTAAAACCCCTTATCATTTCTAGATATTTAAAGCTGTTTGTGTTAGCATTATGTTCAGAGATGAAAAGCACTGCTAACTAAAAAGGGAAATTGAGACTAAGGGATGAGGGGTAGTCTAAGAGCTCAAAGAGTCATCTCTTCCACGATGGCCTTAAAGAGTCACCATAGCATGCAACTAACCCCCTCCAGCACCAAAGTGTTCTCTTTTGTTTTGCTTCAGGAGGAAAGATTGGAGAAAGTAGACCTCTGAGAGGAGATGCTACAGACTTCCAAGTTAGTGAATGAACTCCCAGCATCACTAGGGTACTCAGGGTAGGAGGAACTAGATGAGATGATGTTTTTAAGCCTCTGCAGAGCAATGATCAAGAGCAAGAGCAGAAATGCTAAAAGGCTGAGGAATATCGACACGTAGATGTAGACGTTGGATAAATGGCCAGAAGATGAATCCACAGAGGTGGACAGGGAGGTGGGGAAGAGCTCCAGGAAAGTTCCATTCTCTACACTGCCCACAAATCCAGATGAAGGGTCAGGGTCTGACATCTTTGTGGTGTGAGAATCAGAATGAGTGAATGAAGTTACTCAGATAGGGGTTAGATTCTATAGTTCTTCATTTTTCTGTGGGAATGCTGGCATAAATAGCAGGTTGTTTTATCTGAGCCGAGGGTCTTGCTTTCCAGACAAGTACAACTGGGGATTTGGTGTCCACTGGAACTGAAAGAAAACAGAAAGAATTGAGTTAGATTGCTCAGGAAACATCTGAGATAATTCTGAATTTTTGCTTTCCTTTTTTAAGGTATATCTATATGAAACATGATTATTAAACTTAGCAGGAGCAAAGCCCAAACTCTTCCCTATGAGCAAGTATGATTTGCCACATTATGAACAACGACATGACAATGAACTTTTATTATCTCTCCGCAGTACACTAGGTGCTAGATTTCTCTAAGTTGCCAGAGATAAAATTAAAATACATTTCTTATGTCTTCCATCTGTTGCAATTTCAACACATGCTGCAGTATGAAGCTTTGTGCACAGGCCCCCAAAGATTCAAATCAAGGTCTACCTCCTCCAGGAAATTCAAATTTCACCAATTCTGAAAACCATCAGCCCACCCCCAGACCAACTCTCCTCTATCTGCGAACTCTGGGAAAAATTGCATTTGTAGTTTCTATTGGGATCACAGTTGCCTATCTTGTTTCTCCTATTAGACTGTAGCCTCCTTAAGGACAAAGATGATGTCTAAATGTTTGTACATTTTAATATGTACCCCAAACCTGTCAAGTGATTTTAGAAAGAAGCTTACTCCATCATATATTGGTTCTTCTAAACTCAAGGTAAGAAAATCACTGTTTCCCATCATTTCCATGAATTAACTTGTCAGTTGTTAACTTGAACTAAGCAAAATTTATACATATTGCATCTTTTCTTTGTGTCTATTTCCCCTTTTCTCTTCTTTCCCCTCCATACTTTTTTTCTCAGTACAGTGAGGGTTAAGTGACTTGCCCAGGATCACACAGCTAGTAAGTGTCAAGTGTCTGAGGCCGAATTTCAACTGAAGTCCTCCTGAATCCAGGGCTGGTGCTTTATCCACTGTGCCACCTAGCTGCCATATCCCTTTCATACTTGAAAGGAAAAAAAGGTTGATATTGGTGCGTAGGTTTGAGCTAAAGTGTGGTGGAGATCAGAGAACACAATCTCTCTACAGGAGCAGAGAGTATTTCTTTTTATCTTGACTTCCCCTAAGGAAAGATAGAGATGTCATAAAGTAAGAACTGGAAGAGACCTCAGATGCCATTGAGTCAAGCTTCATTTTACAAGTGAGGAAAATGAGTCCAGGAGGTGCAAAGTGACTTGCCCAGGGTTAAGTAGATAGTAAATTAATAAGGCAAGATTTGAAGCCAGGTCTTTTTGACTCTAATTCCAGTGATCTTTACAGAATACAGTTGGGTGGAAGTTATAATTATCTGGGTTCCTTCTCTGGACAGAGTCTCTGGCATTTCTTAAAAGCAAGTACAAGAAACTTTCAGTTTAGGGCAATGAGGCATTAAAGCCACTGGGGACTAGAGGGTGAGCCTAAATATGCAAAGAGACACCTATAGAGAAGATCAGTAGAAGACTCTTTTTTCATGTCCACAGAGGACACTGACATTTCCAAAGGGGGCATGCTAACACAGTGAGAAGATTTGAAACTATGCCATGGGAGAATCAGCTGAAGGAACCGAGAATATTTGGTTTGGAGAAAAGAAGACAATCTAACAAGTCACCCAGAAATATTGACCTATTATTGAACATCTACATAGCTAATAAGTTGGAGGGTCAAATATAGCTTCAGTATTTTGGAAATTAAGAAAAAGGTAGGTCTGGAGTAAGATGAGGGGAGAAAAAAGAGGTAGAAACAAATTATAATGAATTAAAAAGAGAGAAGGGTAGAATGCAGGAAAACAATATATTTTTATTGATTTCTTCTTGCCTAGAAGACTATGGATACATTAGATGGAAACTTAGGTATCACCCTATAGAATACAGGAATGGTAATTAAATGGATGCAAGCGGATATTAAGTGATACAGAAGTGGTACAATGAACACGCTCTCTTAGACGTGACCATGTGTTGGTGTTGGTCAAAGGTTACAGTACATATGAGAATCAATAAAAGGACTTTGGATAAAGGATATTTGGAAGGTGGGACATGATGATTACCTTCAAGTATTTGGAGGACTCATGTGGGAAAGTGATTCAATTTGATCTGTTTGACCCCAGAGAGTAGAACCAGGAGAAATTGGTAGCAGTTACAGAGGGACAATTTTTGTTTCAATAAAAGGAAAATCTTCCTAATAATTATAATCCACCAAAAGAGGAATGGGATTTTTTTGAAAGCAGGTCTCCATATGGAAGCCGGAGGACTACTGGTTGGGGATGTTGGAAAAAGATTCCTGCTTAGCTATGGGTAGAGCTAGACAAGCTCCGAGCTGTCTTCCTAATGGGAGATTCTGTGATCCAGTGAAGGTCTGATCCCTGGTGCAAAGTCAAGAACTGAGCTCATTAGAGGATTATATCATTTCAAAATAATTGTCTAAATCTCGTCCCCTAAGGGCACAATGCTAGTGGCAAAACAGTTCCTGTGGCACCATTCCTTTTCTCTCTGTCCTGCATTTTACCTTTAAAACTTGCATTTCCTCTCTGTTCTCCAGATCTAATTAAATATGTGATTCTTCGGGAGTCTGACATTCACTGTTTATGACCAGAGCAGTGCTGCACTAATGATCCCCAGGAAGGAGCAGCTTCTGAGGGAGCTGTCCCTGTCAGGGCAGGCTAATGAGTCTTAGCAAGTTCCTCTGGGTAGGCCAGTGACAACATCTTGGTAGTACCTAAAATAATTTGCCTCCTACAGCTCATTATGCTTTGCCTGGTGACTTTTACTCCATTTGATTGTCACGGGCTCTTAACAGTCCTAAATAAAGGAAGAATTAGAGTTGGATATTGAGTGTAACATTGGGTTTTTTAAATTGTATGACAAGGCTGCTTTACATGAGTGTAGCAGCTCAACTCTCTAGTCTGGCTCAAGTACAACTGGGAGGAAAATTAGAGAACATTTTGCCCAACCCCCTCACTTTACAGATGTGAAAAATGGGTCCCAGTGAAATGGGTCCCTGTTCAAGGTCACCTTGGTAGCCAGATACAGAGTCGGGATCTAAATCCTGTCTGATGACCCTAAATCCAGTGCTCTCCCATTATGGTAGACTTTCCTAGAGGTAATATAGAATGCACACATCATAGGGTTTGGGATCAAAAGATCTGGTTTGGAGTCCTGGCTCTACCACCCATTTCTCAACCTTTAAGAGCCTTAGTTGCCTTATCTATAAAGCAGGTATGATCCAGCTTTGCTCATAGGGCTGTTGTGTTAAAAGCAAATTGTAAATCTTAAAAAGTTATATAAATATAAATATTAGTTACTATGTTATATTATTTAATACTGTATTATATATTATCTTACACTATGCTATATACTATGCTATAAAATACCATAGCATATAGTATACCATATATATTGTTGTTCAGTCTTGTCCAACTCTTCATGACCCCATTTTGGGATTTTCTTGGCAAAGATGCTAGAGTAGTTTGCCATTTTCTTCTCCAGCTCATTTTACAGATGAAGAAACAGACAAACGAGGTTAAGTGACTTGCTCAGGGTCACACAGCTATTGAGTATCTGAAGCTAGATTTGAACTTGGGTCTTTCTGACTCCAGTGCTCTATCCACTGAGCCACCTAGGTGCCATACTATACATACTATTACATAGTATATGTAGTACATATACTATGCATAAAGAATATATGGTTTAATACATATATCATATAGATGTACTATAGTTTAGTACAGGAATTATATTTACCATTAAATATGTAATACTATAAACCATATCATTACTATACTATATACTATGCTATATTATATATTTTATACTATTGTATAGGACCTAATATAGTATATATGATATTATATATAGAATGCCACAATATCTTTTAGGTAGATAGATAGATAGATGTTTTTGAGGCAATTGGGGTTAAGTGACTTGCCCAGGGTCACACAGCTAGTAAGTGTCAAGTGTCTGAGGCCGGATTTGAACTCAGATCCTCCTGAATCCAGGGCCAGTGCTCTATCTACTGTGCCACTTAGCTGCCCCAACAATATCTTATATTTATGCTGTTATACAATACATATACTATACTATATTATCATGTGATAATGGAAAACACTGTGAACTTGAAAGTTCAATCTAAAGTACAATCTAAATATATAATTAAATAATAAAGAGTAAAATTCATAAACTTTAACATTCAATATAAATATTCATTATTTTAACTAATGATCTCTGTTATTAACTGGTAGGGAAACTGAGGCACAAAGGTACTGTCATTCTATAAAGCAGCTGAGCTGCAGAGAACAAAAGAGGCTTCATTATTTCTAGGTGCTGAGAAAACTGATCAATATCAAAGTGATTTCCTTTATAACAATGAATTCAAAGAGAATTTTTGCTTAACCTTCAAAGGTTTTTGAAAACAGCACATTGTGAGTTAATGTCACCTATTGAAATATTATATAGGAAGCCCATAGTAAAGGAAGATTTATGTAAAACATCTCTTCTACCAGATAAACTTAATATGATGATACAGAATGAACAAAGAAATATTGTATCCTGATTTTCCATTCTTCTCCTTAAATTACTTTGGAAAGTAAGGTTTGGGATTTAATATAATTTTCAAGTCACTACTTTAATTTAAAATGGCGGCAACATCAACTTCATTTTGATACTCTAACCTAGAAGACAGCATACATTAAATTTGGTAGAATTAATTTTTTTCTATTTTCTTGTTTAGGTTGAAAATTGGATGTTGCTTCATTTTATTATTTAAATATTTTATTCTGCAGTGTGTGGATGATAGTGATGTGTGAGAAATGAACAAAATCCTGATTTCCCATGTTTATGTGTAGGACTGTATGAAGCATTGAGATCAGGATGTCAGTGCAGAGGTGAAATCCAATCAATGCGCAATTCCTCTGGGATAAAGGGCTCTTCAGATTGATCCTTTCTGGATGGTACCTCCCAGACACACTGCATTTAAACCATAGATGAGACTTCATCTCAAATGCATACCCTCGACCTTTCACTGCCCTACTTCTCCAAATGCCTCTTCTTTCAGGTGACACATAATGGCTATAGCAGCTGGATTTCGATGCTGTTTCCTAAGCCACCTTCAGAAACTCACTGTATGGGTGATTGGGAAGGAGACAGCTGCGTCCTAACATTATAAATCATAATCCGTGGAAATGATTCATTTTGTGGTCAGTCAACTTTATTTTTTTCCACATTCAACAAACTAACTCAGGAGAACACTGGGACAAAGCAAACAAGGTATGAGGAAAATTAAAATCCTTGATTAAATAAGTTTGGCTGGGGAGGCTCCCACAGAAGAAAACCACACAGCTTCTCAAGGTGAAGGGGCTTTCACTCCTAGCCCTTCCACTAACCAAAGGTCATTCAATGCCTCTCCTGCCTCAATTTCCTTACTTGTAAGACAGTAAATTGTATCCTTTTTGGAGCTATTAAGAGGAAAACATTTCATTCTATGGAGAAAAGTTGTATCCTCTTATGTTTAGGAATTGAACCATGGAGAAAGGCAGAGCTATTGTCAGCTTTCCTCTGGGCAAGAAGCTGTCACAAAATTGTCTGAGAATCTGCTGACTAGGTGCTGCTGACAATCACCAATCAAAAATGCCCAGATACTAAAGAAAAAACCCCTGTAGTTTATCATGCTCAGAGTGCAGGCCACACTGAACATAATCAAAAAGTCCTGATCATTTTTTAGCCTACACTATCTAGGTTTTGGTTAGATGACCAGGATTTGTACGATGAAATTTCAAAGAGCAATTGGGAAAGATAATGATTTATATGTCAAAGAACAGAAGGAGAAGATCTATATCAGATAAAGCAGGAAACTAGCCAATAGTTGAGGTCTCAGCTTGATTTTGCAAACTAGTTGCGTGCAGTGCTCATCTTAAGTAAATGGCAGTAAGAAAGTTAAGCCAGATAGTCTCTTATCACAAAGAGAAGGGCTGAATGTCCCTGCCTACTCTTGCAAAGAAATTCACCAATCTGATTTTATGTAGCATCAGCCAAGTACAGGTGAAGTAATCAGCTTGTGTTAACGGCAGGCACCAGGGAATTCTCTTACAATATGAACCAAGTCTACTTTATTTTTTTCTATTTGTGTTTATTTGACATGTCCTCTGGGTGATTGTCCCAACTTGCACTCTTGCTAGTGGTTTGGGGACATCAGAGAACAACTTACTTTATCTCCTTTTCTCAGGACTCTCAGGATAATCCTGAGGGTCTGGGTTTCTAGTGCTGTTGATCACAAACTCTTACTATTATGCTTTCCTCTAATAATAAGCCATTAGGAGAGTAAGAACAAATTGGGATACTCTGTCCCAGAAATACATGCAGGCTCTCAGGAAGAGTGGGCTTAAATTAGAATCCAATGGTAGTGAGGTACATGTGTAGGATACAGGTGTAGCAAAGGGGTAACTCATATTCCACATTGCTTTTCAGCCTGGAATTCCTTTCCTGGGCCTGTGGTTAAAATTCTTCTGTGGTTCTAGAGGCTATGATCCTCAAAACCGCTTCCTCCCTTGAATAGCCATCTTTGTCTCCATCTTTGTGTCGTTTACACATTAAAAATGTTGTCTGTGCCCATATATTTCCAAGATTAATTTCTGCCTAATTTATTAGCTGTCAGTTAATATTATTATATTATTATTAATATATTATTATATTTTATATATTATATTAATTATTATTAATTAATTAATATATATATATATATAATAATATTAATATTACCCTGGTATCTGCATTTTTCTCTCCTTATACTGAAAAAAGAAAATGCTTGAAGCCCAACAATCCTATAGTCTATTCATTTCCATTCCTGAAACATAGGTGAAAATATGCAAGACAACTGGTTAAGCTTGGGGTACAAAGACAAAAGAGAAAAAGCTCCTGCCCTCATAAAGCTTTCTATAAGACAGGTAAGAGGCTAAAATAATCCATCTCCACTGTTTCCATAGTAGTAGTAGTAGTAGTAGTAGTAGTAGTAGTAGTAGTAGTAGTAGTAGTAGTACTAGAAGAAGAAGAAGAAGAAGAAGAAGAAGAAAGAAAGAAAGAAAGAAAGAAAGAAAGAAAGAAAGAAAGAAAGAAAGAAAGAAAGAAAGAGAGAAAGAGAGAAAGAAAGAGGGGAAGGAAGGAAGGAAGGAAGGAAGAAAGAAAGATTTTGAGGATCCATTCATATAATCTAGTCTTGTCCCTATTATGCATATATTCCCAAGACATCTTGTTGGACTGAGGGGTACCATTTGCTGCCCTGAAACAGAATGAAGCTTAAAGATACATATAGAAATTGACTATGTGACCCCTGGCCAGGACATTTAAGTCTCCTAATATACATACCCGCCCCTTAAATTGTCTACTCGAATGCTTTTTCTTTTTTTCAGAAGGAAATCTGGTTGGACAGTTTGGAGAAATCATTTAATGAAACACCTTTCAATGGATCTTCATTAACTATTCCCTACACTCAAGCCTTGTTGCTCCACACTCCAAATGTGTTCCCAGAAATGTAAGTAAAGGTGAGCTAGAATTGAAAGAGATTAGATTGTACATACCTCAACATGACATTAATGAAATGCTTTCCCCAGCTGAACAAGTGACACACTAAAGATACTGTAATTCTGTTACTTTAGTTCATATCTTAGATCTTTCATTCTGTACAATTCAAAGAAGAAAATACTTGAAGTTTGGTTGCTTATAGACTCCAGAGGACATTATGCTAAGTACACAAGCATTCCTGAGTTTGGAGTAGGGATACAAAGAAATCAAATTGGATTTGTCTTCTAGGAGGTGCAGCTATCATTTGTTTTCTGATGCCACCCAAAAGGTTTTTTTGGGGGTGGGGGCTTAGATTTCTTGTAAATTCTTAAGGAACATGATCTGAGGGAGACATTATACTGATAAATCACTTCATCCCTCCCTTTCAGGTCTACAGTATTAATTTAGCATTTAGGCTGCACAGGGCCAGGCTAAATGCTGCAACAAAGACGCTTTAGTTACAGCTCTGATGCTAAAAGGACTTACAATCTGATGGGTCAAATAAGACAAGTACACAGCTACCATGCTAGGAGTTTTGGCAAGGAGGGAAGAGTAGCAGACTTGGAGTCTGGAAGAGTATGGGGTTAGCACCCCACTTTAAATATTTATTAACTATGAGACCTTAGGCAAGTCCCATAACCTTTCTCAACCTCTACTTCTCATTTGTAAAATGGGCATAATAGAACATACTGCTCAGTCTTGTTGTGAAGATCAAATGAGATACAGGTTTGAATACCTCAAAACCTTAAAGTGCTATATAAGTGTTAACTATTATGATTAAATTGACCAAGAAACCTAGAGTGATATGAAGGTTCATGGGAAGGAGAGATCACTTCCCTCTGAAGTCAGGAAAGGCTTCATGGAAGTACATAACCTTGAAATCTGGGTAGGACTTTAACAAATTGCAGGAGGCAGCCTGAGCAAAGGCACAGGGACATATTCGGAATATGAAACACTAAATAGTTGTTTGGCCAGAATATATGTTTTTGAAAAAGAAAAGTATTTTTTCCCCAGAAACTTACCTGGGGAGCTTGAATGACCTCTCTGGAACAGGGGGCAGATGGAGAACAATGGGAGCTAATCTGGAAGGATTGGTCGTAGGGTTGTTGATAACTGGAAGGTTGGTGCCCTTCAATGCTGAACTAAGGAGTTTGGCATTAATTCAGAGGCATTAGAAAGCCATTGAAGGAGAGTTACATGATCAGAACTAGGCTTTTAGTATCATTAATCTGGCAGCAATGTAAATGATTGTAGGGCTGGGAAGAAAGAACTAGCTAGTCTCAGTAAGAGCTACTAAGGGCCTGAAGGAGGGCAGTGGCAGTGGGAATGGAAAAGAGGAGACAGACATTTCCAAAAAAGATAGGATTTAGCAACAAATTGAGTGTCAGTGAAGGATAAGGAGGAATCCACAATGAATCTAAGGTTTCTAGTCCTATGTGTGCCTGGGAGAATAGGGAACTACAAGAATGGGAATTGTTTTGAAGAGGTAATAACAATCATAGAATCCGACAGTTTCAGAAACTAGTATACATCAACTCATATCCATAAAGAAAATCCCTTTTACAATCCACCAGGAAGTGGAGTAGGCCATTACAGCCCAAGGCAGCCCATTCTGCCTTTAGAAAAGTGTTAAGGCATTTTTTCCTCACATCAGAAATTTGCCTCTTTGTTACTTCAACCCATTGTTCTTGGCCCTACCCTCTGAGGAGAAGCAGTACAAATGTGATCCCTCTTCCACATGAGAGTTCTTATTGATGATGGTTATGTCCCCTCTAAGTCTTTTCATCTCCAGGCTTAACACCCTCAGTTCCTTCAACTGGGCCTCCTATGACATTTATTCATAGCACATCAATGCCCTGACTGCTCTCCTCTAGAAACATATCAATGTCCTTCCTAAAATTCAGTGTCCAGAAGTGAACCCCAAATTCACAATGTGTACAGTGAGATGTTGCCTCCTTATTCCTGGATACTGTGCCTTTCATTCATTTTTTTTAATTCATTTTTTTTTTTGGCGGGGCAATGGGGGTTGTGACTTGCCCATGGTCACACAGCTAGTAAGTGTCAAGTGTCTGAGGCCGGATTTGAACTCAGGAACTCCTGAATCCAGGGCTGGTGCTTTATCCACTGCGCCACCTAGCTGCCCCCACCTTTCAATCATTTTGTTACAGCATCTAGGTTCTGTCAAAGTCTTTCTGAATACTGACTCTCTCATCCAATCTATTAGCTCTCCTTTTTCCAGATTTGTGTCACCTGTATATTTGTAAAGCTTGCCTGATGTTTATATCTTTTCCCATGTCATGGATAAAAATATTACAAAAGACCAATCACGAATCCCTAGGATATTCCACTGGATACCTCTTTCCAGGGTAGTTGTCAATCAATTTAATGAGTACTCTGGGTCTGGTTGTATGACCAGTTCTGAAATAACTGTATTATCTTCTAGCCCATGTCTGCCCAACCTCATCAGCAAAAATATGAGAGTTTATCAAATGCTTTGCTGAAATTAAGAGAAACCTTTGGCATTCCTTTGTTCTATCAGTCTAACAATTCTACTTGAAAAGATATAAGGTTATCCTGTTGTTAGCCTCTGCTTGAGGAATCATATCTGTGCTCAGTGTTTCCTTTTTCAAATGTTTGTTAACCGCTTCTTTAATAATAATACTTCTAAGAATTATGTAGGAAATTTATATTAAGTAAAATGAGCTATAGTTAACAGATTCCAGTCTCTTCCCTTTTCAGAAAAGTAGGTCATTTACCCTTCTCCATTCCTGTAATAAGTCATCCCTTTCCACAATATTTCAAAGACAATTGATGTTGGCTCAGCACCTACATTTACTAGTTGTATTAATACTTCTGCATATACTTCAGTTGGGCCAAGAAATAAACTAATTAATGTCAGGTCATTGTTATTATCTCATTAGTTATTTCAGGTATCAAACTCCCATTAGCCATTTTTGATCTGTCCTTTCTAGTTCAAAGATTCCAAGTCCAAAGATGACAAGTCCCTATATGGAAACAAAAAGAAAATTAAGTGAATCTGCCTTTTCTCTATCAATTTTCCACCTGAGCAATTAAAGTCCTACAATTGAAAGAGTTCTAAAGCTGACATTATGAATTTCAATAGCTCAAGCTCATATTGTAGATAGGCTTTTTCCCCTGGTTTTTGAAATGGCCTTCCTTGGACCTAGATCAACAGCATCAAAAGGGAGATAGACAGATTCCTCATTTATAAAATGTGTGTGTGTGGGGGGAGAAGACAGTTTAATACTTGATGACCTTTAAAGTCTCTTCCAGCTCTAAATCATGAATCCTATGGTACATGGTTTACTTCTAAAAAACAATATCAGGACAGTATTTCCATGATGTGGTTTTGTCATTTTGGAGAGATCAGGGAGCTTTGTGCTCCAATTCAGAGAAAGACTGCCTGTTCTGGCTAATCTAATGACAATGGCCTCAATAAGAAATAAAATAGGGAGCAACCTGAAGCTTACAGAAAAGTCCAAGTCAGGGGAGGATGGGATGATGATGATAACCTCTGAGCAGAAAAAAAAATATCACCAACAAACGAGGTCACTCCCTAAGCCCTAGAAAAATTGGATAAAGAAAATAGCCCTAGAATTATGATGTGAAGATTTGTGGGAAGTAATATTGGTCTTTCAAGATGTTGTAGCATTGTTAATGTGAGCTTTCAGGCTCAATTTCTCCTTAGTTCTGAATCATATTCAATAATTTAGGAAGTGTATAAAATGGGGGGTGATCTCTAATTTCTTACCAGTGAAATCTGATTACACAATAGCATAGTCTTCAAAGGGAAGTGTGATTTCTTTTAACAAGACTGGACAAGTCCCTCCTCTGGAAAAATGGATTGGTATTTGTCCACTTACATGCTCTTTCTCTGCCTCCTACTATTCAGACTGCACAATTAAGAGTGAAATCATTTATACCAGGCACCATTTCCAGCAGAACCATAAACAGGAATTTTTGTACCTGAAGCAAGAAGCAGGAAAGGTACCTTCAGTTAGGGAGCAGAACCTGGGACACCAGGATTATTTAGGGGGAGGGAATAAACATTTATTAAGCACCTACTACTTGTCAGGCACTAAGCTAAACACTACAAATATCTCAATTGATCCCTTATACAGTTCATCTGGTAGCTTCAAATCCAATCTAACTGGCACTTACTAAGTGCCAAATATTGTGTATTCAAAAAGTCAGTGCAGTTTGAGTTTTGTTTTCTAATGAAGGATTTCCAAGGGAGGGACCAGCAAATATTCATAATACCCTCACTAGTGTTATGTTTTAAAGACCACTAAACCAGCAGGCTGTTTTCTGGGGAAACTTAAGACTCTATAGGCTGCTAAAGGCAGTCCTATTGTTTACTGCTTACAATGTATCCTTTGTCCATTGGGAATCAGCTGCCAGGATCCATGGAAACTTCAGGGATTTCTTAAACTTCCTTGGGGTGAAGATGCTGGAAACACTCTAGTTCAAGGCCACCTCTTGAGGTATACCGTCAATATAAATAGCTAGCATTGATATACCGCTTTATAATTGATTAAGTGTTCTATATTCACTATTGTGTTTTTTTAATCATTATAAGAGTTCTTTGAGGCAGGTGACACATGTGCTCTGATCTCGATTACACAGACTGAAGTGACTTGGCCAAACTAACAAATGACAGAGCTGAGGTTGGAATGCAGATTTTCTAATTCTGAATCCAGTGCCCTCTCCACTATATGACAGTTGCTTTTCAAGTTAGCCTCAGCATTTTAATCTAATTTTAATAGACAATCTTGGGCAAAGGTACCAATGTGTGTTACCTGGTGTCTTCCCATGGTAAACATCGTTCTAGCATGTTTCAGTACCCTGAGTCATTCTTAGTTGAAAAACATTCCAAGTTGTTTACTATCCCTTATTTCAAAGAATTATCAAATCAAATGCTGGAAGTGACATTCTGCTTCTCCCTGTACCTGTGTATGCACACACACATACACATACATACATACACACATATATACATACATACACATATATGCCATGTGGGTCCAGTGGCAAAATATATATCAGTACCACTGGAGTTGGCCCAGGTTGTTTGAGGCAATTGGGGTTAAGTGACTTTCCCAGGGTCACATAGCTAGTAAGTGTCTGAGGTGAGATTTGATCTCAGGTCCTCCCAAATTCAGGGTCAGTACTCTATCCACTGCCCCACCTAGCTGCCCATTAAGCAAAATAACCTCCATTGAGATAATAGAGAGATTTGGCAAAGGAAGGAAAGGACTGTGATTAAAAGTAAGATACTATACTCATGCTTTATCTTCATGCGTGAAGATATTTTCAGTCTTTTAATTGCATGAATCTGAATGGCATACAAAAATAAATAGATATAAATATCTATCTAAAAATATGCTGTGTATTCACAAAATGTTTCAGCTTAAGATTTGAATTTAGGATAATATCTGTCACCAAGGAAGAATTATTGGCAAATTAATTGAGTAGGGTGTTTACATGTGTATTATCAATGATAACCATTTGTTTGCTTAAACTAGGTCTTCCTTCAACATAACCTAGATTCTCTTAACTAGTGTGAATTTATTAAGCCTAGTAGATCCCGGAAGGGGCTCAGGCTCATTGAATATTTTCACTATTAATAGTAGTTGTAATCAAGGTTTAAGAGGAGGGTGTAATAAAGCTAATGAATCCTTGTCCCTCATAATAAAACCACTAACAGTACCCTAACTAATTAGGGTGTTAATTGTACTTCCCACTGGGATATCAGTCCAATCTTTAGTATGACATATACGTAGAAATTGTACTAAATCTCCCATTCTTTCATTCTTCTATGAGGACTGACAGACAAAGCATGGTGATTGATTGTCTATTTTCAGGAAAAATTAGGCTCTCCAAAGAGGACACTTTAGACATCAGCAGCTCAGGCAGACTGAATGAATATATATAGTTTGAGACTGCCAGAATTAGTGGTTGGTATTTAGCAGAATACTCAAGAAAAGTAAATAGGATACAAACTTCAAAGTTTATCTCCTGAGGATACCAAAAATATACACTGGAAATACTCTGGAATAAGCCAGTAAAACCTAACAAGCCCCAACTGGCCCAGAGAAACTGTAGCCTGATTCATTAGGAAGGGTGGTCAGCCAAGGCCAGGGATTCACTATCTCAATAAACCCATGATACTTGCTAGTACTCAAGTATTGGGAAAGAAGATTTAAGGACTATGCTCTACAGAAATGTCAATTTCCCAAGAAAATCCATTAAATGCCTGCAGGGCAGCTGGGTTGCACAGTGGGTAGAGTCCCAGGCCTAGAGTAAGGAAGACTCATCTTCCTGAGTTCAAATTTGACTCCAGACACTTACTAGCTAAGTGATTCTGGAAAAGTCACTTAACCCTGTTTGCCTCAGTTTCCTCATCTGTAAAAGTAGCTGGAGAAGGAAATGATAAGCCACTCCAGTGTCTTTGTCAAGAAAACCCCAAATAGGGATCACAAGAAGTTGGACATGACTGAAAAATATTTGAACTGGGAGGTGTGCCTGGAGACTGTGGACAGATGATTCACTAGTCATCCAGGAAGCCTTATTACTACCTCTGCCAATGGTAACGGGATCCTGGTATTAGCTACCTGTATTAACTATGCATTAACCAATCATCTTCAGAAAACACCAGGTGTATCTTCCTCTTATAGTTTCCTTTAATATTCTAAGGTAAAAAAGACCCATCTGGCCACCAAAGCAGCAACATCTCGGTGGTGTGCTGGTAAATGGTTAAGGACAGGCTTTCTGAAAAAAAAAAAAGTAATGACTACACATGTAAGTGTCAAGTGTCTGAGATTGGATTTGAATTCAGGTCCTCCTGACTACTGTTCCACCTAGCTGTCCCTTGGTAGTGGTATTGCTGGCTCAAAGGGTATGCACAGTTTGGTTGCCCTTTTGGCATAGTTCCAAATTACTGCTTAGACTGGATCAGTTCACAATTCCATAAACAGTGATTTAGTGTCACAATTTTCCTACATCCTCTCCAACATTTATCATTTTCTGTCATATTAACCAATCCAATAGGCGTCAGGTGACACCTTGGAGTTGTTTTAATTTGAATTTTTCTAATCAATAGAGATTTAGAGCACTTCTTCATATGTCTTATAGATAGCTCTGATTTCTTCATCTGAAAACTACCTTTTCATATTGTTTACTGTTTGTCAACTGGGGAATGGATTACATTCTTATCAATTAGACTCATTTCTCTGTATATTTGAGAAAAGAGGCCTTTATCAAAGATTCTTGCTGTAAAAATTCTTTCCCAACTTTCTGCTTTCCTTCTGATCTTGGTTGCATTGGTTTTGTTTGAACAAAAGCTTTTTACTGTAATGTAACTAAAACTGTCTATTGCATATTTTGTAGTGCTCTCTATCTTTGTTTGGTCATGAATTCTTCCCTTCCCCCTTGATCTGACAAGTATATTATTCCTTGTTGATGGTGTCACACTTTATGTCTAAATCACGCACCCATTTTGGCCTTACCTTGGTACACAGTGTGAGATGTGGGTCTACACCTAGTTTGTGTCCTATTGTTCTCCAGTTTTCCCAGTGGTTTTTGTCAATAACAAGTTCTTATCCCAAAGGCTGAGGTCTTTGGGTTTATCAAATGCTACGTTACTATGGTCATTGACTACGGTATCTTGTGTACCTAATCTATTCCTCTGATCCACCATTCTATTTCTTAGCTAGTACCAGATAGTTTTGATTACTGCTTTATAATATAGTTTGAAATCTAGTATTGCTAGGCCATCTTCTTTCATATTTTTTCATCAATTCCCTTGATATTGTTGACCTTTTGTCCTTCCAGATGAATTTTGTTGCTACTTTTTCTAGCTCTATAAGATAATTTTTGGTTGTTTGGTTGGTATGGCACTGAATAAATAAATTTAGCCAGAAATATAATTTTTATTATATTAGCTCGGCCTACCCACATTAGTTTTTATTTTATTTTATTTTCTGGGACAATGAGGGTTAAGTGACTTGCCCAGGGTCACACAACTAGTAAGTGTCAAGTGTCTGAGGCCGGACTTGAACTCAGGTCCTCCTGAATCCAGGGCCAGTGCTTTATCCACTGTACCACCTAGCTGCCCCAGCCTACCCACATTATTAACATTTTCTATATCACTTTCTTAAGTCCATACATAAAACCCTAATATATTGAGTCCTGATTTTCAAGGTATAAATTCTCATACTCAAGATTTCATAATCCTAGCACATTTCTGTGAGCATCTTGACTTGGACGGGTTGGGGTGGAGCAGTGGTTCTAATAGAGACTAATAAGTAAGTGCTGTAGGGGCAGCTTACTCTGATGGGGAAGGGAGGGGATAGAGTCCTGGGCTTAGAATCAGAAAGAACCAAGTTCAAATTTTTCTCAGAAATTTATTAATTGTGTATCTTTGTGCAGGTCACAACTTACCTTTACACTTTTCTTATCTATGAGAATGCTGTACTTGGGATAATTTCCTTCTAGCTCCAAATCTCTGTTTTTCTACCTTTCCCCCCACTTTGTATATAGTTGGTGTTCCATCTCTAGATTTGTCTATATGATCTTGGCTAAATCACATAAACTTTCAGAGTCCCGGGACGATTCTCTAAGATTGTAAATTGTATGGTGGATGACCTTTCATATTGGTAGAAGTTTCCATTTTGGAAGACCTGAATACCAATGAAATCAAAGAACCCCTTCCCCCAAGTTGATGTATGCATATATGTGTACCATTTACTGCATTTACTGCAATAGACTGTAAGGTTCTTGAAGGCAAAAACTGTTTTGTTTTTTGTTTCTGTATCTCTAGTGCCTCCCACAGCTCCTGGAACAGAGTAGGTCACCAAATAAATGTTTGCAAAATAACTTGCCACCCATAATAGCTGCCTAGAGACAAAAAGGAGTTTTCACAAATCACAGCCTCAAATAGTATGTCTGTAACACATGGACTATAGAGGAAAAGGGGCAGCAGACTTATCAAGATGGCACACAACAAGCAGGCAGGGATATTCAGTGAGATCTCACAGTGTAGCTACTCCCTCCAACAATGGATATTACAAAGTGTCCCTAGCCATGTATAGGCATCATGTGCAAGTCTTCACCATGTCTTCTTGTAAATCTATCACACAAGGTCCACCTCAGGTACTTCCTCTAAATTTCTTGACATTGGATGTATACCTAAGGAACATCTGAAGTATGTTACTCTTTGGTCTTCCTGTGTAACTGGGCCATCCTTTTCTCCCCTCCCAAGTCAGGGATAGGGTAGGTTTATTTAAGTAAGTTTAAGAGGCAGTATGACATAGCAGATAAAAGATCAGCCATGGCACTAGGAAGACCTGGGTTTGATTCCTGCCTCTGACATTATGGTTGGGTGAACCTAGTTAACAGTGCCTCAGGAAATTATATGGCTATAAGTGGATAAGTTGCTGATCTGTATTGATAAGATGAGTTTAACCACTAGGAGTTCCTTACAGCCATGGAATCACAGGTTGAGTATAGGTTCTGCAAATACATATCTGCTTTCCTGTTCAATCAATGGCTACCTCTGTTGGACATTTATTTGGGGCTAGAGTTGGCACCCTTGAAATCACTTCCAATTCTTAAAATGGAGGTTGGGGCAAAACTCAGAGACAATCTGCAAAATATATACTATTGCTCTACTAACTTGTACATAAATAATCACAGCCCTAAGAAATAGAAGTATGATTTTCTTGGGAAAGGTCCAGACCTTTAATTTTGTGGGGTTGGGAACTCCTTCCATTAGTGAAGACCAGGAAAGCATCTATAGCTTTAGTCTTAGTTCCTGCCCTGGTACTAAGTGGTTGCCCATGCCTACACAGTCTTTATGTGTCAGAAGCAAAACAAGAATTCCTCTCTTTCTGACTCCAAGGCTGGCTCCCCTATCTACTATGCCATGCTGCCTCTCTGCTGTGATTTTTATCCACAGTAAAATCATGGACATTTTCCTCTTACATTTTAGGGCAGTCTTTGACTCTAGTTGATCCTTCCTCAAAAAGAAGAATTTCTTTATTTTGAGAACATGCATAATTTGATCCTCTGTCCACTCACTTATCTCCTAGGCTTTCTAATCCCACCTTCACTTTTCTGTGTTTGCCTCAAACTGGGCTCTCCCATGACTCTCTCTGGATTTCATCTAAGTGGATATCTCCTTTGGAATAGACACATGGAGCCTTATGTCTCTGGGATCAAATGAGCTGGCTCTCTCTTGCTTTAACACTATTAAGAACCACAATTGGTACAAACATTTGCTTTGTCCTTTGAAATATTATTTATTCTTAAATTCTAGTCCTTCTAGTGTTAAATCCTCTGTAACTTTCACTTCCCCTCCACCTGCCCACAGTGACCTTTAATAATGTGAGCTAACATTTCATTTCTTAAACATAAATTCCACTGTTGGTTATGCATGCTAACAGAGATGAGAAAGGCTGTATGATCTGGGGCAGGCTGAATCTGGGGGACTGATGCACACAACCATTTATTTAAAAACTCATACTCAGGTTATGATGCAAACATTAAACTTACTGAAAAGTGAAAAATTCTTCAACTGCTTGTTCCCTTTACATAAAACCAAAGGATCATTTTGACTGATCTTTTCACTGGACTGAATGAATTTTTGATGGAACTGTCTGGTTACTTTAACATCATGTAATCAATAGCCCCAGTGGGAAATCACATTGGCATATCTAGTCCCTTTGAACTTGGGTTTCTCTCAGCTCAGTGATCAGGTCAGGAAGTGAGGGCATGCCAGCCTAGAGGAGTGGGAGAGAATAGGGAGCAAGCAGTTCTAAAGGTACCCTTCTTCAATAGCACCAGGACCGAAGCCAAGGATGAGTAGTATAATAACCTAAGGTGTAGTGATCCATCCTTCTTTCCAATTAATAACTCAGAAAAGGAACTAGGTCCTCTACAGTCCTGTCTTATTTCATACTATTCCCATCATGAACCCTAGGTTCATGATGGGAGTAGACAAAGCAGTCTTAAACTAGCCGTTTTGGGAACCTGATTCGCCACCTCCCATCTCCATACGCAAGCCCCCCTCATGTCTGGAAGATGTTTCTTTCTCTCCTCTGTGTCTCAGGAAATATTAACTTTTTTGAATCTAAATTCTGATGTCACTTCCTCCATGAAGCCCTCCCTCATTCAACCTCCCAGTTAGTGCTTTCTCCCTCTTGAATTTCCTTTCTATTAGATTTATTTTGAGAACATATCATGTTCCCTAGTAGGATGTAAATTATTTGAGGGGCAAAAGCTGTTTTGATTTTGCCTTTGTCTCCCTAGTATTTTGAACATAGTAGGTGGTTAATAAATGGTTGTTGAATGGATTTACTATATAGTAGAGGAGGACTTTATCCTTGGTGAATAAAAAACAGGAAACCCACATATGGATGTCAAGGAAAGACCAGACAAGCCAGTTTGCCTGGCATAATGACTGAGCATAGGCTTGGAATTGGGACCCTGGTGATTTTTAGGGCCATTATATTTTCTAGTAGATAATTAAGAATTGTTTGACTTGTGTATGTGATTCACTGGAACTCCCCCCACCCCTGCTTTTTAGACAGCAGTACTATAATAGAATTTAAATTGCTTTAGGGCAGGGACTATTTCCATTTATATCTTCATATCTCTAGCACCTAGCAGAGTGCCTTGCACATGGCAGATGCTTAATAAATATTTGTTAAACTGAATTAGAAAAGAGGATTCAACTGCCTAAAGACTGTATTATAAGGCTTTTATTATATAGATTTAAGGGCTCATGATTTGGCTGTGACCAAATTAAATAAATAAAATTATAAACTGGATAGTGAAGAGGTGTTACTGTGTAGGCATTGCTCTGGTCAGCTCTTATGTAATGGGGGCTAGCAGTTATAAGAATCAATCAAACAATAAACATCTATTAAGTGTCTGTTATGTACCAGGCACTGTGCTAAGGATACAAAAAGAGGCAAAAGTCGGTCCCTGCCCTGAAGAAGTTAACAATCTTATGGGTTCACATCATGCAAAAAATGCATATAAAACAGGTATATACAAGGTAAATATGCAAAAAAGTGAAACTACATAAGCATATATTAATTGTAATTGGGAAAAAAGAAAATTGGGTACTTGTAGTGGGAAAAGGCCATATATAACAGGTGCTCCTTCCTGCCTTTCAACTCTTCTTGTACCTTACTCTCTGACAGGTACTCTTTGATCCAGTGACACTGGCCTCCTGGCTGTTGTATGAACAGAACACTCCATCTCTTGGCTTTGGACATTTCCTTTGGCTGTACTCCATGCCTGGAACATCTTCCCTCCTCCATTCCAACCACCAACAGCCCTGGCTTCCTTTAAGTTCTCACTAAAGGTTCACTTTCTACAGGAAGCCTTCTCCAACCCCTCTTAATTCCATTGCCTCTGTTAAATTATTATCATTTATCCTGTACATAGCTTTCTCTTTCTCTCTCTCTCTCTCTCTCTCTCTCTCTCTCTCTCTCTCTCTCTCTCTCTCTCCCTCCCTCCCTTCTCTGCTTCATTTATTTATTTGCATTTTGTCCCCCATTAAAGTGTAAGCTCCTTGAGGGCAGGACTGTCTTTTGTTTCTTTCTGTTTTCTTACTGCTTAGCACAATGCCTGGCATGTAGTAGGTGCTTAATAAATATTTACTTATTGATTGATATCCATTAATCTGTTCATTAAGCTGTTCAGTGGACATCCACTGTGCCCAGGGCACTGTTAAGCATTACTTCATCTCATCTCACTTTAATTTGTTAAAGCCTTTTGGTTAAATAATTTTGATAAAGGCTAAAGAATCTCTATAATGGCAAGTTAATCAGCTAACAGTAAATAACTAGGATAAATTCACATTGAATTTTAACTCTCACTTATCAACTGTGGAAAATAAGGCAAATAAATAAAACAAAACAAACAAACAAATGAACGGACAAATAAATAAATGGAAAAGAATAGATAAAAATTTTTAAAAAAAGAATCCTAGAACAGCAGAATCAGAAAGGACCCCTGTCCAATCTATATTTGGGAAAGTATCTTTCTCTATAACACACATGACAAGTGGTTATATAGGCTTTGTTTGAAAGCTGCAGGGTGGGGTGCCACACTAACTCCTGAAGCAGGTTGCTTGGAGGTCCTGGAGGAAATGTACAATTGGAAAATGGAACTCAGTAGTTCCCAGCATATAAACTGTCCATAAGTGAAAGCTAAGCCAATCGTCATGATAATGTTCTGGGATATCCAGATTTCACTGGGGTGATAAATGTCTGCACAGGGATGCTTATTCTGGAAGGTAGGGAAAGGACAGTAAGAATCTGGCTATAAATATTCTCATTGGCATCACTTTGTAAATGATGTAGAAACGTGAACCTGAGGTTGTAATAGATGGGCAGATTCATCTTTAAACATGAGCTGAGGAATTTCTTTGGACAGCATTATGGACTATACAGCAATAATCAGAATAGAATCTAGTTTTGGCAAGGCAGCACAGAACTGGTTGGACCAACTGTGCATGAGACAGATGGAAATAGTCTCAGAGGATGAATATTTTAATTAAATTTTTTTAAAAATTAAGGTCCTAGATGATCCCATTGGGGAAAGGGGAAGCAATTATAAAGAAAGCCCATTACAACCCTGGTGCTGAAGGATAAGATATGTCTGTCATGTCTAAGGAAAGGAGATTAGTGGTATATCTAGCATTGCTATCACAGGATACCAAAACATTACTTCAACAACCACTGCTTCTTAGAAAAATTCCCAAGAGGAAAGAATCCAGAAAAAACTAGAAATATGGTAAAAATCTTTTCTTCCTAAGCATCATTCACCTTGCAACTACCATTGGGTATTTCTATTCTAGCAAAAATCTTCATTCGCATGAACTATTTTTCTTAAAAATATCGACTCTATTCATAATTTCTAGTCAGGAAGACCAGAATTCAAATTCTGCCTCAGACACTTACAAGTTGTAACAAGTCATAATAACCTTTCTCATCCTCAATTGCTTCATCTATAAGATGAAGACAATAATAGCACTTACCTCACAGGGTTGTTGTGAAGATCAAATAAGACTATAAAGAGATAGAAAGATAATGATATGTGTGTTTGTATATGTGTGTATGTAGGTATGCAGATCTTAAAGTGATATAAAATATGAATAATAAAATAATATTAAACATCTCCACAGCAAAATATTAATGATGGTATATTTCCTAGATGTCTTGTTATCTTTGTCATGTACATATAAAAGCTTAATACAGATATGTCCACATATCTTTTCTTAAGAGATGAAAACACAAAAAGCTGTAAGTTATTCAAGTACTTTAAAAAAAATACAAATGTGCTCATATCAAATATCCAGATATTTGTATTTTTTCATTTGCATCTAATTGTTTGGCAACATGTAGATGCAGTCTGAACTGGGTTGAAAAGTAGAAACTTGTACTTATGGCACATAAAATTATTACATTCCTACTATTGAGGTTAGGAAAGCCAATAAGATTTTAACACCCCACTTTGTGAAGCTTCACAGCAATATATTTATTTTTCTACTAGCTTTGTCTCTTAAAGGTAGCATAAGCCATGGGAATGGACACAGAACCAGATGGCAAGGATAAATGTGTTCTGGCAAGATTGTCTTGAATCTGTAGTAGGATCGTATTCTTAGTTGCCCTTCCCTAGCCACCTCCTAAACCCTGAAGGAAGTCCTAGCCTAGGGTGAAGCCCACATGTTTCATTTTGCATGGTCCTGCTCAGGAGCATCAAGATACCTGAAGTGTGGCCAAGAGCAAATTATGATGTCTATACTCCAGCATCTTGCCTATAAAAATGACATCACCTTCGTTCAAGGTCACTGCAAAAATTAGTATTAGTTAGAACTAACATTTATAAAATGTTTGACTTGATTGAATAGTACAAAGTACTAAATGCAGAGTTAATTCAAATCCTTAGATTGTCCCAGGACATTTGATTGTCTACAAGGGAAACAAGTTACCTGTTACTGAAAGCTAACTGAGAATTAGATACCAAATAACCACAAACTGGGCACCAGACACATAGTGAAACACTGCAGTGCCAAGTGACTGGGAACTAAACCTATTTAACTGGCAATAACTAAAAGATTAACAGGTCCTTCTAATCAGTGCAATATTCTTGTGACAAATTAATTAGGAGGGCTGCTATTTCAGTTTCCCTGGGGAGCTGAATCTATATATTGACTGCTCCCTAAATGAATTCCATTTAGCTTCTGAACTGATGCTGTCATAGAAGTTATTTTCTATTTCCTGAACATGACACAAATTCTCATAGCTATGTTCTTTTGCTATCTCCATCAAATTTTTATTCAACCCTGTAACAATCTTAAGGAACCTGCTTTATAAAAAGTAGATCGTTTTCCCAAGCTTTTTGAACACCAAGAATAATGGAGAAAAAAATGTTAAAACATAATATAATTAGAAATTTACATTTGCATGTAGATAGTAGAGAATAGAATAGTAGAGAATTTGAAATGTTTCGAGTTTAGGAAGTATTGGTGGTAATCTTCACAATACCTCTCAATAAGTTCAGCTATTTTGCAATATTGGTAATGCTTTGGCTGGGTTTTGCAGTAATTTCACATTTTCATAGTATGAACTACTTGTTCAAAACCTCCTTTTTGGCCTGTCTAAAAAGAACATACAATTTAAAGTGTTTCATATTTGTCAGTCCCTGTTGGGGAACATGATCACAGACCATATTCATATTCCAAAGAACTCTAGCAGAAGAATTTTTGTCACATGTCATGGAGCACCATGGAGAAATAAATTTGATCAATGCAAATGCTACAATACAGAATTACAGATGAGATGAATCTGGAGTCATGGATTGTGGAGCTTGTCACTTGGCACCTCAAGCTGTTTTAATGAATACAGAGATTAATGATTTCTATCAGCCTCAAAGACTTTATCTTGTGTTCAAGAATATTACATGCACTTATCAGTCTTAGCAACTAACACTCAGGCAGCCTAAATTGTGAATCAGAATGATGAATCCCTTTTATACTCCATCCCAGACTCCCCCAGTTCATTTACTGGCAAATTTAAGCATTTAAAGCTCATTGTTGTCACCCCCTGATCTTCTTAGTGTTTTCTAGTACAAAGTCTTTGAAAGTACCTAACCCCCCCCCCCCCACCATTTATTACAAGAGAAAGAGTATTTTATATGTACCTGAGGGGCAGCGAGGTGGTGCAGTGGATAAAACACCAGCCCTGGATTCAAGGGACCTGAGTTCAAATTCGAACTCAGACACTTGACACTTACTAGCTGTGTGACCCTGGGCAAATCACTTAACCCTCATTGCCTGGCAAAAAAAAACCCAAACAACCCCCCTCCAATATATGTACCTGAAAAAACTAAGAATGTGGTATTCTTTTACTACATTATTTTATTTATTGTATTTCTATAAATATATTAACTCAGGTACTTGAATGACCCTTTTGAATCCCCAGGGAACAAAACCTGTTATTATGTGTAGTAACTACTTTGAATTGTTTTTCTTTTAAGAGCTAATGACGCTTGAAGATATGTCTACTGGAACCACTTAAGAGACTTTAATAAAGCATTTCATTTTGTTGTGTCTTAAACTAAACACAGAGCACTTAGTTACAGACCCAAACCCAGGAGGAAAGTGAGGTGTATTAGCTGGGGAAAGGAAACATTTTGGGATGCCTTTGAGATAGAGTTGATAAAAGTGATAGCAGAAAGCTAAAATCTCTAATTTAGAGACTTATCTTTCTTCCTCATAATAGTGACAACCAACCTGTTAAAAAATCATTGAATTATGACTAACCATCTCCTCAAACATCTTTGTAGCCCAAAAGAAAACAAGAAATAAAGCCATTGGTTGGAAAGAAAAGACAGCAGCATTAATTAAATTGCCTTGGAATCTGGCAGTAGTTTGGGAACTATAAAAATCAGAGCAGAAAGATAATCTTCATACTATGTTTGCTTCTTTGATGATGGAAATCACTAATATTTATTGAGGTCCCACAACACTTGAAAAATTGTGGGTATTTATCATTTGCAAGATGAAAGAACTACCCAATTGTGAAAGGTCAATATTCCTGGAATAATTCTATGATCCTCAAAGGTTACACTTCCCTTCAAAGCCCAATCATCAGAAAGTAGCTTCAGAATGCAGTAGTGTTCAGAAGCAGTCTCATCTGCAAATTACCCCCCTCCCCGCCCTGCAAAGAGATTTCTATTATTGATCACAAGCAAGTGTGTGGTGAGGAATGGAGCGGATAGGAGGGGACAGAGGGCTCTTCCTTCCAAGCCCAAAACAGTTTTTTTAGTGAACAAAGAAAATAAGTATTCGTGTATGTTAATATCTGATGAAACTGGATTATAGAAGGTGGAATTTTAAAATGCTATTACTTCTTGCCAATAAGAAAATCTATTTTTTTAAAAATCAAGGAATCACAAGCAATTCCAATGTTATTATTTGAAAGGGAATAACTATTTGACTTGTTTTCTTTTTTTGTTGCTCTCTTTATGAAAGAGAAAATTCAAGTGAAAAGCACCTAAGAAGAAACATCTGGGAGAGACTGTAGCAAACCCTTCCGAAGACTTTTATTATTGGGATACTCATATTCTTGCACTGGCATAGTCACAAATCTGTCAAAAGAAGCAAACCCCACCAGGTGACCTCTAGGCATCCCTACCTGTCCTGTATCTCCTGCTGTTTATTTAGCCCCAACACCACCACCTCCCTAAGCAGATCCATTTCCCTAAGAAAATTAAGCAGATAAAGGAAATTAAGATGTAGATCTTGTCTCTAAGGTCAAAGTACCAAACTCTTTGCCCATTCTGCTAGCAGTCAGGAAAGAGCGACAAGGAATGAGACACCAAAACCAACTTTCCAATGGTCTTTTTAAATGAATGGGATCCTTCTACTTCGCTAGTTTCTCCTCCCCCCAAACCAATATGCTCTCTGATTGTAAGCAGTTCGGAAAGGAAATGGATGATTACAGCTGTTGAGTTTCAGGGTTTGGAACAGGGGGCTGCTGGCTCTGGGAATGGGCGTTGTTTCCAATCGGATCTTCCAGGCACCTCCATACAACTACTGCCAGGGAACCAAGACCAAGAGTCCAGCATCCAGTAAAACTTCCTGGTAACGGGATCAACCCTACTAGCCGTTTAAAGCCCAGCCTGAGATACATTTTTACCACGCAAAGCTGGCGGTGAATGTGAACACGGGTGGGGAAGTTTTCCTAAGAAAGAGAAGATGAACAAAATGCAGACAAGAGCTGAGAAACAACGCACCTGATGGAGCTTTGAAAAGTAGGAAGCACTATATAAATACGAGGTGTTACTGCTAAATGCTAGGATATTGGAAAGGACAGAAAAATCTCTATTCTATTTCCCTCTTACTCTGATCTAAATAATATATCCTGGGATGACTCGTCCTGCTTAAGTCCAGCCCCTTGATGCCCAGTGTCCGACCCTTGAGCTGCCGCCTTCAACTGTGATATCTGCGACAGAGAGGTCTTAGGAAAGCCGGGACCCTTTCCACTTCTCCCACCAGCCCCGCGATGAATGAATAGACTGTCTTCCAAAATACGGAACCGACGAGGAAGGGATCTAGGGTCTGGCGGCTAGGACAACGTGGATGGAGAGAGGACTGATAGGCGCAGGACAAGGAACACTTTCGACACGTCTCCCAGAGTGGGAAACCGCACCTCTATCCGTGGCTCGCTTTTAGACAAGCCTGAAGATGAGTTCTCCCCATGCAACCAAGTAGGGAAGGAAGAAGGGGCTTGGGGGTGCGATGGTCACTCGGAAGAAACGCTGCGCTCCAAAGAGAGGGGTAGGAAGATGGATGCCCATAACTTGACCCGGGGATTTAAGCAGTGACCTGCTGACCAGTTGCCTGCTCCTCACCTTTCCCGACCCCCCTCTACTCCCCCGAGCCCCCAAGTCTCCCGCTCTGAACTCCCTCGGGAGTGTTGGGGGCGGGGACGTCGCACTAACCTGCAATCCCGACACCCTGAAGGGAAGGTCGGGAAGGGCACCCACCAGGCCGACTTAGGAGAGAGCCGTGGCTTGTCCTCTTCTCTCCCGCAGCTACAGGGTGGAGAGCCTTCCTCTGGAAGAGTGTGGTGCGCTGGGCAGAGTGAGGCTCTAAGAGCGTGAACCAGCGGGGAAGCTTTCGGTCCAGTCTGGTCCGGTCCGCCCTCCAACCGGTACTGGAGCCTTAGCAGCTGAAGGCAAAGAGCTGAGCTGCCCGAAGACTAAGAGATCCAGGGAGGAGTTTTCCCCCGCCCACTCTCCAACCCCACAACCAATGGTCCTGAGCCTCGATGCTCTCCCTCCCTGCTAGCTCCTTCTACACAGTGCCAGGCTCCCACTCTGCTAGGGACTGGGATGGGCGCACCTAGCAGCGTCTCTGATCTGGGCAACGGTAGGAAGCTGGGGCGGGGGAAGGAGATGGGGAAGAACCTTGCTTTTTATCCACCCCCAGGTTGGAAAAGCCCAGAGAACATAGGCGTCTGCCCATAAAACCCCATCTGGGAAAAGCAGGTTGTGGAGGAACTTGGGGTGGAGGTGGAGCGGGGTGGGAGTGGAGCAGAAAGACTTGGGGGTGGGGGGACAAGGTGCTTCTCTGTAGGCGAAAACCTACCACCTGGTCTCTTCGCTTAACCCATGCCTTAACTCTCCAGAAACATCCTCTCTCCTTCCCTTACCATAGGGACTGCACTGGTGGGCTTGCCTGTCTGAATGGGAGGATATAGTTCTCTTTCCGTTCATTGCATTACAGTGTTTTGTCCTATGAAATTCTGTTGAATTTCCCTTCTAGGGCTTCTCTTGTAATTCATCTTGGTGTCATGGAATATTTCCAAACGGGACTATGTGCAGTGCGAGATTGTTACCATTGCTGTGTATCGCTGTAAAGCTCTGTTCTTTGTATGTATATCTCTGCTCAGCTCGGATCCATAGACCCGAAACACAGACCATCAGAAAGCAAATATGGGTTGCTGCTGCCATTAAGTCTTGATGATCAATACAGCAATCTATATAAATCTAGGAGACTGGCATGGCAAGATCTGATAGCGACAGCATGGCGATAACGGTTGCTGTCTATACTTTAGCCTCTTTGTTTAGCATATTTTCATGTCTTTAAAGAAGTTTCCGTTTTAACTCCAGGTCTCTGTTGTATCCTTGCCAAACAGTTCTTACTCCTTTTTCCTGGGGCCTCTTTCCACAGGGGGCTTGTAGTGTTCCTATGTTCTCTAGGTGACCTGAATTGTCAGAGGGTAGACTTGCCAGAGCTAACCTGAGGTCATCCTATAATAATTGTTTTAGGGTTCCTGAGATCAAAGGATCATAGATTGAGCTGAAATTGACTATCATTCAATTGGGCTGGTATCTGTAGGGCAATGTGCCTAGCAGACAATTTTTAGGGAAGGGGAAGCAAATTTGGAGGTTACAAAGACCAAGGAATTGCCTATTTGTCCTGCAAACCTCAACACTGGCAGTTTAGCTAACTGGATATGTGACCTACACTTGGCTTTGGAACAATCTCTTCTCCCCATGACCATCACACTTCCAAACCTCTCTTCCCTACCACTTGGTTGCAAAGGAGGGAGAACTTGTTTCCAGGCTTTTCTGTAAGGGTACCAAGGGCAGATCTGAGACAGCTGTCAAAAGTGTCCCCTGTAGGGGGCAGCTAGGTAGTGCCCTGCACTGTACCGTTCATTCAGGTCTCTTTCCATCTATGTTTTGCTTGCTGGATATTTGTTAACCTCTTTTAAACATGTAGGCCAACCTTGCTTCCTCTTTAACTTTACTGGGCCTTAATCTCTTTACTACTTACTTTGTGAGACCTTGGGCAAGTCACTTGACTTCCCTGGGGCCCCAGTTTTCTCATCTTTAAAAGAAAGGGGTAAAACTAGTTGATCTCTAAGGTTCTTTTCAGCTCTCCATCTATGATCTTGTGATGGTTTCCTCCAACATGACTCTGGTATTTAATGTGCAGGTCTCTGCATAGCAAATCTGGAGTTTTGGCAAACATTCTTTGGGCCAGAGTTGTACTATATTCCCAAGAAAAGGCTGAACAAATTTTCCATAGATGTTAAGTCATCTCCAACTTCCTGGAAAACCATGGGTTACTCTCTAGGTCACTAAGAGAATGTTTGCATGTCACTTAGAGGTAGCTCAACCTGAATCTAGACTAAATATCTTGTTTATATGTACCAACTGTACTTCACCTTACTGCAGTGGTTTTCATTCATCACTATAATCCTTCTTTTGGTATGGTTACACATTGAAATTTCAAAGAATAATATATAATTAAGGTAATTCCTGTGTGACAGAAGCAGAATATTTTAATCTCAGTTATCTGGGCATTTCAGATTGAAATTAACCAGATAATTTTAGTTTTTAATTTTGCTTGTATGGAAATTCCTTAAATGGTAGCATTTTTCCAAGTAATTTTGGGAATTTCAGGCACTTTTTAAAAAGTCTTGAAGGTTTTCAGGCAGGGGTCCAGGAAATTTTTATTCTTTGCTAAGTATTTTTTTCTAAGATCTCTTCCTTCTATTTTTCCATACATATGATCAATGCACAGAAATACATTTGTCCATTTTTCAGTTCTTTCTTAGCCATAGAATTCCAATTCAATTCAATACAATATATGTTTTTTATGTTTTAGGGATCATGGGGAATACAAAAATGAACAAGTTATTTCCCTCAAGGAACTTACAGTCTAATAGAAAGGATAAGATAATTACACAAATAAGTAAAATATACATCAGGATACAAGTGTTGTAGTAGAAAGAAAACTGGTTTGGGAGGCAGAGCCTTGGACCAGAGGATTCAAACCCTAGATTTGCTCGACTAATTGGGTATCTTGAGCAATTCACTTTAACTCAGCCCAATAAAAATTTATTAAGCACTTGCTGTGCTCAGAAGAATCTAAAGTTACACAAATAGCAATAGAAACATGCATAATGGATCTGAAGAGACTGTGATATGTCACTAAGTGGGGCTTACACAAAGTATGCACATAGGAAGTGGTATAAAAGATATGTTCAAGAATAAATTGACCATGGGTTCAGCTAGGTGGCCTCAGTGGATAGAACACTATCCCTGGATTCAGGAGGACCTGAGTTCAAATCAGGTCTCAGACACATGACACTAGCTATGTGACCCTGGGCAAGTCACTTAACCCTCATTGCCCCCCCCCCCAAGAATAAACTGACCTCTCTAAAACTTCTACCATTTATTCTTGGTTCTGTACCCTGGGGCTAAATGATAACCCTTCAAATGTTTAATGATAATGACTATGATGTACCCCTCTCTCTCCCCCTCTTGCAATCTTCTCTTCCCCAGGTTAAATATGATAATTTTCTTTAACAAATCACCATGTGAAATGGACTTAACACCCTTTATCATTCTGGTTGCCCTTTTCTGCCTTATTTATCAATGTCCTTCTTGGGTGTGGGTGAAGAGTAGGAGAGATGTGTGTATAAGTAAGCCAGAGAGTAAAGAAGGATCTGGGTTCTTGACGCTCTGTGGTGGCACTAGAATGTATGCTGGGACTGTGTGAGTGAGGGAAGTTATGGTGAGTGGTTGTGTCATGTTTTGCGTTCTCGTATTTCTCACTCCTATTCCCCCTGCTCAGCAGTGACAATATTTGGAAGCCATAATATTGGAGGATTGATATTAATTGTGCACATGGTGAGAGCAGTGGATAAAAAAAGTTAGGAGGATTGTTAAGACATGAGGCCACACCTGAGTCTACACTCAGCAGGAGACCAGATGCTTAGGAAGAGAAGAGGCAACATGAGTGCATTATGCTAGGGATGGCAGGCCACAGACAAGAAAGGACCTAAAAAGGTAGGTTACAGCAATAATTTCTCAATGAAGGTTGTATCCAAAAAGGGGGGGAGGGGAACCAAAAGCAAACTCCACCAGACATGAACTTGAACAAATTCCATTGTCTATCATGAATCTCTCTATTGGAGAGTAATGGTAGAAGAGGCAGTTTTTGAGGATTTTGAGATAAAAGTGACAAGCAATAGTTACTTCCTTGGATTGTTTGCACGAATCTTTTACCCTTTTCTCTTTCATTTCCTGTAATATGCAGTGCCCTCTCCTGGTCTTCCAAAAAGAAAGCAGCTGCCAGTCTCACCTAGCAAGGGACTGACCACACAAAGAGATTCAATCAATGGGATGGTAGTTAGAAAGGTACAGAAATGAACATCCTTCTTGTGTTTTGCACAAGGAAGAGAGACATAATCCACCACAGCAAAGAGTTTTTAGTCTTTGCTCACAGAAATCATTAGACAGCTTGAACATATTTCCTCAAGAGCTGCTAGAGAGTGGAGGAGTCATCCATGTCTAGAAGCCTGAGGCTTCCCTTCAGAAAAGCAGTTGATCACCTCTAGGTGCAAGTCTGAGGAAAATATTAATGCCACAGACATGTCACTTAGTGGAAAACACTCCCTAAAAGCCTCAGCTGGTCCCTGTTGCACTTGTCTCATCAGCTCTGTTTGTGTTGGCCAAATGACTTACTGTGGCTTATAAATCAATGATGAGTGATGTGAGGAGCAGATGGGTTGTTTAATGCATCCTCCACATCTCTGTCTTGTGACTGGCTGAAGTCCATGTGCAATTTTGAAAAGGATGTTTGAAAAGGATATTCATCATTTTAAATTGCTCTGTGGGAGCTGCACAGTTCATAATGTGCCACTTAGGCACTTCTCAAAGATAGGCTTTCCTTGATGTGGTTTATACAATTTCATAACAGTGAAAGGGCAACTTGGGGTGTTAGGATATAAAAATACTTTTGAAAGGATTAGCATGAAACAGGGGGAAAAGTCCAAGGAGGCTAAATGGCTTTTGCTGAATCCCTGGTTTAAATGATCAATGCTGAAAACTCCTGATATCTAGTGGAGTTTTATCGAATGAAGTTCTCCCAAAAGTACTAAAAAAATTTCACTCAGGTACTAGCCTTTAGTATTAATGAAATCTATGAACTTATCTAGCAAATGAAGCACAGACAAGAGACATTCATCTGTCACCAACACTGAGGATGATAATTTACAAGAAAATAATTGTGCCTTTCAACAAAGATCCTTACCGAAGCGGTTTCCTTACGAAAATAAATCTGCTATTGTTCCTCACCTTTTTGGAGTTCCGTTTACCTGGAGGGCACAGGGGAGGAAGTGCTATATTTGGATGACACTGTGTTGCAATTTAGAGATGATGAACAAGCATTTGCCTAAATCACTTCTGGGTAGATAAAGGGGATCACAGAAACACAAAGGCTTATATTCTTATATCTTTTTTGTTTTGTTTTTGCAGGGCAATGAGGGTTAAATGACTTGCCCAAGGTCACACAGCTAGTGAGTGTCAAGTGTCTGAGGCTGGATTTGAACTCAGGTCCTCCTGAATCCAGGTCCAGTGCTTTATCCACTGCACCACCTAGCTGCCCCCATATCCTTATATCTTTACCTGTGTCACAAGCAAAAGTGCTCAGTGTCAAAAGGCAAAGAAGGAAAAAAGACGAAATTGTTATCCAGGCTTTGAGTTCAAGTATTGGTACTAAAGGAATTAAAAATGGAGAAAATATGGGAGTATGAAGCTTCCACAGAAAATAAAAGAAGGAATAGTGATACAAGCAAAAGATTCACCATAATATAATGAATTATTTATGAAGATTTTCAAATCCTTTCTCTTCCTATAAGGTCTTGGAAGCCATTCTAAACTGGCTTGATGTTTTATACACAGCCTCTAGGGCACAACCAAGTTTCCTCAGACAATCAGGAAATGATTTCTGTGCAACATCACTATAGTTCATCCAAGGACTTATCTCATTTAATTTAAAGCCTATAATTGATTGTTTGATTGAATCTAAATCATATGATTGAGATTGACTGAGACTTTTTACCTCCTTAAAGTATTAGGAGTTTCATCACTTACTATTGATGGGGTGGGATAATTTTAATGATTTACTCAATCAACACCCACTCTTACAAATTAATTAAGCTATGTTTGTGACAGTGAGTGCAGGTAGTTGAATACAAGGGCTGGGTTTCCCAAGGTGACACTTGAGATATGTGATGATTAGAAATGTTTGAGAAACATATTATTTGGGTAATTTAATGCTTTTTATTAATAAGGCCAGCAGGTTATTAATAAAAGGGTGGTCATTTTGTTGTTGCTCCTAGACCAAAGAAAATCATGGTGGAATGCTCACAGTTTATATACCCTTTGAGGAGTAGGTTTTCAATGAGGGGTTACAAGTGATATCATGTCACACTTGGGCAGAGAAACTATCTCAGACCATCTCCAGACTTGGCCTACCTAGACAAAAGGATCTGTCTCCCCCAAAGATTGAGTAGAACACAATGAGCTTCCCCACCTTAGGTTAAATTCCCTATGAAGTTGGGTGGGGTCTGACCAAGATCAGGAGATTTAATTCAATCTCATTATCAGTAATGTCCTTCAAGAGACTGAACTTTTTTTTTTTTAAATCAAGAATTTGGAAGAAGGGGAGAGCTCTGGATCTCTCCAAGATATTGGTATTAGTGATCCTTTCTCACGGATACCACAAAAGCACAGTAACCTGTACCAGGTTTGTCATCCTGCTTTCTTTAAGTTTAAAAGAAAAGCAGGATGTCATTTTAATAATTAGCTAACTAGTGAAGTATCAATTCTAAATATGTCTAAGAGTATGATACGAAATATACTATAAAATTGCCAAAAGAAGAAAATCTGTCATCTTGGCTCTCAGTCTCCCCATTCTCACTTTTTAAGTCTTACCATCCCATTTATAGCCCTCTTAGTTATTATTTTTTCACAGACAATCAAAACTGTGGCCATGTGTATTTTATTATTACAAAGAAAGTGAATAGCCCTTGTTAAGTGCTACTCCTTGAAGAGCCCAATGACCTTCTTTCCCACTTTCTTTAAGTGGTGAAAAAATTAGAGAAAGGAGTCATGTATTATTGTTGTCATTCAGTCATGTCCAATTTTGGAGTTTTCTTGGCAAAGATACTAGAGTGATTTACCATTTCCTTCTCTAGCTCATTTTAAAGATGAGGAAACTGAGGCAAATGAGGCTAAGTAACTTGGCCAGGGTCACACAGCTAGTAAGTGTCTGAGGCTACATTTGAACTCATGAAGATGACTCTTCCTGATTCCAAGCCCAGTCCTCTATCTACTACACCACCTAGCTGTTGTGTTTTAGGAATTCCTTTCTAAGGGTCAGTATACTTTATTAATGGAAGGAAGATAAAGGCAGATTGTGGGGGTAGTTTGTCTCACCAGTTGCTAGTGCTCAGCCTCAGAATTTATGTGTGATACCTCCCAGAGCCCCCCTCTCCCTTGTAGTGCAGACTCTCATTCTCAGACAGCATCCTTGGTTTCCTGTTCCAAGTGCAGATGTTGGCTCTGGTTGGCCTCAGTCACAGCACACAGTGGTTATGGTGACTGCCATAGTGATAGATACCCATGCTAAAATTGCCTTATGTCTAATTCTTTGTGACAGTCTGGCCAGTGGCTTTGTGACTCAGGGGCTCTCCCCTCTCCTGGTTCCTAATTTTCTTCTGTACCCCAAATCTCACCTCTCTTAAAGGGAAAAGGAAAGGAAGATCCATGTCAACACACAGGGATGTGTTTCAGAAATGGCAGGAACTCACAGGAAAACTTTCCATGTTTGTCTAAAACAATTCACCGAAGCCAGCATTAACCAACAGTCATGTTTTTAGTCTTTACGTAAACAAGTAGCTTCTGAAGACATTCACTTTTTATTTAAGTACCTTGCCTTCTAAATCTGGGTATTGTAATGATTGGAGTGACACCACCTGCTGGAGAGTTACTGTAGGAAAGCTCCGCCATGAAGAGAAAGTGTCTGAGGGCAAGCCATGTGACTTTTCCTTGGCATCAGGAAGTGACATTTGCTCATGGGTACTGGCTATCAAAGCTACCAACCAATTAGCTTGGAGCTGTGTGTGCTTGTGGATGGTATGTTTCCAGTTTCAGAGGAGGTTTGTGGGATAAAGAAGGGGGTGAGGCTTGCTCTCTCGCTCTCTTTCATGAGGATCTCAGGGGGGAGCAGAGCAGGAGACACTGGCTCCCTGAGATAGGCAGCTGAATTTAGGCCTCTTTCTCTCTCTCTTAACCAAATTCTTATACTCCCTAATAAATGCTTAAAAAGTCTAAACTCTTGCTAAAGCTTATAATTTATTGGTGACCACTCATTAGATTTTAGATAGTATAGCTATAATTTTAGCACCTTACAGTATTTATAGTGAGAGTAGATTTATGTTTTATGAAGATATCAAAGAAGGGAGATCCTGCCTAGATATTAGTAAGAACAATAGTTTTGGAGTTAAAAGACCCGAGCCCAATTCACAGCTCCTGTACATACTAGCTATGTGACTCAGGATAAGTCACTTAATTCTGTGAACCTCAGTGGCCCCATCCATAAAAAAGGGATATTTGTATAACTTGTTTAACAAGGTTGTTGTGAGGAAAATGCTTCATAAGCCTTAAAATAATATCTAACCTGAATTCTTCTTATTAAATCAATTCTGACTCATATAATATAGAACAGCTTGTTGCACTTGTTCTCCTGAATGGTAACAGAAATTTGTTCATGTCATTTATTTTATTACTTCCCACCTCAGGCATTACTTTCATTTCTCCCCACCTCTTTTTTCACAACTTAAAATAATAGCTAACATTTGCATATTCCTTAAGGTTTACAAAGTGTTTTGCATATATCATTTTTTTTTTTGGTTTTCATAGCAACTATAATTTTATGGAGAGGAAACTGAGGCTCAAGGAGGTTAAGTGACTTGCCCAAGGGGAAACACAAGTCAGCATCAGAGACAGGGCTTGAATCTATGTCTTTCTGACTTCCAAGTTCAGTGCTGCTTCCACTATGCCAGGCTCTTTCTCCTTTTCCCTCACTTCTGTTGTTCCTTCCATCTTCCTTTAATACATCTTTCCCCCATCTTGCCTTAGTCCCTCTTTCCTTTCTCTTTTTTGTTCTCTACAAATAGAGTCTATGGTATTAGCCCACCAGTGATGTCCCCACTCACACTGTCCCATTAAGGACAACCAGGGCTACAGAGGTTACAGATGCTGGAAGTAAAGTCAATATTTTGAATGGCACCAGGAAACATGTGAAGCCACTGCAAATAAAAGAGCACAAACATTCAGAGTCAATCAATTAATCAATTAATAAGCGTCTGATATACGTTTGCTATTTGCGAAGTACTGAGGATATAAAAAAATGGAAACAGTGCCCGTCCTCAAGTATATATTTAAATGGGGGAGAAAATATGTATGTATTATATTGATATATAAAAGAGTAACCCCAAAATCCTAGGGCAGTTTTAATTTTTTAAAGCTAAAAATTGCATTGAGAGTTTTGGGACATCCTGTCAAAGATACATACAAAATAGAAAAGATTTCTTTTGAGGAGAAGGTACCAGCAGGGTTGGTCTTTGGCAGAAAGTGATACTTGAGTAGAGTCTTTAAGGAATTCTAATGGGCACCATTGAGGAGGGAGAACATTACAAGCATGGGAGACAGCTGGTGCAAAGACCTAAGAAATGGGAGCATCACATGTGAGGAACAGCAAGGAGGATCAGTCTGGATGGACCATGGAGTACATGGAAGGGAGAAATGCTTAAGTAGGCTGGAAAGATTGGAAGAGGTCTGGTTATAAAGAACTTTAAATGCTAAACCTCTATTTGCATTTGATCCTAGAGATAATAGGGAACTGATGGAATTTATTGAGTAATGGGGGTGACATGGTTAGACTTGTGATTTAGAAACATCACTTTGGCTGGCATGTGGAGGATGAATTAGAAAGAGGAGAGACTTGAGGCAGGGAGATCAATGAAGAGGTTATTGCAATAATTCAGGCAAGAGATAATAAGGGCCTAAACTAGGGTTGTGGCTGTGTGAGTATAGAGAAGGAGATGCATACAAGACATAGAAATGACAAGATTTGGCACCTCATCAGATATGAGAGATGAGAGAGAAGTTGTGAATGACATTATATTTTTAAAACCTGCATGACATGAAGGAAAGCAATATCCTTAACAGTAATAGGGAAGTTCAAAAAAGGAGAGGGTTTTGGTGGAAAGATGATGGGTTCCCTTTTGGATATGTCAAATTTGAGCCATGTATGGGACATTTGGATTGAATTGTTCAGTTGGCAGTTGCTGATGTAGGATTGGAGCCTAAGAGGTAGCCCAGGGCTGGATATATAGATTCCCTGTTAACTATAGGCACAGAAATGATAATTGAACTCATGGGAACTGATGAGATCAGTAAGAAATATTAGTAAGAGAGAATAGATAGAAAAGAGAAGATGGTTCAGGACAGAGATATGAGACACCTCCAAAGCATATGATATAGATGAAGACCTAGCAAAGAAGATTGAGGAGGAGTGGTTCAAAAGAGAAGAGGAGAACTAAGAGAAAGCAGTGCCATGAAAACCCAGAGGGGAGCATATGGATGAGGAGAAGACTGTCAATCTTACCAAATCCAACAAAAAAGAAAAAGCAATATGAGAACTGAGGGGAAAATTAGGGTTAGCAATTGAGATAAGTGATAACTTGGGACAGAAGAGTTTCAGTTGAATTACAATGTCAGTTGTAGAGTTTAGAAGAGGGAGAGTAAGTGGAGGTACTGAGTATACACAACTTCTTCAATGAGTTTGGCTGAGAAGGAAATGAGACATATAAGTGATAGGTGGATATTAGGAAGGATAGCAAAATAGAGTATTTATATTCAACAGAGGAGAGATAGGAATTTTTTTGTTTTGTTTTGTTTTTGTTTGTTTGTTTGTTTTATGCGGGGCAATGAGGGTTAAGTGACTTGCCCAGGGTCACACAGCTAGTAAGTGTCAAGTGTTTGAATTTGGATTTGAACTCAGGTCCTCCTGAATCCAGGGCTGGTGCGTTTATCCACTGTGCCACCTAGCTTCCCCCAGTAGATAGGAATTGAAAGAGAAAGAGACACAGAGACAGAAAGAGAGAGACAGAGACAGAGAGAGACAGAGACAGAGAGAGACAGAGACAGAGAGAGACAGAGAGACAGAGAGAGAGAGAGATGGAAATACACAGATGGAGAATGATGGTGGGAGAAATTTGAATGAAGAAATGTGGAGAAATGCTGGGGAAGATAGGAGATGGGATCAAGTGAAGATTTAGAGGAATTTAGCAAGGAGATAGGTCATTTATCAGAGACTATAGCAAAAGAGGACTTAGCAAGGAAAATGTAAGGAGAATGTGAGATGCGAAAGAGGATGGGCAGAAGAGGGAGCTTATCATGAATGAACTCATTTTTTTCTAAGTGAAGAATTAAACAATGTGCCCAATTGTAGGGTGAGAGGCTTGAGGAAAGATGAAAACATATGAAACAGTTTCTGTGGAGAATGGCATAAAGAATCAGTTAGGAGGGGGTGGCTAGGTGGCGCAGTAGATAAAGCACCGGCCCTGGATTCAGGAGGACCTGAGTTCAAATCCAGCCTCAGACACTTGACACTTACTAGCTGTGTGACCCTGGGCAAGTCACTTAACCCCAACTCCCTCACAAAAACAAAAACCCAAAACAAACAAAAAAAGAATCAGGGAAAAGTTGAAGCATTGCTTTGCTACAGTGAAGGCACAGTTGAGCTTAGATGACATATATTTGTAGTGGACACAGTCAGCATAACTTTGTGACTTCTGTTAAGTAGCATGTGTAAAGGAATAAAAGATGGATGGGAGGAATAGTACACGGTTGGGATTTGTAAAGGCATAAGTGCCAATAATATAAGGGAGCAGGGGCAGCTAGGTGGCACAGTAGATAGAGTACCTGCCCTGGATTCAGGAGGACCTAAGTTCAAATCCGACCTCAGACACTTAACACTTACTAGCTGTGTGACCCTGGGCAAGTCACTTAATCCCAATTGCCTCATAAAAAAGATAATGGAGCAAAAAATTGTAAAGAATAATGTGGGGGCAGCTAGGTGGTACAGTGGATAAAGCACCGGCCCTGGATTCAGGAGTACCTGAGTTCAAATCCGGCCTCAGACACTTGACACTTACCAGCTGTGTGACCCTAGGCAAGTCACTTAACCCCCATTGCCCTGCAAAAAAACCAAAACCAAAACCAAAACAAAACAAAACAAAAAAGAATAATGTAAAGTTGAGCTAGTTCACACAGGGGGTCTATCCTAGGATGGGAAGAGAATATAGTCAGACTATAGATAATATCCTGGGAAAGTATCAAGGGTTGGAGGAATTGGATGTCACAGTAAGGATGAAGAATAGATTAAGGAATACTAAGGTATTCCTTACTAAGGTAAGGAGAAAGAAGTAGGATGTCAGAAGATTATGAACCAGATAGAGCAATTTTTGAATTTTTGAGCATGGATGTGAAAAATTATGGTTTATGGCAAGAGTTGTAACTCAGAATTATGATGCTCACAGCAAATTCAGTTGAGGGGATTAGGGGAGGAGGAGAGTGGGGAGGAGGCAGAGAGTGGGGAGAAGTGGCAGGTAAGGAATGTGGCAATGGGCTAGGAGAGGGCAAGGTGCTTCTAGAGCTACATAGCATGGGGCTAGTTGAAGATCACAAGATGTGTTTTTAGTAATGGGGAGGAAATGTGGCCGTTAGATGCTCATACTCTGGAGCAAAGACCCAGTCACCTGGGCCTAGTTACAGCTCTGAGGGCCTTATGACTTATGCCAACCAGTTGCCAGACTACTTACTATATTCTACATCTGCTGGAAATTTGTATTCCTACAAAGAAATTCTAATCTAATATTTCACCAGTTCCATCAAATGGTCTAGTTATAGGGTATCCTTCCTAAGGCAATATTGATGACTGATATTGATCAAGAAACCAAATTTATGCTTCCCCCAATCATTGTCCTTGATTGCCTCTCTCAGAGGATATGCTTCCACATACAAGGTTGAGCAATTGCACATTTTATCTCTTTTCTTAGCTTATATTATCCTCTGACTTACTTCTGTGGAAAAGTTCAGATTCAAGATTTATTTTAAATGCTGGATTTATATTTCATACAGATGGTAGTGGGAGCATTCAAAATTAATTCAATTAAAAAACCAAAGGAATGATCATCTTTCCTGACAACAGTGGAGGCCTGCCATACCCACGTTATTAAATTTGGCTAATTATCTAAGATACAGGGAATGTTAGTGATTCATGAAATTAATAGTAAGAGAAATGTGTTTCCTAATTATGTGTTGAACTTTTATGCAATTTTTGTCCCAACTCCTCCAGTGAACATGTACAAGTATTTGGGGGGAGGGAAATTGTTCAGATGAATAAGCAGTGGGTGCATATTTAAATGATGATGATTTTGTTCAGCAAAGTAGGAGTAAACAGGATATGTAGAGTTCAGTAGCCTCTGACAATAATGGATATTTTTCCCCCTTCATATTGCCTTAGATGTCTGTGTCATGCTATTCATCATGGCATGTGTTTGCTGGCAAAATTGCTCAGTGATATTGAATATAGCAGCTGCTGAGAGGTATTGAGGCAGATCACGACTTCGGAAGAGACCTTGGCTTGTTGTCTCAGAGCTCATGCAGAGTTGCTGAGAGTGGGATGGTCCATGGTTAGAGTAGAATCAACTTCTGCTTTCATTACCGTGGCAATCTTTCCATTGCTAAAATAGATGGTCAGGAGAGCAAAAAAAAAATGGGACTTCCCATTTTGTCTTTTCATTCCTTCTACATATCAATCAATCAATCAGCAAACAGTTATTATTATACTATAGTACCTATTGTAGAATCAGTGCTAGGTGCTATGCTAGATGCTATGGATACAAAGTAAAAAGTAAAAACAGTTTGTGCAAAAGGAGGCAAGTCTCTGATGAACAAAGTGACCTATCTCCTTGCTAAAATACTCTAAATCTTCCCTTAATCCCATCTCTTCCTATCTTCTCCAGCATTTCTTCACCCAGATTTATCCCACCATTCTCCCTGTTTATCTTCCTCTCTCTGTCTCCATCTGTCTCTCTGTCTCTTTTTCTCTTTCTGTCTATTTCTCTTTCCCTCTTTTTTTCTCTCTCAGAGTTTATAATCTAGCTGGGATAGACAACATATAAATATATAAATGTTCTTCAAATATAAAAATAGTTATAAGGTAAATTGAGGCATGCAGTGGGGTGCAGGGGGAGGTATTAGCAAATGGTGGAATAAAAAAAAGTCTTATGTAGAAGGTGTTGCTTGAGCTGTCCCTTGAATGATATGAGGGATTCTGAGCAATGGAGGTGAGTAGGAAGTGCTTTCCAGACATCTTCTATGTATGAAGAACATCAGGAAGTCCATATGGAGTGGACCAAGGGAGAAGTAGCCAACTTAGACCATGTATAAATAGAGCCTATTCATGCTAGACAGTGACAAAATTGTGAAGAATGTGCAATAAGGCTAGAAAGGAAGGTTGAGAACAAGTTATAAAGGGCTTTAAATGCCAGAGGAGTTTATATTTGATCCTGAGATCAAGGGAGCCCTGGAGGTTATTGAGAAGGGAAGAGACATGTTCGACTTGCAAAGTCTACTCAAAGGATGGAAATGATTCTGGCTTCCTGAAGACTATAACAATGGAGCACCAGTTGTGATAGGTCATCCAAAGCCAGAAAGTCCTCATAAGTAAAGTATTAATGATAGGACTCTGATAATAGGACTATAATCTTTGTGTCTCTCATCTGAGAATAATTCTAGCTCAGTTGGGAGAGGCTCCTTCATCACTTGGAAGATGGCCATCAAGTAATGATTTCTTTGGTCACAGAAATTTATGTAACTAAGACATGAAGAGCCTTTGATTTCTGTCCCTGGAAGAAGTACTCACACCAATGAAATCAGAGGATTAGAGATTCAGATCTGGAAGAGATTTTAGAGGCCATATGATATAGAGTAAGAATTTTTTGTCAATGCAAGAACATAGGAAAAATAATATCTTTTTTCTGTTTGAGATGTTTCATGCTTCAGATCCTTCAAAAACTCAAATGAATGTTTAGTCTTATCGGTGTGGAAGATCCCTCCAATGATTCAGATTGCAGCCCTTAAAGGCCTATCCATCATGTATGACACTTGTCCATGTCCTTCCTGAAGCTCACCATGGGGGATTCAGCCGGTTGTTCTAGGCCACCTTCCTCACTTTTTCCTGATATTGTAATGCTACTTGGGCTGTCTACTCTCTCACTCTCATTTCATCTTTTTAAATCATATGTTTTACTGGTAACATTCTTTGTTCCCCTTATTTTTTTATTTGTTACATGTTTTGGTGGCACAGTAGGTAAGGTGTTGGGCCTGGAATGAGGAAGGCTCATCTTCCCACTTCAAATCTGGCCTCAGACACTTTCTAGCTGTATTACCCTGCGGCTTTTTCCTTGGTGTCAGGAAGTGATGTTTGCTCATGGGTGCTGTCTAGCAAAGGCTACAATTGTTTCATTTCCTCCCAACCTACCCGGTTGTCTTGACCCGCTGAGTTACAGGATTTGGTTTATTTTCTTCTAAAACACGGGCAAAATGACTGAGCTGTCATATTGGACGACCTTCATGACTTTCCCGAGACAGCTCTAGTACCAAAGACACACAAGCTGGAAAGAACCTCATGAACAGAAAGTAATTGGCAAGCACTGACATGCAACCAAAGCAGCACATAATAGCACCCATGAGCAAACGTCACTTCCTGATGCCAAGGAAAAGCCGCATGGCCTTGCCCTCTGAGGCATTCTCCTCATGGTGGAGCTTTCCTATAGTAAGTCTCCAGTAGGTGGCGTCATTCCAATCATTCCAATATATAAATAAAAATTATCTGGGTGTATCTAACCTGTGCCTCAAGGTCCATTTATATAGAATTTGCCTCAGTGAGGGACAGAGTTGGTGAGGGCTGGTGCAAAGAGAGATACTTATCTTCTGGATATATTTATGTACAAGAGAGAAATCATGCCATTCCAGACCTCTTCAGGTCCCTCAAGAGAGAGAAAGATTCTAAGAAGACAAACATGTAGAGGAGTTGGCAGCCATTAACTTCAGTGTGCTACACTAGAGACTTTGGGGAATTTCTCTGTGGGTGAGATCTGAGACTATCTCTCTTGGTTGAGCAGAGTTATATCACTCCCTATGGGAGAATTCAGTATTGTCTGGTGTGTGAGGAATTAATTGTGATTTGGGGTTTCCATGACCACATCTTTGCTTCATTATGGTCAGACTGAAAAAATGTAATCTTGAAAAATGTAAGAGAAGATGGGTGTGTACTTGAAGAGATTATAGAAAAGAACATTTATTGAGTCAAAATATCAAACTAAGTATCTAAGCTTCTCCTAGCAGTTCCCCTATGCCCACATGGGCCTGGCCAAATTATAATAATGGGGACAGCCCAGGGAGTATGTTGAACCAATTGGAGATGCAGCATAGCTAAGAACCTCCCCTTCCTGTGGGAGAGGTAAAAAAAAAAGGGAGAGAGAGAGAGAGAGAGAGAGAGAGAGAGAGAGAGAGAGAGAGAGAGAGAGAGAGAGAGAGAGAGAGAGAGAGAGAGAGAGGAGCTGGGTGGGTTGAGCTTTGGACCAAATGAGGAGAGACTGCACAGCTGACTCTCATTGAAACTACAGACTCCAGGTGGTGGTGAGTTTGTGTTGTGGAAGCGAGGTCAGCTCTTTGAGCTAGCTGAGCTGGAAGCAAGTTTGGGTTTCGAGTCAGTCTTTCCTAGAGCCAGGTAGCTTATTCATTTTCTCTTCCCCTATTCCCTTTCTCATGGTCCCTGACTTTATTAACTTCACCTTTGTTGTAAATTTTGTTCCTATTCATAAAACCTGGTTTGTTTATGGAAAAGAGGCTGTTAATCTCCTTTCTTATTAGTCTGGGAGAAATAACCAAAAAGGCAGTTTGGAAAGGAGGAAACTTTGGACCTAGAGGTGTATCGTTATTTTCTGAATCCCAATATTATAGCGAGCCACCCAATTAACTCTGTGTGTACACGCACACACACACATATTAGAGAATATATGTGTATGTATGTATATATATATATGTATATATATATGTATACATGTATTTGTATACATTCTCTGATTCCTGTTTTGCTGTTGACTTGGATAAATGGGTTTATTTGCTTTTTGGCTATGCATGTTATTGTGGAAATAATATCTGGTGAGAAATATAGCTTTGAAATATAGCTAAAAATGATTTCCCCATAGATTAATGATATGTACAGGAGCAGGGAAATATGATTCTAGCCCAATACCCCCTCTGTCTGAGGAGAGCAGAGAGGCCAGCCTCTGATTGCAACCTCCTACTTCCCCTCCTAGAAGGAATCAAAGTCTCCTTTGGAGAAGGGTGGGGGGGCAGCTAGGTGGCGCAGTAGATAGAGCACCGGCCCTGGAGTCAGGAGTACCTGAGTTCAAATCCGGCCTTAGACACTTAACACTTACCAGCTGTGTGACCCTGGGCAAGTCACTTAACCCCAATTGCCTCACTAAAAAAAAAAAAAAAAAAAAAAAAAAAAAAAAAAAAAAAAAAAAAGGAGAAGGGTGGGGGAATGATATGCTAGAGATACTTAATCTTGCCTCCTTGTGAGCCATCTCTAGACAGATCTATGTGGATACACTCCCCCCCACAACACATATTTATATACATACATACTACATGGGAAAACATAGCAGTTACATCAACTCTACATATGTAGATATCTTGTGAATCAATCTTTTTGCATTTTCACATTTTTTGTCACTGTCTACAATGAAAACATTCCATTTACACATGGTCTACATATGGTGTGTACATGTACATATATATGTATTAAATATATATATGTATGTACAAATATATAGATTCTGATAGAAAATTTCTGTAGGTTATTCCTCTAGCTATAATGCAATAGCTACATGTGATAATCCAGGCAATAGACAGTCTTCCTCTACATAGTTTTTCCTGGAGAGGTATTTAGGTCAAACTGTTTTGTGCCATTACAGATTTCTTCTAGGAGGCACCATCATGTTTCAGGAATTGATGCAACCAGTACTATGTCCTCTACAAACAGAAAAATCTGGAAGACTTCCCCATCCACAGGGAGACTTTATTCAACTTGAACTCAAGGCTGGATCTCCTTGATAATGGTGGCAGACACCTTTATTGATTTTGCTTCTCCTGATTTTATATCTTCTGATATTTATAATCTGTTGTTATGAGGAATTTTTTTTTTGTGCAGCAATGAGAGTTAAGTGACTTGCCCAGGGTCACACAGCTAGTAAGTGTCAAATGTCTGAGGCCAGATTTGAACTCAGGTCCTTCTGAATCCAGGGCCAATGCTTTATCCACTGTGCCACCTAACTGCACCTATTATGAGGAATTTTGAACAATTTTGATGTATGGATGGGAGGTAGTTTGTTGAAAGAGAGCCTCTAAGGTAGTATTTGGCTGTATGAGATCAAATTCATTTTTATAATCAACAAATGCAGTGTGATCTTGTATTCTCTATTTCTTTCAGCCAGGTGTTAAACAGTAAGATGTGGCATACTGTGAAATATTGCTTCTAAAGGTCTGCCTATTCCTAATGCCCTCTATATGTGTGTGTGTGTGTGTGTGTGTGTGTGTGTATAAATAACTCATAACAATTTTATAGAAATAAGAAATTAGGCACATAGTTCAGTAATTGTTAATATTCCCTCTGTCTCTGTCTCTGTCTCTGTCTGTCTCTCTTTCTCTCTCTGTCTCTCTCTGTGTGTCTCTGTCTGTCTCTGTTTCTCCCTATCTCTTTCTTGGTATTGATAAGGTCTGAGATTTTCCTCACCCTTTTCTATCTATTCCTCCTTTAGATAACTTGTAAATCAATCCTTTTGAATTTTCACAAATTTTGTCACTGTCTAGCATGAAAACATTCCATTTATATACAGTTTAATTGGGCTACCTTTCCCATCTTTATTTTCCTTAGTGCCACATCTGCTTCTTCTACAAGCACAGCCAGGATTGTGATGTTAGAGCCCAAGCATGGTGGAGCTACTCTCCTTAGTGAAGAAAGTTTGATATAAAAATCTTTGCAGATCTTTCCCTTTTTCTTCTGTTTGTTGGCCTTTTCAAGTTTTCATCCTTTAATGTTTTCTGGTTGACTTTGTTTAGTTGAGTCTCTCACAAAGCTTTTTTTTTTTTTGGGCGGGGCAATGAGGGTTAAGTGACTTGCCCAGGGTCACACAGCTAGTAAGTGTCAAGTGTCAGAGGCTGGATTTGAACTCAGGTCCTCCTGAATTCAGGACCAATGCTTTATCCACTGCACCACCTACTTGCCCCCACAAAGCTTTTTAATAATTTATTTTTACCATTCTTGTTTCTCTTTGTCCTAGGAAGCAATTCAACTCCCAATCTTCCACTGTCTTAAATCAAAAAAATTCCTAAGCAAGTTTAAACCAGTTTTTCTTTAGGCTTTCTACTTGGTAAATTAATTATTTGCTAAAAACGTGCTTTTTAAACATTTTGTGTCTTCTTGTTATGGTAACTAATTCACAACAAACTTTAATATGTCCTTTTTCACTCAGTAGCAATTTTTTTATCATCTTAATAATAATAGCTAACATTTATATAGCACTTACTATGTCCCAGGCATTATGCTGTGCTTTACAATTATTATTTAATGTGATCTTCCCAACAACCCTGAGGAGTAGGTGCTATTGCTATCCTTATTTTACAGATGAGGAAACTGAGGCAAATGAGGATTAAGTGACTTGCTTGGGGTCACATAATTAGTGTTTTAGGCTGGTATGACTTCTGCTCTTCCTAATCCAACACCCAGCTCTCTTTCAATGGACCACCTAGCTGTTTCTATTGTTCTAATCAGCCAGAATTCAGTTGTTTCAAATGCCTATCTTTTTATTCTTTATTCTAGCTGTGTATTAATTTTAAAGAAATTCAGTGTTCTGGACAGATGCAATCAATCAGCAAGCATTTGTTAAATGTCTACTGTGTTTAAGTAACTGTTAGAAGCTGAGAAATATAGTTTTCTGCCCTCAAGGAGCTCACATGCTATGAGGAGAGGCTGTGTGTGTGTGTGTGTGTGTGTGTGTGTGTGTGTGTGTATAGAGATAGATATACTCACATACATACATATGTATATTTATATAATGCCTATATACACATAAATGTAAATATATGTCTCTGTGTAAGTAAATATACAATACATGAGGCAGAGTGGTTTAGTACATAGAGGCCTGGTCTCAAAGCCAGGAAGACCCTCTGCTGGTATATATTAGCTGTATGACCCTAAACTTCTCAATGTTCTAGGTAACTCTCTAAGTTTCAGAGAAGGTGCCAACCCTGCATTTCCCCACCTGGGAGAGCCCTATGACAATAGTCTAATTCCTATATACACTGTTTCTATATACAATTATAATTCCTATATATATAATATACAAATATAATTCCTATATACAATATACTACTTAAGTCCAATTCCTATATACAATATATAAAATAAATACAAGGTTATTTTTTAGGGGAATGCCCTTGCAGCTTGGGGATGAGAGAGGATATTGGTTTACAATTCTTGACTCACTTGCCCTTAGGGAAGAAAGGTACAATTCAGACAGTTAGTGCTTTTTTAAGGTACACTCACTTTTGTATCAGCAGCCAAATTGAAGACGTTCCTTCACCATTCAGCAAGGGGCAGGAAACAATGGCAGAATACTTGTGCATGGTCTGAAGTGGAAGGCAGAGAACCCCATTACATACTCCCTTCCTGGCAGATTCCCCAAGCATACATGCAGGTTGGTACCATTAAGAACTTACTGTTTATGGTTGAAAGACTGGGCCTCTATTGGCTATGCTTGGTAAATAAATACAGACAAAGCATAATGAGACAAATCCATAAATGTAAGAAAACACTGGGAGAAAGTCAATAAGTAGTAGCTGGGGGATCAGAAAAGGCCTTAGGCAGAAAGAGACATTTGATCTGAGCCTGAAAGAAAACAAGAGCTTCTACAAGGAACAAGTGATGGGGATATGTAGCCAGACATGGGGGACAGCCTAGGAAAAAGCAAAAAGAAGAGAGTTGGAATGTCATGTATGAGAAATAACAGGAAGACCAATAGGCTGTACCATAGAATCCATCAAAAGGAGTCATGTAGGGGCAGCTAGGTGGTGCAGTGGATAAAGCACTGGCCCTGGATTCAGGAGGACCTGAGTTCAAATCTGGCCTCAGACACTTAACGCTTACTAGCTGTGTGACCCTAGGCAAGTCACTTAATCCTCATTGCCCTGCCAAAAAATAAAAAAATATTTAAAAAAAAAAGGAGTCATGTATAATAAGGCTGGCAAAGTGTGTTGGAGGCTGGTTGTGAAAGACTTTCATTCCACTGGCAAAAGACTTTTTATTTAATCCAAGGGGTAATAGGGAGACTCTGGTGTTTATTGATCAAGGAAATGACGTGGCCAGACCTGGTTTTTTGCAATATCATTTTGGCAGCTATGTGGGGGACAGATTGGAGTGGGGAGAGATGAGGCAGGGAGGCCAATAAGGGTGGTGGATGTGTGAGTAGAGAAGATGTCAGAGATGCCATGCAGATAGAAATGACAAGACTTGGCCATTGATTGATGTGGGGTGAGGGGAAATGAGGTGAGAATGACTGTGTAATCACAAAACTAGGTGACTAGAAGGATGATGGTGCTCTTGAGAGAAAGAGGAAAGTCCAGAAAAAGCATAGGGTTATTCTTTTTTTTTTTTTTTTGAAAAGTAGGTGAGTTTTATTTTCGACACTTTGAGATTGTGCTATACCTATAGGATATCTTATTTGAAATGTCCACCATTCAGTTGGTGATATAAAAGCAGAGATCAATAGAGAGAGACTAGGGCTGGATATACAAATATTGGAGTCATCTTCATAAAGATAATGATGATGATAGCATTTATATGACACTTTAAAGTTAAAAATACTTTATATGTATTATCTCTTTTAATAAACATCCTGAGAGGTAGGTACTATTATTATCCTCATTTTACAGATGAGGAAACTGAGGCAAAATGAGACTAAATGACTTGCCTAGGGTCACATAGCTACTAAGTATCTGAGGTAGGATTTAAATTCAGGGCTTTGTGAGTTTGCATTTAGCACTTTATTGACTATACCATCTAATTGATATTTAAATATCCGGGAACTGATGAGGATGTTAAGTGAAAGAGTGTTAGAGACAGAAGAGACAAGGGCCCAGGATAGGACTTGGGGGGCACCTTCAGACAGGGGCATGATATGGATGATGGATGGATCAGAAAAGGAGAAAGCTAAGCTGATGCTTTAAAAAGGTGAATTGGTCTATTGTTTGGTACTCAACATGTTTTGGTGCATAGTGGGTGCTTTATACATTATTGACCATTGACTGATTCCCAGTGTGGAAGAACTTGCCAAAGCTTGGGCTTTCTGTCCATAGCTTTCAGGAATCCAGGTCATCCATGATGAGCCATCAGTGGAGGACTTTGTAAAAAGTTTCATGAACTAATGCGGTAAAACCAGTTATCTCTAGAGCCACGTGGTACAGTAGATAGAATGCTAGACCTGGAGGGAGGAAGACCTGAACTCAAATCCAACTGCATGCATTTAGTTGCTATGTAACCCTAGGCAAGTCACTTAACCTTTCCTTCCCTCAGTTTGCTCACCCATAAAAAAGGGGATAATAATAGCACCTACTTCTCAGGGTTGTGAGTATAAAATGAAAAAAACAACATTATAACATGCTTTGCAAACTTTAAGGCACTGTGTAAATGCCAGCCTTACCATTGATGAATATGTTCTATATGTTAAAGATTTGTAAATTGTTAGGGCTAAAAAAGTACCTTAGAGATCACCTAAGCTCTTATCTTCTGTGATTACAGATCAGCTACAAAATTGACCTTTTGAGGTTTATCAAAGCACAAACATATTGGATTATGAAAAAAATTGATAAAAAATCTTTGATTAAGAGAATTTTTAAAAAGCTGACAGATACAGAAATATGTTTAATGTGATTATACATATATAACCTATATCAGATTTCTTTCTGTCTTGGGGAGAGGGAAGGGAGAGAGGGAGAAAAATCTGGAATTCAAAATCTTATAAAAGCAAATGTTGAAAACCATCGTTACATGTAACTGGAAAAAATAAAATAAAATGCTATTAAGATTGAAAAAAGTAAAGTTATAATGGGGAAAGTTTAAAAAAAAAGCTGATGGATTAAATAAACAATGCAACCCAACAGACTTTTTTTTCTCAAGAAACACTGAGACTAATGAAGTTTAAATGAAAAATATGCAATTAAAAAATCCCACAACACATTTTTTCTCCTACATCCAACAAGCTATTCTTTTTGTTTGTTTGTTTTTGTTTTTTTGTTTTCTTTTTTTTTGGTGAGGCAATTGGGGTTAAGTGACTTGCCCAAGGTCACACAGCTAGTAAGTGTCAAGTGTCTGAGGTCAGATTTGAATTCAGGTCCTCCTGAATCCAGGGCTAGTGCTCTATCCCCTGCGCCACCTAGTTGTCCCACCAAGAAGCTATTCTTGCATAGTAGATGAGAGAGGATGTTGGAAGATTGGATGCTCCAAAAATGAAGCCTCTCTAGTGTCCTACTGAATAGCAGGGCTATCTGATAAGTAGCCTTAAACAGTACAAAGTCAAAAAATACCATTAAGATCATCTTAAGTAATTAAATCATTCTGATACTTCAGCTTCATTAAATCAAGCTTAGTGGATTGAGTGGCTTAGTGGATAGAGCACTTTACTTGGAGACAGAAAGACTTAGGTCTATGATTCCACCTCCTCTGGTTTTAGCTGTGTGATCAGAAGTAAGTTGTTTAAAATTTCTGAACCTCAATTACTCCTGCATATTCCTTCTTGAGCCTTCCTGTATCATAGGATCATAGATTTTTAGAAGGAAGGGACCTTAGAGGTCATCAAATCCATTTAACAGATGAGGAACTAAGGCCTGAGGAGGTTATTGGACTTGCCTGTGTTCACAAAGGTAGTAAATGGCAGGCAGAGCCAGGATTGAGACCGAGGTGCCTTGACTCTAAAATCTAACTTGGCGTCTATAAATTATAAATAGTCTGTGTTGAAATGACAGATCATTAACATAGTGTCATTAAGTTGTATCAAAATTTAAATTTTTTAAAAGCCTTACTTAATCTATGATCACAGGCCATAAACATGGCTAAACCCAGAAAGGCCTTGGGATATATTTCTACCTCATTTAATTATAATGGTTCATCTATAGCCATTATTAAAAGGAGATGTTACACATATGATTGTATTAAATAACAATTTCCATTATTTTGCTAAAGAGGTTTGTCTTTCAGGGAGGCACTTTGGGATGTAACATTTCTAATGAGAGCTGGTACTTCATTATCCTAAATGTCATTTTTATTATGTTAATAGATTTACATTTTAATAAAAGGGTGAGGCCCAATTCACAAAGTGCATGCTGAAAATGCAACTTTGTGCAGTATGAGATCAAACCTGGAATGGTTCAAACAATAGGAAAACTCCTTTTATATTTTGTAAGGGTCTAAAATACTAGCTAGTCTGTCTAAAATATCTAATGAGTGGTTGCCAATAAATTATAAGCTTTAGCAAGAGTTTAGACTTTTAAGCATTTATTAAGGAGAATAAGAATTTGGTGAAGAGAGAGAAAGATGCCTAGATTCAGCTGTCTATCTCAGGGAGCCAATGTCTCCAGCTCCTCTCTCCCTTTGAGGTCCTCCAGAAAGAGACCAAGAGAGCAAGCCTCGCCTCTTTTATAGATAGTACCCACGAGCAAAGTCACTTCCTGATGCCAACGAAAACCATATGGCTTGCCTTCTCAGGGTGGAGCTTTCCCACGGTAGCTCTCCAGCAGGTGGCATCATTCCAATCATTACAATATAGGGTTTTTTATCCTTTTTTGTATGTGTCATGGACCTACCTGGCAATCTGATGAAGCCTATGGATCACTTTTTATATGCCTAAAATAAAATATATTAAAATATAGTTATCAAAATATTTAAAAATGAATTCAACTTAGTAATACCTACATTTGTATATATATGTACATATGTATGCATATATAGAGATATATCATATGATACTTTAGTATGATAAATGCAAAGTGGCAATCAGTACAAAAGTTATCTTTTTGGTGATCATTTCTTGTGGTTTCAGTTCTTGCTATAAATGGAGACAAAGCAATTTAAAATAATCTTTTGGAATAGTGAGTATAAGTTTTCTAAGTGCTTTTGGTGACTGAATTCATTGAGTACATTCATAAGACATCAGCTCCTATAATACCAAATCCATATATGCAGTTTTTAAAGCTAAAGATTACAGAAGTTTGGACCATATGATCATGGGGCCTCTTATATTTCAATCTTTCATTTTGGAGGACCATCATAAACAGCCAATCACTGGAAAACTGTTCAGACTCACTGTGATCCACATAAATCATCTAGCTAACTAAAATGTCCTAGGTCAATTTCTCGAATTGATGACTTTTCATAAACACATATTCATAGACATACACACAAATGTATATGTATATATGTATATATCTCTATCTCTCTGTATCTATCTATCATCTATCTGTTTATTCAATCATATCCATTTCTTCCTGACCCCATTTGGGGTTTTCTTGAGAAAGCTACTGGAGAGATTTTCCATTTCTTCCTCCAGCTCATTTTACAGTTGAAAAAACTGAGATAAACAGGGTTAAATGATGCACTTAGAGTCACACAGTAAGTGTCTGATGCTGAATTTGAACTCAGGTCTTCCTGACCTGCTTTTTCCCCTGAGGTCTATTTTTCAAATTGCCAATCATATTTTCTTAAGTTATCTATGTCCCTCAAAAGGTAGCATTTCAAGGATTTTAAATTTTTTCCAGTATGTCCAAAAAACATCTAGAACAATATCTGACATGTTGCTTAATAAATATTTGTTGATTTATAGATTGATGTTATAGCGGAAAAGAGTCCACATTGGTAGATCCAAGGGATTTGCATTCTAGTTTCCTCTCTCTTAACTTCATGACTTCAGGCCAGCCACTTAAACATTTATAGGTTCCATTGTCTTCATTTGTAAAATGAGAGAAATATACTAAGAACCTTCTAGCTCTAAAATCCATAAATTCCATTGTGGGTCCCAGAACTGGACATTGTTCTTTAAAGCATTCTGTCCTGAATATATCAAGCAAATTTTTCCCAAACACTGTGATTCTCTCTCTCTCCCTCTTTCTTTCTTTCTCTCCCCACATTCCAGAGAACCAGAATAATAGATCTGGAACTGGAAAAGACTTCAGAGGTTGTTTAGTCCATCCCCTTCATCTTATAGGTGAAGAAACTGAGGCCCAGAGATGTTAAGTGACTTGCTCAAGGTCACATGGGTTGTAAGGGCAGCTAGGTGGTGCAGTGGATAAAGCACTGGCCCTGAATTCAGAAAGGACTAAGTTCAAATCCGGCCTCAGACACTTGACACTTACTAGCTATGTGACCTTGGGCAAGTCACTTAACCCTCATTGCCCTGAAAAAACCCAACAACCAAGATTTGAACCTGCATTCTATAGCTCCTGTGAAACACAGCACTCTGGTCAGTCCTTTTTGGTGGTAGAGAGAGAGAGGCACTAGGCTTGGGTACTGCCTCCCTAAGAGGAGGAAGGACAGCGATAAAGAAATGAGTACAGATGAAGCTTATCATCCTGCCAACCTTCCTCTCCCAAATTTCTCCCACTGATTTTGACTTCAGGGAAATCTTGAATTGATGCACATATTGGCAAAATGCACCTGCCTGGACATCAAGTAAAACTTTTGACTAAAAAGGGGAGTCTATGAACACTACTTTCTCCTCTCCCTAAACATTCCTTCCCCAGGCCTCAGGCTAGATGGTACAGTGTGGATGGGCTTGAAGGAAGACCTAAATTCAAATCCTCCTTAACCTTACTACCTATATGACCCTGGGCAAGTAACTAATTTTCTGTCTCCCTCAGTTTCCTCAACTGTGGAATGAATATAATAATGGGACCTTCCTCATAAAGTTGTTCTCAGGATCAAATAAGATAATATTTATAAAGTGTTGGGCTGAACCCCTTTCATACAGTAGGTGCTTAATCAATGCTTGTTTTCTTTTCCCATCCCCAGACACTGAAGCTGCTCCAACAGTAGAGAACACACAGTGTACTACTTGTGTTTTTTGCTATTCAACTTATCTCTAGTGAAAATCTCTTATTTCAAGCATTATCACAAATTAAAGGGAACTCAAATTGATGCAAGAGGTGACTCGACTAAAGACATAAAAACCCATCTGAAGAGCCTGCAGAGGGAGATTTTAGACACATTGAATCTGTGGCTGCATCCTTTCCTAGGCTGTGTCAAAATTTTCTTTTCCTGAAAGATTTGCCTGAAATTCATTTTAAAACATTAAAAAACCTATACCTAATACATTTCATGCTCCAAAAACCATGAGATTTCTACACACAAGAGAATAGAAGAAAATTATAACTCAGAAACTTAATTAGTCCAATGCCTTCAGTTGCATTCTATAAATACAAGGTGGATAGAATTGAAAAGCCCTGTGTGAAAATACAAAAAGGGTTAAGGTAGCCTGCTTGCTGCTCTTAAAGCTGCCCAGCTACAGAATTAGGGAATTACCTTCCCAGAAAATAATATGGTAACCTATATACATCTCTTATTGTGTTATTATGCAACTGAAACTTGGGGATATAGGATAGAATACTGAAAACAAATGATGCAACAGTAAGTTTGGATTCAGAAACCAAAAACCAACCAACCAAACAAATAAAAATGCCTTATGGTACCTGGCCATGCCAAAAGCATATGGATGATGCTATGTCTACACTCAGAGTCAGAGGACCTGGATATGAATCCCAGCTCTGCTACTCTACTATCTATGTGACCTTGGGGAAATTTACTTATTTTTTTCTTCATCCTTGAAATGAGGGGATTGTATTAAATAACTTTGAAGGCCCCTTCCACTTCTTCTTTTGTGTGTGTGTGGGGCAATGAGGGTTAAGTGACTTGCCCAGGATCACACAGTTAGTGAGTGTCAAGTGTCTGAGGCCAGATTTTAACTCAGGTCCTCCTGAATCCAGGGCTGGTGCTTTATCCACTGCACCTCCTAGCTGCCCCCTTCCACTTCTTAATCTATGATTTTATGATGCCCACCAGTTGATGACCGATTTTATCCTACTGAGTTGACTTTTCATTTTGCCCATGGCTGAAAGAGACATGTTACTTTTATCTGTCACTGGAGCCTGCACATGATGGAACTTGGGGCAAAGAGAAATTATAGGGGGTGCATATTATTTGGTGATTAAGTTCTAGACTTAGACTCCTTGAGATGTATTTAATATCATCTCAGCTCAATTTGGCAACTGCATTGAGTGGCTTCTAGTACAACAGTTCTTGACATGGAGTCCATAAACTTTTTAAAAAATTTAAGTATATTTCAATATAATTGGTTTCCTTTATTATCCTAGATTTATTTTATGAATAAAAACATGATTCTGGAAAGGGGTTCATAGGCTTCACCAGATTGTTCTAGTAGGCCATGACCCCCAAAAAAAGTTTAAAAATGACCTAGAATGATTGTCTTTGAGAATTGCCTTTTGTTTTGATTTTGTTGTTGTTGTTTTTAGTCATATTTGATGGTGACCCTCATTTGGGCTTTTCTTGGCAAAGATACTGGAGTAGTTTGCTCTTTCCTTCTCCAGCTCATTTTAGAGATAGATGAAGAAACTGAGGCAAACAGGGTTAAGTGACTTGCCCACTGAGGCCAGATTTGAAGTCAGAAAGATGAGTCTTCCTGACTCCAGGCCTAATACTCTATCCACAGTGCCACCTAGCTGCCTGATTCAGAATGACTGACTTTGAGAATTTGCCTGTAACAAATAATTCTATCACACATTGTTGTTTGTCCTTCATTCTCAGAGAGGACCATGATATCAGCATAACATCATAACTTGCACTGAATTGGATTGAAGTGAGGGAGGGCTGTACAAAGTCATCAGCCTCACTCTCTCCTTCAAAGCCATCTGAGTCCAGTGGCAAGATATATATCAGGCTGACTGGAGATATTCCTGGATGTTTAAGGCAATTGGGGTTAAGTGACTTGACCAGAGTCACACAGCTAGTAAGTGTCTAAAGTGAGATTTGGACTCAGGTCCATCCACGTTCAGGGCTGGTGCTCTATCCACTGCGCCACCTAGCGGCCCAATTCTATCACACTCCTGTTATGGAAGGGGTCCTGGAAGAAGCCTCTCACAAGCAGTAATGGAAGAACTGAATTCACTAATAATAACTGAGAAAGATCTCCCATCCTGTTACAGCTCTTAGTCCTGTCTTAGCAATTTGCGACAATGTATGAATTACTTGTCTGTCACCTATATTGTATGAATTCTTATCCCACTTAAGAGTCTCCCCCCCTTCCCCCAATCCCCCACCTTAATCTGGCTACTGGCTTTCTCAGTATTTTAAATTCGACATTTTAGATTCTGTAGATTCTTTTCCAGTAGCCCACCTCTTCCTGTAATTAGACTTCAAGGTGAGGTCTCCAGTTTTATCTTCTATTTTTTTCTTTGACTAGTTTGGCACAATACCTCCCCGAGACAGCAGTAAGAAGAAAGAAGCCATATCTTAGTCTGCAAAGTGCATGCTGATTATGGATGATGGGCTCAGACAAAATGGATTTCCTTCTTTTCCTCCAGTATCATGGACAAAACAGAAAATGGGCCTCCCTATTCAGCATGCAGGATGCTGTCTAGCATTCAGTAGGGAAGGACAGAGCCAGTTCAAAGAGGCAATGAATGCTGTCTGTAATGAGATTGCTCTCTGGCCATTGTTCATGAAAAATAAACTGCATTCTGTAATTTGCCTTCTTCTTGAGCTGCCTCTGTCTGGAAGGAAGAGTATGATCTAGGGTTGTTTTTATTTGTATCTGTTTTCCTGAGCATCAGGAGTTTTCAGGAAACCCTTTGGTTTTTAGTGGTATTGTACTGTAATTAAGGGAGAGTGGTCAACCAGACCCCACAGCACATGCCCTCACATACACTTTTCAAATAAAAAAGTTTTTTGACCACCCATTTTTTTACTTTTTCCCCCTCTTCTCTTTTCCTTCTCACTCACTGACATTGATCCAGATTTCCTAATCTAGTGTAGGATTTAGCTAAGGGCATAGTCAAAAAGTTTGGAAAAACATGTAATCCACCGCCTGGCTTGATTTAATCAAGAAACTTTATGCAGAATCTCTCCCTCTGCCTCTACTATCTCCTACTGGTTCATTCTCATTCCTTTGCCTTTTTCTGATGGGCCTCAATTTCCTGACTCAATCATTTCCATTATTTTCTCTCTCTCTCTCTCTCTCTCTCTCTCTCTCTCTCTCTCTTTCTCTCTCTTTTTGGAGAGGCCGTTGGGGTTAAGTGACTTGCCCAGGGTCACACAGCTAGTAGGTGTTATGTGTCTGAGTCCGGATTTGAACTCAGGTCCTCCTGAATCCAAGGCTGGTGCTCTATCCACTGCGCCACCTAGCTGCCCCATTAATTTTTTCAGGATCTTTTTACATTTGGTACTACATCACACATCTTATTTTAACTTATTTTTTTTTACTTATAAAACAATAAATTGGTAATTTACTTCAAATGAAAGCCATACCAGTGTGAAAAATTAGTAACAGAATTACTTTATATGATCAGTTTTAGGGGTTTCCAGGGACATAAAGAAAGCCTCACATTGAATTGACTGAACACGAGAGTTCACTGATAATATACAACTACTGGTGGAAGACATACCAAAAAAAGAAGAAAAAAGTACACTGCAATGTGGGCCTTCTCTGCCTTACCACCGTTGCCAGGTCCCTGGTTTGGCTTTATTCAGGGACGTAAGGATGGCCTTCAGCTATTAGAGGGATATGATGTTTTATGCTGAGGTAGAGTAAGGAAGCTGGATGAACTAACCCCAGATGCCATTGAATACCCTACAGCTGGGTGGTACAGTGAATAGAGTGCTGGACTTGGAGTCAGAAAGATCTAAATTCTAATACTGCTTCAGATTTTTACTAGATCTGTGACCCTAGGTAAGTCACTTGATAACTCTACACCCCAATTTCCTCATATGTAAAATGAGGATAATAATAGCAACCACTTCTCCTAGGGGATGTATAAAGAACTTTGCAAACCTTAAAGCATTTTGTAAATGCTATTATTACTGTTATTATTTATAAGGTTAGATAAGAGATAGGGTAGAACTGAATGGACATTGCTGGATCTGGACGCAGAGGACTTGGGTTAAAATCCTGTGTCTGTTACTACTTGTGTGACTTTGGGCAAGACACTTAATCTCTCTTGGTGTCAGTTTCTCCTTTTGTACAATGAGGGGATTGTATTAAATGACTTCTAAGGCCCCTTACATAGGTGCAGTGGAGAAAGCACTGGGCCTGGGGTCAGGAAGACTCATCTTCTTGACTTCAAATCTGGCCTCACACACTTACTAGCTTTGTGACCTTCGGCAAATCATTGAACCCTGTTTGCCTCAGTTTCTTATTTGTAAAATGAGCTGCAGAAGGAAATGGGCAAACCACTGCAGTATCTTTGCCAAGAAAACACCAAAATGGGGTCATGGAGAGTTGGATGCAACTGAACAGTAACAACAAGATCCCTTCTATCTCTAAGTTTATGATCCTATAGGCCTAAATATAAACACAAGGGTTAGTAGGATTCTCTTGCATTCAGGGCATATACTCAAGGAAGTTAGTCTGGCTCTTCTTTTCCAAGTGAAGGAGCTGATATAACCAGCCTGCATCAGAATTTATGCTCTGTTGCTATTTATACAATGCCAGTATCAAGCTCGATTAAAAAAAACACTCAATATAACCTTAAAAACATGGTGTATTTTTTTTTACCTCCAGTTATAGTTTATTGGAGCAGATAGAAATCCTAGATCTTTTTCTCATATTTTGGTAAAGTTTTCTGACCAAAAAAAAATACTAACTAGTATTATCAAACAGCACACCACTCTAGCCTAGCTATCTTCAAACTATTGCTAGTTGCTCTCCAAACAATTGTACATTTCACCTCTAAAACTATGTACTCTAAAAACTAGTTTTCCTTTTCTTTTAATTTTTAGTGTCACCTTCAAACCACAGTGAAATTTATACTATAGCCTGAATAGATTGTGAGCATTCCCACCCCTCCCTACAAAGAAAACACATAGAATTCTGGGAGAGGGGTGATAAAGGGAGAAAGAAGTCGTCAGGAAGATAGTGAGGTGGATGGAAGTGAGGTGATAGGACAGGAAGATCAGCTTTGGTCTAGGATTCAGTATGGTTAATAGGTATAATATAATGCAGATGAGTCTTATGACTAAAAACAATACCTTCAAATAAATGCAATTCAAGGTCATATGCCATGTGGGGGCACTAACAAATAGGCAGAATTAACATGTGTTTCCCTTGTAAGTTTAATGATTATTACTTGGTAGTTGCTTTTTAATGCTAATGGTGGGATCACAGCAAGTAAGGCAGTACTCTATGTATGATGCTTCCTGGTTAATATCAAGATACCTTTTGTAATTGATCAGAAAGGTTCAGCTGAGGTTACATTTTTAGTACATCAAATTATAATAACATCTCTGCTTCAGATCTGAAAATTCTTATGCTGTTTCTACATGGCAATCAATAGACGCTATCATGGTTCAGTGATATAGAAATTCTTGTTTTTAAACTGAAGCAAGATTAACTTTCAAGCATATTTGGGTTAATGTTGAAAAAAGAAGTATGACTGTGCAATAAACACCAATATAGAATAAAAACCTTAGCACATCAATTTATCACTGGGTTCAGTAACTTGAAATAATTATGTCTGAAAGAAGGATGGTAATTGGTACTGTTGGCTACATGTTTTAAATTAAGTCAATTTTTGGACCAATTTTGCATTGTTGGACATTTTTACTGACCCTCAAACAAGCTAACACAGCCTATGTCAATGGGTGAAGGCTTTATACTGTTTTTGTCAACAACATCCTGGACTCCAAGTCACACAGCAATGTATTGGCAGCCATTGGAGAACAATTGTAAGAAATAATTTGATACCTAACATTAGATTAGATAAAATAAAATATAAAATTAAGGAGCTTTTAAAATTCGAAGAGGGAAAAGTTGAAGAACTTGAGGACATTGAAAATCTTTACTTAATGCAAATGCCATGAATTCTATGGAAAAGTGAAAAAGCCAACCCAAACGAAACCATCAAAGGATGTTGAAAAGGACATTGGTATTCTTAGATTGGAAAATTTTTGAGTTTAATGGCATGCAGCCAAGTAGCAGACCAGCTACATCTTAGCTTTAACTTTTCTACAAAACTAGAAAGTAGTAGGCCTGGATAAGATCCATAATTAATGGCTCAACACTTCACAGTGCACAGGAACTACTAGTAAGGACTTTACCATCTAATTCTCAGACTGATCTCATCTTTCTTCAATCAATCAGCATTTATTAAGCACCTACTATGCACCAAACATTGTTCTATCCCCTGGGGATATAAGCAGAAAGACTGAAACAATCTCTACTTGCAAAGAGTTTAGATTCTACTAAAAATATGAAAATACCAGTGATTTCTCCAAACGAAGTAATTATGAACTTTTGTACTTTCTACAAATTATTCTGCTTATGTATATAATGTGCATATTATATACAGGGTTTCTAAAAATTCTTTTTTTGTTATTGCAGGGCAATGAGGGTTAAATGATCTGCCCAGGGTCACACAGCTAGTAAGTATCAAGTGTCTGAGGCCGGATTTGAACTCAGGTCCTCCTGAATCCAGGGCCAGTGCTTTATCTACTGCACCACCAAGCTGCCCTCTAAAAATTCTTAATGCAGTATCAAGCTGTTAGAGCTTGAAGATTTTGGGGAAAATACTGTATAATTATATTATATAGAGAGTAATAATGTGATTATGCTAAAAAGCATAATGAAGAAAGTGCTGGATCTTGAATCGGGAAGACAAGTTCAAATCCTGCTTCAGATTTACTAATCATGTGACCCTAGACAAGTCACTTAATCTCTGTTTTACCCAGTTTCTTTAATTGTAAAAAGGGGATAATACTAGTACCTAACTCTCATGATTGCTATAAAGACAAAATGAGGTAAAATTTGTAAAGCACTTTATATACCTTATATAAACATTAGCTATTATTATATCATAAGATATATAAATAAATACAAACAATATATTGGCTGAGAAGTGAGGTATAAAGAAACAGTATTACTGAACAAGTCATAAAAAACACTGTAAGATTAAATTGCCTTTATTGATTATCGCAAAGCCCATGACGTAGTTCCACACTTATGGTTTGTTCATATATTGAAATTATCAAAATAGATTAAATGATGGAAGGAAACATGAGTATTTGTTGTCCACAAGGAAAACTTAAAAATAGATGACCATTTTTATATGGACATCGATGACCTTACTTGGGTTTATGTTGCCTATTTGTACAAACAACACAATGTCAAGAATAATTAATTTATAATGTATTTAATTTTAATTTGTAATATAATTCAGGACCATTCTGGTCCTCTTTAGCTTTATGGGCATTATCATCTCTCCCAAATAGAAATAGATATGGTTTCCAAGTTATTGAGGAAATCAAATCAAAAGATTCTATTAATCATTTGATGTGCATAGATGACCCTGAGCTACCTGGCTTCACCAAAACAAAACAAAAGAAACCCATTAAACAACTCCTTAATCATGTGAAATCATTCTCCAGTGATATAAAAATGACATTTGGACTCAATAAGTGTAACGATGTTCTTATATGCAAAAGATAGAGACTGAAAGTTTTAAGCTTGATGTCAGTCAACAAGTATTTATTAAGTGTCTACAGTCTGTTAAAAGACAGACAAAAATGCCACATTCCTTCCCAGACAAGATACATAGAGCATAAAACTATCAAGAAAAAAGTTGCAGTTGATACATTGAGACTCATTGGCATCCTAAAGTCAAAGCTTAGTAAAAAGAATACATTTAAAGCAACTAATGCTTATGTACCTCCAATCTTATATTTTTGTAATTATAAAATTAACCACGATAGATTTTGAAAGTATACTAACAACAATTTGTATAATATTCACAAAGCAAAGGATCCATCACGTTAAGGAACATGTAGAAAGAGAATCACTTCCTCACCAAAAGGATGAAGAGGATTGCTCAACTCTAAGAATATGTGACAAAATGGTAAAGAAAACAAGCTATAGAAATAGCACTAGAACAAGAAGACATCCCTTCACCTTGCAATAATAGAGCTGACAACAGGTACATACCATTGCATTTGTTGAATATAACCAAAAGCAACTAACCCCCACATAAACCCCATGAAATAGCTAAGATCAAAGAGGCCCTCTTATAGCAACATACACATTAAACACAACAGTAGTAAACAAAGAAACACCAAACAAATGGCTGAGTTATGTGAGTACTTTAAAGGAAATAGACTGGGGTTGATGATAGCAAGTCAGGACTACGTCATCACTACCATGAAATACTTGAGTTTGAATTTGTGATAAAATGCAGATTCTCCAAGCAAATGGTAGAAACATAGTGTAAGGAAATAGAAAGTATAAAATATTTCACACAGAGAGACATGATCAGGTAAATAAAATTATATAACAGCATTTCAGTATATTTCATGTACTGACAGACTGCAAATCCCATACTTGAAATATAGACACCAAGGGGGCAGCTAGGTGGTGCAGTGGATAAAGCACCGGCCCTGGATTCAGGAGGACCTGAATTCAAATCCGGCCTCAGACACTTGACACTTACTAGCTATGTGACCCCGGGCAAGTCACTTAACCCCAACTGCCCCACAAAGAGAGAGAGAGAGAGAGAGAGAGAGAGAGAGAGAGAGAGCAAAATATTCCAAAAAACTCAAACAATGTTATACTGGAACTGGAGCATGATCATAGGTCAAACTTAGGCCCGCAATCACTTGAACATAACATTGATCCACAAAACTTAAAACATTTTAAATAGATATTGTCATACCAAATACTCATGATCAGTAATCTGTCTGGAATGAAAGACTTTGAAAATATAGAGCATTAGGAGAAATCTAAATCATGTCAAAACAGAATGAGGTGCACATCATTCCTGTCATTCTTTCTACTAATGGAGTTATATTAAGGATGCTTTCAATGAGTCTACAAAAGATGAGATCATATCCTAATCATTTTTATGAATGGAAGATCCTTGCCAGTAGGAGTTGTCTTATTAATTGTATTTGTATCTATCCCCCATTTTATGATGGACATGGTCACTTACTCTTGGCTCAACTGACTCTGGTCTTCACTTTCTTTTTAGCATCCTTGCCCCTTCTACATGCCATTTCTATTTTCCCCTTGTGCTATCTTTTTGCATTAGAATGCAAATTATTTGAGTGCAGAAATAGTTGGTTTTGGCTGGTATTTATATGCTCAGCACTTAGCAGAATGCCTAGCACATGGTAGATATTTAATGATACTGGTTGATAATTGTCATTGATTCATTCAGTACAGTGCAACATTCAGTTATTTTATCCACTTGTGCAATGTCCACAGAAAATTACATATAAAAATAATAGCAGGATAATAGCTTGTCCCAGGACTGTTTCTATGTCAACTCCATTAAGTTAAAATGAGAGTAATTTTCCTATAATAACAATAATTCATATTTATATAGTACTTTAAGCCCCACAAATTAATTTTCTCTCAGCAACTTTAGTTAGCAGTCAGTATCCAACTGTTTTCATGAAAGAAGTAGTAGAATTCTAGAATTTTATAGATTAAATGGATTTTAAAAAATTATCATTGGTTGGTAAAAGACATCTTGCTATGTGTCTTGCTAGTGTAACAAACTGAAAATATTTATAGGTATTAATGATATCAAAGGCCTCTTGACCATTGTTAAATCAGGGATGCCATATTTCTTCCCACTGTTTCAGGAATGACTTGGGAAAAAGGGATGTAATAGAGTCGGAAGAGCCTTGGATTTGGCCTCAAAAGACCTGGATTTGAATTAACTTCTCTGCATCTCTGTTTTTGCACTTGTAAAATGAGGGGCTTAGACTAGGGATACAAAGAAGGGCAAAAGATAGCAGTATCTTTCAAATAGCTCACTAATGGGGGAGACAACATGAAAATAGCTATGTACAAAAAAAGATATATACCTGGGATAAATTGGAGATTTAGGTCATAACCAGACAGTAGCCAATAATTGACAAACAGCTTTGGGTTCAGGATTTACTAGCTTTCTGTTTTATTTTTTAAACTCTAAGGTTCCTCCAAGGGTCTATGCAAATGAATGAATGACTGGGAAAAAGTGTAGAGATAATCTAAATCAGGCAAGTTCATTGTCTCTGCTGGTCTTTTCAAATGAAAATGAGCTACTCAAAGCCTTGTCTCCTTTAATAAATATAGAGTGATGACACTCACAGGTAAAAGGGGCTGTTAAGATACTTTCTTATTGGCCTGGGAGAAATAACTAAAAAGGGCAGTTCGGAGGGGAGAGAGCTTTGGTCCTAGAGGTCCCTCATTATTTTCTGAACCCCAGTATTATGGCAAGCCACCCAATTAATTCTCCCCATATTAAATTTGGTCTCTACAATTTGGCCAAAGTACTTTGCAAAGTGCAAAAGACACACTATATTGTTGTTTCTATCTTTTCTCTTACAACCTAAAAGTTTGTTGATGTCTGACATGGACTCATGTCCACACACACATAGACAAACACACACATATAAACTCAACTGAAGTTATCAGTGTCATTATTTAACATGCAGTCTTGGATTCTGCATTTTGTAGATTTTTCTTTAAACACAAAAATGATTATTTCATTGATTAAAAAACCACATCATTAAGGGCATTTTCAATGTTTTATGACTCCCTTCCCCAACCTCCACTTACACAAAGAATATAAACTAATCTTTACTTTTGGGTGGGTTTATGTAGATGCTAAATTTGCCTATAATAAGTATGTATGTATTTATTATTATTATTTATCTGGTATGTGTAGTTTCCTAATCAAGTCAAGTAAGGGATTCATGCAGTTACATGAATTTTTAGTATAGATTATGAATGATGTCCCCCACAGTTCCTCCAAACTCTAAAATCCCATGTCCAATTATATTTTATGTTTATTATATTGGTCAGCAAAGTTATGGACATTTCACACTGAAATTTTAACTATCTAGAATGATTCAAGGGATGAAATTCTGATGATAATATATTTTCTTTTTTTAAGTAGTGGTGCCTTTATTTGTTTGTTTGTTTGTTTTTTGAGGCAATTGGGGTTGAGTGATTTGCCCAAGGTCACACAGCTAGTAAGTGTCAAGTGTCTGAGGCTGGATTTGAACTCAGATCCTCCTGATTCCAGGGCTGGTGCTCTATCCACTGCGCCACCTAGCTGCCCTAACAATATATTTTCAAAATAATTTATAGTAATTTCTACTTCATTTCTAGTAACCTTCCTATGAATAGGGTTGATATCACTACAGTCCTTTCTCCAAGGCCTGTTCCTTCAGCTTGCCACCTGACAAAGGCAGCAGCGCCCATTTTAAAGCATATTATTTTACATATCCTTTGTGACAAATAATATTAAAGCATATTCAGCATTTTTGACCTTCTTTACTAAGGAAGAAAGAAAAGAAAATCTCAAGAAAAATTGTCTTTTTATGATCTTTCTCTGTCCCAGTTCTCTTCCCACCATCTTTTCCTCCATTCCCTTTCTGAAATTATTACTAACACAATAAGGAACAGGAATGAAAGGCTCTCTCAGGCTTAAGTGGACCCTTTGGACTTTTGTTCAATGTGGAGTTTTGTATCATTTAAAAAATCAGCAGCAAACCCTCCCTGATGTGTACTGTAGTGAGGAATAATAAAGAAGTTTCATCACAGTCTTCCCCTGCCTCCACTGAAATAAAAGCATAAACTAATCTTCTTTACTTCTGGGAGGGTTTATGTGTTGCTAAATTTTCCTATAATATATATGCATGTGTTATTATTTTTTATCTGGTATGTGAAGTTTCCTAATCAAGTCAAGTCAGGGATTTGAGCAGTCACATGCATTTTTAGTAGATTATACAAGATGTCCCCTGAAGTTCCTCCAAACTCTAGGATTCCATGATGGCTATTTGTCATGCAAACATAGATTCATAGAGTTTGAAAGGGCTTGAGAAGTCACCTAGACTATTCCCTGTCTCAAAACTACATTTAAAATCACCTAAAAATATTTCTTTAAAATAATTTTTTGAAAGTCACTGACTCATCTTTTATTTAGAGAGAACTTCCTAATGTTTAATCCAAGTAGCAGCAGCAACTTAAGCCCATTTCTCTTGTTTTATCTTCAAAGAACACTAGATCACTATCTGCCTGTCCCCACAATATGCCAGAAGACATATTAACTCATTGTCATACTCTGAGCTTTGTTTTCTAGGTCAAACAAACCCACTTCCTTTAAAAAAAAATTCACTTAGTTGCTATAAATGAATGAAGAAGGTAAACATATTATTTCCCAAATCACTGAATAGAGATAGAAAAAGTTAAAAGATTTACTGACAGCAACATAATGAGTCAGTGGTTGAGCTATAGAGAGCCTAATTCAAGTCTTACAAAATAATTTTAGGCATTTAAAAAGTATTCAAACATCCTATAATCTAATCCATGAATACATAGGATTAGATCAATACAATAAATCATAAAATGGCAGAATGTTAGAGCTTTAAGCCATGTTCAAAGACAGAAATGAATAAGTGAATGAAACTAGTAATCAGAATCACAGGAACTCCTATACAATTGCTAATAGTGCTAAGGAGCTGTCCATGGTAGAAGCTCATAAGAAAAGGGAGGTGGGTATTTGTACAAAATTATTTATAGTAGCTCTTTTTGTGGTGGCTAAGAATTAGAAATCAAAGGAATGCCCATAAATTGAAGAATGACTAAACAAGCTGTGGTATATGCTTGTATATATTTACTGTGGAAAATAAAATTATATTCAAAGAAAAAAAAGAAATGACAAGCAGGAGGATTTCAGAAAGGCCTGGAAAGACTTATATGAATTTATGCACAGTGAAGTGAGCAGAACCAGGATAATGTTGTGCACAGTGACAGCAATATTGTTTGATGAAGAACTGCCAATGACAGCTATTCTCATCAATACAATGATCCAAGACAATTTGAAAGGACTAATGATAAAGCATAATATCCACCTCCAAAGAACAGATGTTGATTGAACACAGATTGAAGCATGCTGTTTTTCACTTTCTTTCATTTTTTCTTTTATTCAAGTTTTCTTATGAAAAAGACTAATGTGGTAATGTTTAACATAATTACACATGTATAACCTATATCTGATTGCTTACTGCCCCAGGGAGAGGAGAGGGAAGGAAGGGAGAGATAGAATTTGTAACTCAAAAATTTAAATAAAAATGTTTTTTTAATAAAGAAAAGGTAGGTGGGGACAGAATTAAGTCCAAGGGCTAGTGCTTAGACAAATAAAGGCATGGTCTTTATACCAAGTAAGTCAAGTTCATAAAAGAACCATTTGTATAGAGTCAAATCTATTTGGCTACTCAACTCTTTGGAATCTTTGCCCATCTTGGTTTTTGTTCCCACATTGCCTGCTTATGCTTCTGCACCTTGAATATAATTCTCAGCTTCTACCTATTTGTGTACCTGGTACGTGGTAATAACTGACCCTTTGGCCTCATTTGACCCTCTAACTTCTGGCTCCTTATCACTATAATTGTCTTTGCTTTTTTCTTTTTTGTCTCCCTCAATGTTAGTTCTCTTTCTAGCCTTGAATTATCACATATATGAGATATATGATACACACATACACATATTATATCCCTCCAGTAGAGTATAAGCTCTTTGATGAGAGAGATTGTTTATCATTTTTGTCTTTGTATCTCCAGTGCCTAGGACATAAGAGGTGTTTTACAAATACTTATTGGATTGGATCAAATCAATTCCACCAGATTAGGCCACTCTGTGGACCCTGAAGCCCAGCTCATAGCGGTATCTAGAAAAGTCAGTCCTATTCCTGATTCCTACCATGGTGGGTTAGGGACAAAAGAACAACACTCAGTGTGCTGCTAAGGCACTGTTGGAAATAGTTATAAGAAATCTCATTTTCCTGATATTTATTCCATTCTCTTCATTTGCACTCTAGTCAACTTAGAAAAAGATATTTGACTTATGCAAAGTCATTTCTGTAGGATTTCTATTCAGCATCTTGAATACCATAGATTTATTAGACTGGCATTGTATATTAGTAGAGATGCTTTTAAAAAGAAAGAATAAACAATGAAACAGCTAGGTGGCATAGTAGACAGAAGACTGGGCCTGGAGTTAAGATGATGAGTTCAAATCTGTCTTCTGATACTTACTATCTATCTATATATATGAGTCTGGACAAATCACTTAACCTCTTTCTGTCTCAGTTTCCTCATCTTTAAAATGGGGATACTAATAGCACCGATTTCCCAGGGTTGTTATGAGTATAAAGTGATATACTATTTGGAAAGTGCTTTGCCCACCTTAAAGTGCTATATAAGCGCTAGCTATTGTATTTAGGAGAGTAAGGTTTTAAGCTGTGTTTTCCTGAAAGTGCTGAACAGACTTCTTCCATTCTCCTTGTTAGCTTGGCAGAATTACATTCACAACTTTAACGTGGTTTTCTTTGCACTCTGAGCATTCATTTTAATGATTGCTCCCACAGTGTCATGGGGACAGCTTCAAAACTCCATGGATCAGATTCTCAATCATAGGCATAATCTTCTAAATGAATCACAAATTACTTTTAGTCTTTGCAAGATCCTTTGTTGAGGGATACTGAATGTACCAGTGCTATGTTGGTTAAATTTTCTTTCATGCTTTTGAAGAGTGATGTTATCTCAAATCATGATTTGATTTCTAATTAACATATGTAAGATTTAAATTGCATACAATCTTCCCTGGCTCTCTATCAAAAAAATAAAACAACAACAACAACAAAAAAAGGAGTACCATACTAGGGAAAAGTCCTGTTCATGAATTAAAGAACTTTATTTCCTATTTGACTGGAAATGGTGTTAAGAATCAAGAAAACCCAATGTACACTTAATATTGGGCAGTGATCTTGAAGGAGTGGTTAAAACTTTCTGTCTCAGTTTCCTCTTTTAGAAAATGGGGAGAATGCCCTGCTTATCTTACAGGGTTATTTTGAGGAGGAAATGTGATGAAAAGGGAACCTAATTGTGATGTTACACAGGACCTTTCTTTAAGAGCATTTTTTATCTTTTAAAAAAAGTATGTCATATGAACATCAACATCATCATTCCATTTTATTTTGCCCTCATAAATAGGAAGTATGGTTAAATTTTAACTGTCTTTTCCAATTAGATGAAGGCCATTTTTACATGAGTTCCTCCCACTTGCCATTTTTTCTTTCCCTGTCTCCGCTGCAGCCTCTTCTGTTTGCCTCAGTTTCCCCTCATCCTCTGCTTAATAATATAGCTACATCATTGATTCATCTGCCTCTCTTCTATATTAAGATAAACAGTCCTTTCTTTTGTGCTCTGGCTGCTTGGACTCCTCACTGGAGTTCTTCCCCCAGGCTTTTTCTGTCCTCAGCCAGACACCACATTCCTTACCTTTCCCTGACTGTTTTTCTCCCCACTCCCTGTCAAAACTGATCCTAGATCCTAGTTGTTTAGAACCCTGACAGGAGCTAATCTAATAAACCTCACTGGGGGACAGAATGTTAATAGTGGATAATTGCTCAACCTGTTACTTCTTCCCAGGCAATATTTACATTTTAATAGGAGTCTGTAGTATGTAAGTGCAGAGGAATGAGTTTTAGTTAATGTTAATAGGATATCTTAGAGGAAAAATTTGGGGATGGAAAAAAAACATTTCCATAGATAATAGATAGGTAGATAGATAGACAGACAGACAGACAGACAGACAGACAGACAGACAGACAGACAGATAGATAGATAGATAGATAGATAGATAGATAGATGGATAGATGGATAGATGGATAGACAGGCAGACAGACATAAGTAAACCTCTTCTGACTTCACATAGACAAGCACAGTGCACCCTGGCTGAAAGGCCCATACAAAGAAAGAAACCTTCGCAATTGTGAAAAACCAACAACATATTGCAAATGATTATTATTGCAAGGAGACTTATGCAGCCAGGTCTTAAAGTTATGCTTTAGATGTAGAAGAAAACAATGTAAAGAAGGTCATGATTAGGGGTGTTGTGAAGAAGGCTCTTTATGCATGTTCAGGTCAGATCAAATGAGCTCTGAAGGTCCTTCCAATTTTGCTATTCACATCTGTAAAATGAGGAGATGAGAACATAGGACCCCTAAGGTTCCTTCAAGCTGTAAATCCTGGCATTTTCAGTAAGGCTGGCCATATCATGGGGTCCCTAAGTTTCCCAATCTTCCCTTTTAGCAGGAGAATAGTCCTGCCTTGGATGCTAGTCACATCCTTAAGGTATTTCTGCCATCCTTAAGGCATTTCTGTCAGTGTTGCTGCTTATGACAGCTAAGCTTGGGAGAGGGACCAGAGACCAGGCAGGCGAATGATGCCTTCCTTCCTTTCTTCCAGTAAGAGTCGAAGAAATTTTAATGAGCACCCTGGCACTTGTCTGATCACCTTCAGCTGGGATACTTTGAAATAACTTATACTGACAGGTAATTTAATTAACATGGTTTAAAACAAAAGCATACCAGGAATACATAGGGCAGTTGATAAAGTGGCTAGAGGCAGCTGGGGACAGAATGGTAAATTCTGTCATTTTGGAAAAAAACATAGTACCAACTACATGATGAGAGCTTAATAAAGTCAGAATTGAAGCAAGCCCATAGCCCCTGCAATCTAAAGGATGCAAAGAATACTAATGGAAGAGATAAAACAGACAAGTTGTGATTGAGGCAAATATGCAGATAAGGAATATGCTATGACTCCTGGATTAGGGAAGAGTCACTAGAAAAAATAGAGATAATCTGTTTATTTAAGCTAATATATTCAAGACAATGACTGAATACTTTTCCCCATTTTACCTGGAATTTTATTTTGAAGATTAATTTTGCTTCCTTTCAGTACCTGTGTTATTTGATACTGTACTGGATTTGAATTTTTAGTCTTGCTGCTCTGAGTCACTTAGCTCAGAACCTGGAGCACAAAAAATCTGAGTACTGAGGCTTTTTGCAGGCACATGGGAGTTAGCAGAGACAGGAACATAAGAGAGCCTCTCTCTCCTCTCTCTCTCTCTCTCTCTCTCTCTCTCATCTCTCTTCTCTCTCTCCCCTCTCTCCTCTCTCTCTCCCTCTCTCTCTCTCTCTCTCTCTTCCCTCTCTCTCTCTCCTCTCTCTCTCTCTCTCTCTCTCTCTCTCTCTCTCTCTCTCCTCTCTCTCTCTCCTCCTCTCTTCTCTCTCTCTCTCTCTCTCTCTCTCTCTCCTCTCTCTCTCTCTCTCTCTCTCCCTCTCTCTCTCTCTCTCTCCCCCTTCCTCCCTCCCCAATGTCTTTCTGTGTGTCTCTCATTTTCTTTTCTCTAAGATATTCATGATTAACCTCTTTGATGAGTTTATAGTTCTCAGAGTGCTTATGAAGGTGAGCAGTCAGTCTATGCCAATGATTTGTGTGTCCTCCCATTTGGGATTATTTACAGGATGACTATACAATTATGGATTATTCATAACAGTCATTCCTCTTCTTTCTCAGTCTTTTGTTTGCCTGTGGGCCATTTCCCAGTTAATTAGCACCTCCACCAGATTGTGGGTGGAAGAAATAAAAGGAAAAACTCAGGCCAGTCAGTTTTGGTCCTAATTATCAGCTTGAATGAAAGAAGGCTTAGGCTATTAGCTTAAAGTCAGATTCTTGGAGTTATCTTCAAAATTCAATTATCCAAAATTTCCCCATGTCATATATAATTGAAACTTATCTGTTCTTGTAAATTTGTCAGTAATTCCTCATCCTGCTGTTTTGGGCTATGTACATAGCTGATTGTAAGCCGCAGATAGGAACTGGACCTCTGATTTCCTTGGTATGGGAAACTCCAGGTGAGGAAACTCCCTCTACCAATACAGGATGGCACTTCTCTGCAACTTACAGTCTCAGAAAATTGCCTATGGTCCCTAGTGGTTTATTAAGTGACTTGCTCAGGGCTACAAAGCCAGTAACCACAAACATCTGGACTTGCACTCAACTTTTCCTGGCTTCAAGTCCAACTCTAGTCCACACTGCCTCTCTGTGAACCATAGAACCAATTTGAGTGTTTTCACCCATATGCTCACAGCTAGTCCTGAAACTAGCACTATACATGTGAGAAAGTTTAGAAGACTTCCCCTAGGTAGGATAAGGGGTTCTTAGCTTGGGATTCATGAACATTTTTTTTTTAGTTTAAAATGATTTCAATATAACTAGTTTCTTTTTTAATCATTTATATCATATTTTATGCATTTACAAACATTATTCTGGGAACTGATCCAAACACACACAAAAAGGATAAAATCCCAGCTCCAGGGGTAGGGCTTTCAAGCACCAAAAGACCTTGGGTTTTCATGGGTGAGCTGCAGAAGTGCCTTGATCAACTTCTCTGGAATGCCGACACTTGATCCATATTATAATGAAGTGCTATGTCACACTCAGATAGAAACGGGGTCACTAAACCATACAAAAGGATCAGTGCAGGTCACAAATTGACTTAGAAAATCACCTATTAACTTCATCTGTGTTTTATCGTATTTCTATTTATTTTGTGAAATATTTCCCAATTGCATTTATAATCTGGTTTGGGCACCCCTGGACACCTGTTTGACACCTCTGTGGAAGAAATGATCACCTCTTGGAGAGCTCAACTTGGCGGGGTCACAGGGCCTAAATCTGAATGCCAGATATGCCACTTACTACTCGAGTGACCTGTCACAAGTCATTTAATTTCTCTGGGCCTCAGTTTTCTCATTGGAAAAAATGAAGCTCTTTCATCCTATCGGGTAGGTTTATAAGATTCTTGAATATTAGTTAGCAACCACTTGTAGTATTAGTTTTAAGAAACAGAATAGTGCCTCTGAAAGGAAAAAACAAATGCAAATCAGTGGTATTTTCTGATTCTGACTGCCATTGATCCCAAAATATCAATGGAATTTCACATTGATAATTTAATTTAAAAAATATTAAATGCCAGCCCCTTTCTAATGTGTGAGGCATGGTGGGCATTTGGGATACAAAGATTTTTTTAAATGACAGTCTATATCCTCAGAGAGTTGATGCTCTACTAGTGGGGATAGGGCATGCAAACAATTGAGTACAGTGTGCCAGGGCCAGGGCAGAAAGCCAGAGTGAGTCCTCCAGGAAATAAATCTGAGGAAGGAAAGATGAATTGCAGCTTTAGGGACTAATCCCTGACTACCTCTGAATGAGTACAATGAGGGAGTAAATGAAGATTGAGTGTTAAAAAAATAATATTCCTTAGAGCTTTATGGCATGTAGCTTCACAAGAGAAAAAGGTCATGATACACAATGTTTTCTAGAATGCTCAAAAATAAATGAATAAATAATGATGGAAAGAGATTCAATCACTAGCACTGAAGATGGTAAGAGATAAGAAAGGCTATTTTATAAGGTCAAAATGGATACATGATTTAGACATAAGAGGTGATACCATAGGTAAATTAGGAGAGAAAGGAATAGTGTACCTATCAGATCTTTGGAAAGGAGAACAGTTTTTGACCAAACATGAGATAGAGTATATTATAAAATGCAAAATGGATGATTTTGATTATATTAAATTAAAAAATTTTTGTACAAACAGAAGCAATGCATCCAAAATTGGAAGGGAGGCAGAAAGCTGGGAAACAATTTTTGAGGCCAGTGCTTCTGATAAAGGCCTCATCTCTAAAATATATAGGGAATTAAATCAAATTTATAAGAATCCAAGTCATTCCCAATTGAGAAATGGTCAAAGGATATGAACAGGCAGTTTTCTGATGAAGAAACCAAAGCTATCTATTCCCATATGAAAAAATGCTCTAAATCTCTAATGATTAGAGAGATGCAAATTAAAACAACTCTGAGGTACCACCTGACACCTATCAGATTGGCTAAAATGACAAAAAAGGAAGATAATAAATGTTGGAGAGGCTGTGGGAAAATTGGAACACTAATGCATTGTTGGTGGAGCTGTGAGCTGATCCAACCATTCTGGAGAGCAATTTGGAATTATGCCCAAAGGGCGATAAAGCTGTGCATACCCTTTGACCCAGCAATCCACTTTTAGGTCTTTTGCCCAAAGAAATCATGGAAGGGGGAAAGGGACCCACATGTACAAAAATATTTATAGCTGCTCTTTACGTGGTAGCAAGGAATTGAAGTTGAGGGGGTGCCCATCAATTGGGGAATGGCTGGACAAGTTGTGGTATATGAATACAATGGAATACTATTGTGCTGTAAGAAATGATGAGCAGGAAGAGTTTCAGAGAAACCTGGAGGGTCTTACGTGAGCTGATGATGAGTGAGATGAGCAGAACCAGAGAACATTGTACACAGTATCATCAACATTGAGTGTTGACCTACTGTGATGGACTATATTCTTCTCACCAATGCAATGGTACAGAAGAGTTCCAGGGAACTCATGATAGAAGAGGATCTCCAAATCCAAGGAAAAAAAAAAAAAGAACTGTGGAGTATAGATTGCTGAATGAACCATACTATTTCTTTTTGTTTTGGGTGCTGTTTTTTTTTTTCTATTTTGAGGTTTTGCATCACTGCTCTGATTTTTTCTCTTGTAACAGGATTAATGCAGAAATAGGATTAATGTTATTATGTGTATATATATGTGTGTGTGTATATATATATATCTATATGTATATGTATAGAGATATATAGATATAACCTATACCAGATTACCTGCTGTCTAGGGGAGGGGGGGAGGGAGGGGAGGGAGGGAGAAAAATCTGAAATTGTAAAGCTTGTATAAACAAAAGTTGAGAACTATCTTTACATGTAATGGAAAAAATAAAATATCTCATTAAAAAAAAATGAAAGGCTATTTTAAAAAATTAAAATTCTTTGACAGGGGCAGCTAGGTGGCACAGTGGATAGAGCACCGGCCCTGGAGTCAGGAGGACCTGAGTTCAGTTCTGGCCTCAGACACTTGATACTTACTGGCTGTGTGACCTTGGGTAAGTCACTTAACCCCAATTGTCTCACCACAAAAAATTCTTTGACAGGTCATTTATTTCTTATATCATTTTGCCCACAATTAGTTTCTACTATAATCTGTGATTCAAAAATGCAAATTTGTCCCAACCTGATTGATATATTAGGTAACATTTGGGGCAAACTCAAATTCTGAGTTTGCTTGTTTGTGAATTCTTCTTTGAGAAACCTGAGAGAACACAAAAAAATGCCCCATTGACAGTAACTCACAAGCTGCAGGCCTAATTCTGATGTCCACTTCCACAAAAAGACTTCAGATCTTTGTCAGGGTAAAAATTGCAATATTTATATCTCCTGGTGCAGTAGGAGCTGTTGATAGAGAAGGGCTAGTCCACATCAGCCTCACAGATGGTTCCATTGGAGAAAGTGAGGCTGGTGACTTTGCACAGCCCTTCCTCACTTAAATCCAATTCATTGCAAGACATGAAATTTGTTGTGGTCCTCTTTGAGAAAGAGGGACAAACAACAACACCCCCCCCCAACACATCCCTCCCACATCCCACTACCCTCTTCCTTCCTACTCTCTTTTTTTCCCTTCCTACTCTCACCTCACCCTAAGGCATCCTGAGTTGCTCAGCTTTCTCCAGTAGCTGAGTAGGAGCCCAAGGCTCTTAAAGCAGTACCATTTATTGGAGTATATGTAATTCTCAACCATTTCACATCTATAAAACTGTGCTACCTTTCAAAATTAAGTTCCTATCTTTTTTGTTGTTGCTGTTGTTATTGACAAAGTTTTAGAGCATTGTGCCCTTAACCCCATTTTCCCCATAAGCTCTGAGGATTTATTGGGTGTTTTGCATAGCCCTGTGCTTTTTTGAGACATTAATATCTTGTTATAGAGGCAGCTAGATAGGTCAGTGGATACAGTGCTGTGCCTCTGGAAGACATGAGTTCAAATCCAACTGCAGACACTTAGTAGCTGTGTGACTTGGAGCAAGTCACTTCACCTCTGTTTGCCTTATCTACTGGAGAAGGAAATGGCAAACCACTGCAGTACCTTGTCAAGAAAACTCCATGGAAAGTGTGGTCCACGGGGTCATAAAAGAGTTGGATGTGACTGAACAACCACAACCACAAATGTCCTGTTATAGGAGAACTGACTGTACTTGTACTTAAATTTAATTTTTACCTTGTTTCTAGGTGGGATAGTGGGAAAGAATGCTGGATTTTAAGTCAGGAAGCTGTAAGTTTAAATACTGGCTTTGATCAAGTCACCTAATTTTTCTCTGAGCCTCAGTTTTCCAAGGCTTTAAAATATGGATAATATGTTTTTGCATCACTTACTTCTTGGAGCTGCAAGGAAAGTGCCTTATAAATCATAAAGCATAAAGCATAATATGCATATGAATTATTATTAGAGAAGGAGTATGGGATGAAATGAACCCCCATGAAAAATATTCTTGTGATTATTTTTTCTAAGAAACTGGAATAATTGAGACTGGAGTCAGGAAAACCTGAATTTCAAACCAGCCTCAGACACTTACTGTGTCAATTAACCTCTGTTTTCCTCAGTTACCTCCACTATAAAATGGGGATGAAATCCTCATCCACCTTCCAGAATTGTTGTGAGGATCAAATGAGATATTTGTAAAGCACTTAGCACACTCCTGGCACATAGTAAATAATGAATGCTCCCTTCCTTCCTTCCTATAAGAACATGGTAGGCAATTATTGGGTGATTAAGCATATGCCCAGTTGGGTGCTGAGAATATAAGGATAAAAATAAAGTGCCTCTGCCCTCAGGAAACTTAAATTCTAAGGGGGAAACAGCATGTACACATAATAAGTATTTACAAAAGATATACAATGTAATCTCCCTGGAAAAAGCACCTGAGGGAGAAGGGATGTTCAAGAAATCAGTTTTCTTCCCTTTCTACCTTATCTATTATCCTGAAAGACATCCCTCTAGCATGCTTCCATTTCTTCTGGTAGTAAGTTTTATGACAATTGGGTTGAAACATTCTCATCATTAAACGAGGTATTACTAAAAAATTTGTTGTTGTTCAATGAACAAGTTAAAGCTTCATTTCAAGGCAGCATGTTCCAGACTGATATTAATCAAGTTATAATAGCACAAGCAATTCAATTTTATTAGAAAGTGGAAAATATTTCCTTATGGAATTATTTGATTATCTTTATTTCTTTCATTAAAATTTTCTTAATTTACACCTCCCTAATTGGCAAAAATCAATAATTTGTACAATCATTGCTGTCTTGTCTTAATTTTCAAGTAAGATTTACTGTTTATAATGAAATTCTACATTACTGAGCTTTAGATAGAGAGATAGATAGAGGTATGTATAAATATATGGACTTTATATTTATTAGTTTATCATAAAGCCATTTCATCTTCTGATAAATTTTCCTTATCTATGAAATAAGACTGGATGGTGACTGAGATCCCTTCTAGCTCCAGAGCAATGCACTTGGATGGCAGCACAGTGGAAAGAATGCTAGATTTGCAGTCAGAGAGACTTCAGTGAAAGAAAATGTCTTTGAACATGAGATTTTCCTTTATGATTATTAAATATGAAGTTATATACAAAATACTTAAAATAAATGGCAATCAGCTTATGAAAATAGGCTTAGATTTCTTATTTTCCTCAAAAAAACTCACAAAGACTTGAGTTCAAATCCCAACATCAATATTTGTAAGCTATGTGACCATGGGGCATTTGACCTCTCTCTCAGCCTCAATTTCCTCATCTGTAAAATGGGAGATAATAATAATAATACCTACTTCCCTGGGTTGTTGTAAGGGTGAAATGAAATAACATATATAAAGCAAAGCACTTTGTAAACTTTAAAGCACTCTATAAGTGTGAGTTATTATTATTATTATTATCCAAGCATGCCAATATAAGCTTTAGTAGTAACAAAATGGGCCTTGAATAGCTAATACAATTCTTTACTTTATACAAGGAATATAGGAGGATAAGATTGAGATCTGGAAGAAATTTTGTTGTTGTTCAGTTGTGTCTGACTCTTCATGACCCCATTTGGGGTTGGTTGTCTTGGCAAAGATACTGGAGTAGTTTGCCATTTCCTTTTCCAGCTCATTTTACAGATGAGGAAACTGAGGCAAACAGGGTCCAGATTGCCTACGCCCCGGTCACACAGCTAGTGAATGTCTGAAGTTGGATTTGAACTCAGTTTTTCCTAATTCCAGGCCTGGCACACTATCCACAGTGCAACCAGATTAAAATGTAATTGGAAATAGTTAATAAAAGAAATAAAAATAAAATAAACCATAGATAATATTATACTTCAAAACTAAGTCAATATGCAGCCCACAGAGATCTTTATGGATGGACTAGTAGCTCCTGTTTTGATTTGCATTTGACACCAATGATTTAGTCCTCTTCTCTTACAGATGAGGAAAATGAGCTCCTGAGAGGTGGACTTGTCCAAGGTCACACACAGAAATAGTAAGTAGCTGAACTGGGATTTGAACCCAAGCCTTGCAACTTCAAATCCTGGCTTTCACCAGTAAACCACATGTGAAGATAAGACTTCACCTATAGGCCCAATTGTCTAAAATGATTCAGGGCTAGCCTAATAAGGAGTAAGAGAGATGATTCTACCTGAATTCTTTTGCTTCATTTTCCTGAGATTGTATATAGGGCTGGGATGCAATTTCATTTGCTGTCAGTAGGTACCTCATTTCTTATAGTTTAAAAGGAGGTGGGGATCAATGGAAGGGGAGGCTACACTGCTAGAGGCAAATGCTATAGGCCTCATTTGCAAAGATAATTAAAAATTTAATTTCCCAAACTAATTTGGCCCAAAAACACTTTGGGGCTTGAAATACCTTGACAGAATCTATAAATGTTGGCTTGGGAACATCAAATAACTCTGGGGTAGAAGAGACTGGGAAAATTTTGGAGGAAAATTAAGGAATTTAAGTCCATTTTCATACGCTTATTGCCATTTATTATAAGTCTTTTATATATAACTGAATATTTAATATTCATAAGTTTAAATCTCATGTTCAAAGACATTTTCTTTCATTGAATTTGTACTCTGAGGGTCCAGAAAGCTAGGGTTCTGAGTATCATAATTCAGAAAAAATGGAGACACATCAAAGTAAACCAATTACATTTTGGCATATCCTTAATTTCTTTTCTTTTCTTTTTTTTTTGGTGAGGCAATTGGGGTTAAGTGACTTGCTCAGGGTCACACAACTAGTAAGTGTCAAGTGTCTGAGGTCAGATTTGAACTCAGGTCCTCCTGAATCCAGGGCTGGTGCTCTATCCACTGCGCCACGTAGCTGCCCCAACATACGTAATTTCTTATGGTACATTTACAACTGATTTCTAATGATTTTACCTTATGAATTATTTACCATGGGCCTTTACTCTGTCCCATTGTTATTACTATTTAGTCAGAGCCAAAGATACTGATGTTTGTAAGGACCAAGACACAAAACTAGACAAAGGGTGCAGGTGGCATATCTGTATGACTGTCTACCTGTATATCTGTATGTGTGTCTGACTATTCCAAAGACAAATATAAACTATGTGGGGTTGTCCTTTATTTTTCCCTGTTATTTGTTTCTTCTCTCTCCATTAATGAAGCTAGTGGAGAATTGCTTATGATAATTAATTCAAAATTAGCCCAATTTTCATTTTCTTTAATGAAGTTTAAGATGAGATAATGTATGTAAAGTGCTTTGTAAACAGTAAGGCAGAGAGAAATGTCACTTATAATTAGAGGCAGTGTTGTGCAGTAGGAATAGCAATGAACTTGCAATTAAGGGCCCGCATGACTATAGGTAAGTCACTTAACCTCTCTGTGCCTCAGTTTCTTTTTTTGTAAAATGAGACTGTTTGATGAGACAACAACTAAGGTTCCTTGGAATTTTGAATCTATGAACTTCAATATTAGAATTACAAGGATTCTAAAATTGCTATTAGGATCTTTCATTGCAAATAATTAGACTAATTTGAAAATTTGTTGATCACATCAGGATTCATAAGTTTGACCTAAATACAATGAAATGGAGACATGGAATGTGGAAGAATGTTACCCATAGAATTGGTTCTTGATTGGCTTTTGGTGGCAAGGTTGTGTGTGTGTGTGTGTGTGTTGTGGTAACATCCATAATAACTAGCTAAAAGGGAAAGGACTAGTGATTCAGAAGTGGTTGAGTTTGATTACTAGTAGGGGTGGATGAAGTGGTGTTGTTGGTAACTGTTTACCAACCAGTTTGGGAGGGGGGTGGGGGATGGGGTGGGATGATCCCACAACAAACTTTTAAGTTTAATCTGCATTATTAGCATTTTCTCCATCACTTTCTTAAGTATAGACAATCAACAAAACAAAATCAAGCTCTAATCTGTAGCCTTTGCCTGTTTCTCCCTAGGTGTAAATGATCACACTGAAAATTTAACAGTTGGTTCTTGTAGGTTTCAGATGACTCTAGCAAACTTCTGGGTAGAATCCCAGATATGGCCAAAACACATATGTGGCAAGTGAGGGGGAGTATGTATGGAAACTAATATCTAATTGTATTTTTAAAAATTGTTCTAATCTATTTTAAAATTTCAATTAAATATTTATGGAGCATTTTGAAAATGGCAAGGTGTTCTATAAATGTTTGTCAATTGAAATAAGGGGATAAGATAGACTCCATCATTAAGGATTTAAAAAATCTAATAGACATATACATGTATGTATGCATGTATATTATGTATACATCTATAGATATATGTGTATAGATACATAAAATATATCATATATATATTTATACCTATTATACACACATATATGCTATATACATACACAATATATCTAATAATAAGAGATCTGATTGGGTGGATCAGGGTAAAATAATGAAGGGATGTGCATGGGATTTTGGCAAGTAGAGATACAGGGGGAGGAAGTAATATAAATAAAAGTATGGAAATTTTGTTCAAGACAAGTGGTGTATAGCATATTATCAGAGGGATGTATAGGAGAAAAGGAGATGGGCTGGTCATGCTGGGAAAGTGAGGGGTAGCTTATGGATAGCTGTGATTCTATGGATAAGAACTGGACCTGTGATTTCCTTGATATAAAGCTCCCTTATCCAGATGAGGAAATTCCCTCTACCAATACAAAGTTCTACCTTCTCTGCAACTTGTAGTCTTTTTTTTTAAGTACAGGAATGACCTGATCAGAGCTTTGCCTTTGGGACATTCACCTGATGGCTGTGTGAAGGATAAATTATCATAGAGGGAGACTAGAGGCAGAGAAATCAGTTAGGAGACTAGTGTAATAGTCCACAAGGAGAACTGATGAGACATTGCATTAGTGTGGTTATATTGAGGTAGGAAAAAGAGAAGGTAGACTCAAGAGATGATGTGTAGGTAGATTTTCTTTTTTTCACATTGATTTTTTTAAAACTTTGTGTTCTAAAATTTTCTTCCTCCCTCCCTCTTCGACCCTCCCTATGCAATTAAGCAATTCAATATAAGTAATACCATGTGGAGTTATGCAAAACATCTTCTCATTAGTCAGGTTGTGAAAGAAAATAGACAAAATAATGTTAGAAAGAGAAGCTAACAAATAAATTATACTTCAATCTATCTTCAGATACCATCAGTTCTATCTCTGTCGATGGTTTGCATTTTTCATAATCCTTCTGATAGCATCCGCTCATCAATTTCTTTCACAGTTAGTATTGCTAACTGTATCACCCTCCATCCTTTCCCCTCCCCTTGATATTACTCTGTTTTCTATCTTATTTCACCCTATCCCACATTGAAAGTGCTTTGCTTTCTGCCCCCTCCACCAATCTGCCCTACCTTCCTTCACCTTTCCCCCCTTTTCCCCTTCCCCTCCCACTTTCCCTTAGGGGCAAAATATATTACTATTACCCTTTGAGTGTGTATGCTTTTCCCTCTTTAAGCCAATTCTGAGAAAAGTAAAGCTCACTCTCTCCCTCGCTTCTTCCCCATCTTCTCCTCCCTTCTATAAGCTCTTTCTTGCCTCTTTTATGTGAGCTACTTTACCCCTTCCATCTTTTTCTTCAGTGCATTCCTCTAACCCCTTAACTTTATTTTAAAGATGTAATCATGGGTCATCTAGGTGACACAGTGGACAAAGCACCAGCCCTGGACCCAGGAGGCCCAAGCCCAAATCTGGCCCCAGACATAAGCCACCCCACCCTGCTACCCCACAAAAAAACAAGGATAAACAAAAAATAAATGCTTTTATAGATATCATCCCTTCATATTCAATTCACACCTGTGTCCTCTAAGTATATTCCTTTCAGCTGCCCTAATACCTGAGGAAGTTCTTATGTTAGAAGTGTCATATTCCCATGTAGGAATGTAAACAATAACTTTTTAATATCCCTCATGATTTCTTTTTCCCATTTCCTTTTACGTTTCTCTAGGGTCTTGTATTTGAAAGTCAAATTTTCTTATTCAGTTCATGTCTTTTCATCATGAATGCCTGAAAGTCCTCTTTTCATTGAAGTCCCATTTTCTCCCCTGAAAAATTTATACACAGTTTTGCTGGGTAGGTGATTTTTTGGTTGTAGTCCCAGTTCCTTTGCCCTCTGGAATATCATGTTCCATGTCTTGTGGTCCTTTAATGTAGAAGCTGCTAGATCTTGTGTTATCTTGAATGTAGCTCCACAGCATTTGAATTCCTTTTTTCTAGCAGTTTACAATATTTTCTCCTTGACCTTGGAGCTCTGGGATTTGGCTATATATTCCTGGAAGTTTTCCTTTTGGATTTCTTTCTGGAGGTGAGTGATGGACTTTCAATTTCTATTTTACCTTCTGCTACTAGAATATCCAGGACAATTTTCCTCTGACAATTTCTTGGAAGATGATGTCTAAACTCTTATTTTGATCATGGTTTTCAGGTAGTCCAATGAATTTTCAAATTTGCTCTCCTGGATCTATTTTTAGGTCAGCTGTTTTTTCCAAGGAGATATTTCCATATTGCTCTCTATTTTTTTTATTCATTTGGATTTTCTTTATTGTGTCTTGGTTTCTCATAAAGTCACTAACTTCCATTTGTTTAATCTTAATTCTTAGGCAATTATTTTCTTCTGAGAGCTTTTGTATCTTTTTTTCCATTTGGCTTTTCAAGCTGTTAACTTTTTTCTCATGACTTTCCTGCATCACTCTCATTTCTCCTTCCATTTTCCCTTCCACCTCTCTAAATCTTCCCTCTATCTTTCTTACTTTCCCTTCAAAGTCCTTTTTGAGTGCTTCCATGGCCTGAAACCAATTCATATTTTTCTTGGAACTTTGGATGCAGGAGCTTTAACTTTTGTTATTATCTTCTTCTGAGGGTGTATTCTGGTCTACCTTTCCCCCAAAGAAGCTTTCTATGGTCCACTGCTTTCTCTGCCTACTCATCTTGACTGCCTATTTCTTGGCTTTTAACTCCTTCTTAATGTGTAGCACTGCTTTCCAGGATGCACTGTCCCAAGATACAGTGTGGCCCAAGGGGGTGATTAGGCTCATTCTCAGCCTGCATGGGCCTGTAAGTAACCACAGCCCACTTTCTTTTTGACCTGGAAGCAGATGTCTGATTGAAATCTGATTCTCTAATTGTCGGAAGTTGGTGTGCCTGTGTCCCTCCCCAACTTGGTGGCTACCTCTCAAGTTTGCTTGCTGGTCCGAACATGGGCACCCCACCCCAGTTCCTTCAGAGACCTCAGCTATTCCCCCCAAACACCTGTCCCCCTCACCCATCTGTTGAGCCGAGCTTCAGAAGAAGTTGCTGGAGATTCCAAAGCTCTGGAGGTGCGGCCTGCTGGGAGTGGATCTGTGCACATGCTGCGCTCTTCTCTCAGGTTGAACAGCAAGTGATCCAGTCACCTAATTAAGCTGTCTTTGGCTGAAAATAGTCTCACTCTGTTCTTTTGGGTTATGCTGCATTAGGAGTTGTCTTAGGTATTATTTTGGAGTATGTAGAAGGGTTTTGTTGGATCATGGGAGAGTCACCAGACTTTGCCATCTTTGGAGATTTTCTATAGAACTTGCTGCTTTTATATGGAAGTTGAGGCAAGGAAGTACCAGGGGTTGAAGATAATGCCAGGTAAGGAGGATAGCCATTGCAAAGACCCAGAGATGGGAGATGTGTGTGCTTTTCAAGGAACTCCAAATAGTTAGTGAGGCTGCATTGTAGGATGCATAGGAGGGAGTAAAATGTGAGAAGCCTAGAAAAATAGGCAAGGGCCCGGGTTATGGAGAGTTTAAATGCCAATAGAAAACTTTTTTATTTGACCCTGGAGGAATAGAGAGTTTCTGGAGTTCATTGAGCAGGGGATAACATGATCAGGGCTATGCTTTAAGAAACTCCTTTTGGCAGTTGAGTGGAAGATGGATTGGACTGAAGAGAGACTTGGAATTGGAAGACCAGTTAAGAGTGATTGCAGTCATGAAAACCAGAGGCATTTAGGGTCTGTACCAGACTTGTGGCTTGGGCTGAGTGGAGAAGAGAGGAGAGAGAGAGAGAGAGAGAGAGAGAGAGAGAGAGAGAGAGAGAGAGAGAGAGAGAGAAAGAGAGAGAGACTTTGTAAAGGTAGAAAGAACAAGAGATTTCTTGCTAAGGGGAAATTTGGATTAGATGGCCTCAGGAATCCCTTTCTACTCAGAGATTCTGTGATTTGAAAAAAGGGAAAGGATAAAGAATCGAGAAAGGAGAATAGCAGCCCTTCTGTATTTGGCATTCAGGGACTAGGTAACCTGTGGATTGAATGACAAGATCCCACAAGGTCAGATTTGGGGAAAAATAGAAGCAAAGATCCATTCTTGTCTTTGTTAAGTTTCTGACATGGAAGAAAGAGTGAGCAGTAGTGAGTTTAGGAAAAAATACAGTTTGAGACCTTATCTGTGTAAACTGAGTCCCAAAGCCCATTGATATGGGGCTTTTTTCTTACTGGTGGAATATCATGCCCATGTCATGTGACACGAAGGGTGGACTTGGAAAAAGGAGAGAAGAGAATCTTTTCACTAGCTTCTTGTCTCTATTTTCTCTGGGTCTCTAGAGTTTCTTCAGTCCTGGCAAGTTCTTTGGGTCTCTTGAGTCTCTGCATGCTCTGTATTTGCTCCAGGTGCTTATGGCTTCTAGCTTTCAGAAAAATGGATAATGTGAATTCTACTTCAGCTTACTGAAGGGAAAATACTTTTGTGGAAGAAGTTAAACAAGAGGAGCTAGGAATCTCTGTCATGTCCCTATACCTAGCTTGCTATACTAGAGACTTAGGGGAATTTCCCCTTAGGTGAGATCTAGGATTCTCTCTTTTGGTTGAAATGAGTTACCTCATTCCTAATGGGAGAAGTCTAATTCTCTGTATTGGCTGGTGTGTGTGTGTGTGTGTGTGTGTATAAATGTTTAAATTATATACAATACATATATAAACCTTCTGATTCTTACTTTACTTTCAACTTGGATAAATGCTACAATTGTTTTTTTTTTATTTGTTTTTGTTTTTTTGTACTTGCTACTCAAATTCATTGTAAAACTGGTATTGATGGGGAAAGGAAGTCAAGCCTTGGATATAAAGCTTGGGGCCCTCCATTCCTCATTAATGAATAGTGATTGGTTCAGCTTGAACTGGAAAACTACATGCCCTAGATTAATAATATTTAAGGGAGAAGAGAGATATAATTTTAACCTGGTATTCTGTCTCTCTGAAGAGAGCAAGTTGGCCAAGCTTCTGGCCCCAACCACATACTCCCCTTCTTTATTATTTAGTCTTTTTTCAGTCCTGTTTGACACTTTGTGACCCCATTTAGCATTTTCTTGGCAGAGATACTGGAGTGGGTTGCCATTTCCTTCTCCAGCTACTTTTATAGATGAGGAAACTGAGGCAAATAGGATTAAATGACTTGTTCAGGGCCACACAGTTAGTATCATGAGGCTATATATAAATTTCAGGAATATGAGGTCTTCTTGACTTCTAGCACTCTATCCACTCTGCCAATTAATCTACTCTGTTCTCCCCTTCCTAGTATGAATTAAAAGTTGGGGAGAGGGGCAGCTAGGTGGTGCAGTGGATAGAGCACTGGCCCTGGAGTCAGGAGTACCTGAGCTACTAGCTGTGTGACCCTGGGCAAGTCACTTAACCCCAAAGCCTCACCAAAAAAAAAAAAGTTGGGGAGAGAATAATCAGAGATGTTTATTCTACTTCTTTTTGTGCCACAAAGGATACCTCCATGTTATGTGTCAGAGATGGCTTTACTACATCTGAAATTATCTATTAATGAAATGTGGAGTAGTGGCTAAATGGAAGGAAGATCCATGACCTTACTATTAGTAGGAGACTTTCTTTAAAATAGAAATGACTGACAGTTAGGTGGCACAGTGGATAGAGCATGACCCTGTTAGTCAGGAGAACCTAAATACAAATCTGGCCTCAGACACTTAGTAAACTGTGTGAGTCTGGGTAAGTCACTTAACCTCAATTGCTTCCCCAAGTAAAATAAAATAGAAATTAAAATCCAAGGTTTAGTTAACTAGAGATTAAGAATGATTGAATTTACTAAGGCAGGAAATAGTAACTAGTACTAGATCTTTAAAAAAATGTTTTTGCTCTAATCATATTTTAAGAATTATAAAGTATAGGTAGTAATTAATGAGATTAAAATTTAAACTTATTTTGATAAAGTTATATTTTATAGAAAAATGGTGACTGTATCGACCAGATGATTAAATGAATGTTATTCAGAAGGTTATTATTTATTGTTATTATTGATTTTGCAGGGCAATGAGGGTTAAGTAACTTGCCCAGGGTCACATGGCTACTAAGTGTCAAGTGTCTGAGGCTGGATTTGAACTCAGATCCTCCTGGATCCAGGGCTGGTGCTCTATCCACTGCACCACCTAGCTCTCCCCCAGAAGGTTATTTTTTAACAGAAAAAAATGTTGACTGGATAATATGCTTAATTCAATTCAATGAACACTTAAGTACCAAATGTTCATGGTGGCTATCAGACTGTGTACAGAGTACATAAAAGGAAGCATCTAATCTCTATGGGAATACATTATATATTTTAGGTGATGGCAAATGGCAAATGACAAATGTGGTGGTATTGGGCAAAAAACTGAGGTTCCAGAGAAAGCCATTATATTTCTTAGAAAAAAAGATGTATTTTTTAAAATTGTCTAATTTTGAATGTTTTCTAAAGAGCTAAATAAGTTCCATAATTGATTTTAGTGCTTAGAAGAAATAATTATTTTAAATAATTCACATTGTTAAGAACATCTGGGAGCCACTATAAAAAGTATAATCCCTTCTCCAACTTAACTGGATTTGTTCTACTTCTACTATTTTTTTCCATCATGAATTTCAAAATGGGTTTAAGATCTATTTCATGCTGTTTGGCCCATTTTGTATATTTTCCTGGTGTGTGCTGCTCAGTCTCCCTGCCTAAATTGTTAATTAGATCTCTGACCAGAGGTGATTCCAGATGATCCTATATGACTTCAGTGTTTCTACTGGGATATATTCTTTGGTTCCAAGTTTGACCAAGATTCTGGATATCAAGACAGTTGGTGGTGTGGTAGAAAGAGTGCTGGGCTAGGAGTCAAGAAGACCCGAGATAAAATCCTGCCTCAGACACTTACTAGTTATGTGACTCCTGGCAAGTCATTAAACTTGTTTGTCCCCAGTTTCCTTAATTGTAAATGATGCTAATAATAAACACCTATTTCCCAGGGTTTTTGTAGGCTCAAATGAGATGATATTCATAAAACCACTGATGAGAAAATAAGTATTAATAATGGATTTCTTGGGGGGACCCAGAAATCAGTTTCTCAGTCTTTAACACTTTCCCCTACCCTCCACTCTAGAAAGTTCAGTTCTCCTTGATCTGGGACAAACCCAAGGATAACAAAATAAATAGATATGGATTCTTTTGTCTGGCTCAGTGAAGGACTGATGGGATCAAACACACCTAGATGGGGGGCAGCTAAGGGTGGCGCAGTGGATAAAGCACTGGCCCTGGGATTCAGGAGGACCCAAGTTCAAATCGCGCCTCAGACACTTGGACACTTACTAGCCTGTGTGACCCTGGGCAAGTCACTTAACCCCCATTGCCCCACAAAAAAAACACACCTAGATAATGGATTTTACCTTAAACAACTTGAGTTTAAACATTCTTTCCCCTAATGTCATCTGTAGAGTTAATTTTAATGTGGTCCACCTTTAAATCATGTCAACAATGGAATTGAATGATATGAATGGTACTAACCAATTAGCTTTGATCAGTGTATAACTGACCTGACTTTAGGAAGGAGGATAAAATCCCTGGGAAGAGGCCAGGAGCTCTCTTGGCTCTCTCTGGCTTCTTAGGTCTTCTGGGTCTTTGAGTGCTTTTCTCATGCTTGAGCAAACTGCCATGCTGAAGCTCTCTCCCTGCTTTCTTTACTAGGCAGCCTAGAGACTATGAGAAATTAGGTATATATGTGGTCAATACTTTACTGGTATATAATATTAATCAAATTAATAATATGCTCGCGACCAAAACTGGGTTCTTTATACCAGTAGCAATTAATTAAAAAAAAACACACGACTTTGCACAGTGCCAGGCACATAGTAGGTGGGATATACTCTTTCTTTCTCCCTTTCCCTTCAAGGAAGTAGATTACATGAGGACCTAATGGGAGCTCTATCAATGTTTACTAAATTAAATGAAGTGATTACTACATGCAATAATTCCTTCTCTCCTGTCATCTGCATCTTGTCATCATCTCAAAGGTGACTGACTGTCTCTCTAATCATGAGACCATGTGTGAGGAAGGGGTAGAGAGAAGAGAGCAGGAAAATCACCTGTTTTTTTAGAAGAGATGGACAAAGGAGAAATCGGGCTTCCATCAGGGTACTTTTTTATTGGTTTTGGCTACTTGTTTCTTTCATCCCTGAACCGTCTATGTGAGTTCTTGGAAAGAAACGATTGTGATTTCCCTGTAAGTTTTTAATGGGCCCCCACCAGAGCCATATACCTTTGCTAAATTGGGAAGTATGTTGAGAAAGGATATGGGTTAGTCCAGTCGGTGAATGTACATTTTAAAAGTGTTCTTGCATCCTGGATAATTTTTAGCCCCTATCAAAGAAAGCTTCATTGCATTGCATTGAGCAACATTTCATTTACAAGTTCAGTCTTCATCAATTTTCACTTTTCTTGACACCAGACTGGAATTGAAGAACCTCTGACAACAATTCTTATGATGGGCTGCCAATGAGCAGCCTGAAATTTCTGAGCTTCCTGACAAGTTGTCCTTCCTCCATGGAAATGAGCAGTTAACATTAATGAACTTGAGAAATTAATCACCTAGCCCCCAACCTAGCCCCCATTACTGAGTGATCTTTCTCCAAGTGCCAGATGATGTCTTCTAGTCATTAAAAGATATTTAAAGGCGGTATTATGTACAGTTCACAAGTAATCTCTGATCATTGTGTTGTTATTTAATAAACTAATTTCACTTGTGCCTTAAAATTCATAGTGACTTGCTGGTTTAAATAGCTGTGCTCAGTAGACCCCTAGGGGCAAAATCATCACTATTTACAAGTGAGAAAATTGCATAAATCTAAAATTATTGTAGTCAGTGACCCTAGGACAGAGCTTTCATTTAGAACTAGATGTGTAATCAGTTAATAAGCAATAGGATGGAAAGCTAAAACCAAAGTGAGTCAGCTTAAACCCCTTTTGAGCGAGGCAATGTGATATTTCCCTCAGTGTGGCAGTTTGTGAAGAGCACAAATGGCCTCTCATGCAGAGGTTTGAGTTCAAATAACAAACTCACAACATCTCTGTGCCTCAGCTCCTTTAATCTGTAAAATGAGGAAGTTATGTAAATTACTTCTGAGGTCCCTGCTAGCTCTAGATTTATGCTCTTGGTTAGTAATTCACTAGGGGGGCCTTGACAGAGTAAAGTAAGTTCTTCCCCATTCCTCTCTCTCTCTCTCTTTTTTTTTTTTAGCAACAAAACATTATCTTTATTCTCCATTTACATGTAAGGGTAGTTTTAACATTCTCTTTTCATAAGATTTAGAGTTCCAAATTTTTCTCCCTCCCTCCCTCCCTTTCCTCCCCGCTTCACAAGATCACAATCAGGTTATATATGTACAATCCACAAGTGTTCTTGTTATCAGTTCTTTCTATAGGGGTACATAGTAAGCTTCCTCATTAGTTCCTTGGGATCGTCTGGATCATTGCACTGCAGACAGTAGTTAAGTCATTCACAATTGCTCATTGAACAATACTTCTGTCACTATGCACAATGTCCTCTCAGCTCTGTTCACTTCACTATACATTGATGTTCATTAGTCTTTCAAGGTTTTTCGGGGATCATCCTGTTTGTCATTTCCTGTAGCACCAAGACCCATTCCACTACAATCATATAACACAGCTTTTTCCATCATTCCTCAATTGATGAACATTCCCTTGATCTCAATCTTAGCCTCCACAAAGAGTTGCTATAATAATTGTTTGTACAATTTTCCCCCTTTTCTCTTTTTCATGATTACTATTATTAACTGTTTCCCTTCCATCCTATTCCCTTCCCCATCATATTTGTTTTATTATCCATATCTTTCATCCTATCACTCTTCAAAAGGGATTTTGGTTCTGTCTGTCCCCTCTCCAACTCTGCCCTTCTTTCTTTTGCCCCTCTCTCTTTATCCCTTCCCTCCTATTTTCCCCAAGGGTTAGAGAGATTACTCCACCCAATTGAGTGTCGTACATTATTCCTCCTTTAGCCAATTATAATGAGATTGAGGTCTTGAGCCAATTTTGATGAGTGTTAGGCTCATTTACCTTCCAGACTTAACTAGATTACTCCACCCCAGTTGGGTGTGTCTGTTAGTCCCTCCTTGAGGCAGCTCTGATGAGTTTAAGATCTTTGAGCCTTTCTGATGAGTGTAAAATTAATTTACTGCTCTGCTCCTTTCCCATCTTTCCCCATTCATAAGCCTTTTCCTGTTACTTTCATGTAGGATTTCACTTCTGCCCTTTCCCCTCCCCAGTGAATTCCCCTTCACCCTCTCAATTTAACTCTAAAGATGTTATCATCTAGCTAAGTGACACAGTGGACAAATCATCACCCCTGGACCCACGGGGATCCAGGCAAAACCCAGCTTCAGACACAAGACAGTCACCCACTGTACGACTCCGGGTATGTCCCTCAGCTCCAATTTTTTAGGTTAATCTAGGGTCTTGTATTTGAAAGTCAAAATTTGCCATTCAGTTCAGGTCTTTTCATCACAAATATCTGAAAAGTCTTCCTTTTCATTAAAGTCCCCATTTTTCTGCTGAAAGATAATGCTGAGTTTTGCTGGGTAGGTGTGATTCTTGGTTGTAATCCCATTTCCTTTGCCCTTTGGAATATCATATTCCATGCCCTCTCGTCCTTTAATGTAGAAGCTGCCTAGATCCTGTGTATCCTGACTGGGGCTCCCACAGTACTTGAGTTCTTTCTTTTTTGGCAGCTTGCAATGTCTTTCTCCTTGACCTGAGAGCTCTGGAATTTGGCTATACTCTTCTAGGAGTTTTCTTTTTGAGATCTCTTTCTGGAAGTGATCCAGTGGATTCTTTCAATTTCTATTTTAGCTTCTGCTTCCTAGAATTTCAGGGCAATTTTCCCTGAGAACTATCTTGGAAGATTGTGTCTAGCTCTTTCCTTGATCATGGTTTTCAGGTAGGCCAATAATTTTCAAATTATCTCTCCTGGACCTATTTTCCAGTTGGCAGTTTTTCCCAGAAGTTTTTCACATTGCCCTTCTCTTTTTCTATTCATTTGGATTTGCTTTATTGTATCTTGGTTTCTCATAAAAGTCACTGGCTTCCATTTGTTTCAATCCCTAATTCTTAGGCAAGTATTTTCATCAGAGAGCTTATTGTACCTCCTTTTCCATTTGACTATTTCCTAAGCTGATTGACCTTTTTTCTCATGTACCCCTTCTCCTGCATGACCCTCATTTCTCTTTCCATTTATTCCTCTACCTCTCTAACTTTATCTTCAAAGTCCTTTTTGACGTGCCTCTATGGCCATGAGGACCAATTCATATTTTTCTTGGAAGCTTTAGATATAGGGGCCCTGATGTTGACATCTTCCCTCTGATGGTGCCCCCCTTGGTCTCTCCTTGTGACTGAAGAAACTTTTTTATGGTCCTCACCCTTTCTCTGTTGGCTCATCTTGTCTCTATTTTACCTAGACTTTGTAGCTCCTTAAAGTGGGGCACTGTTCCAGGCTGCAGTTATCCCAAGCTTACGTAAGTCCCAGGTGGTATGATTTAAGGAGAATCAGTTCTTCTCTTGTCTGGCCTGTTTCCTGGTCTAGATGACCCCAGACCAACTTGCTAATCAACCAGCTTTGTGTGTTGTGGTCTGTTAGATCAGATGAGCCTGTGCCCCTCCCCCACCTGGGCCACTGCTACTCGAGCCTACTTCCTGGTTCTCAGCAGGGGGTTAAATACAAGTTCTGCCCTTATTACCAGCATAGACATCTGTAAGTCTCTCCCCTGCCAGGGTCTCAGCCCACTCACCACGACTGTGAGTTAGTTCCAGATGACACTGGTGCTTCAGCTGATTCAGAGGCTCTGGGCTCTCCTTCTCTGGTGGGACTTCCTGAGACTGAATCTGTGTCAGGGTGAATGTGGGGTTGGGCCCAACTCCTGTATCAGCACAGCAGCTCCCTCCTGAACTTCAAGCCATTCTTGGTTAGAAGATGATTTCAGCACATTCTTCTGTGAGTTTTGCTGCTCCAGGCATTTTCCTATGCCGTTATTTGGATGGTTTTTGAAGTGATCGTGTCACAGAGTTCAGGAGCTACAAGAGCACGTTTCCTCCTCCATCTTGGCTTCACCCTGGAAGTCCTCCCTCCCTCATTCTCTCTTAAAACCTCTGGGTCAGGGACAGCTAGGTGGTGTAGTGAATAAAGCACCAGCCCTGGATTCAGGAAGACCTAAGTTCAAATCCTGCCTCAGACACTTGAACCTTACTAGTGTGTGACCTTGGGCAAGTCACTTAACCCTCATTACCGCCACCCCAAAACAACAAAAAAACCCCCCAAAACAAACAAAATTAAACAAACCTCTCGGTCTTCAACAGGAAGGATTGATAGGAATCTGTCCCTACTAACCATTTATATAAGTGTTGCCCCCATATCTACGGGATGGGGAATTATCTATTACCAACTGCTCTACCTCCCCTTAAAATCATTACTATGTACGTGATCAGTCATGTCTTTTCTCTTGTTTAGATAACATACAGTACTGGGAGGCTATCCACTGATGCAGTGGGTAGCCCTGGAGTCAGGAGACGCTTGAGTTTAAATCAAGCCTTCAGATACTTGCTAGCTGTGTGGTCCTGGACAAGTCACTTAACCACATCTGCCTCAGTTTCCTCATCAGTAAAGGAGCTGGAGAAGGAAATGGCAAACCACTCCAGGATCTTGGCCAATAAAACCCAAATGGTGTCACAAAGAGATGGACATAACTGAAATGACTGAACAACAACAACAAATACAGAACCATTTTATTCTTTGGTGTTGGAGTTCATTGAGAATTTAAAAAAATTAATAAATTCAGTATTGGAATAGCTAATTTTATTTTCTATTAGGAGCTTTTTCTTCTTTTATCAGCACTTTTCATACTGAAATGTTCTCCCCTCCCTGATTCCACCTACTTGACATTCCTTGGATTCCTTTAAATACCAATTAAAACTCATCTTTTATAGGAAGTCTTTCCCAACCCCTCTTAATTTAGTACTTTCCCTCTGTTGATAATTCCTATTTATCTGTATGTCACTATGCTTTATGTATTTGTTTGAATGTTGGCTCCCTCATGAGATTGTGAACTCCTTGAGGGCAGGGATTGTCTTTTTATATCCCTGATGTTTAGCACAATGGCTGGCACGTCATTTTTGTTTAGTCATGTTGAATTCTTTGTGACCTTTTTTGGGGGGTTTTCTTGGCAAAGATAATGGTGAGGTTCACCATTTCCTTCTCTATCTCATTTTACAGATCAGGAAACTGAGGCAAACAGGGTCAAGTGGCTCAACAAGGTTAACATAGCTAGGTGTCTGAGGTGATTTGAACTCAGGACTCCTAGCCCCAGTACTATATCCATTGTATCACCTCGATGTCCATACCTGTTATATTATAGGTGTTTAATAAATGTTTATTGATAGATTAAGTAATTACCTCAATTTCCACTAATGATTGTAAAACCAAGACAGGTCCTTGTATTCTACTTTTACTGAAACCTTTTTTCCATTCCTTTCCTTATTTTTTTAGTTCAGATAAAACATACAGTTTATGATTCACCTCTCTCTTACCACTCTCTTTATTGGCTTAAACATTATTAATAGTGTCTGATTTGAAAATATTATCTTACTTCACATTTTGCTCCTCCAGATGGTCCAGTTCCATCTGTTCTTCTTTCAATGATTTTTCTCAAATATCTAGCTCTTGTTTTCAATGACCTTTATTCTGTGTGACTTTAAATACTGTGATTAGACATACTGCTTCTTTATATCATGTAAACATTACATTATTGTTATTTGCTCATTACTTGAATTCAAATTTAGCTTTGCCTGTTAAATTTTAGATGCTCAGTTAATTTGCCCTATTGGCTGCCCTTACTTACTTTTGGGTTTATCTGCAGGATGAGAATTGAAATTTCTGACCTCACTGAAGAACTATTCTTTTCTTTTTGTGTGTGTGTGTGTGAGGCAATTGAGGTTAAGTGACTTGCCCAGGGTCACACAGCTACTAAGTGTCAAGGCTCTGAGGTTCGATTTGAACTCAGGTCCTCCTGAATCCAGGGCCAGTGCTCTATCCACTGTGCTGCCTAGATGTCCCCAGAACTATCTTTTCTTGTGACAAATATGCCTTGGGTTTTCAGGATAGGTAATTTTAGGTCTGATTTTCTTTGCTTTTTAAAAAATATTGGTTTTCAGTATTATCCTTTCATTTCTTTCCATTGTTGAGTAGTCTTATGCAATTAGAATTTATCCTTATTGCTATGGAAATTGCTTTCTCTTGGCTTCTTACAAGATGATATTAAAATTTTTACTGGGCAACTACATTTTAGTGAATTAAACTTTTTTATTCTGTGATATTATGAGTTTGTTTTTTCTTTTGTATTTACAATATTTTCAGGAATTTTCTTTTTTGTATGATGTTTTGGGAAATATGTTTTCCTGAAGAACAATGTTTCTCAGATTTTATTGCAGATCTGTGCTCTTCCCTTAACTCCTTATTTTGATTCATAGAAATATATATTTCTTTTTTCATTTTCAAAATTAAAATTTTTTTTATATTATAGTTTTATTCTTCCAAATACATTTCAATTTGCCCAAGTAACTCTACTTCCTCATAGAATCATAACTTCAAAGAGACTTTAAAGCACTGGACATGGAGTCAGATAACTGAGTTCAAATATTATTTTACACACTGTGAGTCCTTTAGGCTATTCCTCAGTTATCTTCATATGTAAAATGAAGATAATAATAGATATATATCCCAAGGTAGCTGTGAAGATAACTATAAAGTGCTTTGCAAACTCTAAAGTACTACAAAATGCTATTTATCTATTAATATTTTATCTATTAATTATTTTCTTGAATTCTTCCTCCAGCAATTTTTCTTCCCCTCCAATCCCCAGCCCCATTTTATACCAGATCATCCTTTACATTTCATTTTTATTCTAAACCCACTTGAGTTTCTTGCAATGTGCCTGTTTTCTATGCTAGGGATGTAGTTGTTACTGTAGTTTTGTTCTTTCTTTTCCTGGAGATACCTCCTTGTTTTCCTTTATCAAGTGATATCTCTAATGGTGCCTGTCTTACATTTTTTGTAATTTCTTCAATCTGGTACTTTTTCCTTTTTTCTTTTTTCTGTAATGGTTTCTTTTCTTTCCTCTATTTTGAGGTATTTCAAGGAGCAGGGCATACTCAGGACCACTGAGATTGCATTATATTTTCTCTATTTTGGGTTCTAAGCAAACTCAACTCCTCCCTTTCTTTACCTGAATATAACTTACAATTTCCTACTCCCCATGGGTTTGTTCTTGCTGTTCTCTATGCCTGGAGTGTTTTCCCTTCCCTCCTTGGCTTGTTTAATTTCCCATTCATCCTTCAAAATCTATACCAAATGCAATCTCTTCTCCTGAAGTCTTCTCCAGTTCTCCTGATTGCTAATTATCTCTTCATCTTGGATTTCACATAACATTTCACTTTGAAAGTCTCTAATAAATATAATATTTTATATTATAAAAACTATACAATATTTTTTACATTGAAATATATTTTAAACTGTAGCTATATTGTATGATACAAGTGTTTAGCCAATTTACATTATTTATGCTAACTAGTGGATGGAAAAACTAATTAGACTTACACTTCCTGATGCATACATGCAATCAAAACTTAATTAATCACAGTGTTGCAAACAATACAGGCCTCTATGAACAAACCACCAACCTGACGTTTAGAGTTTCTAATAAGCTTCTTTCCATGCTGTAGTAGACAAGGCTCCCTCTCAGAAGTGTGTTTTTCTTCAAGGTAGTCATCTGGCATGTTTCATCAATAACCATTGCCCTCAAGCCAACTATGTGGGGAACAGAAACTAATCCTAAATACATCCTGAGCAGCCTGATGACTGGGGCCTCATTTTGATTATGTGTGTTTCTAAGATGTTTACCATATGATTGGTGGTTTACTTCAAAATTATTGATAAAGTTGTTTATAAACATTTTTCTATTAGTGGTCTGTCTTATCAAAGAATCCACACATGTTTATCAGTTGTTTAAGAATACACAAATGTTGTTTGCAACATTATGTCACAAAGGTGCTTTTCTTATTTTTGAAAAAGCAATTTATAGAAAAACAACTTATTTGAACATCTCAATCGCAACATGAGGGCTGTCTTAATAAAAGTATTCCTGCTACCTTAGTTGGATACTTATCTCTCAGTACATTTTGTGATTAAATCTGAATTCCCTATATTATAGGATGTGTTTTTGTGTCTTAATTTTCACAAGGGATAGGGGAACTGCATCTTGTCTAACTTTTGTATCTTCTCCCAGAATTAGTATAACCCTCTGAACCCAAAGGATATTTAATGATATTTGTTGAATGAATGAATGAACTGGACAAGTACAGGGACTAAGGCATTCATTGCCTGAACTCTTTGAACACCTATGTTTCAGGAAGATCTCAGTCCACCCCTTTAGTCAAACGTTTCTCTAGGTTATAGAAGTTTCAAAGAAAGTCCTTCTGAAAGTAAAAAAAACAAACAAAAACAAACAACCCCCCCAAATCTTTGTTCTTTCACCTCACACTCTAGGATTAACAGGTTAAATAGCATTGTCCTCCCTCATTAGTAGAGGTTGCTTGTCTCCCAAGATGAAATGGACTTTAAGCAATAGCAGAAAAATTTAGATTAAAAATGATAAGCAAAATTTGTACAAAATTAAATATTAGAATGACTTAAATGGGAAGATGGAGTTGTTTTTCAAGATTTATACGTGACTTTTCTATATGAATAAATACCCATTTATCCAGTTAAAGTGTTGTCAGATTTAGAGACAGGGAATTAGTCTAAGACTAAGTCTTTAGTTTTATGGCTCAAATTGGAAAGAGCAAGACAATCCTTTCTCAATAAATCAGTTAGGAGAAATCCTAGGTTGCATCTCACTTTCTTCCAAATTACTCATTGATACTTCCAAGAAAATTGTAAAGGTGGGAATACAGGGTGAAGATGCTTTCTAATCAAAGGACACATGTCCCTGCAAAATTTTCCCATAGCAGCAACTATAAGTAACAGACACTACCCGCCATAATTACTATAGATAGAAGGCGGGCAAATGCATTTCCTATTCTTATATCACAGCTCTGTAATTAAGTTTGAGGAGGCACTTCCTTTCTAAAGTGGTATTTTCACTGACTATAATTAGTCAGAAGTAGCAATACCTTTGGGGTGTTATTTTCTTCTGTGTGCTCCTAGACTGGTGGTAAGGAGGTTGTTTGCAATTTCCCTCACCTACATGAACCTTGGGACCAGGGGAGAGGAGCAGTAGTGTTTCTTATTTTAGTTTTGAAGCTGAAACATGATGAATAGAGGCAGTAAGGAAACTATGCAGGTGGCTGTATGGGGTTTTGCTCCAGGATAAATTCACTACTATAATCTTAGGATGTAGCCTGAGGCTACACAGATGTATGTGATCTGAATAATAAAATGTAGAAGGAAGAAGAGGAAGAAAGAGGAGGCCCTGGATAAGTCTATGGACAGGGGATTCTGGTTTCTCCCCACTCCCACAGAAGGATCTGCTTAAAACAAGGATTCATAACCCAAGGACTATGAATTTGGCTTTTTTTTTTCTTAATTTTTAAAAATCGCATTTCTCTATACCTGGTTTCTTTTGTAATATCTTGTATTTTATTTAATGCATTAAACATTTTTTGGATTATTAAAACATAGAGGCAGCTAAGGGTAGCAGTGGATGGAGTGCTGGTTTTGAAGTTAGATAGACCTGAATTTGAATTCTACCTTGGATACTTGCCAGCTGTGTGACCCTGGACAAGTTACTTAACTTCTGTTCATCTCAGTTTCATCAGTTGTAGAAGGGGAATACCTTTTACACTTACCTTTCAGGGTTGTTGTGAGCATCAAATGACATAAAATTTATAAAGTCTTCAGCACATAGGAGTATATGTAAAAAAATAATTTTAATAATCAATTTCTTGGGGGACCCAGGGATCAGTCTTCTCCCACCCCCTGAAAGTTGAGTTATCTAGAGATACTTCATCAAATCTCATCTGGGGACAAACCCTAAGCTACGAAAAGGAGCTTTGGGTGGAGGTAGATTCTTTTGTCTAGGTAACACTAGGACTAACTGATGAGATGAACCCACAACTAGATAATGGACTTTGCCACCAACTTGAGTTAGGGGTCTTTGCATTCCTTTCTCTGACTTCATCCCTAGAGTTAATTTTAATTTTAATCTAGCCCACTTCCAATCATGCCAACCAATAGGTTTAAATAATGCTAACCAATCAGCTGTGATTACTATATAATGACTTGCCTCTATCAAAAAAGGATAAAAACCATAGGAAAATGCCATGCAGGGTCTTCTGGGGCTTTTGGATCTTCTAGGTCTTTGGGCTTTATTTCTCCTCCTCACTCTAACTGGCGTAATGAAGCTCTCTTTCTCTGCCTGGGGCCATGGGAAATTAGGCAGACACATGGTCAATCCTTTATTGGTATAATGCTGAAAAATTAATATTCTTGCCCCAAACTGGTGTTTATAGTAATTATTTTCAAATGCAACAATAGAAATGCTAGCGACATAAACATCCATGCATACATTATTCTGAGAAGGGGTTCACTATACAAAAAGTTAAGAACCTCTATTCTTTAGAGCTGCTCAAGTGGTCTTAACCAACAGCTTTTTTGTTTTGTTTTTTTTGGCAGGGCAATGAGGGTTAAGTAACTTACCCAGGGTCATACAGCTAGTAAGTATCAAGTGTCTGAATCCAGATTTGAACTCAGGTCCTCCTGAATCCAGGGCCAGTGCTTTATCCACTGCACTACCTAGCTGCCCCCAGTGTCTCTTTTAAATGCCATTTACTCCTACTGATAAATAGCACGAATATTATAGAGTAGCATAAAGTAGTCTAAAAGTCTCTAACTTAGTCTTTGCTCTGAGATGATATGGTAGGACTTTCTCCCTGATTTGCCAAGTTAATGAGGCTACAGAAAATAGAAATGCCAGTTTTCATTCTTCATCTGAATCACTGCTAGGTTATTGCATTCACATATGATGAGTATTGACACAGATAGTTTTAGGTATTCCAAAATCACAGCCTTGTCCTTCAAAAGGTTTACCTTTTGGGGCAGCTAGGTGGCACAGTGGGACAAAGCACCAACCTTGGATTCAGGAGGATCTAAGTGTAAATCTGGCTTCAAACACTTGACACTAGCTGTGTGACCCTGGGCAAGTCACTTCACCCTCATTGCCCCACAAAAAAAAAAAAAGGTTTACCTTTTCCATTGTTCACTGATGTGCCTGCTCAGACCTGACCTAACTACAGCACCATAGAGCTTTTGGTAAAAGAGAGAGCAGAGCTTTGCCTGGTGTCTTTTGCCTTATAAACATCTCCTCCCTGCCTTCAAACCTGCAGGTCAGAATTCTTTAAGCATTTTCCCAGTGTCAGGTTTTCAAAGACATTCAAAGTGAGTGATTCTACCTCAGGACTGTGGCAATTTGGGGTACCACATATCTGTGGTTTCCTTGGCAGCAAGGAAAGAGGAAAAGACTGAGTAATTTCAAAGTTACTCACAACACTATGAATCCCATGGATCCCTAGAGCTTTTTCGCCTCGGCTTGCTAAAAAGGAAAGGTAGGAACATCTTACTGTGTGGGACTGAATTGTTTATTCTCTCTTGGCACCTTCTATCAGCTCACAAGCTCTAGCTGCTTCTTACTTTATCTGGCAGCCTAGGGTGAGTTGCCCTATCAGTTTTTACCAGCCAATCATTAATCAGTGCCTTGGAGGTCCCTTTAATTGGAGCTATTTGAAATAGAGCATAGACAGAAGGTCCCAATATGTGTGTCCCCTCCCATTAGCAGTGACTTGGCAGGTACTTTTGCTCTTATGTGGTAGGAATTCTAAAATCAAAATGCAGAACTAAAGCCTTGCTTGTTTGTTTTCCTGTTTTACTTTTATTTAATACCTCTTATCCCAGATAATATTGTGTACCTGGTACTTGAGATTCTGGGTAGAAGTTTTTAGACATTTACATTCTGTGGACATAGAAGAGGGTCATAATCCAGAGTTTAAAAAGAAAAATTCCTAATCCCTTGTGCCCTAGAAGCCTAAATCCATACTTTTCATTTAGACCAATATAAAGAGGACAGTTCTATGACTAGGAATCAGAAAATATAAGATTCTTTAGTCCTCATTCTGAGACTTAACAGAGATGTAACCCTGGGTAAGTCACTGGACTCAAAGGGACTGTTACTTCATCTGAAAAATGAAGATAAATCAAGTCAAGATTTACTGATTAAGTGCTTCTTGTGTGCCAGATACTCGGTAAGGTTCATAGATTTAAAGTTACCACTCACCTTAATGGTCTTCTACTCCAACTGCTTCATTTTTATAGAGAAAGAAACAGCCCCACAAAGGCTAAGTGACAAGACTAAGGCCACACAGGTAGTAAATAGGAGAATCAAGATTTGAACTCGGGTCTTCTGCCCAGATCCAAGATGCCTTTCATTGATCAGACTGTCCTCTGCCATTAGTCTGCCACAAGGTTATGATGAAGATCACTCATCCAATGAGCAATTGTTCAATGCCTCTAATGGGCAATGGCACTATGGAAGATACAAGGATGAAGAAGATAGTCTTTGTCCTTGAGCAACTCACAAACTTATGAGATAACATATTTGAAAATACTTGAAATCAGGGAAGTTCTCCACAAATAGAATGGAACGTAATTTGGTTTGGCTTAGAACACCCTCCATGGAAGATACTCTCATTTACCTGACTACTTCCAGTCAGTCACATGAGGCTCACTGCTGAAAATCTTGGGTGCTTTGGGATGACATCTCTATCTCCTTATTGATCCTTCAGTTCCATGATGGTAACAATGGCTGTTTGCATCAAAAGAACTTACCACCAAGCCAGGAGAAGTGGAACACTCTTTGAACCTTAAACTCTATTCACTAACTCTCTGGTGTTTCTGCCTAGTGAGTTAGGGTTCCTCAAATCTTTCTCAGCAACATGGTGACTGTGAGCACATGGCAGAGGAAGCATGTCCTGCCTTGGACAGCTTCAGCCTGGGTTTTGGATTGCCCCTTCTGTTTAATTTCTTTTCTGAATAAATGCCCTGAGTAGTAATTTTGAAATGGACATTTCCAGGTCTTGGAGGCAGCATAGTAAATTTTAGCTGGTGGGATTTCTGGTCTCAGTGGATGTCAGCTATACTTCAGGAGGAATCCCTAGCTACTTCTATAATACTTCCTGGAAAAGATGACCATTGGTAGGGAAGATGAGCCCAATCCCTGTCCAGAAGACATGGTACTGGAAGAAATTATTTGGAGTGTGCCAAAAATGAGTTGAAGGTGAAATTTCTATTGGCTGTCCTGAAAATGCTTCAGGCTTTGATTTTTAAATAATCTGTCTCCTGGGAAAGTATAATAGTTGCTCAAGTTACTTGCCTAAGTCTTATTAATGTGCACTCATGAATCTTTTTTTGTTTAGCATTCTTCCTTTGTGCAGAACAAATAAATAGCTGTCCTATGCCTCATATACATTGTACATTAAGTGGATTTTTTACTCTGACTTTTGGACAGTACCTAGATGAGTCACCTCTAGACTATAAATTGTTTTCCCCCTGGGGCTCCAAGGTAGGGAAAATAAGGGCCAAAAAACCCTTGGTAAGCTCCCTTCATGCAATATGGGGTCCACAGACTGCTTAGTGGATTAGGAAAAAAGATGAGCACCTCAGTCTCCTGGGACCAAGTTTGGGAATGTGTTGTTGTAAAAGTAACATCTAGCCCAAGTGTTTCTGAGGCATGGGCTTGCCTGATTTCTCCCCCAGGACATCCCTCCCCCATTTTTATTGCCCTGCTTCAGATACATTTGTATGAAACATGTTCAAAGACTCCTCTTGAATGTCTTCTATGTGTAGGATACTGCTACTATTTGTGCAAAAGTAGAGATGTATATATCCATGGGAAGGTTCTTAAAGTTACTCCCAGATTCCTACTGTATCAAATTCTATGGGAAGGAGGAGGAGATCAAAATTCCATATCTGACACTAGAGGCCTCCCCTGTTACTTTTTAAAATAATTTTGGGATTAATAGTTTCTACTTGCTGACTTCCTAGAATAATAGTTATATTATTTGACAAGGAGACAAAAGTATCCTAAAAAGTCTTCAGGGAAACCATGTAAACATATATTGTTATATGTGTATATAGTATACATGTATACAATGTATATATAGTACTTGTACATGCTTTATGTCACTGTCGATAGAGGTTGGACTGGAGTCAGAAAGACCTGAATGCAAGTCTTTCTTAAAAGACTTAGTAGCTGTGTGACTGAGCAAATCACTTAATCTCTAGTATAGTACCTTCCTCCTAGAGTTGATGTGAGATTAAAATGATCTTAACATCTGCAAAGTACTTTGCAAACCTTAAGGTGCTATATAAATGCTAGCTATTCTTATCAGAGAGCCTGAGACTATGAAGGAGGGGAAGAAGAAGGAAAGAAAATTAGTTTATACTAATGATTTCCTTGGCTTTTTTTACCTGGATATTCCTAATTCTAGTAAATTTCATCTCCCTAAACTTTAAATCCTTAAACATAGTTTTAAAATAATCCTTATGATAGACAAGGAAACAAGTCAGTTAACCTGGTTGATCATTGAGTCCCTGGAAATGAATGAACCAGGGTCCAAGACCCTATTTTCCGGAGTTTAATTGGATGTGAAGCCAAGCATTAAACCTGTGTATGTCTATCAGGAATGATTAGGCATTGTGTAAAATGGACATTATGGGTACTAAATCTGAAGGAGTTAGAATATTTTCTAATACTCTCATGACCTAGAAGCAAATCTGAGCAGTGAGATGCAAGATGTAATGGAAGATGTTCCCAACAGAGTTAGTCTTACAGGATTTTGAAGACAAGGGCAGGTTATAGTCCTGCCTGAAATGAATTAGGCCTTAATCATTTAGAAATCTCCCAAATGAATTTGGGGATTAGAGGGGATCAGATTACTTTTAAATTACAGTAAACAACAGTTCATCAGAAAACATGGGTCTTCTTAAAGAGAATTTGTTCTGCCACTGTTTCCCATGAAATGGACCCCATAATCTGGTCTATTCTAGATGGAAATTCTGATTGAGTTCCAAGTCAAAATCTGTGGGAGACAAGCTGAACTTCTTCATAGGACCCTTGGAAATTTTCCCCTTGGGTTTCTACCCACAGGAATTCTAGAGGAAACAAATCTACTCTTTCCTCTAGCTTCTTTGGAGGATAAGTAGGTGGGTGGGGGTTAATCTGTTTTAGCAGAAAGCTGCTCTCATATTGTGTGCATAAGAATAACATCTGGAAGATTTAAACTCTCTCTCTCTCTCATTTCCTCCTTCCCTTCTTCTCTCCCCCCTCCTTTGATATACATTGAAATTCCCTAAAAGTTATGTGAGAATTTTAAACACATGCATGCCACTATATAATAACAGGTTAATGAAGGAAAGATATAATCAGTTATGTGGTCCATTAACCAACTAGGGTAAGATGGTTTCCTACAATATATGCTTTAACATTCTCTCCTATCTAAAAGCTTTCCATAAGTATCCTTCTAAATGTTTCTTACATTGAACATCAAAGGAAATGTACTGTTTCTTCTTCTTAATTTTAGCCTGTCTTTCCCAGTAATGATTCCTTTTATAACCCTAAATAATCAATTTTCCTTCTTTGGGTTTTGAGACTTTCAAAGCACATAAGGAAAAAGACAAATTAAAAATTACATAAAAATTAGATTTGTTAACCTTATCAGAATTTTCCTTGAACTTGATCCTGCAATCTGTACAAGTATATTTGTTTATTACTGTGTGTAGCTTTCTAAATTTTCTCAGCAGTGAGCACCAAGGTCACATTGTATCCTGAATATTAAACTAAAATTGCTAATGGAACTACATAGAATTTCGGGGTCTTCAAATACTTTTACAGTCTTTGGAAGGAAAAACAACTAAGTTCACTGGCCTCAAATAATTCAGCTAGATAATCTTTGTAAGGATTTTATTTTTAAATGACAACAAACCTCATTGATGTTCTCAAAAGTAATCAGTTCTTTTACTAATAGTCCATCACAGTGTTAAGTCTTAAGAGTTAGTAAATATCTTTTTTCCCGGGGAAAGAACTCTACAGAGAAAATACATATAACATTTCAAAGCCATATTTTGTCTCTCATATTAAGACTTTGAAACCCAGTACAAGATAGATTTTGCATGTTGGAGCAGAGGGAGAGGAGGGGTGAAAAGATAGGTATGGGATTTTAAATTTAAATTTTATTTGTTCTCCTGCCTGATACACATAACCCCTACTCCTTTTCATTACTGTGAGCACAGAGGGAAGATTTGTTGTAGATTCATCTCACCCACAGTTTAATTTATATGTCTTTGAGAAGCAGAGAGAATGTGTTTTTTTAAAGGAATACTTTTGTGGCTGAAACATAAAAAGAAGAAAAAAGAAAAGTAAAATGCAAAAGGAATTCATAACATGAAGTTTAAAGGGTCTAGCTGTGTCACTCTTTGTACATAGCTCTCTGCTGACTTCTCTTGAAATCTGCCATGTATACAGGCTGTAAGGAACAGGAGGCTTGAGTGGCAACTGAAAAAGAGAGTGTGAATCATTTATTACAGTCACACTGTGTAAAGGAAGTCTTTACCCAATTAGTTCTGTCTCTCTTTATACCAAGTCTATTCATAAACTTGATTACATTGATAGAAATGAACAAACTTATTAGACATTGTAGCATTTTTTTATTATGTGCTTCTTACTAACTTAACTCATGACTTTTACATTTTTTATTTTGTTTTTTATTTTTATGTTTTGCTTCTCTAGCCTTTCCTTTGCATAGAACAAGATTAGTCCTAATAGTTGGCTTTAGTGTTTGCAGTTAGATGGAACAATGTTTTAATTAGCCAACTCATATGTATGGAGTTTCCTTGTAGGAAATGAAGCAGTGACTTTGGAAGAATTTGATTTACAGCAATCATGACATTTTTCTTTCTCTTTCAGCATAAAAATAAGTTCCATGGATGCATAAACATTTGTCTTCCTCTTGGGTGTTTATTGCTGTACTGTTTGTACAGTCCTAAGCATGGGATTTGGCCTTTGTGATATGAGCTATTTCTCTTTTTGCAAAATGGGGATGATAAAGCCACTACTACTCACCTCACATGCGAGTTGTGAGGAAAATGTTTTGTGAAGCACTAGAGAAATGTGAGTTATTAGGACTATTTCTTTATTATTTGATGGATTTTGAAATGTTTTTATATCTATTAGTGTTAAATTGGGTCATTTAATTTCTCTCACTGTGACTTAGATTCATGAAAAAAAGTTTTATTGATCTGTTTTCTTATATACTTTGTTTCTGGTTCTTCTCCCATAGAACACTCCCCGAAATAAAGTACAATTCAGCAAAACAAAACCAAGACATTGTCATATCTGAAAATGTATGTCTCATTTCATAGCTATAATCCACCAACTCTGTTAAAAAGATGGAGGCTGCTTCAGGATCAGTCCTCTGGAATCAAGGTTGGCAACTGAATTTACCATAGGAAAACTGGGTATGGAGCCAGAAGGCCTAGTTTTGAATTATATATTGGTTCCAAATGTCATCTCTGCAATCTGTATAACTTTGGAACAATCACTTCCCCTCTCTAGGCCTCAGTTTCCTCATGGGTAAAATGAGGGGGTTGGATGAGAAGATTTTTAAAGTTGCTTTCAACTCAAAATCTATTATGCTATTATTAGAGGTCAGATGTTTTTCTATTTTGCTTTCCTTATATGATTGTGCTTATTCTGTAGATCATTTTCCTGTGCTGTTTACTTAATTCTGTGTCCATTCATAAAATTCTCGCCAAGTTTCTCTGAATTCTTTGTATTTGTTATTTATTACACTGCCCATTTCAGCCACAATTTTTCAGTTTTCCCCCAATAAATGACCATTTCTTTGTTTCTTATTCTTTGCTACTACAAAAGTACCACTTTAAACACAGACATGTGTATATATATGTATATGTAGGAATGTATATAGATATATAGATACATAGATATACACATATACACACTACAAAACTGTACATTTTCTTTCAATTACAGATGACTCCAATGGCAGTAATTCTTCCCCTTCCTCCCCTTCCCCACACCAAGGCATTAGAGAAGTGGCTTTATTTGTTGCCTGAAGGAAAAATGTTTATTACATAGTCTACAATACAGTAGCCATATTTTCCACTCAAAATTAGAAAGCCCTCTATTGTAAACTGGACAGGAGGGCAAATTCTACCTATAACATACCTAATAAGTAGTCAATCACCTCATCACAGGCTAGATACAGAATAGGCATTTAATAAATGCTGGTTGACTGACTAATTGCTTGAAGATCTCTGAAGGAAAAAAATCACTACCTTCCAAGATAGCCCAACCTACTTAATAAAAAGTATTTATTTTGTCAAATATTTCCTATCACTTTTTTTTCTTTTAGTGAGGCAATTGGGGTTAAGTGACTTGCCCAGGGTCACACAGCTAGTAAGTATTAAGTGTCTGAGGCCGGATTTGAACTCAGGTCCAGGGCCGGTGCTCTATCTACTGCGCCATCTAGCTTCCCCTCCTATTACTTTAAAAATTTTAACATCCATTTTTAAAGATTGTGAGTTCCAAAGTCTCTTCCTCCTTTCCACCCCTCTCTCAATCCTGAGAAGACAAGCAATATGGTATTGATTATACATGTAAAACATTTTCAGATTAACCATATCACAGAAGAAAACACAACAAACCCCAAGAAAAATAAAGTTTAAAAAGTATGCTTCAATCTCTTTTCAGAGTTCATCAGGTTTGTTTTGGTTTGTTTTGGTGGGGCAACGAGGGTTAAGTGACTTGCCCAGGGTCACACAGCTAGTAAGTGTCAACTGTCTGAGGCAGGATTTGAACTCAGGTCTTCTTGAATACAGGGCCAGTGCTTTATCCACTGTGCCACCTAGCTGCCCTGAAGAAAATCCATCAGTTCTTTCTGAAGAAAGATAGCATTTTTTTATCATGGGTCCTTTGGAATTATCTTGGATCATTGTCTTGATCAGAGTAGCTAAGTCTTTCATCCTTACAACATTGCTATTACTGTGTACAGTGTTGTCCTGGTTCTGCTCACTTCATTTTGCATTAGTTCATATAAGACTTCCCAAGTTTTTCTGAAACCATTCACTTTGTAATTTCTTATAGTGCAATAGTATTCTATCACAATCACATACTACAGTTTATTTAGCCATTGTTTAGCCGATTGATTGGCATCCCCACAATTTCTAATACTTCGCCACCACAAAGAGAGGTACAATAAATATTTTTGTCTAAATAGGTTCTTTTCCCTTTTCTTTGATTTCTTTGGGATACACACCTAGTACCCACCCTATTTGGGGGAATAAATTGCATTGTAAGGAAGGTGGTTTTTTTTTTTCTTATCTGATCTGAGATCTACCTTTCTTTAACTTTCATCTGTTAGTCCCAGTTCTGTCCTCCTGTAACAAGCAAAATAAATCTACTTCAGAATATTATAAATACCTAAATCATTCTTTGGCTACACAAACTCAGTTCTTTGTATTGATCCTCACATGGTTCGATATCTACTCATCTTGCCATTTCCCTTGTCTTCTGGATATGCTCCAGTCTATGTCCTTCATACAAGCAAAGCAAAACAAAAAGGAAATGAAGTTAGTTGAGCATGACTTATCTTAATGAATGCACTGACTCAGTGATAACTACTATCCTTTACAAGCTATCCCTTTGATTGTTTCTAGAAATTGTGCCTTAAACTCACTAGTCTATAGACTGAGGGTATCTACTGTTTTCTCTTTTGAAATTTAGATATTTGCCTGTCTTCAGTATTGCAGTCCGGTCCCTGTTCTTTTCAGTACTTCAAAGATCAAAGATCATGCAAAGCACTTCAGCAATTTTATCTGCTAGTTCTTTTCAAATGCTGAGATGGGACTTTTCATTGAGGGCAGCTCCTCCCTTCTCTGATGACCATTTTTGCTCTCTTCCCCTTCCGAAGATTGTTCTCCTTGATAGAGAAAATAGAAACAAAATAGAAATTGAATTGTTCTGCCTTCTCTCTGTCATCTATTAATTTCTTATTCTCCCCAAGTATGGATGTTTAATTTCTTAAACTATCTCTTGCCTCCAACAAGGCTTTAACAAAATCCTTTTTTTGGTATCCTCAGTATAAGTTTTACAAGCCCCACTTTGTTCTGTAATGTAGCCTTCCTAAAACTATTTGTCTAGCACCATGCCACTGTTTTGTGATCATCCATAATAATAGACTCTTGAGTGTATCTTTTATCATCATGTATGTTAAATTTGAGCTCATTAATGAGCTCCTTGTGTAGTCACATTGGGATCTTTAGATAGGTCACACTTTTCTTCCTCATCGTCCTTCAGATTTTATTATTAGGATTTCATTTTTAAGTACTTACTATCCCTCCAGAGGCAACTTCCCCTAAGACCCCAGGAGCCTATTTGTTCTTTCTTTTAACTCTTTGAAATACACTCTACTGATTGAACTCTGATTCAATATGGTTGGAAACTTGGCTTGCCTGTGCCTCTCCCCCACTGGGCCACCACCACTCGATTCGGCCCACTGGTTCAGAACCAGGGCGCTTCACCCCAACTCCAGCAGAAACTGCCTCCACTTCACCCCAGCCTACCGCTGAAACCCCTCACTAGTCCACGATCCCAGCCTCAGACGAACAAGAAAAGAAAAAAATAAATAAAAAGAGAAAAAATAGGAAATATGCTTTATTAATGTTTAGAGAATACATAAGACTAGGAATTTCAAGATGGCTGGGTCATGGCCATTTCCTTCTCCTCCCATGATTATCAGCATTTCCACTTCATGCAATCAGATTTTCCTTCATTGTTAGAATCAGGTCCAGGAGAGCCATTCCCTTCATCATGTCTTAAACCTTCTGAAATACAACATTATTAGGTGAGTCAAAGACATACAGAATGATCTGCTTTGAGCAGAGAAACACCCAGCAATTATGCAGAGAGCCAAAGTCTTCTGGGTCAGTAAGAGTTAAGCCAGTAGTAAATGTTTCTATGGGAGCAATTCAGTATGTAAGCCAACCATTTCAGAGGTAAGAGGTGGCCTTGTTATGTCAAAATTCTTTTAATGCAGGAGGAAAATGAACAACCTTTAAAAGTTCTGATGTTGGATCAGAATTTGTGCTTTGGAAACATCTGTTGGTCTTTAGGCACAGGGGAAGAGGTGGGAAGCTTTGTAAAACTGAGCTTTCCTATCTACTTAGGATCAAGAAGAGCCTCAGGACATCTTTTTTTCAATATATGTAGCCTAAAGGAACACCAGAAACAGGTTACTGAGAAAGAAATTTAATGCTCTTTCCCTATAATTTCTGGGAATAGCTTACATTTATGTAATATTTTAAGGCTCAGCAAGCACTTTCTTCTTAATAACCCTATAACCCTAATGCATGCATCATCATTCCCATTTCACAAATGAGCAAACTAAGGCTCCTAGAAGTTATAAAACTTGCCTAAAGATTTCTTGCTAGTAAGTATTAGTGAAAGGATTTGAACCTAAGTCTTTTGATTTCAGATTTGGTGATTTTTCCCCTGTGTCACACATATTGCTTCTAACTGTGGTAAAATAAATCCTGGACCAGTGCTATTCTATTACTTGATGCATATCTCCTTCCACAAGGAAGGAGACAGCAACATCAAATTTCCAGGTTATTGTCAGAAACTCAATTTGCGGGCTAATATCTACAGCAGCATTTTCGACCTCCATCTGAGGACTCCTTTACATTCTTAAATTTTATTTAGGACTCATTGTTGTTGAGTCATTTCAGTCATGTTCAACACTTTGTGAATCCATTTGAGATTTTCATAGCAAAGATACTACAGTGGTTTGCCATTTCCTTCTCCAGATCTGTTTATAGATGAGGAAACTGAGGCAAACAGGGGTAAGTGACTTGCCCAGGGTCACATAGCTAGTAACTATCTGAAGCTTTATTTGAACTCAGGAAGATGACTGTTCTTAAGGCCCAACACCACCTACCTGCCCAATTTAAGACACTCAATACCCCTAAAAGCTTTTGTTTATGTCAGTTATATCTTTTTTTTTTTTACAGGTCAATGAGGGTTAAGTGACTTGCCCAGGGTCACACATCGAGTAAGTGTCAAGTGTCTGAGGTCAGATTTGAACTCAGGTCCTCCTGAATGCAGGGCCAGTGCTTTATCCACTGTGCCACCAAGCTGCCCCCTTCAGTTATATCTATTGATATTTGCTATATTAGAAATACGAACATTTTAGTATGATTATGAAAAGTTTTGATTTTGGAGAACCCCATAAAAGAGTCTCAGAGACCTGGAAGATCCTCAGACCACACTTTGAGAACTGCTATTCTACATGATAAAAGAATGTGCTAGTCAAACTGGCATATAGAACCCTCTACAATCCGGTCCCAATCTACCCATCTAGCCTCACTAAAGTCAAGTTAACATTTATTGAATTTCTACTCCCTGCAGAGCATTATGTAAAGCCTGCATTTTAAACTATTACTTTCCCAGATCATTAACTCTAGCCATACTTGTCTCTCCTGAAGACATTTTGCATATTTCCAACTTTATTCTTCTACTTATGCTATTTCCCTAGACCAGAGTGCCCTCTTAATATCTCTCCACCCATCCAATTTTTTTTAGTGAGGCAATTGGGGTTAAGTGACTTGCCCAGGGTCACACAGCTAGTAAGTGTTAAGTGTCTGAGGCCAGATTTGAACTCAGGTACTCCTGACTCCAGGGCCAGTGCTCTATCCACTGCGCCACCTAGCTGCCCCCACCTATCCAAATCTTATGCAGTCTTTAAGACCTAGTCCAAATTCCTGCTCCTCTGTGAAACCTCCTCAACCCAGTAGAGTCCCCAGGGGTTGCTTCCTTTCTTCTCAACACTTTTTATTTTGGAATTGATCAAGCACTTGTTGTGTGACACTTGTCTTTTCATATTGAACTATTTCTATGTCATGCTACTTAAGTTTTCACATTAGTTTTATCTTCTCAAAGTAGATGTTATGGTTCCTGAGGGCACAGACCAAGTTTCATACAATTTTTAGAGCTAGGTGGTACCCAGGAGGTTATCTGATTTACCAATTATTTTTTCTTTTTCTTTTCTTTTTAAAAGTAAATTCTAGTGATGCCTTTTGAATTTTTTTTATCAGTGATTTCCTAATCTTACCTCTGAATTGAACCCTCCCTTGAGACAAATAAAAAACAATTAATTGAAAGCATTGGATCTTGAAATGCTGCCTGACAATGTATATAGTATTCTGCCTTAACAGCCCCCAATTGCTCTGCCATGAAGGAGGGTGTTTTACTAACAGTTTTACTAACAATTCTTTATTTGTTTTCAATTACATAAAGTTCAACTTCATTTCAGGGCAACTAGGTGGTACAGTGGATAGAGTGCTGTGTCTGAAGTCAGGAGGACTCATTTTCCTGCTTCAAATCTGGCCTCAAAAACTTACTAGCTGGGTGACCCTGGAGAAGTCACTTAATCCTGTTTGTCTCAGTTTCCTTCCCTGTAAAATGGGTTGGAGAAGGAAATGACAAGCCACTTCAGTAACTTTGCCAAGAAAACCACAAATATGGTCACAAAAAGTCAGACACAATGGAAAAAATTGTTAAAAACAACTTCATTTCAGTAATCTTTTCAGTTACATTATTGTAGTCAGGGTGTATGTGTGTGTATACACACTCACACACATATATGTTGTTTTCTTGGGTCTGATAATTTTTTCTTTTCATTAGTTCATACAAATAATCTCATATTTTCTGAATTCCTTATTCCTGATAATGGAATAATATTATATTATATTTATAAACTATTTTTTCAGCCATTTTTCAATCAATTGATACTCATTTTGCTTCTAGTCTTTAGAATTATAAAGTGTGCTGCTATTAGTATTTTGGTTTCATGGAACCTCTGTTTCTATGAAGTAAAACCTGAGTGTGATTTTTAATGAGCATTTCTCTTGTATTGGTGTCTTGGATCATGCTTTTATGTGATCATTTATAGTTTAAAAATCTTATTTTGAAAACTGTTCATATGCTTTGACCCTCCCCCCTTATTTTCCATATGAAAAAATGAGTCCTGGAGAGGTTAAATGTCTTGCACAAGGTCACAACATCTATCTTTTCTAGATGATGGAATATATTAAAATTTCAAGCTATTTGAGATCTCCAAGATGATATTTTTGAATCAAAGATTCAACTCACAAACACTTAAATGAAAAATCTGCATGAACCACTCCTCTCCTGGGCTTAACACCTTAGTGAAATACCTAACTCAAAAATCCACCTAAATTCTCCTGCAAAGTTTAATGTTCCTCCTGCTATGAATTTTTAACCTCATTGTAAAAAATCTCTTTCTGAAGTTCAAAGAAAATACTTAATTTTTGTTTTATATTTTTCACATTAAGATGCACCAGAGATGCTTGAAGATATTATAGAGTATGTGTATATTTAATATATCGTGCATGTATATATTATATATGTGTATACATGGAATATAACATATTTTGTGCATGTATGTAACATAAATATGATCCAATAAAATATTCTAAATGTATGCATCAAAATAAGAAACAATCAATTAAGAAGTGAATAAAGTTGATCCTAATCTAATTTTTAGCACACATTTTTTTTTTTATTTCCTAAGTATGCTCCTCTCTCTTTTTACTTATGTGACCAGAAACAAAATAGAATAGGAGAAAAAGTTGCCTATCATTGCAGAATAAGTCCCTGCAAGGCATTAGGGTGAATGCAAAGAAGAAATAAAGCATCTCAACACAACTCAAAATATAACGGGAAGTAGAGTACATGGCATGAGCAGATGAAAAGATAAGACAAGGTAGTGCTTCTCTATGACTGAGATGCAATATGGGGCAGTAGAAAAAAACTGCATTTAGAGTCAGAGGATACGGATTCAATTACTTCAGTGTGATTTTAACAAATCACTTCATGTCTTTGGGCCTCAGTTTTCTCATTTGTAAAATGAGAAATTTGAACTAGATGACAGCTAAGGACCTTTTCACCTCTAAATCTATGATCAAATTGCCAAATGAGTAGGGCCAAGTTTAAAAATGATTGTTCTAGTTGTGATATATGAATGTAATAGAATACTATTGTGCTGTAAGAAAGGATGAGCAGGCAAATTTCAGAAAAAACCTGCAAAGACTTAAGTGGACTGCTGAGTGAAGTGAGCAGAACCAGGAGAACATTGCACACAGTAACAGGAATATTGTGTGATGATCAACTGTGATAGACTTCTCTCTTCTCAGAAATACAATTATCCAAGACAATTCCAAAGAACTCATGGTGGAAAATGTTCTCCACATCCAGAAAAAAGAACTGTGAAATATGAATGCAGATTGAACCATACTGTTTCTACTTTTGTTTTTTGTTTTTTGAGGTTTTTCCCTTGTGTTCTGATTCTTCTTTCCCACCATGACTAATGCAGAAATATGTTTAATGCGGTTGTACTGCAATGAGTAAAACTAAATGTGTGGAAGCCCATTTCTGTCCCAAGTATAGAGAAAGTTAGCTAGGGTTTACTTATAAATTGGAAACTTTAGCACCAGTCTTTGGGCACTAAGCATTTATTAAAGAGTAAAGAGAGAACACATGGAGTTCAGAGAGATAGGGAAGCCTATCTACCCTAGAGGAGAGATAAGAGTTCAACCTGGCTTGGTTCTTCTCCCAAGTCTCCTGCCACCACCACAAGGTTCGAGCAAGGAACTGAGAGACAGAGCACATCCCTTCCTGCTACCGGGAAGAGACAGTCCTTACACACTGCTTCAAACTAATTGGCTGGTAGCATTCAAGTTCATTGATTGACATGACTTGAAGGCAGTCCATCAATTGAATGTGTTGAGGTCAGAGTTCAGATCTTCTGGTGGTAACAAGGATCTTCCTAATTCCGGGTTTCAGCCAGGCTCTCTGGGGAAGGGGTGGAGGCACCTGGTAATAATTTTCTCACAGTACATGTAGAACCTATATCAGATTGCTTTCTGTCTTGGGGAGGGGGGAGGAAAGGGAGAGAGGGAGAAAAATTTGGAACTAAAAATCTTATGAAAACAAATATTTCAAACTATCTTTACATGTAACTGGAAAACAATAAAATACTTTTATGATTAAAAAAATGAAAGAATGATTGTTCTTGCTAAGTTAATAGAGTATTTAGAGGTGGTTTCATAAGGGAAGGCAGAAAGGTAAAATTGAAAGAGATCCTTGCAAGAAGGATAGGATTTTTGGGGGGGGGCTGGGCAAAATGAGGGCTAAGTTACTTGTCCAGGGTCACACAGGTAATAAGTGTCAAGTGTCTGAGGCAGGATTTGAACTCAGGTCCTCCTAAATCCAGGACTAGTGTTTTATCCACTGCACCACCTACCTGCCCCCAAAAGGATAGAATTTTAAAAAATTAAAATGGAGAAGAAGGATATTCCATGAGTACCAGTATGGCAGTAAGAAAGTTCAAGGTGTATTTAGGGTATAGTTAGTAGGTTAGTAGAAGATATGGAGGAGTAATGGGAAATAAGGATGAAAATGCAGCTTGAGGCCAGGTTTATAGTAAGTCTTGAAGGTAGGCTAGAAGCTCAGGTTTTTTTATTATGGGCAGTGGGGAGCCATTGAAAGTTTGTACTCTAGAGTACCTAACACATAGCAGACTCAATAAATATTTGTTGATTGATTTTGCGAAACTAGAATTTAATTTAATTAAAAAATAAGTGAGTTTTGGTTTAGAAATCTTTGTTTTACAGAGTTTGGAGACAAACAAATGTACTCTAAGAGCAAGCCCCTTAGCAATGAGTCATATATAGCCATTTGATCCTCCCAAAGCTCCCACAGTGTTTATGAGAATGAGTAAGAGTAATTGTGAGAATGCTCTGCAGGGAAGAAGGGACAGAATGGTTCCTACCACATTATTACTCACAGCTCACATTTATATGATACTTTACAGTTTTTCCACAATAGCTGCAGGAGAAAGGTAGTTCAAATATTATTACATCCCCACCTTTTTTTCCCCAGATAAGGAAACTGAGGTTCAGGGAATTGAAATATCTTAACCACAGTCATAGAATAGTAATTGGCAGAGCAGGACTCACATACAGGTCTTAGGACTGCAACATCTCTGGGAAGAGAGGAAGCAAAAAACAAACTAGCTTGCTCCTCAGCCATTTCTTTTTGAGTCATTTGAGCTTTCTTTTCAAGGGTCTATGATGTTCTACTGAGGGTAGAAACCATCCAGGTCCTCAACCCTTCTGTTGGAATGAGAGCTTCCATTCCTGAGGTACCTGGAAAGGTTTGACCATAATGATGTAGCAAATTACAGAGGATTTTGCATTTTTGTGTGTCGCTCAACTAAATACTTTGATTCATTCTGGACACATTTTATTGCTGTGTTTTCTTTGTGCATTTTCCCAATTATCATGGCCTAGTTATGTTGCTTGCATTTGAGTCTGTATAGTGTTAATGAGCTTGTCGTTCTCCAGCTTCAAAGGACCCTGTCCTCATGTCAGTTCTGTGATGTGCTTTACCTGTTTCATACGGACTGGCATTTTTCATCTCTGTGTAAGTCTTTCTTTTATTCTTTATAAATTCTCCACTAAATGTGAGCTATTACAGCATGTTGAGTGACGTGTGCGTCCAAGGACCTGCTGCCTGGAACAAAGAGGTTGAATCAGATTTTGATAAGAAGTCAGGGCTGATCATTTCATTCTGGTTTCATAGCTGAAAGGCTGCCTTATGAAGCAGGATCTCTGTGGTGAGGCATTTTCTGCTCATTTCGTGGTTTTCTGACAGGAGCACCTACAAATAGGTTAACAACTTTTTGAGATGTATGGGGGCTGGGCTGGTAGGTCAAAGTATTAGGTTTTCCTTATGCTTGATTATTATGTCCTATTTAATGAAACTATGTTGAATTAAAGGGGTCTCAAGGCTGTGCTTTCATTATCTTTTAATTTGGTTGTAGAGAAGGGCTGTTGTGATTTTTGACAGTCAGCATCAATAACTCAAACTGAAATTTTGAAATGGTAATGAGACATGGAAAATGTTCTTATCTTTTACATTTTTTTTTGCCATTTTCTGGGTTCTTTTCAGGCTGCTTAGGTCAATCATTTTTAAAAAAAATATGCCTTTCTTGGTCTCCAGAGTAATCGTTTTGTCATGAAAGTGAAGGAAATTAACTCTTATTCTCTGACTGCTGCTACTGCCTTAGCCCTTATAACCTAGATAGAAAACTTTTATTGTTGTAAAGCCTCAAGAGCCAGGGAATTAAAAGCAAGTTCCAGCAATCTCACTTAATATTTTGTAACTGTCAATTCAAAAGCTAAGCCAAGACAGAAATGGTTGTGATGACCAAGAAACTCATAAAGGGTATTGATGAAGGAAAGGCAACGTGGCACAGTGTAAAGGATAACTGGATTTGGTATTGGAGTATTTGGGTTTAAACCCTGACTGTTCTCTTCACTCTGTGTGACATTGGGCAAGTATCTTAACTTTTGAGCCTCATTTTCTTCCTCTGAAAAGTGAGAGTGTTGTACAGGGGTTCATAAATCTAAGAACATAAAATATTGGGGAAATAGTCTTCTTGACTAGAATTGTTGGAAAAACTGGAAAGCAGCTTAGCAGAAATTAGATTCAGACCAATCTTATGCCATATATGCCAATAAACTCAAAAAGAGACATAGAACCTAAATAGAAAATATCATACCATAAGAAATAGAGATGAATTGAATGATATACCTTGAATAACTTGACTAGGGCAGACTTCTTAAAATAAGAGCTAAAGATCATAAGAGATAAACAGATAACCTTAGCTTCATAAAACTGTTTTCAAGAATAAAATAAAGATGTTTGACTAGGTGAACTAGCAGATGGAAAACAGTCTTCAAGGGTATCATTAGGTACCCATGTCTTTTACAAAATATAAAATTTAAACTGCAAAGTCCTTGGCAACAGTAACTATTCTATTTTCATATACTAAATAGAGACCAGCAATGTCATATAAGGGAAAGAGCTTGGAGTCAGAAAACCTGGCCTTAAGCCCCAGCTCTACCATTTACTTACTGTATATGTAATTGTGCACAAGTCATTGAGATACTCTTTAACTTCCAGTAGTTAACTAACATGAAATATTTGAGTTATATTGAATTTTGTCATTGAAATTCAAAACAATGATGAGCAGGATGCTATCAGAAAAACTCAGGAAGATCTGCATCAGCTCATACTATATAAAAAATAACAGCAATACTGCAAGATAATCCGCTGGGAATGACTTGGTTATTTTCAGCAGTGCAATGATCCAAGACAACTCTGAATATTTTATGAAAAATGCAGTCCATCTACAGAGAGAGAACTGATGGGTGTCTGAATACAGATAGAAGCATAATTATTTTTTGTTAGTTCCTTTATCTGAAGTTTTGTTTTTGTCTGTTTTCTTTCACAACCTGGCTAATGTGGAAATGTTTTGCATGACTGGTCATGCATAGCTTATATTGAATTTCTTAAGTTCCTGGGGGGGGGAAGGAGGGGGGAGGGAGGAAGAGAATTTGGAACACAAAATTTAAAATAAAATTGATGTCAAAATTTGTATTTACATATAATTTGGGAAAAATAAAATTCTAACCAAATAAATTAATTAATTTTAAAAAATTCAAAACAAATTCCATTTCTTTTCCAGGGTAGGGGAAAGCTGGTTACCTAAATTCTTTTCTTTTAGCTTTCCTTCCCACCCCTCCCCCAGAATATAGTCCTCAATTGTTATTAACTTAGCATCCCTAAGGCCATATACTGTTAGGATGATTTGTATTAAGGAGCTGCCAGTTCAATCTGCATTTTTGTTTTTATTTCATTTCCGTTACAGATACAATCATCCTGGTTTCTGCAGAGTTTAAAAGGTTTGCAAGGAAGAAATGAAGAGGGAAGGATAAGGCATAAGCATGAGACTTTCTAATTAAGGTGGTTGTGGGGGCAAAGGGGTAAAAGGGAAGGGTAGGCTGGGAAAGAAACATGCTTATTAGCCTGTCTTTTCTTCTCCTCCTCTTTCTTGTTTTCTACCACTGCTGTTCAGGCCATTACCACTACTCATAAAGCCACCATCATCAGGATCAGAAGACTAGAATGCAACTGGATCTAGGTAAAATTCATTCAGCTGGAAACTTACACAGAGGCAGCTAAAATGATTTTTATATTTGACTCTGAATTATACACAAGGACAAATAAGAAACAGTCTTAAGTATTTTGTCCTAGATTGTACCAGTGTCACTAGTCAAGGACACAACTGAGCAGTAACAAGGGAGGAAAACCTGATTTGGACTATCCACTGGCAAATGAGGAGGGGTGTATGGATGTGAATTCAGCACTGCAATGGTAGTCCACATTCTTGGTTTTCTCTGACCATAGCTCCCCTGGGCATAAGAACAGAGGAAGCAGAGCACGGATATTAATAGTTAAATGACCTTTCAGGTGTGTCTCTTAGGGGCAGAAAAGAAGAAATGACTGTGTTTTCAGACTAGCTATCTGGAATTACATTCCCAAGAGTCAGTGAACATACTAGAATGCAGAAGTGGGTGCATTAGCCCTGTTACAGTGCTGACTGAAGTATCTATTCAACTGAGTAACCACATATAGAAAAATACAGAATCACAGTGCCTCAGAGTTGCAAGGGACTTCAGAATCTGTTGTCCAACCCATATTTGAAAAGGAATCCCAACTATATAGTATATTTGTCAGATGGTCATCCAGTCTTTGCTTGAAGTACTTGTGTGATGAGAAACCCACCGTATTTTTTGGGGGAAACATACTGGCATAGTCCTTTATTCAGTACAATATGAGTTCCTTAGGGATAGCCTCTGTTTTGATTCTATTTGTAACTCTAGTACATAACAGAGTGCTTGACATCAGTAGGAAAGAAGGAAACAAGCATTTATTAAATACTTACTATGTGCTAGGCATTATGCTTTGTGGTAGGTGCTGAATAAATGTGTGAGTAAATGAATGAATGAATAAATGAAAAGTTCCTACTTCCTGGTAGAGAGACTCTCCTAACCAAAATCACTTTCTAAGTATAATATATTTGCTAAGTACAACATACAGTATGTAGAACATACTCTTGGAAGGAAAAATAGAACAAATCAAATGGTAGAGCAATATGATACCACAAGAAAGGGTTAGTAGCCTGGGACTAGAAACTTTGGCATAATTGAGGCTTATTCCAAGTGGGTTTTGGTTGGGTGCTGCTAAAAAGACAGAAGTTTCATATTTAAATTGGTTCCCACTATTAAAACTTTTCATGTCTGATACATTGTTAGTAAAGTTTTCTTTAGTAGGTTATCTGATAAGTCACCAAAGGACCCAGGTCATTAAAAAGGGAATGTCCTGTAATGATGGATAAACAATATAATTTATTTGTGGTCCTTTTAGTTCCAGCTGATCCAGCAGGTTCCAAGTTCACAAAGTTCATGCCATACAGAAAACTGTAACTGTCCTTAGCTGCCAATGAGTTAATGATGCTAAATGATAGCCAATCAGTACACACACTTCTTGGAGGTTCAGTCAGGCATGAGTCATAAGTGGACTCCAGATGCAGCCTGTGCCTTTCAAGGACAGTTTCTGTCATGCTAGGGCTCATGGAAAAGTGATCTCAAAGCATGTGCTTATGCTTGCTTTGGATCAAAGCTCATTCCAACAATATGTCCTGGGATGGCCACTTCCTTCTGGTAAGGAAAAGCTTTGTAAGAAAAAGCAATCTTGGAAGACTTCCAGTGGTGGAACCAAGATGACAGAGTAGAGAAAACACTTGACAGAACTCTACCAAGATTCCCCTCCAAGCAACTTTAAAATTATGCCTCAAATTGAACTCTTTAGTGGCAGAGGCAAAAAATAAGTCATAGTGAGACATTCTTACAGTCCAGGACAACTTAGGAGGTCAGAAAGAGAGAACATAGGTTGGAGGCTGGCCCAGAGCCCATATGGATGAAATACCAGTTATGGGACTAGGTGGTAACAGATAAAACAACACCCTTTCAGAGGTGCAGATATTTTTACTGAAAATTTAATGATCTCACTATACCAATAAAACTACCAAAGAAATATTTTATAGATCTAGAAAAAGTAATAACAAAATTCATCTGGAAGAACAAAAAGTCAAGAATATCACAGGAATCAATTGAGAAAAGTATGAAGCAAGGTAGCTTAGCAGTACCACTTCTCAACCTATATTACAAAGCACTGAGCATCAAAACAATCTGATACTGGCCAAGAAATAGAGTGATGCATGTACAGAAATATTTATAGCTGCTCTTTTTGTGGTGGCAAGGAATTGGAAATTCCATCAATTGGGGAATGGCTGAGCAAGTTGTGGTATGTGAGTGTAATGGAATTCTATTGTGCTGTAAGAAACTATGAGCAGGCAGATTTCAGAGAAACCTGGAAGGACTTGTATGAACCAATGATGAGCAAGATGAGCAGAACCAGGAGAACATTGTACACAGTATCAACAACATTGTGTGTTGATCAACTGTGATAGACTTGATTCTTCTCAGCAATGCAATGGTCCAAGATAGTTCCAAAGGACGCATAATGGAAAATGCTCTCCAAATCTAGAAAATAAAAAGAACTGTTGAATCTGGATGCAGATCAAACCATAATATTTCTATTGTTTTTGTTGTTGTTGTATTTCTTTTTTGAGGTTTTTCCTTTTTCTCTGATTCTTCTCTCTGTCTAATGCAGAAATATGTTTATTGTGATTGTACATATATAACCTATATCAGATTACTTTCTGTCTTCAGGAGGGGGGAGGGAGGAGAGGAAGGGAGAAAAAAAAAGATTGTGAGAAAGGAAAAAAAAAGAAACAGAGTGATGGGTCAGTGGAATAGCTTATGCACATAATACATAGTAGTAAATGGCCACTGAAATCTAGATAAACCCAAAGATCCAAATCTGGGGGGAAAGAACTCACCATTGGACAAAAATTGCTGGAAAAACTGAAAAGCAATTTGGCAGAAACTTGGTATAGGCCAATATTTCCTACTATATATCAAAATAGATAAATGATTTAGATATGGAAGGTGATATCAGAAGTAAATTAAGGGAGCATGGAAAAATATACCTGTCAGATCTATGGATAAGGGAAGAGTTTATGACCAAAAAATGTGAGAAAATAATTATAAATAATGGACATTTTGGGGACACAAAGTCTTAGTTCAGAAATCTGAGCTAATCTCTTTTGGGACCAGCTCAGGAGCCCATGGGTAGATAAATAGAAATGGAGATTGACTAGTTTAGTAAAGTAGAGATTAAAACCACACCTATAAAACCATGCCTTTGCCCTCAGCGGGTCTGTCTTTTCATTAGACCCTGATATGACATCACACAGGGTACAGCTCATTTTAATATGGACTGCCCTCAGATCAGGTTAGTCAATGGAATTGAATGATTTGAGCTGATTAGCTTTGATCAGTATGTAAGAGCCATCTCTAACAGAAGAGATAAAGAGACTGAGATCATGAGGTGAATGCCATTCTAGGTGGATGCTAGCTGAGCAAGGCTGAGCTCTCTCTCTTAGACAATATGGTGCTGGGGGCTTTTTGGCTTGTGTTAAATGCAGTCAATGCTCTCCTAACATTTAATATAATGTCATAATGCTTACTACCTAAATGGGTACAATAGCCATTAATTTATAAGTAGCAATATCTTAGAAATTGCAGTCTAGTTCCCCAATAATCTAGGCAGAAAAAGGCTAGTCCCCCCCAATATTTTAAATGAGACAAAAGATAAAGATCACAGTAACTAAAATAGATAATTTTGATTACTTGAAATTGAAAGGCTTTTGCACAAACAAAATCAACGCAGCCAATTTAGAAGAATAATAGTAAACTGAGGAAAGAATTTAGAGCAAATTTCTCGAATATATAGGGAACTGAACCAGTTTTATAAAGAAATCAGTCATTTCCCTACTGATTAATTGTCAAAAGATATGAAAAAGAAGTTTTCAGAACAAGAAATCAAGGCTGTCAATGGTCACATGACAAAATGTTATAAATCATATTGATTAGAGAAATACATATTTAAAAAAACTCTGAGATACCATCTTTTACCTATCTTATTGGATAACTTGACAGAAAAGGAAAATGACAAATGCTGGAGGGGATGTGATAAAATTGGGACACTAATGCACTGTTTGCAGAGTTGTGAACTGGTCTAACCATTCTAGAGAACAATTTGGATAGCTCAAAGGGCTATCAAACTGTGCATACAATTCGACCTAGCAATATCAATATATCTACATCCTAAAAGATCAAAGAAAAAGGAAAAGGGCCTTTACTTATACATCCAAAAATATAGAAGCTCTTTTTCTGGTGGTAATGATTTAGAAATTTAGGGGATACTCAATTGGGGAATGCTTGAACAAGCTGTGATATATGATTGTGATAGTATACTATTGTGCTATAAGAAATGTCAAGCAGGATAGCTTCAGAATAACTTGGAAAGACATATGAAGTGGTGCAAAGTGAAGTGAGCAGAACATTGTGCTTTGTAACCAGCAATATTGTAATGATGATTAACTGTGAAAAACTTAGCTACTCTGATCAAGACAATAATCCAATACAATTCTAAAGGACCCTTGATGAAAAATGCCATCCATATCCAGAGAAAGAAAAGATGAACTCTGAATGCAGATTAAGGCATTATTTTTTTAAACTTTATTTTTTTTCTGTTTACTTTTACAATATGGCTAATATGGAAATATATTTTACATGACTTTGCATGTATACTGTGGAAATTTATTTTGATTTGGGGACCCTACCTTTGGGCTGAAATTAGAAGGCCTTAGGCCCTCAGGGTCTCTTCTGTGTGGGAGGTGCTGGTGTCCCTCCCCCTCCTCTTCAGTTGAGCCAAAAAAGCCCCATGGGCTGTATGAGATGCCTGGTCAGACAGCTGGGGGTAGGGGGGAAAGACCCCAGCTCCCTCCACCCTGAGTGGATCTATCCGAGAGATCCCAGGCTTGTCCAGGCCAGGCTCTGGTGTAGCCTGTGCTGAGGCACATGATGCTCGAGCGTCCCCCCAGCCCCAGACCAAGCTGGTGGATTAGCTTGGTCTGTGGGGGTGCAAAAAGCCCCAAGGTTTGAGGGGAGAGAAGAAAGATATATATATAGACCTGGGAGTTAGACAAAAAGAGGGACTGACAAGATTAGAAGAACAGAGAGGAGGACTGACAAGATTTTAAGGGAAAGGAGAAGGATGCAGGAGAAGGCTAAAGGACTAGAGCAAGAGGCAGATGTATGGAGCTTGGGAGAGGCCAGAAGATTAAGAAAACAGAAGGACACTGGAGCACTAGGAGAATGGAAGGAGAGGTTGGTGAGAGAAACACAGGGGTTCAGCGGTGGCAGTAAGGAGAGAAAAGTTAGAGGCAGGGGGATTTACAAAGTGAGAAGGGCTCAGAGTTAGAATAAAGGACCTGAGTAGTGAAAGTGGAACATACCCCAAGGCAAGAGGCGGCTAAGGCCCTTATTGTATTAAAAAAAGTTCCAGGCGCAAAAGGTGAGAATAGACTGCAGGAACGCAGTCAGGTTGTACATTTTATTTCCCTGTATTTTTATGTTTAGATTGTATCTCATAAATAAACTCTGCTTTGATTATTTAGTTAAGAGGCTTCTTAATCTTTTGCTTATCAATTTTGGGAGTGGAGCAGTGTGGTAGAACTTTATAAACGGCCCATACTAAGTTAATAGCAGTCAGATAGCCAGTTAGTCAAAAGTCCCAGATTAGTCCTCCAGTCAGATTAGTCCCCCAAAATCAGGCTAGTCATTTAAAATATTTCAACAATACTCTATATCAAATTGCTTTCCTTCTCAAGGAGGGGAGGAAGGGAAAGAATTTGGAATTCAAAATTTTTTAAAAAGTTATACATAGTAGAATTGCAGTTTCATGTGTAAACATGGAATTCCTTGTTTTATTCCATACATCAAAAATAAAATAAAATTTTAAAAAATGTTAAATGTTTTTATATGGAATTGTGAAATATTTAATGACATAAGTAAAAAAAAATATTTTTAAAATACCTCCTAACAGAGTTTCCCCAGGAACCTTCTTTTTCTTTCTTTTTTTTTTTTGAGGCAATTGGGGTTAAGTGACTTGCCCAGGGTCACACAGCTAGTAAGTGTCAAGTGTCTGAGGCCCGATTTGAACTCAGGTCCTCCTGAATCCAAGGCCGGTGCTCTATCCACTGAGCTACCTAGCTGCCCCAGGAATCTTCTTTAGGGAGATGTTAATCACATGGTTGTAACACAGATGTGCTCAGAACTCAGTAGCATATCAGAAGTCAGTTATGAAAGAGTTGTACTGAAAGGGAATTGGCATTATGGGTCAGAAAAGAATTTCTTGCTATGGACTATGGACAAGTTACTTAAATTCTCAATGCCCCAGATAACTGTTTTATACCATAGATTACAGGAGAGTTGATAATCTGCTTTAGGGGAGGGAGTTTCTTAAACTAATGAAGTCATAGGTCTGGACTTATTTGTAAGGAATATCAGAACATCTGAATACATTTCCTCAGACATCTCATTCCTCTCCTGGCAGTACTCATTTTGGACTTCTTATTGTCTTATAAGCTATCCTGTTCCACTTTTAGATGGCTCCAATTATTAATAATTTTTTTTGTTTTTTTTTGGGTTTTTTTGGCAGGGTTATGGGGGTTAAGTGACTTGCCCAGGGTCACACAGCTAGTAAGTGTCAAGTGTCTGAGGCCGGATTTGAACTCAGGTCCTCCTGAATCCAGGGCCGGTGCTTTATCCACTGCGCCACCTAGCTGCCCCCTATTAATAATTTTTTTAAAAAACTTGTTTAGTCATTTCATTCATGCCCAACATTTTGTGAGTCCATTTGGGGTTTTCTTGGCAAAGATACTTCAAGTGATTTTTCATTTCCTTCTCCCACTCATTTTACAGATAAGGAAACTGAGACAAACAGGGCCAAGTGGCTTGCCCAGGGTCACACAGCTAGTAAGTTTCTGAGGCCAGACTTGAACTCAGGAAGATGTCTTCCTCATTTCAGGCCTAGCACTGTATCCACTGCACCATCTTTATATCAAGCCATTTTTTTTTCCTTCTGTAACTTCTATCTACTCTTTCTAGTTCTCTCTTCTAGGGCCAAGTAGAATAATTCCAACCCCTTAACCACATGATAGGCCTTCTAATACTGGAAGTCAGTCATCATGTCTCCCCCTCAGTCTTCTTTTCTCCTGATTAAATATCCCTAGTTCCTTTCCCTACTCCTCATGTAGCATGAGCTTTTGTTCCTTTACTATCATTTGCCCCTTCCTCTAGATGTTCTTCAATTTATCAATATTCTTCCTAGAAGTGAACTTGATACTAATGTGACCATACCAGGGCAAAATACAGCCAAACTATGATTTCTCTTTAGGTAGCCTAAGAGCACATTAGCATGGCTACCATATCGCACTGTGAACTTATACATACTAAAATTCCCAGTCCTTTTTCAAATGAATTGCTACTTTTCCGCCCTCATTTTATATTTGTTAACATTTGGAACCTAAGTGTATGACTTTATACATATCTCTAACACATTTCATCTCATTTGAATTGAATTCAACAAATATTTGCTAAGCAACTACTAAGTACCATTATTATCCCTCCTTCCCACCCATCTAATCTGTTGCCAAGGATTTCACAGTTGCAACATCTATTGAATACTATTGAATATATTCCCTTCTCTCCTCTGAGACTGTCACTAGGATGCTGTAGGACCTCATCTCTTCATGACTCGATTGTGCTAACAGCCTACTGGTGGGTCTGCCTTCCTTAAATCTCTCCCTGCTCAAGTTAGTCCTCCATTCAGCTGCCCAAGCCATTTTCCTTAAGCATAGTATGATCACATCACCTCCCCTACTCAATAAACTTCAGTGGCTCCCCATCACCTTCAAGATCAAATATAAAATCCTTTGAATGCCATTCAAAGCCCTTTATAACTCACTCTCTTCTACCTTTCCAGTCCATATACACTTTTTGCCCTCCCTCCTCAAACAGTCTCTTTAATCCAATGACATTGACCTCCTTCCTCTTCCTGAAACACGATATTCTATCTCTGGGATCTGGGCATTTTCACTGGCTGACCCCTATGCCTGCAGTGCTCTCCCTCCTCATTTCTAATTCCTAGATTTTCCTGCTTCCTTCAAGTCTCAATTAAAATCTCACTTTCTACAGGAAGCTTCCCCCCCCCATATCTTTTCATTCAAGTGCCTTCCCTTTGTTAATTATTTCCTATTTATTCTCTATATAGCTTGTTTGCACATAATTGTTTGTATGTTGTCCATCTCATTAGACAACATGTTCTTGTTGCTCCTTGAAGGTAGGCACTATCCTCCTTTTCTTTGTATCTCCAGAACTTACAACAGTTCTTGGAACATGGTGGGTGCTTAATAAATGCTTATTGACAAATGCAAGGCCCTATACTTGGTACTAAGATACAGTGACAAAGAATGAAACAGTCCCTGCCCTTAAGAACCTTATAGTCTATAAGGGTGATACAACAGATGTAAAATATATAACATACTTATACACATATATACAAATATAAATAACTCACACAAAATAATTTCATGAGGTAATAGCACAAACATTTGGGGTTGATGGGGGGAATTAGGAAAGGCTTTATGCAACAGGTGAGCCTCTAAAGGAACTAGGAATTCTATGAGGTAAAGGTGAGAAGAGAAAGCATCCTACGGATGAAGAATAGCTTATGCATAGGCACAGAGACAGGAGTTAATGTGTCATGTATGTAGAAAGCTGCTGTGTGTGTGTGTGTATGTGGGAGAAAGAGAGAGAGAGAGAGAGAGAAAGAGACAGAGACAGACAGAGATATAGAGACAGAGATACAGAGACAGAGAGAGGCACAGAGAAACAGAAAGACAGAGACAGAAACAGAGACATGAAAGAAAGAGACAGAGAGATTGTTTTAAAATTAATTTGGAAATGTAGACTTGAACTATATTTCAAAGTACTTTAAATGCCAAAACAGAAGAGTCTCTATTTAATCCTAGAGGCAAAAAGGAAGGGCCAAAATGTCTTGAGCAGAGGAATAAAATGGTCAGACTTGAACTTTAGGAATATTAATTTGGCAGCTGTGTAAAGGACAGATTGGAGAATAAAGCAATTTAAAGCAAAGAGAACTATTGGGAGGCGATTGTAATAGTCTTGGTGAGAGGCAACATGGGCCTAAACCTGTAAAATCAACAAGATTTGGCAATTTATTGGGTATTGAGACCAAAGGAGAGGAAATTGTTAACAATGATTCTGAAAGAGGATTTCAAGTCTGGATAACTGGAAAGATAATAGTTCCCTTGACAGAAAAAGGAAAGTTAGGAAGAGAAGTTGGTTGAGCATCATTTCAAACATTCTAAGTTTGAAATGCCTGTAAGATATCTAAATGGAGATGTTCAGCTGGCTGTTGGTGATATAGGACTCAATTTCAGGAGGGCTGGGTATGTTGATTTAGGACTTATCACCACAGAACATCTTCAAACATTTGGAAAGTGGTAGTATAGTCAGAAGAGGTCTATATACAGGGTCATAGGACCTGGATACAAAGCTAATTATTCCCTAAGTTAGTGAACTTCTTTAGGGCTCAGTTTGGTTTTTGTGTGTAATGCCCTTTCTGGGTTACATCTCCCTATCCTGCAACACAGTTTGGGTCTTCAAGAGACTTCTTCAGTTTCAATGTACTCTGGGGGTGCACATTCCTTTAACTGTAGCTCACAAATTCCTGCAACTGGCTTATCTTCAATACTTACCAAGCTGACATAGCTCAATGCAAAAGCATTTACTGAGATGGTATAGCAAGAACAATAAAAACAAAACATTTCCCCCACTAACCTGGACCACACTCTCCCATAAAAATAGAGAGTAGGAGAGAAGAGTTCCCTAATAGAAAGGCACACATGAATGGAACTCATAGCTCCTTACTGGGCCTCACTTGGTTGTAGTTTCCACTATCTAGAGATGAGTTTTGGGATTAACCTATATGTTGACCTGGATTACTACTCAGCCCTTTTGAAAAGAACTAGAGGCATTATGCTCATATCAATAGAAGTCTAAGTCTATCTGTGATCTCCTGAGCAGAATATTCTAGGTGGGGAAGATTTTCTTTACACTGATCTTTTTTTTAGGGGGCAATGAGGGTTAAGTGACTTACCCAGGGTCACACAGCTAGTAAGTGTCTGATCTTAAATTTTCATTGGACTCTTTACTCTAATTAAACCTTACTGACTTAATTCAGCCATGTAACTAGAATTTTCAAATTCAGTATCCCCATCCTATACACAGAGAATTGGGGTTTAGGAAATACTGTCCTTGAATTCCCCTTCCAGGCTGTGTGAAAGGTTCCATTGCTAAGGGTAGGGAGTAGAGAAAGGAGTCAGCTCTTACCACCTTTGCTGCATTCTGTGAAGGAAAATGTGAAGAGTAACCTCAAAAGCTGAGTTCTTCCCTTCTAGCTGCCTCTCTTTTCCACTCTCAGAAATTGGTTTTAAAAACCAGCCTTAAAGGCTGACTGTTTCTTTTTAAAGGGAATCAGGGGTGTGACTGATTCTTCAGCCAGGCATTTCCTTAGAAGTTTCCTGTGTGGCATCCATTGCCTGTATCCAATGGCCAACACCATATAATCTACTCAGGTTGACTAAGAAATTCACTACACCTTCTTTGTATGGTGTCAATAAACATTTATCAATATATGTCCCAGGGCAGCTGAGTGTCCTAGTGGGTAGAGTGCAGGGCCTAGAGCTGGGAAAACTCATCTTCATGAATTAAAATCTGGCCTCAGACACTTACTAGCTCTGTGACCCTAGGCAAGCAGCAATCTTATTTGCCTCAGTTTCCTCATCTGTAAAATGAGCTGGAGAAAGAAATGGAAAACCATTCTAGCATCTTTGCCAAGAAACCCCCAACTGGGGTCACAAAAAGTGAGATATAACTGAAATGCCTGAACAACAACAACTATGTGCTAGGCGCTGTGCTAAGTGTTGGGGATACAAAAAGAGGTGAAAGACAGTCTCTGACATCAAGGAGCTTACAATCTAATTGGAGAGACAACATACAAACAATTATGTACAACATTTGCTCGATGACGGAAAAAGCAAGGTAGTTCCAGAAAAAAAAAATCTACTTTTGCTTCATTGGCTACACTGAAGCTGTTGACTGTGTGAATCACAACAAAATGTGGCAAGCTCTCAAAGAGAGGGGAATACCCAATCATCTTATTTGTCTCCCGAGGGACCTGTATTCAGGCCCAGAAGCAAGAATTAGAACCAAACATGGAACAACTCATTTGTTTAAGATTGGAAAAGGAGTACGACAAGACTGCATGTTGTCACCTTATTTATTTAACTTACATGAAGAGTACATTATGTGAAATGCCAGGCTGGATAACTCAAAAGCTGGAATTAAGGTTGCTGGGAAAAATATAAACAATCTCAGATATGTAGATGATACCACTCTCATGGCATAAAGGGAAGAGGAATTAAGCAGCCTCTTGATGAGGATGAAAGAGGAGAGTGTGAGAGCTGGCTTGAAGCTTAACATAAAAAACAAAAACAAAAACTAAGATCTTAACTGGTCCCATGACTTCCTGGCAAATAGAGGGAGAAGAAATGGAAGTAGTTTCAGATTTTGTATTCTTGGGCTCAAAGATCATTACAGATGGTGACTATAGCCATGAAATTTAAGGATACTTGCTCCTTGGAAAGGAAGTTCTGGCAAATCTGGACAACATACTAAAAAGAAGAGACATCACCCTGTCAACAAAGGTCTGCATAGTCAAAGTTATGATTTTTCCAGTAGCAATGTATGGTTGTAAGAAATGGACTATAAAAGGAAAGTTGAGCACCACGGAATTGACGCTTTCAAATTGTGGTGCTGGAGAAGACTTCTGAGAGTCCCTTGGACAGCAAGGAAATCAAATCAGTCAATACTTAAATATAGGATATTCCTTGGAAAGTCAAATACTGAAACTGAAGCTTAAATACTTTGTCCATATAATGAGAAGACAGGACTCATTGGTAAAGAACCTGACCCTGGAAAAAATTTAAGGCAAAAGGAAAAGGGGATAGCAGAGGAAGAAATGGATACATAGTATAATGGAAACAATAAACATGAACTTGGACAGACTTTGAAGGACAGTGGAGGATAGAAGGGCCCGGGGTGCTATGATACATGGGGTCATGAAGTGCTGGACACGAGTAAACAACAACAACAACAACAACAGTAAGCTCCATGAAGGTTGGGTCCTTATATCCTGACTGGCCTTTGCCTTGGTATGGGAAAAAGTGATGGATGGAGTGCATATATCTACATGAGCTTCATGCCCTTTTAAAAGGCTACCTGAAGGGGCAGCTAGTTGGCACAGTGGATAGAGCACCGGCCCTGGAGTCAGGAGTACCTGAGTTCAAATCCGGCCTCAGACACTTAACACTTACTAGCTGTGTGACCCTGGGCAAGTCACTTAATCCCAATTGCCTCACTAAAAAAAAAAAAAAAAAAAAGGCTACCTGAAGATGCCATATTCCTCTCCTAAGGATTTGTCCTCCTAAATTACCACCTAGCACCATCACTACATTTTCTTTCTCCTCTTCCTCACAAATACCACAAAGTTCAGGGGTAAAAGACAATGTGGTTCAAGCACTGGCTTTAGAGATGAAGACCTACTTTCAAATTCCAGCTCCAATATTCATAAATTTTATATGATCTGAAACGGCAAGAGACATAAGAGACCATCCATTGCACTCCCTTTATTTTATAGATTAAGTAACTGAGTCCTAGGAGGTAAAGTGTCTTGCCCAAGGTCATTTACACAGGTAGTAGCAAATAGGTAGTAAGTAACAATACTGGGATTCAAACCTAGGTCTTCTAATTCCAGATTTAATTACCTGAGTGATTTGGGGTAGGTCACTTAATCTCAGTATACCTCAATGACCTCCTATGTTAAATGAGAGGTTTGGACTCAGATCAGGGAAGAAATCTAAGATACTTCACCCTGTCCTTTGAAGATACAGTAGGGAGGTGGACCCAAGATGGTGAAGAGAAGCCAGGAAGTTGCTTGAGCTCCCCCAAGTGTCCCTCAGAAACAACATTAAATGAAGCCTCTAAATGGATTCAGGAGCTACAGAAACTACAAAAAGACAGAGAGACACAATCTTCCAACTCGAGATAATTTAGAAGACTTCAGGAAGAGTCGGTCTGACTTGGGTTAAAGGGGAGTGTAGTGCAGCTCAGCACAGCATGGAGGGGGTTGGGCAAGTCAGCAGGAGGCTCTTGGTCAAAGCAAAGATCAGCAGTTGAGGCTCCTTGGTCCTGGCCCAGCAGGCCAGTTGTGAGACACCCTCGCCACACACACTCCGCCCAGCCCTGTCTGAGAGGGCAAACTGCCAGCTAGAGAACCACCCACAAGACAGATGAGACTAGGCCAAGCCATTCCAGAGCAGGGAACAAGCCCTGAGCAGTGAGGAAGCTGTAAGCTCCAGAGGCCTCAGAGCAGAAAGCTAGAATTCAGGCCCCTATCCCTCAGCACAAGAAGCTTGAAACAATGGCACCTGTGCCCCAGGAGCAGACCTCAACTTTAAAAGTCACAAAATAGGCTAAAGAAACAGTAGAAGCCATGAGTAGGGAACATTTTGTATAACATATTTTTGAAAATATATTGATCAATTTCAGTGATTTTTTTCACTTCTTCCTGTTCTTTTTTCTTTTAGAAAAACATTTTATAAGGGGTAAATCTTTGGGAGGGGGAAAGAAAGAGGATACAGATGGAAATCTAAGCCAGGAATTCTTAACCTAGGGCCCATGAATTTGATTTTTTAAAATATGTACATAACTATTTCAATGTGATTGATTTACTTGTAATCTTATGTATATTTTATGCAATTAAAATATTTTGAGAAAGGGATCTATAGGCTTCACTAGACTGTCAGAGTATCACCATGATACAAAAAGGCACAAGAATCCTTGTTTTATACAATTTAAAAACAAAATGTATTAATAAAAATCTTTTTTTTTTAAAGAAAAGGCTGAATTATGTAATCCCTAGTTCACTTTCCAGATGAAGATCCAGAGTTTCCATTGCTCTCAGGCTGACTGCTGCTTATGGAAACCTCAGTAGGTTAAGCTTACTTCAGAGAGAACATAATGATCTGTTTCTAGAGGAACATATCTATGCTATTGACCCTATCTATCTCCATTTGGGGCCAGCATCCCTGAGACCTACATCCTGCACAGTGCTACTTTGTTGACCTATAAAAGCACATTTTCCCCCTCCTATCACATTAAGGCATATGATATAACTGGAGATCAATAAAGAGCAACAGGGGAAGAATCAGAATCCCTTATAACATCACTCTCATCCCAACGAATAAGCACCACACCTTACCAATAGTAGACACTTGATAACCATTTTCCATATTGATTAATGAGCTGGGCTTGTGTAAAATCTACCAAAGGATTTGAGGTTGTATTCTATGGGCAATCTGTGGGCCTCCATACGCAAGATGTAAAGAAGATTTCTGATTTAGTGTAGCATGAAGCCATCCAGCCTTCTAGGTAATTTAGATGTTGAGATGATTCCTCTCTGCCCTTAATTGGTCTAGCAAGCTTATCACTCCCAGAAGTATACTGCACAAGAGAGTAGTCTGACATTGTCACCTTCTGCAGTAGGATATCTGACCTTTTCAATCATGTGACAACTTGCTAGGTGATCTCAATTTTTATTGATTCTCAAAAGTCTTTATAAATCCAGACCTGAGTCTGTGCCATTAAAATCTGAAAATGGTGGATGTGCTGCTTAGGGTGTGACTTTTGTTAAAATGCCCTTCTAAGTTGGGAACAAACTCAGAGGGCACTTTGAGATTTGTTGAACCAAATGAAAGGCCTGAGACTGCATAAAAAGTCCAGCTTATTGCAGAGGAGCTCATAAGCAGATAGAAACTAGTAATCTTTACTGTAGTAAAGCAGGGATTACTCTGTAGATCCCTTGCTGAATCACAAATACGATTTTTTCCTTTGCCATATGCTATCTGGTTTTCAGAAGGATGCTTGCAATTTAAACCTTGAAATTAAATTTCAAAGATATTTAAACCATAACATCTAGATTTTAGGGAGGAAAGGAAATCATTTCAAAAATTTTTAATGGAGGAAAACACAATCCAGGAAGAGTAGGCTCTCTGAGTGTCATATGCTCAGGCAGATCAGGGTCAAGTTCCAAGGTCAGGGTCAACTTTCAAGGCCAGTATATGTGCCCATACCAAATTCATTTCACAACAATCCGTTATTAGAACATGAACACTCAGAATACTGGAAATTCAATTGAACAAGTTTGTATTCAATACCTAATATATACCCAACACTGTGCTAGTCCCTGAGGATATAAAGCAAGATTAAAAATAGCTACTGTTCTAAAGGAGCTCACATTCTACTGGGGGCACAATATGGGAACCAAAAAGAAAAAGATATTTTAAGGAGGTAAAGAACAATAACAAGAGACACAGGAAAAGCTCTCTGTAGAGGGTGGTACCTCAACTGGGTCTTGAAGGATGCTAAGGATTCTGAGAACTGGAAGTGAGGAAGGTGTACATCCTAGGCATTGAGGGCATCCTGTGCAAAATCAAGGAAGCAGGAGAGGAAATGTTGAGTTCAGGAAGAGCAAATAGATCAATTAAACTGGAATGTAGAATGTATGAAGGGAAAAAATGTGAATCTGGATAAGTAGTATCGAGCCAGACTATGAAAGACTTTAACTATCAAGCTGAAGAATTTGTACTTTACCTAAGAGGCAATAGGGAGCCACTGAAAATAGTTGAGCATTCCCCCTCTGGCCCTCTTCCTCACATTATGGATTTCAAACCAGTGCTTCTACTACAGTCTCATCATCAAACTTTTTTCATCGGCTAGGGTGTCCTGGCCCTCAATTATCCTACCACCCACTGTAACCTGCTCACCATAGGATATTCTTCACAAGTTCCACCTTCCCACCTTTAGTGGATCCCTCCTGAAGACTTAGAAGGGGTTCACATCTGCTTCATCCCCCTCCTGCCCTTATTCCTGACTTTCTATTTTTTTGGTTATATTTGTATCCCCAGCTCTTAGCACAGTGCCTGGCACGTTGCAGGGACTTTATAAGTCTTTCCTTCCTTCCTTCCTTCCTTCCTTCCTTCCTTCCTTCCTTCCTTCCTTCCTTCCTTCCTTCCTTCCTTCCTTCATTCCTTCTTTCCTTCCTTCATTCCTGGAATAACATAACCAGTTCTGTGCTTTAGGAAGACTATTTTGGTAGTTATGTGAAGTATGAATTAGAAAGAGGAGAGACTATGAAGCTGGGAGACCAATTAGGATGTTATTCAGGCCTTGAATTCAGATAGTGATAACATGAATGGAAAGAAGGGCACAAATGCAAGAAATGTATAGGTAGTCTCAAAGGTTACATAAGAACTTGTGTGTGAAGAAATCCTGGAAGATGTAGGTATAAAATTTTAAAGATTTACCCCGAAATGGTGAATCAAATGGCACTCTGCATTTAACTGGTTAATTGTTAACAGCTTGTGTCCATTTGGGTTGAAGCCAACATTTCTTATAAAAAAAAATTGGGCTAGGTAGGAATTGTGAAAATATAATCCTTAGTTTAGTGGCTGCCAGTTTAGGAAGATTAGATTCATTTGGTGTGTGTGTGCATGCACACGCATGCTTTAAACCCAAATGGTCTGATTCTTGTAACAATTCATAGTTTTATAAGGCATAAAGGCTAAATCTTGGAGGTTCTTCATTACTCTATTGGGAAGTAAAGATTCTAAGCTCAAAGTCACTTGTATCAGCTCCTCATTGTAGCTATACCTGAAAGTCATATACTATCCAGGAGATGTGGAGAAGAAGAAAGACAATTCTACTCTTTAAAGGGAAGGGTCAGAGTTAGGTGAGTCCTACAAATAGTGGTGAGTGGAATAGATCACATGTTAGATGAATAACTATTTGTCTATGTTACACTTTTCTCCCTAAAGTTCTTAGGGGCTAAAGTGCATGCATATAAACAAAAGAAACCTGCCCATGTCAGTTATTTATGTTCATAAGTGGTTTATAGATAATTTTTTTTCATCAGAACCATTTCTAGGTATGAGTATGATGAATCACTCCTAGTTTAGGTGTGGTGAGGTCCCAGGTGTTCCAGGGTAGTGAGGGGCTATCCCCTAGCTGTGGCATGGGAGTGGCATTGTACAGCTCAAAGAGTGGCAGACTAGACATGTCTAGCCTCTTCTTCTCCCACCCTTTTCCAAGGGAGACTTTAATTCCTGCCAGAAGGTAAAACAGGAAATTGGAGGCAGAGGATAGCCCTTCTTTCCCTAGAGGAAGAGGCACCAGGTTAGGATTACATTTATTACTTCCTTGTAAATTTTTAGTCTAGGAGATACGATTTTCAGGTTCAATCTAACTTCTAATTGTTATTTTATTATTGGGGGAAACAAGCCTCCAAGCTTTGTATCTAAAGCTTTACCCCTTTCCCACCAAATCCCAGTTCCATAATGAAAACACATAATATATAGACAAGAAAATCCATTTATCCAATTCCATAGCAAAAGAGAAAACAGAGAAAGTATACATAATGAAAATATGTACCGTATTATACAGAATTAAAGACCTCTCCAATTGGGAGCAAGGTACCTCAGGTCAACCAAGATAGTTCCTGATCTCACAGGAGGAAATCCCCAAAGTCTCTTGTGCAGTAAACTGAGGATAAGAACATGATGGAGACTACCAGCTCCTCTCATCAGCTTCTTTTTAGAGACTTTCCTTCAGTAACCTGGAGTGGAGTAGGCATCTTCCATCTTCGTTCTTGAAGATGGAAGCAAGAAGCACCCAAAGCAACCCAAAGAGAACTCAAAGACTGAAAAGCTCTTCTCTCTCCTGCTCTTACCAATTCCACCCAGCCCTTCCTACAGGTACAGTGCATTGATCTCCACCAACAAGGGGACAGTAATACACCAGTGATCTTTGGAACTAGGTTTACATGGGTATTTAACAAACATAATAAAATTGGTTATTAGTTTTCAGTCCAGATGAGTGTCTCAGTCTCTTCTTCTTCTTCTTTTCTTTTGGTGAGGCAATTTGGGATTAAGTGACTTGCCCAGGGTCACACAGTTAGTAAGTGTCAAGGGTCTGAATCTGGATTTGAACTCAGGTCCTCCTGAATCCAGGGCCAGTGCTCTATCCACTGCACCACCTAGCTGCCCCATCTCAGTCTCTTCTTCACAAAACTCTAAAGTCAAAGATTCAGTATCAAAATGTGTCAGGGTCATGTGGGAAACTTGGTGAAATCTAGGTCTCAGATTTTCTTTGCTTCCTTTGAAATGGAGACCAGTGAGGACCTTTTGACTTGATTACATCTAGAAGTTATAAACCCATCTAGGAACAGTAAAAAGCAGACAGACCAAATTAAAAGGAGTGAAAATGGTGTGTGTGCTTTCTTGAGTAGTTAGAAATGATAATGAAATTATGGTTTCTATATGTAACTTTCATAATATACTGACAATCCTTAGTCAATCAACTTGTCCTCAGTGAAATGAACAGGAATGATTAAAATGCAACTGACATCCTTTACTTATACAGTAAAATCTACATTTTCCCTCACAAAAATAATTAAGTGAAAATCTTCTATTCTTACCATATTCTATGCTTGTGTTTTAAATTAAACAAATATATATGGTGTAAAGTCTTATTAATCTTTTCATTCTCAGCAGTGCCTAGCACAGTGTATTATGCACAGCAGGAAGTCAATGAATGTTTTCACTGAATTGAAATTTACTATTACAGCTTTACTTCTACAAAGAAAAAAAAACCTGTATGTGAAAAAAAATTATTAGGACCTATTTATTCCACCAATATTATCTTAGCAGGACATGAATTTTCTAGATGATTTTAATAGCATCCTTACTTAGCAACCAGAGATTTAATTTCCTTTGGAATGTTTTAGCTGTATCCAGATTTTTTTGAAATCCAAACATTTCTAGGGAAGCAGCATCACATGAAAATTATGATTCAAGGCATAGGGAAGGAAGGGCATATAACCAAGTATGAACATGAAAGAAAGACATAGACCAGTAAGAATTATGCAAGGAGGGTACAGAAGTAGCTGAGACTCAAAAAAAAAATAAAAGTATCATAACTGAGTTCTCTCCTCTGATATCGATGTGTCTTGCGTTGTCCTCTATGAGTAGTCAAGAACATTTCCTGGATTGCCAATCAACCCAATACCTAAACTAACATTCCGTAATACTTCTTTTAATTATCCAGGTATATGACTTATCCTTCTTTTTCAGTTTCCATCTACCTTATTATACCCCTTCTTTTACGTATTGGTACCTCATCACCTCACATCAACTATTGCAATAGCCTCTTAATTGGTCTCCCTGCCTCAAATCTCCTTCCAATCCAATCCATCTTCCAAACAGATGCCAAAATGATTTTCCTAAGCATCAATCTAACAATCTTATTCCCCTATTAAAAACCTGTATTGGCTCATGTTTGCTTCTAGGATAAAATCTTAACTCCTCTCTTTAGCTTCTAAAGTACTTCACAACATGCTCCCAACCTCTCTCTCCACCCTCATTACTTATCGTGCCAATTCCTGCACTATATGATCCAACAAAACAGACCATCTCTCCATTCCTTACATTTGGCATGCCATCTTCCATCTCTGTGCCTTTCTACCAGTTGTCCCCCTTACCTGGAATTCAATCTCTCCTTAACTCTGCTCCATAGAGTGTCTCACTTACCTCAAGACATAGCTCAAGCACCACTTTTTTACATGTAGTCCCCCAATTGCCTGTTCTCTACTTCCCTAAGTACCTCATATTTATTTTGTACCTAGCCTAAAGATATATTTATATGTTGTGTCCCTCAAAAGAATGTAAGAGCAGAGATTGTTTAATTGTTTATTGCACAGTACCCGGAACATTTTTGTTGCTGCTCAGTCATGTCTGATTCTTTGTGACCCCATTTGGGGTTTTCTTAGCAAAGATACTAAAGTGGCTTGCCATTTCCTTTTCCAGTTCATTTTATAAATGAAGAAACTGGGGCAAATAGGGGTAAGTGACTTGCCTAGGGTCACACAGCTAATAACTATCTGAGGTCAGATTTGAACTCAGGTCTTCTTGACTCCAGGCCCAGCAATCTGTCCACTGTGCTACATAGCTTGCTACACCTGGAACACAGATAAAAATAACTAAGATAAATAATAATATAAGTAATAAAAATAAATAAATAGATGCTTGCTCCCTTCCCTTTTTATCTTGGTGTACTTGGGGTCTAACATAGTTCTTGGCATATAATAGATAATCAAGAAATGCTTATTGATTGCTTCACCTATGCTTCACTTAGGCATACTTGACATAAAGTTTACTTAGATTACTACATATATGGTTAAAGCAAACCAATAATCACATGTAACACATACTGCACATTTCATTTATTCTCTAATTCCTGTTCTTTCCAAAGCAGAAATCCATTTTAGGCTACAAATTATCTCCTGTCTCTTTAGCTTCCCAGTCATCACATAGGAACAGTAGAAAAAACTAACCCAGATATTTAAAATCTTAATAGACCTCCCACACTTCCATGAAAGAGACTATGGACACAGATAATTAATTCACAACTAGATTACAAAAATGATTACAAAAACTTCAGTGATTCTCATGATCACAGCTATCTGGGCAAACTCAAAAAAAGAATACATCCCCAGGGTCCCAGGATCTTTGTTTTTGTTTGTTTTTGTGGGGCTTTTTGGGGGGATGATGATGGTCCTAGAATGCCACCTCTTTGTCAGCTCATACTCTCTCTGAAATCCCAGCCCTGAAGTAGATGCCTTCAAATGTCCAAACAATCACCTATGAGGTGCTTCCTGTCAGAAATCTAACACCACCAATAACAGGAGAGCATATATTTCTATTACTATTGTATCTTATCCAGTTCCCATTCTTTACCTTCAAAGTCCATGTACTGTCCTGTGTCTGATGCCATTCCACTGTCAGTCAGTCTGGCAAGCCAGAAGAGAGGATGAAATTGTGTCAAAATATCAGAGTATTGGCAGCAAGCTAGGATGTTCTTGTAACATCAACCAAATGTGGGCTTCAGTATGTGGGAAAGAAGGACAAGCAAGTAGGTTTATCACTTGAATAAGATGTGACAAAGAAAGGTAGAATTGGTAGAATTACTCATCGTCTATTTTGTTTTTATCTTCTACATTGAGCAATTGTTCACCTGTGTCCAACTCTTCATGACCCCATTTGGGGTTTTCTTGTCAAAGATACTGGAGTGGCTTGCCATTTCCTTCTCCAGGCCATTTTACAGTCAAGGAACAGGCAAACAAGGATAAATGACTTGCCCAGGGTCACATAGCTGGTAAGTGTCTGAGGAATTAAATTCAGGTCTTTCTGACTCTAGGCCCAGTGCTCTATCCACTGTGCCACCTAGGTGCCCTCATCAAGGAGAATAATCATCAAAAAGTGATACCATAAGCCACATGAAGAGGCAATTTCATCTCAATACGGATGAAATGTTCTAAAGATAGGATAACAGAATCATGGATTATAGGAACCTCAACAGTCAGTGAGTTCAATTGCCTTTTCTAGATGAGGAAATTGAAGAAGAGAGAGTTCAGTTGATTTCCATGCAGTCTAGCTAAAAATCTGAACAGAATTTGAACCCAAGGCTTCTTAACTCCAAATTCATTCCCCTATCTACTATGCCACCTAGCTATACTCCAACGAGTTCATGTTTCTAGGACAGAATTTTTGCATCATATCATACTAAAGGAATGTGTTAATTTAATCTCAGAGTCACTACCAGTAATCTTTAAGAAACAGTATATAACAAGGGTGGTACAAGAAACATGGAAAGAGGCGACATTCCTGAGTTTTAGAAATGATGAATACAGACTAGCAAGAGATTGGTATTTAGCAAAATTCCAGAGTAGATATCAAATAGTTTGCATGCATTAAGGAAAGAATATAGTGATTATTAAGACTAGACATGAGTTCACTAAGAACAAATGTCAACTTATTTTCTTATCATCATTTTGAAGTAGGTAGCTAAGGAAGGCAAAAGGTGCTAGGTATCTTGATTTTAGTAAAACATTCGACAAGCCTCCCATTTTCTCTATGGGACTAAAATAATGAAATACAGAATAGATGATAACATTATTAGTTGGATTTATAGCTGGTTGAACAAATTTACATTGAATATAATAGCTTTATACAGTCTGTTAGATTATAAACTCCTTACACGTGCAAAAGCACTGTGCCTTCCACAAAATAATTGATCAAAATATCCATTGAATGAATTAATGAACCTGAGAGGAAGTCTCTACTGGAATGTTATAAGCCCCTGTCCTGATTAATCTTTAAAATAAAGACATAGGCACCATGCTTAACAAATTTGCAAAAGCTGCAAAGTTGTGTGGGGTTGTTAGCTAATAAAATAAATAGCAGAATCAAGATTCACATGATAAAATCAGTCTGGAATTCTGGATAAAAACTTACAAGCAAAAACTTGATAGGAATAAATGTAGTATTGAAAGCAGGTTACAAAATAAATTCCTTAAAATCCTACCAAAGTAAATAGGTAAGTGAATGAACAAATAAATAAATATTCAAGGGGAAGGGCTTTTTCTTCAGTTGTGTATGACTCTCTGTGACCCCATTTTGGGGTTTTCTTTGGGTTTTTCTCACTAGAGTGATTTGCCATTTTCTTCTCCAGTTCATTTTGCAGAAGAGATAACTTAGGCAAACAGGGTTGTGACTTGCCCAGGGTTATATAGCTAATAAGCATCTGAGGCCAGATTTAAACTCAGGAAGTCTTCCTGACTCCACACCCAGTGCTCTATGCACTGTGCCACCTAGCTGTCCCCAAGGGGAAGGGGGGAGTCACTTAAATTCTATAAATGCAATAACATAGAAGTAAAGGAAGGGGCTCAAAATCAGTATGCCAGAAACTCTATGTATGAGGGACATAAAAGAAAGCAGGAAAAAGTAAGAGTAAAGTTGGAGAACAGACAGAATAGACTACAAGGCGATTAAAAACAAGTAGACAAAGTAAAAGAAAACTTCATAGGGATAGAAGTTTTATAAGAAAAAATATAAAAGAATTATAATGACCATGTTTGACTCTGGAGAAGAAATGAGAAAATATACCTCCTTTTTTCATTGGGGAAGGCTGAAGAATGTCATATTTTCTTTTAAACAAAGGTTTTGGTTAGTTTTGCTGAATTTATTTTTCTTTTTTAATCCGTTTCAAGTAAAGTCTGAGTAGGGGAGATGGAGAAGAGTATATTCAGAAAAGAAGGTGATATAATAGTATAGTATAACATGGTTTGACATGACTAACAATGAAATATAATATGGCATAATATAACAATATAACATGTAACAAAATTTAATATAATGTAACATAACAGAATGATAAAATAATAGCACTTTCCTCACAGGGCTGTTTTGAGGATCAAATGCTACAATATATGTAAACACTTTGCAAGCTTAAAGCTTTTTCTACATACTACCTATTGTTTTTATTATTATAAAATAAAAATAAAATAAGATCGGACTAAACAGTGTAAATATGGGATGGACAGGATCTATTTGGCAGCAATTCATGTAAACAAGAACTGGGAGTTTCAGTTGACTACAAAGGTCAATATAAAAATACATAATACATCTATTGTCCAACAGTAACCCAATCTTAGCACAGTGTCTAGATCATGGGAAATTACTAGCAGTCCTTTTATACACCTGCATTCCACCCAGGGGCTGGTTGAGTATTACCTTGGAAGGGGAACAATGACAATTAGAGGGTATCTCAGTGAGGGCAACCATGATCATTTGGGGACTTGAAAGTAATCTCATTCAAGAAACATTTAAAGGAGAGAAAATTAAATGTTTCTTAATTAAAAAAATATTAAAACAGTTGAAGGAACTTGGGATGGTTAGCCTAAAGAGGTGTAACTAAGAAGAGGCTTGATAGCTATTTTCAAATATTATCAGAATTATAATATTTATAGAAGAGGAAATCAACTTGTTCTGTAGTTATCTGGAAAGCAGAATGAGGAGAAAGGGTTGGAAACAGCAAAAAGGAATATTTAAGATCATCATGATAAAGATTTTTTTAAAAAAATGGATTGGACCAAAATCTTAGAAAGGAGTCAGTTGTACTGGCCTTGTCCTCAAATGTCTATATGCAAATGTCCAATATTTAGGCAGCTGGCAAGAGGCACTAGTGACCCTAAGTCAAAGAGGCTTATTTGGCCTCCTAGGTATCCCTGGGACTAGGGAAGGGGAAAGGGATGAAACTTGTGACTTGACTATGTCTTTGGATGGGCATAACTTTATTCATATGAATAAAAGGGTGGGCAGCACATATTTTAAAAGTATATTGATGGTACAGAGGAAAGAACACTGGATATAGACTCAGGAAACCTGGATTCAAATTCTTTGTATTTGTGTGACCTTGGGGAAGTCACATAACTTCTTTGGCTTTATTTCTTCATCTATAAATGAAGGAGTTGGTGTAGATAACCTCAGAAGTATTTTCTTACTCCAAATCAATCATACTATGATCATATGATGAAATTCAGGAACCTAAGTAGAGAGAGTCTAAGCAAAAATCAATGGAGAGAAAAATAGAGGCAATTTTGCCATCAGAGTATACTATAGAACACTTGGACACAAAGAGGAGGTAAATGGGCAGTCTGGGAAACATTACAAACCTGACACAGAGAAATGATAGAATTGGGATGAAAAGCTTCAGTTATTCACAGGGTAGCTAGAGTTATCTATGCCAACAGCAGAATTAGGGCCACTTACTGAAGCAAAGGTTTCTCTGTGTGAGTTCCTGCATTTGTTGGAAATATCTTAGGTAGTACAATATGGAGAGAGTTTTGGACTTAGAGTCAGGGAGATATGAGCTTGAATCCTGCCTCAGGTATTAACTAGCAGCATGACCTTGGACAAGCCACTTATCCTCTCAAGCTTGGTTTCCTTATCTATAAAGTGAAGATAATAGCACCTTCCTACCATGGTTGTTGTGAGGTTCATATAAGATAACAAACATATATTGCTTTGAAAACTTTAAAGGGTTGCACAAATGCTAGTTATTAGTTCAGCATTCATGTTAGAGAAAGAGAAAAAGAAGAAACCACATGCGAATCTTAAAAGACATTTTTAAAAATAATTTTTCCAGCTAGCTAGGGATGTGATGCTGAAATCCAGTGCATTTATGCTACAGTGGTGATAGGTCAGTTCCAAAGTTGGCTTCTTAGTTTCCCCATTTTGTATAGGAAAAGTCTCAATTCTGATATTTATTAGAAATGCTAGGGGCAGCTAGGTGGTGCAGTGGATAAAGCACAGGCTTTTGTATTCAGGAGGACCTGAGTTCAAATCTGGCCCAAGACACTTGACACTTTCTAGCTGTGTGACCCTGGGCAAGTCACTTAACCCTCATTGCCCCACAAAAAAGAAAGAAAGAAAGAAAGAAAGAAAGAAAGAAAGAAAGAAAGAAAGAAAGAAAGAAAGAAAGAAAGAAAGAAAGAAAAGAAAGAAATGCTTCTTCCTTTTCAAGGTTCCAATGGTGATTGGTGGGGAGCAAGGTGATCTCTTTTATCTCCATTTCCATAGCTTTGTTTTAAAAATTTTGAGCACAGTAACTGGTTGAGGTGATGGTGAAAATATGGGATTAGAATGTTTGTAAGTATACTCAAAGTTACTCCTGCTGCTAAGAGGAACAAGGAGGGATCATATCTATGATGCTAGATGCTATAGTCATTCAGATCCAGGTGGACACTCAGGTATGAAGTTATAATTAGGAGAAATAAGCAAAGACTTTCTTGGAAGGTGAGAACAAAAGAAAGCAATAAGCAATTAAAACTACATAGATACACGATAGTAGTCAAATGATGTGAGCATGAGTCTTATCAGGAAGTTTTGCATCTAAATTGTCTGTCCAGTGTCAAGAGAATAGCTCTGGGAATATTTCATCTTGTCTGTTATTCCAGTACTTAAAAGATTTCCTGATGGGTACTCAGATTCTTTTTAATTGACCCTTTCTCCTCTTATCTACCCTGTATTCCCTCTCCCTCAACCTACCAGGGTTATTAATAGAATTTCAGAGTTGGATATATCCTCAGAGGTGGTCATCTAGTTTAACCTATGATGAAAAAATATTTTCTTCTAATATATATCAAACAAGTGATCATGCAACCTTTACTTTGAGACATTTAATAAGGAAAAAATCGACTATCTCTAATTGCACAAAGTTCTTCTAACAATTGAAGATAACTATTGTGATCCCTCCAAAAAGAAATATTTGAGTTTTTATCTTATAAATATCACTGACTTGGTTTTATATTAATGTTAAAAACATTTGAAAATTAAAAATATAAAACCATTAAACCACATGTTGATTTTCAAAGTTTCATATATACATATGTACAAATATATATATGTATATACATACTATATGCATCTATATACTTATACACACAATATATATATATATGTACATACATACATACACACATATATATGTATATGTATATGAATCACCCCCCCTTAGCTAATCAGATTTCAACCATGTTATTCCAGAGCCAAGAGGAGTCATTTCTCTTCTCTTTCTGGACACTTCAGTTGTGGATACTGCATTTTGGAAAGGGCATTGACAAATAAGAGTTCCACCCAACAAGAGGAGAGAGAAAGGTGAGAGCATTAGAGGCCTCTCCATATGAGGAATAGTTGAAAGGATTAGGTAAATTGAACTTGAAGAGAAGACTCAAAGAAGACAAAATCAGCTTAAATTATTTAATGACCTGTTATGTAAAAGAGACACTTGACTTATTCTTTTCATCTCTAGTGGCCAATCCTAGAAGTCAGGTGGTGAGGAGACTGATTTAGGTTCAAAGTAAGGAACAGAGTTCCTAACAATTATGGTTGTCTCCAGGTAGGCTGGGCTATCTCATGAGGCCATCTATTCTTCCTGTTGGATATTCTAGAGGGCATTGGTCAGGGACAGGTTGGCTTATGTGGTTCCTGATGTCCTTTATGACATTTAGATCCTATGACTAGTTCATTTGTTCTCTGGCCCATGGATTAGTGAATCAGCCTGATTCTATTATAAATCTAAATCTATCCCCAGAAACCATAAAAATTAAGAAGCAGCCAGAGGAAAGGTGATGAGTTGTTTTTATCTTACCAGTGAAGTATTCAGCATAGATTTGCCTCTGTCAATGCTACAATATAGATTACATTCTCTTTGCATTTCTATGGGGAGAAAGGAGGCCCAGAATCAATATTCATAAGCTATGACTTCAATGTTCTTGGTCAACAGAGATATATTCCTTCCCAATTTTGCATTCAATCACTGGACTATGTTAGCTCTTGTGGCAGTGTACTGAATTCACAAATATCCTCAATCTTTTGTGGGTTAAAAATGTCATTCACATCCATCGACTTCTGCTTTTCGAAATGATCTTCTCTTTCTTCCCTAGAGAGAAACCAGCTATTTAGAAACAAGGTACCCGTCACTGTAGAGGAGATACTTTAAAGCCTATTGTGGAAACAAAACAAAGCAAGAATGTGGAGTTAAATGTGTGCTATAGGGGGGAACAAGGTTTTAACCAGAACCATGGGGGCACAAAGTGATGACTATGCATCTGCCTTTTCTAAACAGTCCAAGGTATCACTCATTTAAATATTATTTCCAGAGAGAAAGCTTTTGTTTCATTTTAAAAACAGGAAGTGGGATGAACAGATTCATCTGAGCAACCCAAGGTGTTCAGCTGTGTCCCACATTAACAAATATTCTTCCTTTGTTGCCTACATAATGGTTTCTGAATTTGGGTCCTTGTCCCATGGATATACCACCCTTTAGAGTTCTTAGTTGCCTGTCAAATATGTTGTAAGATAAGTTTTTAAGATAGAGAATGGTTTTCCCATAATCAATTACCAAGGCACAGTTAATCAATCTATTTAGAATTTTATTTTCCCAAATTACATGTAAAATTAAAATTTTGACATCAATTTTTAAAAACTTTGTGTTCAAATTCTCTTCCTCCCTCCCCTCCCCTCCCCAAGAACTCAAGCAATTCAATATAAGCTATACATGAGCAGTCCTGCAAAATATTTCCACATAACAATCAATCTAGAAGCATTTATTAAGCACTCACTATGTGTCAGACATTAGGCTAACTTCTGGGGTAAGCAAAAAAAGGCTAAAAAGCAACCCTACCCTCAAGACCTTTGCTTTCTAATGTGGGAGATAGACAAATCAGTACCTAAAAGATACATACAGAATGGATAGAAGATAATATTATGTGGGATAACACTAGCAGCAAGGAGAACTACAAACATTTCATTTTGAATAAGATGTCTCTAATTTAATATAATGTTTCTTGAATGTTTAACCCATAATGGCTCTAGAGCTATAAGGTCAAGTCAAACCTACTTATCTTAATGGTTTAGCAAAAATCTCCTGATTAGATACACATGCTCTAGCTAAATTAAGTATCTCTTGATTAGTTTTATTATTTCTTTGAATATCTTTCAACTTTGGGGGCAGCTAGGTGGTACAGTGAATAAAGCCCTGGTCCTGGATTCAGGAGGACCTGAACTCAAATCCGGCCTCAGACACTTGACACTTACTATCTGTGTGACCCTGGGCAAGTCACTTAACCCTCATTGCCCTGCCCCCTCAAAAAAATCTATCAACTTCCAGAACAATCTTCTACCTTCCTCACTGACTTTAGTACCTGACTCATAGTCTTCCTCTACAATCCAGTTCCCATTGCCATAACTCACGTTAATACTTCCAACATCTTGGCTTTCATGCTCATCAAAGGTCCTTAATTCCCTTGATTTGTTGACATTTAATCACTCAGTCATGTCTAACTCTTTGTGACTCTGTATGGGTCTTTTTTGTGTGTGGCAAATTTACTGGAGGAGTTTGCCATTTCCTTCTCTAGTGCATTAAGGCAAACAGAGGTGAAGTGACTTGTCACACAAGGGTCACACAGCTAGTGAATATCTGAGGCTGGATTTGACATCTGAATTCTCCCCACTCCCAGGATCCTGAATCCTATGTATTAGCTGGCTCTAGGTACATTCTTCCAGAGTAAAGAATGCTATACCTCTCCTTTGGATTTTAGGGGTACCACTGAAGGGTCACAGTGATTCTTTTGTGTGTGTGTGTGTGGGTGTATGTTTTGTGCAGGGCAATGGGGGTTAAGTGACTTGCCCAGGGTCACATAGCTAGTAAGTGTCAAGTGTCTGAGGCCGGATTTGAATTCAGGTCCTCCTGAATCCAGGGCCAATGCTTTATCTACTATGCCACTTAGCTGCCCCACTCACAGTGTTTTTTAAATGCTATCTGTTCAAACTCTTATGTTAATGTTTCCCCTCTCTCTTACCTTCCAAGACTTGTATCTTGAGCCCATTTTACTCATTCCCTTTATATGATAGCCAAACTATACTACTCTTCTGATATCCCATACAAATATCATATTCTTTCATCTGCACACATTGAAATTCTCTCTTCTTTCAAAGCCCAGCTCAAGTATGACCTTCATCACCCTGATGTCTCCAGCTGACTGTAACATCACCATTATGATAATATTCTAGACAATTTTGCCTGGATCTTTATCACTACATTGTATTGTAAATTTTTGAGTACATGTCATAACCCTTCTAGTAGAATGTAATCTCCTTGAGGGTAGGAACTATGCCATTTTTCATCTTTGTCTTGCCAGTTGTGATAGGAACAACATTTCCCTGATGCAGCTTCTTTCCTACCACCCACAAAACCTGGGGGCTTTACCCGGAAGAGCAGAAAACTATTTCCAGGACCTGATGAACACCAACATACCTGATATGGCTTACTGGTTATCTAGGGGCACATCCCCTAAATTTTAGCCACTTGGAGAGTGGGCACCTTAGATTTGATGGGTGCCCATGACTATGCCACTTATGATATCATGAGGCCTACTGACTAGACACAATTTGCCACATCCAGAGAAGTAATACTACTCTATCCTTGAGGCTTATTCTTGATGTATTGAGACAAAGTAAACCTCCTTTGTTAAATGTTCATTGACTCAAGAGTACCTTATGTCATTCCAAAGTGAAATCTGAACTCAGACCTGTGCTTCTACCATCAGGATTTTGCACAATGTCATAGACCTAGTAGGTGCCTAATAAATGTGAAAGGGAGGGAGAGAAGATGTTTATTGAAGCAAAGCACCCATATGCCTAGCTTAGTTTTGGGATAATTAAATCAGGGTCTGGAATGCCAGGGTACCAAATGGAGTGACTTCAGATACAGATGATTTTTCCCTAAGAAGGCAGAATGTGCTTTTAAAAAAATCTCTTTACCCTGGATACTTGGTCTTCTCTTTTTAAAAAATCTGTTTAGAATTTTATTTTCCAAAATACATGTAAAAACAAATTTTGAAATCAATTATTTTAAAACTTTGTGTTCCAACTTCTCTTCCTCCCTCCCTTCCCACCCACTCCCACCCCCAAGAACTCAAGCAATTCAATATAAGTTACACGTGAGTAGTCATGGAAAACATCCCCATGTTAGCTAGGTTGCTAGAGAAAACAGTCAAAAAACAAAACTTCAGGTTAAGGAATTGTCAAAGAAAAAATGTGCTTCCATCTGTTTTCAGTTACCATCAGTTCTTTCTCTGTAGATGGATTGTGATTTTCATAAGTCCTTAAGGGTTATATTGGATCATTGCCTTGCTGAAAATAACTACGTGCTTCCCAGCCAATCATCTTACACTATTGCTGTTATTTTGTGTACAGTACATTTCACTCTGCTTCAGCTCATGTAGATCTTTTCAGGCTTTTCTGATAGCATCCTGTTCATCATAACTTTTATATAGTACCTTAAACTTGACAAAGAATTTTCTTTACAATAGCCCAGGAAAGTAGGTACCATGCATTTTGCCATTATAGTCAATCATTATAACTATTTGCCTCCATCCTATTCCCCTCCAATGATATTTACTCTATTTTCTATATTCTTTTACCCTATTCCTCCTCAAAAGTGTTTTACTTCTGACTGTCCCATCCCCTGCTTTGCCCTCCTTTCTTTCACCTTTCCCTCCTTATCCTCTTCCCCTCCTACTTTCCTGTAGGGTTAGATAGATTATTCCACCCAATTGGGTGTGAATGTTATTCCCTCCTTGAGCCCACTCTGATGGGATTAAGGTCTTTGAGCTAATTCTGTGTTATAAATTTTTCTTCCTCCCTCCCTCATCAATTCTCCTTATGAATTCAAGCAATTCAATATGTCATACTTGTGCAGTAATGCAGAACATCTTCACCTTCCTCAAAAGCGTGTTGCTTTTTACTGCTCTCTCCCCAAATCCGCCCTTCCCTCCTTCCCCTCTTCTCCCCACCCCCCTTATCTCCCTCCCCTCCCACTTTCCCTTAGGGAAAAAATATATTTCTGTACCCACTTGAGTATGTATGTTATTCCCTCTTTGAGCTAATTCTGATGATAGTAAGGTTCACTCATTCCCTCACTCATTCCTTCTCTTCCCCTCCCCTCCATAAGCTTTTTTCTTGTTTCCTTTGTGTAAGCTACCTCTCCCCATTCCACCTCTCTCCTTTATCCTTCCCCAGTCTATTCCTCCTACCCCTCAACTCTATTTTAAAGATGTCATCATGGATTAGTTAGGTGGCACAGTGGACAAAGCACCAGCCATGGACCCAGGAGGCTCCGAGCCCAAATCCAGTCTCAGACATAAGACACCCCACCTTGTTTCCCCACAAAGAGCAAGGATACACAAAAAAATAAATGCTTTATAGCTTTCATCCCTTCATATTCAGTTTAGACCTGTGTCCTCTGTGTATTGCTGACTGAGAAGGCTCTTATGAGTTAGAAGTATTATCTTCCCATGTAGGAATGTAAACAGTTTAATCTTTTAATATCCCTTATGATTTCTTTTTCCTGTTTACCTTTTTATGCTTCTCCAGGGTCTTGTATTTGAAAATCAAGTTTTCTATTCAGTTCAGGTCTTTTCATCACAAATGCCTAAAAGTTCTCTTTTTCGTTGAAGTCCCATTTTTTCCTCTGAAAGATAACACTCAGTTTTGCTGGGTATGTGATTCTTGGCTGTAGTCCCAGTTCCTTTGTCCTCTGGAATATCATATTCCATGCCCTCTGGTCCTTTAATGTAGATACTCCTAGATCTTGTTTTAGCCTTATTGGAGCTCCACAGTATTTGAATTCCTTTTTTTCTAGCAGCTTGAAATATATTCTCCTTGACCTGGAAGCTCTGGAATTTGGCTATAATATTCCTGGAGGTTTTCCTTTTGGGATCTCTTTCAGGAGGTGATCAGTGGATTCTTTCAATTTCTATTTTGCCTTCTGATTCTAGAATATCAATGCAATTTCCCCTGGTGGTCTCTTGGAAGATGCTGTCTAAACTCTTATTTTGGTCATGGTTTTCAGGTAGTGCAATGATTTTCAAATTATCTCTCCTGGATCTATTTTCCAAGTCAGCTATTTGTCCAAGAAGATATTTCAGGGGCAGCTAAGTGGCACAGTGGATAGAGCGCCAGCCCTGGAGTCAGGAGGACCTGAGTTCAAATCTGACCTCAGACACTTAACACTTACTGGCCATGTGACCCTGGGCAAGTCACTTAACCCCAATTGCCTCACCAAAACAAAACAAAAACCAAGGAGATATTTCATATCGCCCTCTATTTTTTTATTCATGTGGATTTGCTTTATTGTGTCTTGGTTTCTCATAAAGTCACTAGCTTCCATTTGTTTAATCCTAGTTCTTAGGCAATAATTTTATTCAGAGAGCCTTTTTATCTCCTTTTCCATTAGGCTTTTCAAGCTGTTGATTTTTTTCTCACGACTCTCCTGCATTGTTCTCATTTCTCTTTCCATTCTTTCCTCTACCTCTTTAAATCTTCCTTCTGTCACTCCTACTTTCTCTTCAAAGTCCCTTTTATGCACTTCCATGGCCTGAGACCAATTCATATTTTTCTTGGAAGCTTTGGATGTAGGGGCCCTGGGGTTACTATCCTCTTCTGAGTGAGCATCTTGATCTTCCTTGTCTCTAAAGAAACATTTTATTGTTATCAACTTTCTTTGCTTGCTCATCTTGCTGTCTTTTACTTGACTTTAAACTCCCTCTTACAGTGGGGCCCTACTTCTAAGCTACAGTTTCCCAAGCTTCAGAGGGTCCCAGGTGTTTTGGTTTGAGGGAGGGCAGGTTTTTCTCTAACCTGGCCTGTTCCTTGGTCAGAAGATAACCTTAAGCCAATTTGCTAGTTAAACAGCCAGCAGAATGCTGTGGTGGTTCTTATCTTTGATGAACGTGCACCCCTTCCCCACCTGGGCCTCCTGCTGCTCAGGATTTCTTCCTGGTTCTCTGCTGGGGTGGGATAGCTGAATTCCTCCTTAGGTCCCACAGACACCCCTGCACTCCCCCCTGCCCCTGTCAGCCATTCAGCCCTCTCACCTGACAGTAAGTTTAATTCCAGAAGATGCCAGTGTTGCAGCTGATTCAGAGGCTTGGGGTCAGTTCCTCTTTCACAGCACATCTGGGGTCTGTATTGGCATGATCGTGGGGTTGGACTCTGCTCTCAGCCCAGTACAGCCCCCTTTAATCTGGAAAATAATCTCAGCCTGTCTTTCTGTGGGTTTTCTGCTCCAGGGCTTGTTTTATTGCTGTTTTGGGGGTAATTATGTTAGGAACTCTGTGTGTTTCATGTCTTTCCTATGCTATCTTGTCTCTGCCCCCTAGCTCTTGGTATTCTTTTTGATGAAACTTGTTGGAATACCATGAGGTAGACTTTGCGATTTCTTATTTGAATTTTCAAAAAGGAATAAAAAATCAGATAAGTTGAAATGGAGTGGGTATTTATACTGATTGCTATCAAATCTTTCAGATTTAAGGCTGGGATCAACCCTTACAGCTCTCTTAGATTACCGAGATGCCATATTAAGTCTGAATTCTGGCTCATGTAAGAGCAAATTGCTATTTGTTAAAATAATTATTTTTTTTAAGAGTGGTCTACAGAAAACCAGTGATCTGTAGGGGTTCTTTACTTACCTAGTCTATAGACTAGACTATTTTATCATTAGTACCCTTCTGCAAAGAGACAGAAAGATATAGTGGGTAGAGTACTGGACTTGGATTTGAGAAGATCTGGGTTCAAACCCAACTTCAGACATTTGCTCGTTATGTGACTGAGCAAATAACACAACTTCTCTGATCCTCAGCTTTTTCAGTTGTAAAATGAATATAACATTGTGCTTACTTTGCAGTTTTTCTAGCAATCAAATGAGATAATTTATATAAAGCACTTTTTAATGTACAATGCACTATATAAATGTTAGTTATTGCTAATATAATATAGAAAAACTCCTGTTTCTGGCTTATACTTACTATATTTAATATAAATCATGTCATCACATTAGCATCTCATTTAAAACATTGTTCTTCTTTCTTACATCTCTGATAAGAGGTTTTATCAGTAGTTTCAAGGTTATAATCATGTGTAACTGGGAGGAACATGGTGCCATCCACAGGAATAGAAAAGTTTAGGGAAGGAGAAGATTCAGGGGTAGGGAGAAAGAGAGATTATAAATTCAGTTTTAGACAAGTTAACTCTGGGGTGATAGTATATAGGGAATGTTAGCAGCCTAGGAGGAAATATGGAACTGGATTTCTGAGAAGTTGAGGATAGAGATAAAGGTTTGAGAGATATCTTTGTAAATGTAATAATTAATGCTATGAGAATAGATCATTGAAAAAGTATATGGAGAGAAGAGGGATAAGGATTGAACCTTGGGAGACACATATATTTGAGGGCTAGGAGGAAGCAGAGAACTACAGAGAGGGGCCAAAGTGGTGAAAGAGGTATGAGAGTCCAACTTCATTGAAGACAAAGGAGAAGAGACTATAAAAAAGGAAGATGTGATCAATAGTATTCAATGTTGCCAAGAAGTGGGGGAGGGAGAAATAAAGAAGAAAAGGTTGGGGGAGTATATTATATTTCTTGATAAGATGATCACAATTGACCATGTAGAGTGCTGTTTCAGCATAATGGTGAGAATGGAAACCAGACCACAAGAGGTCAGACAATGAATGGCGAGGAAATGGAGGCAGTAAGCAGAGAGCAGTTCTAAATTCCATTTTTTTTTTTTTGGTAAATCTATGATCTCAGGAAGTAGGCTACAGATAAATGTGTTGATTTCAGCCTCTTCACAATTTCATAATTCTGGGGTGAGCTTGTATAGTGTTTTTATTTTTCTGATACAAGCTTGACATTTTAAAAGTGAACTGACAAGATAGCATCAATGACTATCACTTTCATATGGCTGTCAAAAGCTGAAAGCTCTAGAAGCCTAATTCTGCCTCTCCCACCAGTTTCATATGTGACCTCAGCCAAGTTACTGAAAGCCTTTGTGTCTAATTTCCCTTTTGTATATTGGGAAGAAAAATTATATACTTTACATGGAAAGCTATGAGGTGTTTTAGAAAGCACCCTGTAACTATGCAGGTTATAAAATCCTCTTTCTGATGTAGTCTGAAACTCTCTTCAGTAACATAATTTAGAACCTTTCTTTATCCTTCTCTAGTTCCCCCACACCTTCAACCCAGCAAAACAAAACAAAATCCCCCAAAACAAAATGCACATGTTTGTTTGCAAGGTTCTTTTCATTTCAATTGGATAAGAGAATTTCTCTTAAAAGAATAGCTTCAACAATTCAATAGGCATTTCTTAAGCACTTGCTATGAGTCAGACACTGTTCTGGGCACCAAGGATACAAAGAAAATAAAATGATCCCTGCTGTCTAGGAGCTCACCTTCTATGTGTGGTTGGGGAAGGAATAATGTACACAGAAAATTAAATGCAAAATGTATACAAAGTAATTTCTGGGGGTAGTGCACTAGTAAACTGGTAAGATCAAGAGAGTCTCCCTGCAGGAGGTGGCATAATTCAATTGTGAGGGAAATAAGGAATACTGTAAACCAGAGGAGAGAAGGAAGAACATTCCATCATGGTGAACCATCAGGGCAAAGGTAAAGAGAAGAGAGATGGACTGCCTTGTTTGAGGAATAACCAGAGTGGCCTGTGTTCACAGGCTGTGTGAAGGAAAATAATGGGAAACAAATTATAAATCCTAAGAGTGTATATATATATATATATATATATATATATTTACCCTGGAGGCAAGAGAAAGCCATTGGAGATTCTTGAGCAAGAGAAGAACATGTGCTTTAGGAATATTAATTTTGCATTTAGGTGGAAGATGGATTGAAAAAAGAGAGAAAAAAAGAACCAAAGAGACCAAAAATGAAGCTATTGTGGTAGGCTGAGTGATGTGAGCCTAGGGTTATGATCATATGAGGGGAGAGAAATAAATAAATATGAGAGCTTTTGTAGAGATAAAATTGACAAGATTTGGCAGCTGATAGGATCTGAGTGGTGAAGCTAAGAGGAAGAACTAAGGAGGTCTCTGAGGCTGTGGACTGGAAAGGTGACAGTATCCTCAACATGAACAGGTTAGTTAGGAAGAAGGAAGGGTTTTGGGCAAAAGACAATACATTCTGTTTTGTACAGCTTGAGTTTCAGATACATATAAAACATTGTATTAGAAATAGCTAATAGGCAGCTGGTTATGTAAGGATGGAGTTCAGGAGAGAGACTGCAGTTGAATATAAAAAGTTGTAAATCCTCAGCATAAAAGTAATAGATGAATCCACAAGAGCAACTGCCTTGCACTTTGAGGCACTGACTAATCTTTGTTGTGGCTGTAGGTCATAGAATCTTAGGCCTGGAAGGGATCTTTGAGAAGAGACATATGTCAAACCTCTAAATTATGTACCATAGGGCAAAGCCTCAGTCACTCTACCCTACATATGGTTCTGATCAAAGGAATAAATATTTGTTACTGCTATTAATAATAATTAAATGAGAAAAATATGTGACTCTTTTTGGGAAATAAAAGAAAGCTAGTTGCCTATTAGCTTTGCCTACTAGTTGCTTAACCTCCTAGGTATCTAGCTGTAAGCTTGAGGCAGTTCCTATAAACCAAGGCTTCTTAAATTTTTTTCACTTGTGACCCCTTTTCACCTGAGAATTTTTTACATGATCACTGATATATAGGTGTATAAAATAAGTACATATATGTGTGTGTGTGTGTGTGTGTGTGTGTGTGTAGTTATATAAAATAAGTATGCATAACCTTTTACTGTTGCCAAACTTTTCATGACCCCCACATTCAGTTATGTGACCCCATATGGGGTAACAATGCACAGTTTAAGAAGCTTTGCTATAAACAACCAAATTGGAAGCCTGCACACTGAAATCTTGAAGTGTCTAAAGTCAATGCCAGAGACTGTAGGCACCCATGCCAGGTAGATACCATTTTAGGCTAAGGCTTAGGGATTTAGAGTCCTTGAGTTCTGCAAGCAAGATAATAATTCTGACTATTGCCTAAGACAAATTCAGAAATGAATTTAGTGGCACAAATGCCCTGTAATGACTACATAAGTTGAAGGCCTTGCTTCCAAGGACTGAGGTAAGAGAGGAGGGAATGTGTTCCTGGTGTTGGAGAAACCTCTGTTGGATTGTAATCTCCATTCTTGCTATATATTCTTTGTAAATACCTCTTTGTAAAAGCAAACAGCTAAAAAAGAGAGGATGAAGTCTGACACATTAGCAGAAGACCCACTTGCTTCAGGTTGAGCTTGTCAGTTGTTAACAAAAGTGGTAGTGAAAATAGAAAATATGGACCCATTAGACTGGTTCTTTTTCCTTTTTCTTCAATGTTCCACAAGTGTTTCCATCACAAAGTATACAGTCTAGTTTACTGCTTATAAACTACCCATATAAACTACCCTTATAAACTACTTGGCTGGTTGATAATTTTCTTGATCACACAGGCTTAGTTTTTATTACTATTTGGATGGCAAACCCTGACCACTATCCATTAACAAAAGTCAAGTAACCTTTCATCTGCCAAGAACCACTTGCATTACTTTATATGAAATTGATTAGAAGGTAATACCTGCTAGAAATTCAGCAGGTGGCTAGCTCAAAAGTTTTTTTTTCTTTGACCTAGGAATTTCTTTTTGGAATGAACAAGAACAGAAACCCACACTAACAGATGAATTCCTTTGTTTTTTTCTTTACCATTATATTCTCTCCCTCCCCTCCCCAATCCATTAAGCCATATTGAGGCACATGGCTTTGATAGGAAGAGTTGTACATTCAGTTACAAAAGTAGGTCACTACCAAGTTCAGAAGGAAAATTATTTCTGGGCTCTCCTTTGTTTATACTAACAGTGGAAAGCCCTTAAAGAGTTCCAGATATCTATAAAGTTTGGAGGAAGCATAGTGCAAAGAGATGCATAACAGTCTACTCCTCCACCCTATCCTCTCACACTTCTACCAACAGAGATCAGTTTCCAAGGAATAATTCATTACAGGGAGAATACCTAGAAAATCTGGGTGCGAGATATGCCAGTGGGGGGGGCAATACAGCAGGCAATCAAGCCTGGTCTAGATCTGTAAATGACTTGGAAATATCAAAATCAGGTCATTAGGCTATTATTGCTTATATAAAATAGCGTTCTCAGTTTTTTTTTTTCATTAAAAGACTACAATGGTAATTTGAGGTCAGATTATAATTAATAATGCCAAACAGAAGAACTTATATTTGATCCAGAAGTAATAAAGAGCTACTGGGGTTTACTGAGTAGAGGAATGAAATGGTCAGACCTGCATTTAAGGAAAATTGGCAAATGAGTGGGTTGGAATGAGAAGAAACTTGAGACAGGAAGATCAAGTAGGAGGTTTTCATAATAGTTCAGATGAAAGATGATGAAGCTTGTAAGCTGTGTGAATGGAGAGAAGATGAATTGAAGGGATGTTGTAGGTGAAAAAATGATAAGATCTAACAATTGATTGACTATGTGGAACGAGTGAGAATGAGGAGTCAAGGATGACACCAAGGTTCTGAATCTCAGTGACAGGAAGAATGGGAATACCCTCAACAGAAATAGGAAAGTTCAGAAAATAAGCGTATTTCAGTATAAACATAATCAGTTTCATTTTGGACATGTTGAGTTTGAGATGTCTGTGGAACATTAAGTTCCTGGTGTCCTTCCAAAGTATGATATGAATGATGATCCTGTAAAGAAGACTGAAAAGGTGCTACTACTTAGGTATGGTATGAACTATTTATAAAATATGGACTATTTGTGTGCCAACCTGTGGTAGAGCCTTCTGAGTTCATTGATCTGATAAGCCTCAATCAGATGCATTATACCTTGACCCCAACATAATAATGCCATTTTGGTCCTCTTCAAACATGAAGGACAACAATAACCACATAGATAAGAGAACAGAGAATATCCAGGAGGAGAGGGTGATTAGAAGTATCAAATGCAAGAGATGAGGAAGGATGGGCATTGAGAAAAGTCCTTTGAGAACTTTTGGAGAGAACAATTTCAATTGAACTATGTTTGTAAATAGCTGGGAAAGAGCCAGTAGATAAAAAAGACAGAAGATTACAGGGAGGGGAGGATGATTGTGGGGGCAATTTGAGATCAAGAACATACAAATGGAGAAGCCATGTTTTTATGAGAGACTTGAGTAAAGAAAATATGGTTGATGCTAAGGAGCTCTGAGATGTAGAGAGGAAAATAGAAAAGAAAAGAGGGAACTCAAGACAAATGGCCTATATGCATTCCGAAATATGTAATTTAAGGGTCTTAGCTGTGAAGGATGTGGGAGCCTTGAAAAGAGAACAGAATGTTTGGAACTACTATTGTGGGGAGTGAGTTAGAGAAACAGTTAGGAAAGAATAAAATGATGATTTGTTCTGGCATTAAAAAAAAGCTTCCTTAACAAGAGGTTGTAACGATTGGAATGATGCCACCTGCTGGAGACTTACTATAGAAAGGCTCCATCATGAAGTGAAGGTCTTTGAGGGCAAGACCATGCATCTTTTCTTTGGCATCAGGAAGTGATGTTTGCTTGTGGGAGGAAGAAGGGGGAGCCTGGCGTTCTGACTCTTGCTCTTTCCTGTGGACTCTGGCGGAGAGGGGAGCTAGAAATGCGCTTTCCCTTTAATAGATAGATGAATGTAGGCCTTTCTTTCTCTCTTTACCAAATTCTTATTCTCCTTAATAAATGCTTAAAAGCCTAACCCTTGCTAAAGCTTATAATTTATTGGCGACCACTCATTAGATATTTTAGACAGACTAGCTAGAATTTTAGCCCTTAACAGATGGCTGACCACGAAAAGGAAAGCTGAAACCTCCATCTTCTGATCTTCTGGTTGGGTAAGAAATTTCCCCTACCCTGTCCCTTTAAACTGCTAAGTACCAGCTATTTTCCCTTTACATTTTTTTAAATGGACCTTTTAAACTCCCTAATTACCCTATTTTTGATTTTAGTCTGTTTAACCAGACAAATAGGAAATAAGATCATGTTAATGCTTTCTTTTTGTGGATTTTCTATTTTTATTTTTATTTTTGTTAGAAGAGCCAGAAAGGTGCTCACACAAGGGTGCTCTCCCTCTCCCAGCCATGCTTTTTCAGAGAAAGCTCTGATTTCTGCAGCTTTTCCAAGATCTAACACTAATTGTTGCTCTAATTTTGCATGCCTGGAGGCAACTACCCAACCTCTAGAAGCTTTTAATCCCCTAGCACCTGGAGGCAAAGTAGGGGAAGGGGAATCCAGGCCTGAGTTCAAAATCAAGTCTGATTCAAATTGCCCTGGTCCCTCCCCTCCTCTCCAGACCCCACCTTCTACTCCTCCCATGGCCAAGCCCATTGCTTCCCCTGCCTGGGAAGTCCTGAGATCTAATGTGCATGCACAGCTTTCTCTAACTACATTTGCAGCTTCAGGCTCAGCCCTTCCCCAGCCTGGCTGTGCTTCTGACTCAACCTTAGAAAGCCCTTTAAATTCCAGATATGCTCGTTTTGTTCATAATTTTGCTAATCTGCTTTTGTCTTTAATTAGTAACCTTATAAAGCATTTCTTTGGTGAAAGGACTGACAGACAATATATAGGGGTTAAAGAAGAAAAACTTAAGCTGAATAAGAATGACAATCATAGTTCACGACTCCGCTTCTTTTGCCATGGAAGGGTATATATTTTACAGAAATGTAGAAGTAAACAGCAAGGTATTGATATGAGTATTGGGGATTTTAGATACTGGAATCAAAAGTGTTCTGAATTCACTCAGAGTAATAGTATCAGTTCAGAGGTTGCATAGGATTTCTATGCTATTACATCTACATTTTGAAATTAATGGTATGGGTTTATTTTCAGAGATTTTCATGCTTTTGAGATTGTGTTTTATACTTAGTTTTTAAAACAAGGAGAATATGTGTAAAAGCTTTTTATAGTCATGTGATCAAGTTTATATTTTATAATACTCTTATTAATATTAAGTTCATATTCATTTAGATTTCCCTAGTTTGAATTTCATTGTCTTTTATTGTTCCATGTGTATTTTCTTCTATTCATTTATCTCTCTAATTTTGAAACATTGCAAGATGGTTTTGATTTCATAATACAATGTTAATTCTAGGAGTATTGTGCTCCCATATTCTGAGTTGTTTGCTTGTTTGTTTGTTTTTTCTCTCAACTGATTATTTGATTGAACTCTATAGAGCATTTCCCTGGCAAATTGTTTGCCATGGCAAGTGTAAATTGATTCTAGAAGTATTATTTTTTATAAGCATATTCAAAAAAAAAAAGAGGGAAACATTTGTTAAAGTTTTCTTTTTTCAAAAAAAAGTTTTCTTTGAGATTGTGTTGTGCTTTAACTTGTATTTAAATATGTTCTAATTTTTCACAAAAGTAATTGTATACTAAGTAAAAAAAAGGTATTATTTGAAATTGTTACATAATTGTATATTATGTTCTGAGTCAAGGTACATTCACATTTTTTGCGATCATTTATTATCCTCAATTTTTAAATCCATATGAGACTTGGATTATGGGAATTTATCATTTAAGATAATAATTGCTTTTATTCTGAGTTATCAGATGCCAGTTGGCCAAGATGTCATCCAATCACAAGAGGAATACATGCAAGAGCAGACATTGAACTGTCACATGAGGGGAGACATGCATGAATTCAAGGTATGGCCGAGGGAATGGCTTTTGACAAATGTTGAGGCTGGATTCTCTTGGTTTAATTCTTGTTTATTTTCTTTTTCCCCATAATACTGCACAGATGGCTGGAAGTTTTGATCCCACCCATCTCATTCTTCACCTGGCTTCTTTGCCCCCTCCTATATGCCCGATGCCATGGACATCTCAATCCCATGCATCTGATTAAGTATGACTCAGTTTCCTCCAATATATTCGGTGGCATGGACATATATTCCATCCACCTATTTTAAGCCTGGCATACTTCATGGGCAGTATACATTGCTTAAGTGTGGGAATGCTCATATCCCATCATTTCTCTGTTCTTTTATGGTAACTCCCATAATTATCTCAGGTGTCATGATAAATACAATGTTGAATTTGGCCTTGAAATCTGTTACCAATTATGTTAGATTTTTAAATTTCTCATAATGGCATGAGGATAATTAGGCAGATGATGAAAAAAGTGATGAAACAAAGATAAAAATTATTTTTAGAAATTAATATCGCAGCAATTGTCTTCTCAATTTACCCTCCATAAAGGGGGACTATAGTACTATTTATTTTAAAGAATGTTTCGATTTTTGTTTTATTATATGTTTCATGTATAACAACTAATTCTGAATTCCCTTAGACATGTTTTTGAGAACTTTCATTGTTTGATTTGATTATTGACAAAGCTATTTTAAAGTTGTGTTAAGCTCAATTTTGTAGGAAATTTTCCTGGCTGATTACCAGCATCTACACATCAACCCCTGAAAACACTTCCATTCCACAAATACACTTACAGGACATCTGAGAAAAAACTTTCAGAGACTTTAAATGAACAGTTTTGTTTTGTTGTTGTTGTTTTTTTTCTTTTTCTCTTTCCGTTATAATATACACCATCTGTAACATGTACTCTCTGCAGGGGCCCTCCCTTTGCAAGACCAATGTCAAAAAGCCAGTTCATGAGGAAAAAAAAACCACCCCTCTGGACAAAACTTTCCTTTCTCCCTTTTCTATATTGTTATTAACATATTGTTAGTTAGCATAGGTAATTATATTCTGTTATTTTTGACTATTTAATCAAGGAAATGCCCCGTTTCTTGAAGAAACAAAGCAGGGACTGTAATGATTAGAATGATGCCACCTGCTGAAGACTTACTGTAGAAAAGCTCCGCCATGAAGTAAAGGTCTTTGAGGGCAAGACCATGTGTCTTTTCTTTGGAGTCAGGAAGTTACGTTTGCTTGTGGGAGGAAGAAGGGGGAGCCTGGCGCTCTGACTCTTGCTCTTTCCTGTGGACTCTGGCGGAGAGGGGAGCTAGAAATGCACTCTCCCTTTAACAGATAGATGAATGTAGGCCTTTCTCTCTCTCTCTTTACCAAATTCTTATTCTCCTTAATAAAGGCTTAAAAGCCTAACTCTTGCTAAAGCTTATAATTTATTGGCAACCACTCATTAGATATTTTACACAGACTAGCTAGAATTTTAGCCCTTAACAAGGTGAACACATTATTTGCTAGATAAAATTTGAATTTCCTGACTAGCCCTAGGAAACTGTTTCATCTTTTTCTATACACAAATTATTCAGAAAGTGTTTGTGGATTTACCACCACCACTGGCTTATCATAATAAATATAATTTATCATTGTGTAATATAATTATAGTTTTATAAGACAAAGAAAATGTTGTTGAGTTTGTATTGGTCCCAGTTTGGGGGAGGGGAAGTTTCTTTTATAAATCCATCAGCCCCCCCCCCCAAATAATTCTTACTATAAGTGTCTCATGATCACTTATTTGAGCTTTTAGATATGCATGGCTTCTGTGTATATACATATAAAATACATTTTCCTTTCCCAAGTTGAGCGATCTCTTGAAAGAAAAAAACAAAAGAAGAATAAATCCAATAGTCTCTGTATCTCCCAAATCAACTCCATAACCCCTAAGAAGTAGTCCAATATAAAAAATCAGCCTAAAAGCCTGCATATCCCTATCTCATTTTCCCATCTGGGCAATCCTCCATTTATGTATGGACTATGAAGACTAATCTCCCTAAAGACTTTATGGAGATAAGGAATCAGGTCTGTGGATCAGTGATTGCTAATGTCTTTTCTTTGTCACTTTTTCTAGATAAAAGGAGCATATCTTGGCTTGGGAGAACACAGTAAGTACTATACTATCATGGAACTAGATCTGGAAAGGATTTCAGAGGCCATCATCTTCTCTCTCTCTTTTAGTGATGAGGAAACTGAAGCTCAGGGAGTTTAAATGACTTGCCCAAGGTTACTCACATGATAAATATCTGAGGTAGAATTTGAACATAGATCCTTTGATTCACTTTTTAGCATTCCTAGCATACTTTGGTGGGGGGTAGGATGTTCAGGGAAGATTAGTACTTCTGTGTGAGGGCTGCTGAGCCTTATTCAGGAATGCTTTCCCTCTTTGGTGTCCATCTGATTCATCCATTTCTCACCTATAGTTCCAAGAATCTATAGCATGCACAATAGCTACATTTTGGTAAACCATTTTGGAAGACAGGCAAAACAAGGTTGAGGGTAAACCAGGAGTCTCAACCCTGTTAGTGAGTTAGGGCAGTATCTACCCCAAGCATGTGAAAACTTCCCCCAGTGGAATGGTCAGATGATAACAATTTGTTCTGGCAACTGTAAAAGTCACTAAAGGAGGCACTGTGGAATGCTTAGAGCTTGGTTATACATTAAAGATGCCAAGGTCATACACTGCATCCTGGGCCATCATCAGTCATACTGACTTTATCTTGCTGCTGAACTCCAATGACTCTGGAAGAGAGAGTTAGGCTGATGACTTTGTGAAAACCTGCCTCACTTAAATCCATCTTATGCTCAAGTCAAAAGACATCACCCATACCATTCTACCATTTCACTACTCCAAATTCATGTGGTGACAGACAAGTGATGAAGCAGCAGGAGCAGATGTGCACTGTAATCACAACCCTCCACACAGGTGGCTTAGGCCATAGGATCATCTTTTTACTGTACTGAAGTAGCAGTGGGATTTAGCAGCCCCCAGGGTATCTGAGTAGCCTTTTTAAAGGATCCTACTGTTCAACTGCTGGCATGAGAAAGGGGCTAACAAAGGTGCCCTAAAAATATTCTGCTTCACCCAACACTGGCTTTCTTGTTGCAGCAGGAGATCCCACCCTGTAGCTGAAACACACACACACACACACACACACACACACACACACACACACACACAGAGAAAAATGTACAAAAACTTTTGTGAAATTGTTTCCACTCACCATTGGTATGTGAAATGTGTCCATGCTTATGGACAACATGAAAACCAGTAGACCTGAAAGATGAACAGTTGTGTTATGAGAGAACATAGCAGATATCATATCCAAATAGCAGCCCTAGTGATAAAGGCTGGCACATGAAGGCCATATTACTGAAGTTGGAGCTGGTTACACATTTTTCTGGAGTGGCCACAGTGATGGGGAACACCATGAAGCTGGCATAAGTTTTATAATCAAAATTAATCCAGTCAACACTCTTGTATGTCTACCAAAAGGAGTAAATGACAGACATGACAATGAGATTGCCACTTGCAGGAAAGCACCACACCACCATCATCATTGTATAGTCTTCCAACATGATGAACCCTCATGAGGTCAAAGAAAAATTTTATGAACACCTGAAGACCCTCATCATCAATGTGCCAAGAGAGAACAAACTTATAATTCTGGGTGACTAATACCAGAGCAGGAACAGACTATCAGACATGGCAGAGTCCTTGGGAAGAATGGAGCTGGAAACAGCAAGAGCAACAGTTACTTTCTACTGAAGACTTGTGAATCTCATGACCTTATCTCCAACACTGTCTTCCATTTATCTAAACACAATAAAATTTTATGGATACACTGTCATAGCAAACATTTGGCATTTAATAGATTATGTCATTATAAGGATAAGAAACAGAGAGGATATGAGAGTGACAAAGGTGGTTTGTGGTATACAATGTTGAACCAATTATAGACTTATCGTCTCCAAGCTAAACATTCACATTTATCAAAAGCAATGACCCCAAGATAAGATGACTATCAGAAGACTCAATGTCAACAGATTAGAGTATTTCTAAATATATTAACAGTTTGTTGCTAACTGGGAGGGAATGTTGAGCCAATGCACAGTTGGCAACAGTGGATCAAAAAAAGGAATGGACAGTTTCCAGAGATTTGGTGTACACTACTGCATTTCCTCATCTGGGTCAGAACACTCACAAAGATCATGATTGGTTTGATGAAAATAATGGGGAAATTAAGAAGCTGCTAAAAGAAAAAATGAGAACTCCACAGGGTTTATCAGCAGAACAGTTTGTCTGTCTCTAGGAAGGCAGTGTTTAACTCTACCAAAAGTAAAGTGCAAGCAAAGCTTAGAGAAATGCAGGGTTTGGGGCTCAGCAAGAAGGCTGATGAAATTCAGTTTTACACTGACAGTAACAATTCAAACCACTTTTACAATTCCCTGAAGGCTATTCATTGGCCAAAAACCTATGTGACATCTCAGCTACTCAATGCTGATAGACCCACATTGATTAGTGATAAGCACATGATCCTTGAGAAATGGGCTGAACACTTCCTTTGTGTTCTCAACAGACCATAATCAACCAATGCCAAAGCCAATGACTGTTTACCTTAGGTTGAAATCAATCTCTCTCTAGCCAAACTCCAATTGAAGAAGAGGTTTTGAATCCCATTTTAGCCTCCTCTCACATGACAGAGTTCCTGGTGATGATTCTATTCCAGCTGAGATTTACAAGGCAGAGGTTCCACTGCTCAAACAAAAGATGACTGAAAATTTCCAGGTTATAAGGCAACAGGAGGTTATCTACCAGGAGTTCAAGGATACCTCCATTGTCCATTTTTATAAAAGAAAATGAAATGACAATCATGGGATGGTGGAAGGGTTTCTCTCTTCATAATTGCCAGCAAGATTCTTGCCAGAATTCTCCTTAATAGCTTGATCTTTCACCTAGAAGATCATCATCTACTTGAGAGCCAGTGTGGCGTCAGAAAGGGCTGAGGAATGGTTGATATGGTGTTTGCTGCTTAAAATTCCAGGAGAAATGCCAGGAAAAGAACAGAGATTTGTACATAATATTTGTCAATCTGACCAAGGCCTTTGATACTGTCAGTCATAAGGCCTTGTGGAAGATCATAGCAAAATTTGTTTGCCTGGAGAAATTCATCAGTATTATATGCCAGTTCCATGGTGGCATGTTTGCATGCGTTCCGGTTAATAAACAATGGTCACACACTTTCTCAGTCAACAATGAAGTGAAACAGGGCTGTATGCTTGCTCCCATGATTTTTAGTATTATCTATTCAGCAATGTTGTCAGACATCTACAATTAGGATGAAAATCAAGGTCACCTACCACACTGATAATAAATTGTTTAACTCAAAAAAGCTATAAACCAAGACTAAAGTGGAGGGAGGGTTGGAGTGTGACTTTTTGTTCACAGATGATTGTGCAGCCTCTGAGAAGCTCTGAGAAGCAACAGAACATGGATTGATTCTCTACTGCTTCTGCTAATTTTGGCCTAAGAATTAACACCAAGAAAATGGGTTCTCCACTAGCTAGCACTGTACCATCTTTATGTAGAACCATTGGTTGTAGAAAAATGGAGAAATTTTGAATGGTGTGGATAAGTTCACTAACCTTGGCAGTATGCTTTCCAAGGATGTTATATATAAATGATGATGTACACACATGCATTACCAGAGGTAGCTCACTGTTTGGGAGGCTCTGAAGGAAAATATGGGAAAGAAGAGGCATTAGGCTGCCTACCAAACGAAAGGTCTACACAGACATTGGGCTGACCTAATTGTTATATGCCTGTGAAACCTGGATAGTCTACCAGTGCCATACTAAGAATCTGAATCACTTCCATTTTAACTGTCTTAGGAAGATTCTGAAGATCAACCTGGCAAGATAAGGTACCAGACACTGAGGTCCATTTTTGAGCTGATCTGCCAAGCAAACTCTCCTATAGATAGCACAACTCTCATGGGCTGGCCACACTGTTCAAATATCAAACATGCATTTGCCTAAAAGACTAGAGAACTCACACAAGGCAAGTACTCATGTGGAAGTAGCAATACAAGGATACTCTCATGTTATCTCTGAAGAACTTTGGAATCAACTTTGGACACGGGAGACTCTGACACAGGACTCTCCAGCATAGAATGCCTGCATCAAAGTAGTCACTGTACTCTATGAGCAAAGCAGAACTGTAGCAATTAAAACAAAAACAAAAACATGTGATGCACAAATTTAGAGACATCTCCATGGCAAATGTTTATATGGACTATTTGTTCTCAACCTGTGGTAGAGCCTTTCAAGCTTAGATTAGTCTGATCAACCACTGTCAGGCACACTGTACCCTTGACTCCAACATAGTGATTTCATTTTGGTGCTCTTTGAAAATGAAGGACAAATAACTGGCATTCATTCCTTAAAAGGTTTCATATTGCCTCTCAACTATGAATCTATATAGACATGCTGATGATTTGTGTGGTTTATATTTTATGTCCTGTATCTTTGCTGAAGTTATTAATTGTTTCAATTAAGTGTTATTTTTGTTTATTCCTACAATTTCTTTTTCTTGTCATTTCTATAGCCCAAATTCCTAGCAATATATCAAATAGCAGTAGTGACAATGAATATCCTTGTTTTTAACCTTGATTTTTTAGGAAAAGATTGTATTTTATCTCAGTCACATATAATGGCAACTCTTGGATGCTAATATGTATATACAATTATCTATATCTATATATCTAGTAAATTCTTATTGTTCAGAGTAAATTGTTTATGTAACATATATAGTCAGTTTGCATTCACAGCAATTATATAATATAAAGTCATCATGAACACTGAATAAGCATATACCAAACCATTGCTCCTAGGGGATATACAGGATTAGGTTCCTGCACAAAATTTATTTTCGCAAATTCCTAGTCACATTTACTTTAGTTCTTTCTGTAGCAGCCCCATATACAGAATGGTGAATTTCTTTTTCTCTTTTTTTCTGGATGTACCATATTATTGATTTATTAACATTGAACTCACAGTCAACAGAACTGTAACTCATGCCTGAATGAGGCTAATCTAACGCACACATTTTCTCCATAAGGCACACTACAGCTTTCTTTGCTTAGAAACACTAGATAGTACTCCAGCATTATGATTAGAGGACATTGAAACAGTAAAATCACCAAAAAAATACCCAACAAAAATGCAAAATATGCGGCACTAAATAGACCATGAACAGCTGCTGTTATTCAATTTTTGTTTTAAAATAGGGGACCCCAAGGGCAATGTCTTGATTAGCACATCAACTGGTTTTGAGTGAGGCAGAGTTGCACAAAGTCATCAGCTTCACTCTCTCCTCCAATCCTCAGAGTCTCGTGGCAGACAAAAAGATCAGAAGGATTGGAGATGTAGTAGGTAACCTTGGCCTTTCTAAATTCAGTTCTTTCCCAGGTCTCAGGTCTCATTCAACAACCAAGGGTTAGTTAAGAATTGAGACAAAAGATGACCAAATTTACCATCACAAAGATGTCAGTTTGGGAGAGCAATATGAACAGAATTTCTAGCCAGAACAGAAAACAATTTATATTTACACTCATTCTAAGCCATCAGAACCTAAACAATGAGCAACAGAGGCTTGGGCTCAGCTTATTATTGGTCATTCAATGAGATGATTTGAATTTAAAGGCATATCCAAGTAGTTCTATTTGAAACACAATAAACCTTTTTAAAGACCTTTTTTTTTTCAGAGCTATATTTCAAGAAATCAAAAGTGAAGGCTGTGCAGGACAAAAAATGAATTTTCCCAGCTTTTTGGAAAAAAATAATAGAAAAAGGAGGAGAAGTAAAAGAGGGAGGAAAAAGAGAAGGAGGAGGAGGAGGAAGAGGAGGAAGAGAAAGAAGAAGAAGAAGAAGAAGAAGAAGAAGAAGAAGAAGAAGAAGAAGAAGAAGAAGAAGAAGAAGAAGAAGAAGAAGAAGAAGAAGAAGAAGAAGAAGAAATTATAGCTGCATTTTCCAATTTCTGTTTGAATTGGCAGGTTGGGTCACCAGAGGGCAGTTATTACTATTCTCAGATAGCATGGTAAAGACAGTTAATACAAAACCTTCTACTAAGAATCTGATTTACTCTTCCTCACAAATATACACAGTATCCATATGAGGAGTAGCCTAAAATTTAGACCACGATAGTAGTGAGACACACATATACCAGGCTGAGCTAAGCACATAGGGAAAGGAAAAAGACAGTACCTGCTTCTGAAGAGCTCATGGTCTAATAGGGCAGACAAAATGCAAAACAGGATAATATACAAATATGATAAATTGTAGATATTTTCGGAGGGAAGATTAAAGAAAGACTGGAAAAAAGCTAGTTGCAGAAGGTAGGATTTTAGGAAGAACTGGAAGGAAGCCTGGAAGTAGAGATGAAGAGAAAAAGTATTCCAGGTGTGGGGAATAGTCAATGAAAATTCTTTGAGTCAATATATGGAGTGTCATTTTGAAGAAAAGCAAGACCAGTGTCATTGGATTGTTTTTTGAATTACCTTGCTTAACTTATTCATTGGAAGGGGCAGCTAGGTGGTGCAGTGGATAGAGCACTGGCCCTGGAGTCAGGAGGACTTGAGTTCAAATCCGGCCTCAGACGCTTAACACTTACTAGCTGTGTGACCCTGGGCTAGTCACTTAACCCCAATTGCCTCACCAAAAAACAAACAAAAAATTTATTCATTTTAGAGGAGGTGGGTAGGAAAGAGTAAACCCAAACACATCCTTGTTACTTAATATTTTTTAGTGAAAAGAAACCCTAAGGAATAAACAGAATATCCACACTTTCAAACTTTTATAATTTTAGCTCTGACACTTTCCTTTTGACTTTGGACCCCATTTTACTCATCTCCAAAATAAGGAGTTAAGAGTAAATGGCTGCGGGGTGGCTAGGTGGCACAGTGGATAAAGCACCAGCCCTGGAGTCAGGAGTACCTGAGTTCAAATTCAGCCTCAGACACTTAACACTTACTAGCTGTGTGACCCTGGGCAAGTCACTTAACCCCAATTGCCTCACTAAAAAAAAAATAAATGACTGCAATGTTTACTATAGTTCTATCTCTATCTCTAAGATATTCTTAGGAGTCTATTTTCCCATATGTATTCTGAATGCAATAGCAATTTGTAATAAGGTTTTAGCCAAATAAGATTTCTTTTTTATTTAAATCCCAGGTTAAGACTCAGATAAAATTTATTTACAAGTATTCATTTGGTCAGTCAATATAGTTCCTACTTAACTACTTTTTAAAAAAAAGATATGTTAATTCATTTAACTTATGAATGAATGATGTTATAATACAATCCATTTGGTAATTTTGAGTAGAAGAAAATCAGGAATAACTGTCAGCACGTAGTTTTATAGAGAGGCAGAACAGTTTCCATTAGAATCCACCCTCCTTCAGTAAGTGTTAGAACTGAAATAAAAAGGCAGAGAAGTGCCTTGTTCAGCCTTAGCTAGGAATGTGCACATTGGGTACAGGAAAGTACCATGAGTAATGATTTTGGAGTTACAAATAGATTTTAGTGAATATATAAATTCACAAATATGGAATCTGTAAATAATAAGGATCTATTGTATATGTGTGTATATATGTATATATTTATGCATTTTTTTATCATTTCAAGGAAAGATCCATTTATGCCTATGTTTTCTAGTGTGTTTAAAAAAAAAAACAGAAATGGGGCAGCTAGATGGCACAGTGGTTAAAGCACTGGCCCTGGATTCAGGAGGACCTGAGTTCAAGTGGCAAGTCACTTAACCCCAATTGCCTCACCAAAAACAAAAACAAACCCCCACAAACAAACAAGAAATAGGTTTAGTATTTTGTCAAAAGCCTTTTCTGTATCAATATAATATAGTTTTGTTGTTGTTTTTTGCTAATATGTTTGATTATTTCTATCCCTTTCCTAGTATTAAACCAGCCTTGCATTTTTAGTATGAATTCAATGTGGTCATAGTGTATAATCTTTGTGATATATTGTTTTAGCCTCTTTACTCACATTTTATTTAACTTCTTACATCAATGTCCATAAAAGTTTTTTGTCTCTAATATCCTTTTTCTCTTTAAACTTTCCTGGTTTTACATATCCAGACCATATCTGTGTCATAGAAAGATTTTGATAGGATCATTTATTTTGCTATTTTTGTGATATTTGAATTTATGTAATATTGGAATTAATTGCTTTATTTAATAATGGAATTAATTGCTCTCTGAATGATAAAATTCACTTGTGAATCCACTTTGTCTTGGAATTTGTTCCTTTTGGAAGTTCATTTATGGCTTTTTAGGTTTCTTCCTCTGTGTGAGGGAAAACAATCCTCTTTTCAATAATTCTCGGGAACTCAGCAGTGATGTGACAAAGGCTCTTTTATTTCCTTCTTGTAAGAAGGAGGCACCCTAGTGGGCAGCTAGTGGGTGCAAAGAAAGGGGACTCACAGGCCCTGTTATAAACCCTAGTCCCTAATGTGAATGGATCCTCCTCTCTTTCATCATTGGTCCGATTACTCAAGGGTTATAATCTACGAGCGAAAACTAACTAATCGGAATACAGTATGCCCATCCCTCTTCCTTGTATGGGCATAACTCAGGAGTGGACCTTATTGAGACCAGGGCTCCTTGAACCACATGATTTTGTTAGCCAGAGCAGGAGGAAGGGATCTGAGACCTTTGTCCTAAAAACAGGTCAGAAAGAGTATGATTGACTGTTATATCCTCATTGAGAGGAGACAACTACCTATTTTCTCACACTCTGAAATTAGATTATTTAAATTCTCTACTTGTTCTGTTAACTTGGGTGTTTTATAATTTTTGTAAATATTCTTTTATTTCATTTAAATGATAAGTTTTATTGTCATATATTTGGGAAAATAGTTTCTAATAGTTTTCTTTATTTCTTCTTCCTTGGTTGTGAATCCTCCTTTTAAAATATTATTTTAGATACTGACATTTTGATTTTTTCTTTCTTCTTTTTAATTAAATTAGCTAATGCTTTATCTATTTTATGGTTAACCCCCCCCAAAAAGACCCAGCTCCTAATGTGATTTATTAATTTGATAGGATTTGTTAATTACTTTCAATTATATGAATCTTTTATTTGATTTTCATATTTCTACTTTGGTGCTTAATTGGGATTTAAAATTTTGTGTTTTCTAACGTGTTCATTTGACTTGTTTTTTCTTTTTTTGTAAGGAAATAATTAATAGATATATAAATGTTTTCCATTAAGGATCAGTTTGGCTGCAACCTTAAATGTTTGGTAAGTTGTCTTGCCATCATTAACTTTGATGAAATTATCTATAATTTCTAGATTTGTTCTTTGGCTCACTGATTATTTTGCATTAATTTACTTAATCCTAATATTTATTCTAGTTTATTGTTAATAATTTTATTGGCCCTTCAATATAATTCTGAAATTTTTTTTTTGGTGAGGTAATTGGGTTTAAGTGACTTGCCCAAGGTCACATAGCTAGTTAATTGTCAAGTGTCTGAGGCCAGATTTGAACTCAGGTCCTCCTGAATCCAGGGTCAGTGCTCTATCTACTGTGCCACCTAGCTTCCCCTTCAATATAATTCTTACTAAATTGCTCTTAGTAAAGAATATATGATACTTTTTAAAAAATTTTGTAAGGTTTTTCTATTTTAAGACATGATCAGTTTTTGTAAAGGTGCCATATACAATTAAGAAATATGTATGCTCCTTTTCATTTTATTCCAATGATTACAATAGAGTTACTATATCCAATTTTTTCTGAAATTTTATTTAGGTTCTTAACTTCTTTCTTGTTTACCTTTTGATTGCATTTATCTAGGGCTAATGGGGTAAATTGGGGTTTTGCACTATTATAGTTTTACTGTTTTTTCTATAATTCATTTGGTTTGCCTTTTAATTATTTAAAAGCTATGCCATTTGGTACCTATTTGTTAAGTATTGAAATAAATTCAATTTTGCCCTTTAGTAAAATGTACTTTCCCTTTTTGCCTCTTTTTATTAAGTCTATTTGTGTGTGTGTGTGTGTGTGTGTGTGTGTGTGTGTGTGTCTTGCCTTGTCTAAAACCATAATAGCTACCTGGGATTTCTTTGTGTTCAGCTGAGTTATAATAGATTTTACTCCAACCTCTTATTTTCACTTGGTGAGTCTTCATGTTTAAATTGTGTTTCCTGTTGTTGGATTTTTTTCTAATGCATTCTGTTAACACATTCCATTTCATGAGTGAATTTATTCCATTTACACTTACAGTTATTATAGTTAATTGTTTATTTCCCTTCATCCTATTTTCTTATGCTTTTTCTACTCTATACTCCTTGTTGCATGTGTATTTCAAATTGTTGCCCTTTACCCCTTTTAATCAAAACAGTTAATGTAGAGCCATGTAACTAGTAACTGTTCAATACACATGTGTTGACTAATTTAATTAGGACAGATAACTCTATGTGTGGCCTCCTTCTTCTTTCCTCATTCACCATTATCAATGATTAGGCATGCTATAGAATATTGGGACTTTATATGTTTCAGAAGCAAATGGACTGTTAAATTGGAGCTTTAAATATAAATGTCAATGGAATAGTATTTTTTTCTTTTCTCCCTTACTATCTACCTTGCCCAAAAATATATTCTCTGTGGGATCATCCTTCAACCATGAATGTCATAGGATTGAAGTGCAAAAAAAGTCTTTGGGGTTTTTGCCAAAATACAAGAGGTTAATTAAAGATTATGAACAATTTTCAAGAAAAAAAAAAGAAAATTCCAGATTTTGAGACTTGGGTAAAACTTGGTAGCCATCAAAGATACATCCCCCAATAGAATTCCTAGTACAGTGCAACTTAAAAGGATGAAGGCTTTGTGGTTATCCAATCTTGTTTTTGTACATCATTGAAGGGACTCATTCATTATGTGGCCTATTTCACTTTTTTATAGCTTTAACTGTTATATGTTTTTCCTGACGTTAAACCTAAATTTGCTTATTTGCAACTTTTACTCATAATTTCTGGTTCTTCCCACTGTGGTGAAATAGAACATTTTCTCTTTCCCAGTGACCACCGTTCAAATGCTTGATAATGGCTATGATTTACCCTCACATCTTTTTTATTTTCGATTCTCAAGTGTTTTGGACTTGTCTCTTTACTAAACTGTTTACCTTGTCCTGGATGCTTTTTAGCTTATCATTCTCCTTATTAAAATGTAGTGCCTTAAATCAGGTGCAGTATTGTAGGTGTGCTCTGACCAGGTCAGAATAAAGAGGGACCCTCACCTTCTTATACCTTAGGCACCAAGTCACATTAGCTTTTTTGACTGCCACATCATAATGTTGATTCATACTGAATTTGAATGCCACTAAAATACCAAGATGTTTAAAAAAAAAAAAACCTGCTTTCTGATGAACCTTCATCATCTTATCCTTATAAAATTGCTTTTTTTGAACCTAAGAATAAGCCATTCCACTCATCTCTATTAAATATCATCTCATTTATTCAATTCAATATGCTAGCCTGTCATCATCATTTTTGGAATTTGATTCTGTTATTCAGTATGCTAACTAGTGTAACGATTGGAATAACGCCACCTGCTGGAGACTTACTGTAGAAGAGTTCCACCCATGAAGCGAAGGTCTTTGAGGGCAAGACCAGGAGTCTTTCCTTGGCGTCAGGAAGTGACACGGGGTAGTGGGAGGAAGAAGGAAGAGACTAGCACTCTGTCTCGGGCTCTCTTTCCTTTGGACTCTGGTGGAGAGCGGAGCTAGAAATGTGCTCTCCCTTTAATAGATAGGAATCTAGGCCTTTCTCTCTCTTTACCAAATTCTTATTCTCTTTAATAAATGCTTAAAAGTCTGACTCTTGCTAAAGCTTATAATTTATTGGCGACCACTCATTAAATGTTTTAGACAGTTTAGCTAGAATTTTAGCCCTTAACACTAGCCCCTTCAGTTTTCTCTCATTGTCATACTTGATAAATATTCATACCATCTATGTCCTTTTTCAAGTCATTAATAAAAATGTTTAACATTAAAGGCCAAGCACAAATTCTTGGGATCCTCTCCTGGAGACCTCCTTTCAAGTTGACATGGAGCCATTAGTGACTATGTATGTATGACCATTCAAGCATTGCCAAATCCATCTAATCATATCCTCATTTAGCTCATGACTCTCCATATTTTCCACATAGCATGAACAACTTTATAGAGCACTTGACCCAAATAACCATAAACTATGGCTACATGATTTACATGATTTACTAATTTAGTAACCCTGTTAAGAATAAAATAAAATAAGGTTATTCATGCATGGCTTGTTCTTGATGGAGTTATCACTTTAATGATCCATTCTAAAATTTTTGCATGAATATAAATTAAATTTACTGATCCATAGTTTGTAGACTCTTCTTTTTTTTTTGAAAAATGGAGAAATATTGCCCTTCTCTAGTTCTGCAGTAAACACCTTTCATATTCTTTACAATCTTTCAAATATCACTGATAGTAGTACAGCAGTCACATTTACCGGATCTTTTAGTACCCAAGGATGTAGTACTCATACCTGCCATTTTCTGTGTGTGTGTGTTTTTTTCTTCACATCTAAGTTGGTAGTGAGTTTCCTGTACATTCCCATCAGTCTCTTCAGAAAAATCATTCATGCTATTCCTCCTCATTGGAACTGTTTCTCTTTGTGTCTTCAAGATATCCTCCTTGAAAGTTTTCCATCCTGGTTGTGAATGGATCCAGCTATTCTGGAGAGCAATTTGGAACTATTCCTAAAGGGATATAAAACTGTACATACCCTTTGATCCAGCCACACAACTACTAGGCTTATATCCCAAAGAAATAAAAAAGGGGAAAGGACCTATGTTATAAAGATATTTTTAGCAATTCTTTTTGTGGCATCAAAGAATAGGAAATTGAAGGGATGTCCATCAATTGGAGAATGGCTGAACAAGTTGTGGTATATGATTGTAATGAAATACTATTGTGTTATAAGAAACAAGAAAAATGCTTTCATAAAAACCTGGACTTACGTGAACTGATTCAAAGCAAAGTGAGCAGAACCAGGAGAACATTGCACACAGTTAACAGCAATATTTTATGCTGATCAACTGTGGGTGACTTAGCTATTCTTAGCAACACAATGAACCAAGACAATTCCAAAGGACTCCTAATGAAAAATGGTATCTATCTCTAAAGAAAGAATTGATAGAGTTTGAATGCAAATCAAAGCAAACTATTTTTCATTTTGTTTTTTCTTGGTCTGTGTTTTCTTTCATAACATTACTAATATGGAGATATATCTTCCATGATTATACATGTATAAGCTATATCAAATTGCTTACCACCTCAGGGAAGGTAAGAAGGAGAGAGAGAATTTGAAATTCAATTTTTTAAATGTTCAAAATGTTTTTACATGTAATTAGGAATAAAAAATATTATTAAAAAATAAAGTTTTCCATCCTTTCTTGGATTGATCTGCAGAGTTTTAATTCATGGAATCCTAATGATACTTCCTCTGAAACTTCCAAAAATCTAGGATGCATGTCAAACTATTTTTCACTCTCCTGTATCTTAAACCGCACAAAGTTTGCAATAAACAAATACATAAAAGTAACCTAAATATAAACTGAAGCATAGTAAGCTTTTATCTCACATCCATGAAATTGGTACAGATGCTAAAAATGGAAATAGTCAATCTTGGGCAGCTGTTGGATGGCAGGCATACTGAATCATATTTTATAAGTATGTACAAGATGACTTGAATCTCCTCCATAATAATGTGAACTACTTGAGGACAGGGCTTGTGTTCTTACCTTTCTTTATATTCCCAGCACTTTGCACAATGCCTGGCACATAGCAAGTGGTTAATAAATGCTTGATGACTGTTTGTTGAGCTGTGAATTGGTCATTCTGTTCTGGAAAAGATTTTGGAATTATGTGAGAAAAGTCACTAAGCTATTCATACTCTCTGCCCCAGCAATCCCACTACTGAATATGTCCCTAACTATGTTAATAAAAGATATAAAAGTCCCACATATATATATCAAAATAATCCTAGCAGGACTCTTTGTGGTTCAACCCCTAGTGGAAATAAAGTGAGGACTCATTGATTTAGAATGGTTGAACAAACTATGCTACAAGAATTAAATAGAATATTTTAGTATAGTAAGAAATAATAAGTATGAGGAATTCAGAGAAACATGGGAAGACTGAGATGAAGAGATGAAAGCAGAATCAAGAGAGCAATTGACTTATGTTGATTATAAACATGTAAATGAAAATAACAGTGAAAGCCAGTTGAATTAACATTGACTGCAATGAACAATTTTGGTTGTGGAGAACAGAGAAGGAGACACTCTTCCTTCCTTTTGAAATAAATAAGAGACTATGGGTGCAAAATTATTTCAAATACTGATAGATGTTATTGCTTTGTTGGGTGGTTTTACTTAATGGTTTTTCTTTGTCACAAAAGAAAGTTCATTAGAGGGGAAATATAATGGGGAAATAATTGTAATGTTTAAAAAAGGATTAATTTTTAAATTTAGGAGGAAAGTCTCTAATAGTTTCATAAAGGAGGGAATATATTTGCCTCTTCAACTGAGAGAAATGTAAAGGGAAATGAGTTAGAAATGTTATTACATTATTTTCAGATTAATATGGAATAAAATTTGGGACCAAATATGGGAAAATGATGTTTTTTTTAAATTATGATACATTAATTGCTATAGAATAATATTAATTTCAGTTATTTTTATTATGCTACTGTGTCTATTACTTTTTTTTGTTTTGTTTTGTTTTTTGGTTAGGCAATTGGGGTTAAGTGACTTGCCCAGGGTCATACAGCCAGTAAGTGTTAAGTGTCTGAGGCTGGATTTGAACTCAGGTACTCCTGACTCCAGGGCCAGTGCTCTATCCACTGCGCCATCTAGCTGCCCCAAATAAATGTCTTTTTTTTTTTTGGATGAGGCAATTGGGGTTAAGTGACTTGCCCAGGGTCACACAGGTAGTAAGTGTCAAGTGTCTGAGGCTGGATTTGAACTCAGGTCCTCCTGAATCCGGGGCCAGTGCTTTATCCACTATGCCTGTTACTTTTTAATAAGCTTAAAAACAAACTTGACTTTTTGAATGTTATTTCCATGCATGATCAAGACCCTTTGTTTTTTTTTTTATGGATTTGCAACATAATATTTTCTTCAACCATAAAAGAGTTTAAGATAAAACATCTTCTATTTGAATATATATATATATATATATATATATTTGATCTTATTCAACTTTCCTTTTTATTACAGACTTCTCTATTCAAAGGACTAGACTAAAGTTTTTCTTATCTGTAAAAGTTTGTTTACTAGAACTTCATTGAAGCAAAGCTGAATCACTATCTTTGAAATGCAGTAGGTCTTCATTGGAAAGGCTTATTGATCATAGTGGCTCCACTCTAATGATTGACATGAGCACAGGAATCAAACTGGTTTAGAACACAGTAAAATAAATTTATTCAACGAAGGATAAGTTTTTGGCCATTCAAGAGTGAATTAAATCTGAAATCATTATGAATCAGTAGAACAATATTATTCTTTTATTCAATGAAAGGAAACTTTGGCTTTGATGTGATGTCTATTGATCCTGTGAAATTTGCTGAAAGATATCAAAGCAAATAGCAGGGTGAATTTCCAAAACAGTCAGTGTTTCCATTAATAAGAAAAAAGCATTACTTTTGTATTACTGGTTTGGGACATCTAGTGGAGTAAAGTCCCTTATTCACTTTACCTGAATCCTCATCTTGAACACCTCCACAAACTATGTAACCTTTTCCACTTCTGTCCTCCCTCCACTTAATGAACTTTATTGGCTCTCTGTCACTTCTAGGATAAAAGACATCAGAAATACAAACAATTATGTAGTGTTCCTCTCTATTCATTATACAATCTATCCAAACTAGCCCTCTATCTATTCCTCACACATGACACTTCATCTCCTATCTTTCAGTCTTGTATGACTTTCCCAGTCTTCAGGATTCAACTCAAGGGTCACCTTATATATTAGAGCTTTCCTGTTTACCCTAGCTTCTGGCATCTCCAATCCCTTTCCTTCCCTTGGATATGTTATTCCCAGCTCTTGTTTCTTAAAACATTCACCCTTCATCACTGGAGTTAGAGTACCATTTACATTGATAGCTCCAACAACAGACGAACCCCACCCTGGTGTCCTATTATAATACAGAGGTGCACTAGTAGAGTAAAAAGTCTGACAGGTTATATCATTCTGGGAAGTCTTCTATTCCATTCTCAGTGATAGAAAGTGTCTGTTGTTAAAGGAGCCTAGTAAAGAAAAAATAGAAACTCTTCACCAGTAGCTTGGTCACTACTGGTTAATTATTTAGTTATAGAAATGTATGAAACAAACAAAAATAGAAAATGACCCTTTTAATATTAACGTTTTTACTAGAAATTAAACTGGAAGGCACAAAGAAGTTACAGCTAAATACAAGAATGGCTCACAGGTTCTCTTTAGGCAAACAAAGGAGGCAGTTTCATCATAAGCCCAAAGGCACATCATTATAACTCAGAAATTGAATAAACCATAAATGAGCTTCCTAAGCAAAGAAATAGACCAGATGGGTTTATAAATAAGTTCTACCAAATATTTAAAGAACAATTAATTCAAATACTATATAAAATCTTTGGAAAAATACACAAAGAAAGAGTACTACCAAATTCTTTTTATAACACAAATATGGGGCTGATACCTAAACCAGGAAGAGTCAAAACAGAGAAAGAAAACTATAGACCACTTTCGCTAAAGTATATTGATGCAACAATTTAACATAAAATACTTAGCAGGGCGATTATAGCAACATGTCACAAAGATCACTATGACCAGATGGGATTTATACCAGGAAGGCAGGGCTGATTCAATATTAGGAAAACTAAAAGCCTAATTGACCATATGAGTAACAAACTCGACAAAACTCATATGATTATCTGAATAGATCCCTTTGGAACCTGAAAAGTATACTAGCACCATGCCAGAAAACTGAATTGCTTCCATTTGAATTGTTTTAGGATTATTATGAAGATCACCTGGCAGAATAAGATACCAGACAGTGAGGTACTTTCTTGAGCTAAACTTACAAGCATTCAAACTCTACTGCAGAAAGCAAAATTCTGATGGGCTGGCTATGTTGTTTGAATGTCAAATGTACACTTGTCTAAAAGACTGTTTTATAGAGAACTCACAGAAGGCAAGCACTCACATGGTAATCAGAAAAAGTGATATAAGGAAACTCTCAAGGTCTCTCTTAAAAAGTTTGGAATTGATTGTGTCATATGGGAGACACTGGCACAGGACCGCCTAGCATGGTGTGCCCTCATCAGAGAAGGTGCTGTGCTCCGTGAACAAAGCAGAATTGAAGTAGCTCAAAAGAAATGCAAGATGTACAAATTTAGATAATCTTACTCAAACGTTCACATGGATTATTTGTTCCTGATCTGTGTTAGAACATTCTGAACTCTGATCAACCACAGTTGGACATACTGTAACTTGACTGTAACATAGTGATGTCATTTTGATCCTCTTCAAGAACAAAGGACAACAACCAACTAGCTATGGTCATTTCCTATTGTGTATTGTGTACCATTCCACTGATCCACAATACTTGAACAAACATTATGATAGATAATGACCTGGGCCTAGAACCGATAAGGAAGAAGGGATTGGACTGTATTTCACTTGGGAAATTGCATGGCACTTTCAACAGTACCTTGCTTTGGGAATCTTTAAAAATATCCATAGTCTTCAGGTATTATTGTATATACCTGTGAATCATGTAATACAGAACAAGGTTCTAAAGAACCAAAACTGCAGGTAACCCAATGGACAATGGAGCAATTTATGAGTATAAACAGAATGAAGCATATTATCAACAATCATTGCCTGAAAAACATGCCATAAAAGATACCATCAAATATATGATCCAAAAAAGAGATAAGCACCACCAGATAGGGACTGAGTCAACTCCAGGACCACCACCTTTCATTCCAGTCTCCCCCACCCCTGGGGAGATAAGATTAGGTGTGGCTGCTGCCTTTGTGGCTTGAGAGATCCTGAGCTACCCCTCACACAACTTCCCCTAGCCACCACCAGTGGGGGGATGGTCCTCCCCCAATAAGGGAACTTTCCCCAGTCAGATGACTGCCCCATTGGACCACCACCATCTGTCCTCTATAAAAGTATCTGCCTGTATCCTGCTCAAGGAGATAGGTCTCTCAGAAAGTCAGGCCTCTGTGCCATGCCTTCTCCCCATGAGAAGAAGGCTGAGGGTTTCTCTCTTGGTTTCCTTTCCCAAGCATCTAAATAAACTATTATTTTATTCTTAAAAAAGCCTATATAGTACTTACTATATTCCAGGCAGTGTGCTAAGCACTTTATAATTAATATCTCATTTGATCGGGGGAGTTAGGTGGCTCAGTGGATAGAGCACTGGTCCTGGAGTCAGGAGGATGTGATTTCAAATCTGGCCTCAGACAGTTGACGCTTACTAGCTGTGTGACCCTGGGCAAGTCACTTAATCCAATTGCCTCAAACATCCGGGGCCATCTCCAGTTGTCATGATGTATATCTTGCCACTGGACCCAGATGACTGGAGGAGAGAGTGAGGCTGGTGACTTTGCACAGCCTTCATTCACTTAAATCCAATTCACTGTAAGTCATAATATCACTTCCTGATGTCATGATCCTTTTTGAGAATGAAGGACAAAGAACAACATAATCTCATTTGATCTTTACAACAACCTTGGGAGGTAGGGTGTTATTATAATCATAATTTTACAGATGAGGAAACTGAGGCAAATTGAGATTAAGTGATTTGCCCAAAGTGCGTTATTGTCTGAGTCTGGCTTTGAACTCTAGGCCTAGTGTTCTATCCATTGTACAATTTAGCTGTATGTTGGTTCTCTTTTGACTCTTTCTCAATGAGTGGAGTCCTCAGGGTAGAAAGGAGGAGAGGCTCACAAGAGATGAACTTTATAGGATCATGAGATTTAGTACTATTCCATAACTTTATAGGATCATACATTGTAGTTGGAGGTAGAAGGTAACTTAAAGGTAATCTAGGCAAATCCCCTCATTCAACACATGATAAAACTGTCCTGGAGAGATGAAGTAATTGTTACTCCTCCTGAAAATTTTAGCTAAAGAGACTCATAAAGACAGTTAATAAACTTATGGTTGGATTTGCAAGCTGAGATATTAGGTATAGTATTCACATTAAAAAATCCCAACTAGCTGTGTGACCCTGGACAAGTCACTTAGCCCTCATTGCCCCACAAAAAATCCTATATATTTTAAATATTGATGTATAGTCTAGGAAAGATTTGTGATTTTTAAACCAAATTTCATATATGTACAAACTGTAAAAATAGGAAATTTATATTGTTAGTCAGAAGACCTGGGATAAAATATTGACTTGAGTCCTTATTACCTGGACAAGTCACTTAGCTTCTGTGGGACTCAGTTTCTTACTCTTCCAAATGAAGAAGTTGGATGTTATTATCTCTAAAGTCTCTTCCAGTTTTAAATCTTATGACTTTATAATTTATTAATTAATGCAGTTTACAAAAGCAAGATTTATTCCTAAGGAAAAACGAACACCTGCATCATTGAAGTATGTAGCATTTGCATCCTGAAGAAAGGAGAATGGAGTGAAAGTGGGCAGCGGTAATCTCCTGAGCAAATCCATCCTTGAGTCTGACTCAGGGATTGAGAATCCCATGAACATCTCTGGTGAGGGGGATTATTGATATTCCTACCTTTATCACAGACATAGACCAGTGGAGCTGGGTGATAAACTCCTCAGGAAAGAGCACTAAATCACCAGAGACAGTTAAGTGGTACAGTGGGTAGAGGATTAGACTTAGAAGGAAGAAGACCTGAGTTCAAGACCTACCTCATATATTAGCTGTATGACTTTAGGTAAGTCATTTAACCTGTCTTAGCCTTGATTTCCTTATCTGTAAAATGGAAATAATACTAACATCTACCTCCTAGGGTTGTTGTGAGGATAAATGAGCTACTTATATAAAGCTTGGCAAACCTGAAAACACTCTGTAAATGCTAGATCTTATTATTATTATTTCATACTTCTATAATCCCAAGTATCCAGTAGATGCTAAATAAATACTTTTGCAAATGAATCTATTAATTCCCCTATCCACTGTCTGGGTGATGATCATGTAATGCTGTGTGAGAAAATAATGGGATTTAGCAAATATTCAAAGATTCACCTGGAGATTAATCTAAACTGATTGAATTAAGTGAGAGTGATTGACTGCTGATTAGCCTACTTCAAGTTAACTAGATTGTAAGCACACCTGGCTAACCCTTAAGAAGGTATTGTTCTCAGAAGCTAAAACCTTTGAACTTAACTTGAGACCACCTTCAAGTCCAATGATTTGGATGAGGCTAGCCAATCAGCTTGAATCAGTGTGTAAGGACCTCCTATGCTCTGGACCTATAAAAAAAGCTTCCACACTCAGTTTAGGAGAGTTTGTGGTTGAAGCAGGCTCATGGCAGAGGACTTGAGGAAGAATCAGACCAGGCTGGAATTCTAAGCTAGATAGGCCTTTTCTTAACTTTCTGAACTCCATGTGTTCTCTTTTTTTTCTAATACCTAGTATGCTTTAATAAATGCTTAATGCCCAAAGACTGGTGCTAAAGTTTGTAATTTAAGGCAACCACACATATAGATTTTAAACGTCATAGCTGGAAGGTACTTCCCCCTCTCACTCCCCAAATGAGATGACAGATATCAAAGAATGGTAAATCTAATTTTGTAGTGTAAGGGGCTAAAATTCTAGCTAGTCTGTCTAAAATATCTAATGAGTGGTTGCCAATAAATTATAAGCTTTAGCAAGAGTTTAGACTTTTAAGCATTTATTAAGGAGAATAAGAATTTGGTGAAGAGAAAGAGAAAGGCCTAGATTCATCTATCTATTAAAGGGAGAGCACATTTCTAGCTCCCTTCTCCACCCAAGTCCTAAGGAAAGAGAGCCAGAGAGCCAGCCTCACCCCCGTCTTCCTCCCACAAGAAAACGTCACTTCCTGACTCCAAAGAGCCGGATTTCTTGCCCTCAGATGCCTTCTCCTCATGGCGGAGCTTTGCTACAGTAAGTCTCCAGCAGGTGGCATCATTCCAATCGTTACAGTAGCAAGATTGTTTTTGTCTGGTATTCACATTTCACTGATACCCTCTGCTTTTCTTATTGGACTCTCTGACTGAAGGGCAAGGGTCACAGGCTCCAGGGCCTCTATTTAGAGGGTGCTCAGCACAGTTCTTCCTATTTCCCAATAGTTATATTGCTTTTGGGCTTTGGAACTTTCCATCATGGTCCTGGTACCTTCTCCCTCTCTCCCTACCACTTTTCAGCTTCTTTTTGTGTGTTGTCTTCCCAAATTAAATTGCAAGCTCCTTGAAGCCAGTTAACTTTGTTCTTATTTGTATTTGTATCCCCAGAGTTTAGAATTGCACCTGACACCTAGTAGTTAATAAATGTTGATTGATTGATGTTATTGGAAGCTGTCCTGGGTAATTTAAGTGACTTCACTTATCTGGCTCCAAAGGGACTTGGAACTTATAGGCACATTCTGGAGGTGGGTAAGAATTAGAATGTTTTGTCAAATTTCAAGACCTATGGGAAGTTCTTTCATGGACAGGAAACCACCATGTTTTTGAGGAAAATGGAAAATCAGACCATGGCTTCACCCAGAGAGAACACAATGTCAATAATGGATACTAATTCAAAAATGAAAAAGGTGGTTGTTTTTGTTTTTTTGTTGTTGTTTTTTTTTGTCTGTATGCTGAATAAACTTTAATTAAAGGTGAGAGATTGTGGAAAAACAAATGAGAGTTTCATGGGGGGAATTATCCTGACCCATTTCAGTTTGAGATATAATACTACCAGGAACAGAAAATTGTGAAATACCCTCCTTTGATATGCTGGGATAAAGCTTTTTAGGGATGCCACCTGCTAGGACTTAGTGAGAATAATAGCCATAGCAATATAGAGGAATCAGACAGCAGCAGGAGTGACAACCAATATCACTAACTTAGAGCTAAGAGAATAGTGATAAGTGCCAATAGCTGGCAGGTCTAGAGGACTCTCAAAGAAATATGGACCAGTGCTGCTGGCTGGGAGCTGCAGAGTTTCAGAAGTGTAAAGTTGCTATCTGTAAGGGGCTAAAATTCTAGCTAAACTGTCTAAAATCTATTGAGTGGTTTCCATAAATTATGAGCTTTAGCAAGAATTTAGACTTTTAGGTAATATTAAGAAGAATAAGAATTTGGTAAGAAGAGAGAAAGAGATCAAGATTCCTTCATCTATCTCAAGAAGCCAGCATCTCCCTTCCACTCAAGTCGAGGTCCTGGGCAAAAGAGAGCCCCCTCGCCCCTTCCTCCTCTCAGAAGCCTCCTCTCCAAAAGGAAACAGGGCAGTCCACACACAAAGCTCCAAGCTAATTGGCTGGTAGCTTTGATCAACAGTACCCACGAGCAAACATCACTTCCTGATGCCAAGGCCACATGGCTATGTCCTCAGGCCAGAACTCACAAAATGTTCCTCCCAGAAGGGGGTGTTATTCCAACTCTCACAGAAGCAGTAGTCCACAAGAGCTGTATGCTGAGAGTTATGGCTACCATGGAATGATGAGGCCTGACACCTGCTAGTAACCTAAGAGCATTACATAGTGTGGCAAGGGACAATCACCCTGTGCCCTGTATACAACTGCTGTAGGAATGACACCTTATGCTAAGTACCAGTGATATAAATACAAAATCTAAGTCATATATATATAGTTAGAAACTATAAGAAGAAACACCTCCTAGTAGTCTTACCTCAGTACATAATTATAACTGACTCAAGCTATTCGGGTTTTGTCATTGGGGGAAAAAAACCCAAACATCTGAGGGAAGGGTTTTTCATTGTTAAGGGTCAGGATTTTACATGAATTTGGATAAAATGCTCTGTTTTTTTCAACCTATAAAGATTATATTTTTTCTTTTTTTTGAGCTTTGTAAACTGTGTTTTCAAGGGAGTTGATAACAGTATAGCAGTTGGTCTACCATAGTAAAGTTCTCAGATTTTTTTTTCGGGGGGGGGGGAAACATGGCCTAGAGACAGTGAACCAGATATATATATATGAGAAATCACCAATGTGTACACAAACACTTTATATCCTGTGAGAACTTTTAACACAAGGGTTATACTTTTTTGAATTGGCAATTTGGAATATTTGCTCCTTAATTACTCATAGTTCCTACTAATAATTATATGAATATTACTAATTCTGGTATATTAATTAATAATTATATTAATGATTAATATGAGAGTTGGTTTTTAAGTTTGAAACACAGAAAGTGATATTATTTGGCATTGGGGGATAGGGAAGGCAGAGGGGAGGACAGCATAGGACAAAATCTAAACTATGTGACACTTTTTTTCCTTTTAAGACTCATAATATTATTTCCATATTTAATTAGCTATGAGAAAAATATATCAGGATGGTTATTATTCAGTGACTTTCTCAAAGCAGAGATGTGATTTAATCATTCTATGTCCTTTTGGTATTTACTCATTAAGAAGCACTGGAGCGCTTTCCTGGACCAGCAACATCTATTGTTATATTGTGATTCCACAGAGGTTTAATCAAATAAAGTACTCATTGCTTCATACTTGGGCGATCTGAAGTCGGGACTTAGAAATGATGAGCCTCCCAGGGAGTAGGCCGATGGCATCCATCTCTATATGACCACTGATCATCTGCAAATTCCCATCAAGGTTCTGCAGTGTGTCAAATGTAGTACCCAGTGGAATTCCACAGAAGTGACTTCCAACCCTGAAGCTTTATACAGTAGTCTTGCTGCCGGGCTGCCCAGAATTGCCACTGCTACCTGAAACACCGAGTTCTCCTCCAGCCTGGATTTTTCTGACAACCTCAATATAAAAAACACTTTTTAGGGAAAGACCCTGTGTGCAAGTCTATTATCCCCTAAAGTTCTCAAAGAATGAGGAACAGATATATCAACAAACGATTTTAGAGTGTAAACTAGGTCAGTATTGGTAACTAAAACTAAAAGGGAAATTGGTCTTTGAGTAAGTATAGGAACTGGAACCAGAAATCTTCCATTAAAGTCTGAGCTTAGAGATTTGACCTCATTCTCTGAGATTCAGTTTCCTCATCTGTAAAATGGTAATAATGCTTGTACTTCTTACCTCATAGTTTGGAAATTTTAGGCCCAGTGTGAATGTGTTGTTATATTAACACTTCAGTACTTTGATGGGATTCTTTGATGAGGCTATTCCTTCCACTGTGCAGTTGCAATCATGTGGACATTTTCATTCCGTGCAACTCTTGTGCTTGTCCTCCTGCAAATACCCTACAAGGAACTCTACTCAATGTCCTGGGGGACATTCCTCTTGATCTTCTGACATTCCATGGTTACCCATTCAATCCATAGACTGTCCATCTCTTACCCTTCAAATGAAATGACTGAACAACATATGGTAAGCACTGGGGATACAAAGAAAGGCAAAAACAGTCCCTGTCCTCCAGGACGTCACAGTGTAATGGGGAAAGAAAGCATGCAAACAACTTACTATCGACCAAGAAGATATAAATATGAGAAAATGGAGGTAAGGGGAAAGGCATTTTCCTCTCTGACTCAGTTTCATCAAATATCTGTAATATCTACCTCAGTGAGACAGTATAGGATAATGGATAGACAACTAGATAAGTTAGCATCAGAAAGATCTGGTCTAAAGTCCTACCCTCCACCTCCATCATTCTGGGTAAGTGGCTTAACTTCTCAGTGCCCCCAAGACACTTTCAGACTCTAAATTGCAGAGAAGTTGCTGACCATTTATAGAAGGAATTTCCCTAAGAGTGGTTCCCTGTACTACTTAAATCACCATAGGCACTATCCAAAAGGAAATTACCTCATAGGGTCATCGGAGGAGAATCAAGAGAGTTAATGTTTGTAAAATATTCTGCAAAACCTAAAGCCTTATATAAATGTCAGTTCTTATTTAATTATTTGCATAAAGATTTTATAAAGATGAGGAAGTAGGCATACGGATCGGTAGTTATTGATATCTTTTCAATCACCATTTTAGTATATTGATGAAATTTACCAGACATTTGGTGTTTTCTCATATGGGCGTTTATAATTTCATATTGACAATTATATATATACACCTACATATATAGTGTATACACACATGTGTATACATAGTGCATGTATGCATGTGCATATATATGTACATGTGTGTATATATGCACTTATATGTACAGAAATATATATTTATTTATACACATATATATTCACACTGTTTTTGTTTTTGAGTTGTTTCAGTTGCGTCCAACTCTTCGTGATTTCATATGTGGTTTTCTTGACAAAGATACTGGTGTTTTGTCATTTCCTTCTCCAGTTCATTTTACAGATGAGCAAGCTGAACCAAACAGGGTTAGGTGACTTGCCCAGGCTCACACAGATAGTAAATGTGTGAGGTTAGATTTGAACTCAGGTCTTCCTGATCCCAGACTTGGCACTCTACCCACTGTGCCATCTAGCTGCCCCATAGAGACAAAAATGATGCACTAGGAAACTTTCTTAGCAAGCTATAGTCTATATATCTCACCAAAGTTGAACAAGTTCAAGCCCAAGGACCTGAATTTGTATTCCATTTCTGCTATTTGTTACCTGTAAAACCAAGGGCAAGTCATTTAACTTCATTGGGCCTTGGTTTCCTCCTCTGCAAAGTGAAGGGAATTATACTAGATAATCTCTAAGGTTCCTTTCAACTCTCCATCTATGATCTTATAAGCCTATCAATTACTAAGGGTCCTGGGAACTTGAGTCACTCAGCTGGCCATGCCAAACCAGTCACTCAAAATGGAAGATTCATTCATCTGAATGCAGCAAGGGCTCAATTACAGGTTAAATTTTCATTAGATCATGCACAGTAGATCTGCTACTCCTCTGGTGGAGCCTTGTGAGCTAAGAAGAATGTTTCAACTTAGTCAATACTTGGGGAATAAACCAATTTTTCCCTGAATATATTTGGAGGTTTAACTATCCTTGGTTGGTGTAGGGTAGGATCGTCACTAAGCACTACTTCCATGGGTATATGGGGGTGGTAGACATGAATCTGAGAGCAAATTAGGACCACCTACTTCAGTATTTGAATTAGGCTATTTCTGTTTTTAGGAATTTTAAAATGAAGACATTTGATCAATTTCCCCTACCCATTTTAATTCCTATATTTGGCAACACAGGCCTCTCTCCAAGTGAGAGATTATGTGATAAATTAGCATACACACTAGGGAGAGGGAAAGAAGAAAATCCACACACAAGACTTGTGTGTCCAATTGAGATTTATTAAAGGTTAATCTTTACAGACAGATGGACACTGAAAGGATACTGCAGTCCTCTAAATGGTATGGTAGCTTTCCCCAGTTGACTTCCTAGCTTTCCCCTTTTGTATTGAAAAAAAAATTCTCTCTGATATATTAGTGATGTTTCCTCAATTTTAGAGGGAGGGAAGTTCCAGTTTGTGATTATTAGGGGAGTAAGATACTATCTTTTATTTTTTTCCAGATCTACACTTTGGGTTCTTTGAACTTTATAATTGGTTGACAGGGTGAATGAGTGAGAAAAGGAAGAAGAGAAAGGGGCTCATTCTATGCTTGACCTTGAGCCTGATAGGTTAGCAATAATAGACTGTTCTTTCTGGACTTGATTGGAATCTGAGAACTCTCTTATGCCCAGGTGGTTATGAACTCAAACAAAGAACAAAAGTGCTGACATTTATTCATGTCCTGAATTTCTGATTTAACTCTTAACTGTCCTGAACCAGGATACAAAGCTTAAAGCATATTATAGATGTACTGAATAAGTTTGCTATTCTCTCAGTGCCTTTTCTTCAATACTGATTTATATATTGGGAATATTTTGCAATTTTGAGATGGGCCAATAGGCAATTGCCCCAGGGTAGAATAGGTCCTAAATAGAGGAGAGGTGAGCTATTCATCATCTATACAGATTACATGATATTTATCCACATTTGTCATGAGAGGTGAACTGCACCTGTGTGGAAAAGGGAACATTGTAGGAGGTGTGATGTTGTGGACAGAGTCCCAGACTAGGAGCTCTAGATCAGCACCTTCTAGCCACCTGATCTTGGTTGCCACTTAACTAATGTTGTTGTTGGGTGGGGTTTTTTTTGTTTTTGTTTTTGTTGTTGTTGTTCCTAACAACTAAATTTGCTCCTAAGTAATCTTTTTTTGTTCCTAACTTAACTCATCTCTAGGTAAAGCATGGTAGAAAGTCTTCTAAGGCCCCTTCTAGTTCTAATAATCTATGGTTCTAGTTCATTCTCAGTCACTGAGCTTAAATTGAATGGTTAACGTTTATTTTGCAGATGGAGCCTTTCCCAAATGCTCAGACACAGCAATGCCATTTTTAGTGGGACTCTGCAAGTGCTTCCTGTGCATGAAGACAAAAAAAGCCAATGAGTAGGGACAGCCATGTAATCCAGGCTGCTTCTCCAAACGTCAGCACAGCTTCCAGCTCCTCTTTGAATGCCTCCTTGATGGAAATGCATAATGCTGGGTGGAATTGGAAACATTGATAGAAAGAGAATGTCTGGACAGAATACTTTACCTCACTCCACCCATCTTAGGGAGAATCAGGCTCCAGAGGTAGCTATCATTAAAAGTTAAAGATGGTGAAAGGATTATTTGTGTGAAGGAATGTTTTTTGAAGGGGTGAAGGGACAAGGTAGTGGTAGAGAGAGTTTGACAGTGTTGAATAGTATTTTTTGGGTGAAGGAATTAGAATGAAGGATAAGGGCTTTTTTTTGGGGGGGTGGGGAAAAGAGTATGTATTGGAGTTGCTGGGGGGGTGAATTATAAGGGAAGATAGGGTTTTATGTGTCAGACAGAGGGAGATTTGAGTTTAATTTCAATAAACATAAATTTTATTACATACCTAGTAGGTGCCAGGAATTATTTTAGTTTTTAGGGATAAAAAGACAAAAATGAAATTGTTCTTTCCCTTAAGGAGTTTACATTCTAATAGGGAAAATGACATGTACACATGTAAGTATATACAAAATATAAGCAGCATAAATGCAAGGTAATTTGGGGGGGAGGTACTAAATTTGGAAGATGAGGAAAATCCTCATGTAGACAATGGTATCTTAAGTTTTGGACAAAGCTAGGAATTCTAAGAAGCAGAGGTGAAGAGAGTGTATTCTGGGAATGCAGTGGGGGGCAGGGGGTGGATGGAAAAGGAACCTGTGTAAGGCACATGGATCATAGATGTGAAAAATAGCAAGATTAGTTCAGCTGAATTGTAGTATGAGTCAAGGAGACTAGTAATAAGAAGAGGCCATTGACACTGTAGGTGTCTGTGGTAAATCATTATATTCCTCTGTGCTCTGTTTTTTATCTGAAAATGACTATACTGCACCACTTCTAATCTGTTCCCCAGATCCTACTTGTAGTCAGTTCAATTCTTCTCTTTGCTCCCAGAAGGCGTGTTGCTAGTATCCTCCTGGACAAAGAGAAAATTAAATTTGGAAAGTGTTTGTTTGGTACCTATTATGCATATACCTAAGACCATGGGGGATAGAAAAGAAATAGATTTGTAGACAAATTGAGTTATACATCTATTGGAAAATCTTGCTAAGCTTTTAAAATGTGCTTGAAAATGTCTGTCTCTTATAGCTTGTTTTGGTAACTCTAAATCTTTTAAAGAAACCAGTTACTAATAGAAGGAATTTAACCCTTAGAGAGATTATTATTAAAACACAAATAGAGGGGGAAGTTAGGTGGTACAGTGGATAAAGCACTGGCCCTGGATTTAGGAGGACCTGAGTTCAAATCCGGTCTCAGACACTTGACATGTACTAGCTGTGTGACCCTGGGCAAGTCACTTAACGCTCATTGCCCAGTCCAAAAAAACCACAAATAGATACAAAATAATACATAGATATCTATCATATATTGAGAGTGAGAGTTTAGAGTGGAACTATTAATTGAATACCTACTCTGTGCTCAATATTATGGAAGATACAAAGATGAGTGAGACATAGCACCTTCCCTCAAAAACTTTAAAATCTAATCAGAAGAATAAAAATAAGTACACAAATAATTCTAACATAAGAAATATAACAAAACATGAAAATACCTTAAGAGAGATGTATACTCAGGGTGAAGAGGAGGAAAAAATAATTTCATAAGAGAATAAGAAGCATTTTCATGAAGAAAGTGGAATTTTATCTGCCTTTGATATGTAGGGTTTCAACAGGGAGATATGGCTGATGAAGGAGCCACTTCATCAGTTATAGGAAACAGTATGAATAAAAGTGCAAAAGTGGGGAAATGAGGAATATGTATGAATTTTGAGAGTAATATTGATTCTCTTGTTTTCCTGAAGCCTAGGATATTTCTTGAGAAGTTTTGTTATTATTCAGTCATTTTCAGTTGTGTCTGAGTCTTCATTACCCCATTTTGCATTTTTTGGGGGAAAGATATTGGAGTGGTTTACCATTTCCTTCTCCAGTTCGTTTTACAGGTGAGGAAACTAAGAAAAACAGGATTAAGTGACTTTCCCAGGGCCACATAACTCCTAAGTCTCTGAGGCCAGATTTGAACTCAGTTCTTCATGACTCCAGATGAGGTGCTCTATCCACTGCACCAGTTAGCTGCCCAAGTATTTCTTAGGAAGTACTAGGAGACAAATTTGGAAAGGTAATTTAGACTCTTGTTGTAGAGAGTGTTGAATTTCAGACTGAAGAATTTGAATTCAATTCTCTGGGAAATGGAAACCAATGAAGAATTGTGGGCAGCAAAGTGACAAGATCCAGATCAATGTCAGTTGTGAGTGGGTTGGATTGAATGAAAGAGAGACTAGAGGCAGGAAACAGAATTTGGAGGCATTTGCAATATAGTCAAAGCAAGCGGTAATGAAGGCCTGAACTAGAGTAGTAGTTGTGGGAATGAAATGGAGTGGATACCTGTAAAGATATTGCAGAGGTAAAATCTACAGGACATGGAAACTGATTATATGTCAGGAAAAAGAGGAGAAATCAGAGATGATTTATAAAGTTTCTGGCCTAAGAGACTAAGAAGATGGCACCACTTACAAAGACAGGGAAATCAGCAGCCAAATTACTTATAAAGATAATGGGGCCATTTTTTGGACATAATGAGATTTAGGTGCCACTGGATTATCCAGGAGGACATGTACAATAGGTATTTGGAAATGGATAATTGGAGCTTGGAAGAGAGATGAGGGCTGGGGATATAAATTTGCAAGTCATCTGATTAGAGAGATCAGATCACTGGAGAAAAAAGCATGGTGAAAAGATCTCAGGATGGTATATTGGGAATATCTACATTGAATGATCAGGGAAAAGATAAGAGAGTGAGTGATATTAAGAGTCCTAATGGATATATAAGGGCAACCATGATATTACAGTAAAAAGGAACTTGGAGTTTCAAGAAGGAGAAGGTGGTCAAGTGTCAAATTCTGCCTTGAAGTCAAGGTGGATTTAGAGTGAAAGAAAGTCACTGGATTTGAGGATATGTGTATGTTATATATAAGTTATTGGTGACCTTCAAGAGAACAATTTTAGTAAACTGATGATTCTGGAAGCCAGGTTTCAAAGGTTTAAGGAACAGGTGAGTAGAAGAAGTGGTGTTACCAAAGGCTTATTTCCTTTCCAAAAGTTTGCTGGTGATAGGAAGGAAAAGAGGGACAATGACTTGAAGGGAAAGCAGGACTAAATATATTTTGAAACAGGGAAAAATTATCTAGATAAAAAAGAAGACAGAGGAGGAGATATATCTCATTCATCTGTGTATTTCTTATAAGGGAATGCATATAGTAGGTAGTCAATAAATATTTGTGCTCTGAGTTACCACTCAGTAAATGATGTTAGGTAGATATTCATGGATTAATTTGTATTGTATGGCATTTTAAAAAATTATCACTCACAGGGTCAAATATTTTGATTTTCTAATATATATTGTTCTGTTAAAGGTCTTCGAGTTTAAAAAGGGGGATAATTGTAGGTATACAGTCTTGGAGAAGGTGAAAGAGTGAATAATAATCTCATGCCAATGATTGCATCATTTACTTCTGCTTTGTCATAAGGCAAAAATGGACACAAAAGAAGCAGAACATAGGAAAATATTATTTCTGAGGGTTGAAGTGGTGATGTGAATTGTTCTTCTATACTAGATTCTGATCAAAAGGGAGAAATTGGCTGCTGAGGTAGAAATGGTGGGAACCTTGAGGAGAAGTGACCATTGAACGTTAGAACTATAACGAAAGAAACAGAAGGCATAGTCTGACATGAACACGAGTTTTGGAGAACTGATTTCAAATGGTTTAGAACAAAGGCAGGTAGAATCATGTGGCTGAAAATTCTGCAGAATTCCATCCAGGAGAAAGAAAAGGTGGGGAGAGATGGAGCAGTCCAAAAAAATGTGGCTGCATGGTGAGTTCACTAACCACATTAGATGCTTTAAAAAGATTCCCACAGAAGATGGAAACAAGAGCAGGTAACAGAATGAATATAAAACTGTTGCAATGTCCTTTAAGAAGAATGTCAGGAGTACATAAAGCTCAAAATGAGCTGAGGCTGGCCTGGATGTAAAGGACAATAAAAGTATTTGAAATCAATATTGGAGAGAAAAAAAAGATAAAGAATGGATAGTATTGCTGCTTTAACTTTCTCTTGGTGACTTCATCATCATGTGTGAGCTTAATTAATATTTCTATATATATGACTCTCATGTCTATTTATTTGGCCTTGGTCTCCCTCGTAGGTTCCAGTCACATCCTCAACTGCCTTTTGGACATTTTTAAATGAAAGTCCTATAAATATCTCAAAGTCAACATGTCCAAAATAGAACTCATTATCTTTCCCTCAAAATTCATTCCTTTCCCCAAAGTTTTCTATTTCTTTCCATAATACTACAATCCTTCCAGACTCTTCAATGTTCTTTATGCCAAGTATATAATCATTGCCAAATCTTGCCATTTCTTCCTCTACAGCATCTCTCATATATTATACTTCCCTTCTTACTACTTGCATAGCCACAAACTTAATTATCCCATCATAACCAAGTCACCAGTACTGCTGGTGAACTAATTGTAGGAGAAGTATATGTAGGTCAAGGAAATAAAGCACTTCAATCCCAAATTATGATATATAAGAAAATGTTATTGTATGATGAGATCATTACCTTCAAGGATCTTATGGTCAATCATAAACCTAGTCAAAGCTCACCAGTCAGTAAGAAAGCACAGACATAATCAGCCAAATACATGGGAAAATCCATGAAGACATGTAAGTGATAAATATAGGAAAAGCTGCATATATGACTACAGAAAGACCTGAATTCATTCTTAGTAGAGAATATTTATAGATTCCTTTCAGTCTGGAGCCTTAAGGATTTTCTGCTGAGATTCTCCATAGTAACTCTGCATAATAAGGAAGTCCATGCTCAACTTTCTTCCAAGATGGCTGCCTCAATGAGAGGCAGAGCACTCAAGTCCCATACTACCTTCTTAAGAAAAACATTTCAGTTCACTCCATACTTAAAAATTATTAAGATATACAAAGAGAAAAATATGTTTTGCATGGTTGCGCATTGTATAACCTATATTGTCTATTGGCTCATGGAAGGGGGGAGGGAGGAAAGAAAGGGTAGAATTTGGAACTCAAAACTTAAAAGAATATTAAAATTATTTTTATATGTAATTGGGAAAAAATAAAATAGATTATGAAAAAGAAATACAAAGAGAATGTACAGTAAGTTAAGTTTATGCTCTTTTTTGGAGGGACAATTAGAATGATAAAGCATGAATTTGTAGACCATCATTCCTGAGAAGGCTGAAATGTTCCTATTTCATTAACTTTCAACATACTCGCCATTGCACATGGTATTTGTAAGGTGCCCTCCAGCACTTAGCACAAAGCCTGGCATATATTAGTCACTTAATAGATGTTTATTGACTGACTTATGTGGATGCTGCTATAGAGGTTTAAGGCAAGGCCATGATGTAATGGAAAGAACACTGCATGAAAGCCAAACAAGCATTTCTTAAACACCTGCAATACATTAGGCATTAATACTAGGCCCTGTAATAAAAAGAAAAAAATTCCTTTCCTAAGGAGCTTCCATTATATCCATAGAAATCAGGAGGGCAGGACTCTGATACTTCCTCTGCTATTTGCTAGCTATGGGACATAGGCAAGTTATATAATTTCCCTGGGCTTCACTTTCATTATAGCTAGGTGGTATGGTAGGTAGAGAGCTAGGTGGACCTGGAGTGAGGAAGATCTGGTTTGAAATCTGGCCTCAGATGCTTAACAGCTCTGTGACCCTGGGCAAGTCACTTAACTTGTTTGCTTTAGTTTCCCCAGCTGTAAAATGGAGTTAATAATAGTACCTACTGCCCAAGGTGGTTGGGAGGATAAAAAGAAAATATTGCCAAAGTGCCTTGCAAATATTCAAGCACTATACAAATGTTAGCTATTATTAAAATGAAGGGAGTAGACAAATTTATCTCTAATGTTCTTTCTGACTAGCATTTTATGATTCTGAAGTTTGGAAAGACTCATTCAAAAGATAAGAGTTTTAAAGATGGCACAGCTAAGGAGCAAAAGGTTCAGTCATCCAATGAGTTGGTAAAATGGCAAGTAAGAACACAGGACATCTACCTCTGAGGCCAGACTGTTGGGTTATGTACTATGGCTTCCTATCTTTACATTGTATTATTCCTTTAGGTAACATATAATCATGTCTCTGGGCTTCTCAGAATGAGGTACTCCCTAAATAGGACAGTATTCATTTTCAGAGTTTTATAGTCTTATGTATTCTTTGAAAGAAAGGATGGATTTCTGACCTTTCTATCTTTGGAAAAATAATAGAAAAGAGTTTATTGGTCTGGCATGGATGAGACCTGGCAAATAAGACCTCGTTTTCTGTTAATGCCTGCTTGAATACTGTGTCCAAAAAAAAAAAAAGCAACATTTCTTAATTAGCCTTTATTCTTCTTGAAAACTATCTTATCACAATTAGAATGCAGACTTGGCCAGTATTGCCCTCAATTACATTTTAAAAAAAAATTAGATCCATTACATTTGTTCACTATAATCAGATTCCTAAGGTTATTGGTTTTCAGTGTTCTTCTCAAGGCCAAGCTTGATAGTGTTTATGGTGTCCCATAAACCTAGCTTCTGATAGTTTCCTTTAGTCTTTGTAATTTCTAAGTTTCCCTTCCAAACAAGACTATTTTCTAAGGAGATGGCAGCTTGTGCTCTAGGCCTAGTCCTCATCACAAGATGCACTCTTTCCTTCCAGTTCTACCCTTGGACACTCCCAGATTCACAAGAAGCTTGGATGGAAGGGGGAGAGTTGACTTTGGATTAGGCCAAGGATATTCAAACCTTCTAACTTAAAGGTGTCGCCTCATGTAACACAGAGAATAGCTAAGAGTGTTAATTCTGTATAATTCTTACCAACTGGCACTAGTAGCAAACTCTGAGGACTGGATAGATAATTTGGAAAGAAATCTTATCTTCAGAGTTGAAAAATCTTAATAAGATTTTATAAATAATTCTCTATTCTTTCCCCCCAGGTTTTCAGTATCTCTGGTTGTGAATTCAATACTGTTTATTATCATTAAATTTACTGAAACAACTTAAGGAAAAACCCCAAAGTCCTCAGTTTATCCCTTTTCTTCTGTCACCTCTAGCCTCTTTAGAAGAGACTAAAACTCTAATTCTTCCATTATAGTGTGTCATTGGCATCCAGGCCTTCCAAGAGTAGGCAATAAAGAAGCAATGGCAGAAGAAGCTGAGAAGGCACAGTCAATACTGTGTCACCATGCTCACTGGTCTGGGCACCTCTAAAAGTGAAGGGGCTGACCTAGTCCTGGAAGGGAGAAGGAGAAAATGTAGTTCTACCCTGGGATATAGACTTCCAACTCTGGATTTGTCAGCTACTAAGGAATATTCACCAGTATATAATATTAACTACTGTTTTTAATAAACTTTTTTATAAACTTAGAAAAAAGAAGCAATGGCAGGCAAACTGCATTGTGTTCAACCCTTCCTCCTGCTTTCCTAGGCATGATGTGCATTCAGGGCTGGGCTTGGTACCAGAGACCTGATTGGGTTAGTGATTGCAGATTCACCCCAGATCTACCCTGAAATGGGTACAAATTCATGATATTTCTGAAACTAGAAGTTCTTAGGAGTTTAAGGGAACTTTGAAATCATTAATATTTGTGTTAAAAAATAGTTTCACAAATATAGGGCACAGGAGGCATAATTGACTGAAAAAGATCTAGGTTTTTAGTCAACTACATATTTAATAATGAATCACCACTATGTCAACCAAAAAAGTGATTTGTGGGTGGCATTAAGAGAGGCATAGGATCTAGGAATTGGGAGGGAACAAATTGCTCTTTACTCTTCCATAATCAAATTATATCTGTAGAATTGTATTCAGTTTTGGGGGCCAGAGTTTAAGATAAACATTGATAAATTGTATATCACATAAAAGATGTCAACCAGGACAATCATGTGTCTTGAACCTGTATCATGTGATGATTGGTTGAAGGAACTGAGGATGTTTTGTTTGCAAAGTAAAAGATGCAGGAAAGACACAAGGGTTGTCTTCAAGTAGCTGAAGGGATATCATGTAGAAAAGGGCTTCTATTTAGTTCCCACTGCAAAGAGAGCAATTTGGGCTTGAAGTCAAGGGGAAAAAACTTCCTCACCATGAGAGCTATCCAGACTTTGAATGTACTTCACTGGGAGGAGTTGGCCTCTTCCTTCTTGGAAGTCTTTTTTTTTGCTCATGTTTATAAATATAATGAACTCTATGGACTTAGTAGTCAGGGTTCCCATTACTTGTCCCTCTTTTCTCATCTACCCCATCCCACTTCTTTAGAGTAAGTCAGACATTTGTCTAACTTAATCACTACTTCAGTAACTCTCAGGTAACTGTGGAAATTACCTTCCCATGAGAGATCTGTTCCTTCACATCTGTCTGCCCCAGTGCCTGCCCAGTTCAGAACTGCATCCTCAATCCAAATCAGCTCAGAAAATCATCCATGGCTTTTTATTATCTCCTCAAATACTTCCCTTCATTGGGACAGAAAATTGAAAGTTGACTAGACTTATTTTTTCTCAGATATATCAGTTTAAGAACGAGGTGGTAAGTGATGTGAAACAGCAATTATTTCACAGGGATTAAAAGTAAAGAGTGCACACAAAACAGCCCTTCGTTTAAATGGGTTCCAAACTCTGCATCTGTAGCCAGACATTTATGTGGCTGCCATTGGCCCAACATTTTCTGCCTTGGGCTGGCAGTGACAGTGGCAGAGATAGAGAAGCTAGAGGTCATGGCTGCTATTGCAGATTCTCAAAGGAGGCCCAGCTGATGTTGACTAAAGTGTTCCTGCTGGGACTGGCCAAGAGAACTTAGTCCATGAGACTCTTTCCATGTCCTCCCATAAGGTTATCACAGGTGGTCCACACAACATTCTAGAGTCCTTTCAATATATTGCTATTGTTGTTCAGTCATGTCTAACTCTTAACGACCCCATGGTCTATACTGTCCATGTTGTTTTCTTGGCAAAGATACTGGAATAGTTAGCCATTTCCTTCTCCAGTGGATTAAGACAAACAGAGGTGAAGTGACTTGCCTGAAGTCATACAGTTCATAAGTTTCTTTGGTCAGATTTGAAATCAGTTCTTCCTGACTCCAAGCTCACGTCAATATAATGGCAATTCTAAATTCCAGACATATTTCACATATTCTTCACTGATCTTCTTGACATGTACTCTGTTCTCCAGTCAAAATTGATACTGGCTCTCAACCATGTCTGTCTTTTGTACTCCATGTTTTCCCTGTTCCTGGAGTGCTCTCCTCTCACCATAGCCCTACTATCAATATACAGCCTTCCCTTACTCTGTTCTCATTCACCCAGCTGAAAGTGATTTATCCCCAACCTAATCTTATAGTACTTGTTCCTCCTATTATTCATTTACCACATTCTCATCTTTATGCTTTTAGGTACACAGATTTAGGACAGACACTGTGAATAAGTGAAGGGTGGGTTAGATTGCCCCAGTGAATTAAATGACCCCCCAAACTTCTCTCTGAAACAGAGGTTCACCTTTTTTAGTATTAGTATTCTTCCAGTGATACTGCAGGGCTTCAATGCATGGAATACAACCATCTCTAAAGAATAAAGGTTGTAGGACACCAATAGGGCACCATAGAGCCATAAACTGGGGGAGTAGACTACAACAATTTACCAGGGAATTGTGGAAAGAAGTGGCATAAAGGATGACATCAGAGAGATCTATAACATGCTACCTGTGACAGAGAGGTGATTCATTTAACATGCAAATTATACATAATGCATACATATGTATGTATATATGTGTATGTATCTGTTATAGATAGAGATGGATATATGTATACATGTATGTGTGTATATATGTATGTATACATAAAGATATGTGCATATATCTATATGTACATATACACACACTCATATTTGTATATAGCCATTGGGGAAATTTATTTTGCTTAACTATGTATACTTGTTACAACAAATTTTCTTTTCTTTTTTCAACTGGTATGAGGGTGGGGGAAAAGAAAGAAAATTGATGTTCATTTCTAAATAGGGAGATGTGTGTATGGGGATGTTACATGTATGAGATGTCGCATGCACTCTCAGTTGAAGTCATTGTATTAATAATTTTACTTAACTGTTTTATTTTTTTACAAGAGATCTTTCACAATGTGGGAATGATCTGTAAACATACTATAAAAGCAAAGCCGTCAACAAAAGCAGATGGGCCAGTCACGGGGCAAGCAGGAAGGCTTGGATGATTTATTTCACTGGTATCCACACAATAGCAAAGAATGTATAGGAATGACCCCAGCATGTCGGTGGACCTCTTTAAAAAATTTACAGAAAGACATGGAGCAGAGGCCCACAGGATAAGAAAATAGGGATGTTTCATATGGCATCTTTGTGTGTGTGTGTTTGTGTGTGTGTGTGTGTGTGTGTGAGGCAATTGGGGTTAAGTGACTTGTTCAGGGTCAGGCAGCTAGTAAGTGTTAAGTGTCTGAAGTCAGATTTGAACTCAGGTCCTCCTGACTCCAGGGCCAGTGCTTTATCCACTGCACCACCTAGCTGCCCCTCATATGGCATCTTTGGAAGTAGGATCCCTATGCATGGAATCATAGATCGTGGAAATATTGAAGTAACAATGCATGGGTGTCCTATATCTCATTACTAAATTATAAAATTCCTCAAGAGCAGACTATGTTTTATTGATTTTTGCATCTCTCTCAGTACCTAGAAAAAAGTGTTGCATATGAAGTACTTAACAAATGTTTGTTCAATAAATGCATGAAATAAAACCATAATTTCCTCTAGTTCTTAGTGGCCAATAAATTGACTCCCATTTTTAAAATGCACATGAGTTTCATTAATGCTAAAGAGTAGGAGACATGTGGAACAATAGTCTTTAAGGATTTATGGGCAATCTCTCTTTTTTTTTTGTTTCTCCTAAGCCAATTCAGGACCCATATTAAACAACTCTCTATTGGTTCAGTTCCTATTCTACTGAAAATTCCCCTAAGACCAGGGGTTCATAACTCAGGGTCTATGAACTTTAAAAATATCTTAATAACTCTGTTTAAATATAATTAGTTTCCTTTGTAGTTCTGTGTATTTTATGGATTTCAAAGCATTATACTGAGAAAGATCCACTAACTTCACTAGACTCCTACAAAAAAAGATTAAGAATCCCTGTCAGACTAATTATTATTAATGAATAACTTAGATGTCTTATAACAAAAAGTAAGACAGTTGAATTAGATTTTAATCTATTATTATTATCTATCTCTTGGTTCTCTTCTTGCTGCCTTCAAATATGCATATCTCTTCTATCCTAAAACCAACCAACCAACAAACCCCCCCCAAAACTTTTAATTTGACCCCATAATCACTTCACTTCAAGTTACTATCCTATATTTCACCCTTTCTTATCCAGACTCTTAGAAAAAGGACGTCTATTATTTTTACCCTCATTTTCTCTCCTCTCAATAACTCACTCTTCAACCCTTTGTAATCTGGTTTCATAACTCATTACTCAGCTGAAACAGCTCTCTGCAAAGTTTCCAGTGATTTCTTAATTCAAAGATCTAATGGTCTTTTCTCAGTGCTCATTCTTATTGATATTTTTGCTGCTTTTGACACTGGATATTTTCTCCTTTCTGTGTTTACACAATATTGAATCCCCTTGATTCTACTCCTTACTGTCAGACCACTCTTTCTAAGTGTCCTTTGCTAGGTCTCCATCTTTTTTTGTGTTGCCAAAGTATATGGGTTCCCAAGGCTTTGTGCTGGTCCTTCTTTTCTCTTCCTCTACTATCTGCTTACTCTCTCTGACCCAACCCATTATTCACAGTTCCAAAAATGAATTCCCTAAATGCAGATTTGACTATGTCACTCCCTACTCAATAAACCCTAGTAGCTCCCTATTGCTACTAGGATGAATTCTGAAGCCCTCTTTGGCTTTTAAGGTCTTTTTAAAAAAAATTTATTTTTCTCCCTCCCTTTCCTCCCCCCTCCACAAGATCATAACCAGGTTATATATGTACAATCCACAAGTGTTCTTGTTATCAGTTCTTTCTATAGGGGTGTATAGTAAGCTTCCTCATTAGTTCCTTGGGATCATCTTTGATCATTACACTGCTGACAGTAGTTAAGTCATTCACAATTGCTCATTGAACAATACTGCTGTCACTAAGCACAATGTCCTCTCAGCTCTGTTCACTTCACTATACATCGATGTTCATTAGTCTTTCAAGGTTTTTCGGGGATCATCCTGTTTGTCATTTCCTGTAGCACAAGACCATTCCACTACAATCATATAACATAGCTTTTTCCATCATTCCTCAATTGATGGACATTCCCTTGATTCTCGATTCTTAGCCTCCACCAAGAGTTGCTATAAATATTTTTTGTACAATTTTCCCCCTTTTCTCTTTTTCATGATTACTATTGTTACCTGTTTCCCTTCCATCCTATTCCCTTCCCCATCATATTTATTCTATTATCCATCTTCTTTCATCCTATCACTCTTCAAAAGGAATTTGCTTCTGTCTGTCCCCTCCCCAACTCTGCCCTTCCTTCTTTTGTCCCTCTCTCTTTATCCCCTTTCCCTCCTATTTTCCTTCAGGGTTAGAGAGATTACTCCACCCAATTGAGTGTGTACATTATTCCCTCCTTGAGCCAATTCTAATGAGATTGAGGTCTTCAAGGCAATTCTGATGAGTGTTAGGCTCATTTGCTGCCCAGATTAAACAGATTACTCCACCCAGTTGGGTGTTTCTGTTAGACCCTCCTTGAGGCAGCTTTGATGAGTTTAAGGTCTTTGAGCCTTTTCTGATAAGTGTAAAATTCATTTAGTGCCCCCGCTCCTCTCCCATCTCTTCCCCTACTCCATAAGCCTTTTCCTGTTTCTTTCATGTAGGATTTCACCTCTTCCCTTCCCCCTCCCCCCGTGAATTCCCTTCACCCCTCAATTTAACCCTAAAGATGTCATCACCTAGCTAAGTGACACAGTGGATAAAGCATCACCCCTGGACACAGGGGGATCCCAGCCAAAACCCGGCCTCAGACACAAGACAGTTACCAACTGTACAACCCCAGGTATGTACCCCAGCTCCAATTTGTTATTGTTCTCTAGGGTCTTGTATTTGAAAGTCAAATTTGCCATTCAATTCAGGTCTTTTCATCACAAATATCTGAAAGTCTTCTTTTTCATTAAAGTTCCATTTTTTCCACTGAAAGATTATGCTGAGTTTTGCTGGGTAGGTGATTCTTGGTTGTAATCCCATTTCCTTTGCCCTCTGGAATATCATATTCCATGTCCTCTGGTCCTTTAATGTAGAAGCTGCTAGATCTTGTGCTATCCTGAATGTGGCTCCACAGTACTTGAATTCTTTCTTTTTGGCAGCTTGCAATATTTTCTCCTTGACCTGAGAGCTCTGGAATTTGGCTATAATATTCCTAGGAGTTTTCCTTTTGGGATCTCTTTCTGGAGGTGATTGGTGGATTCTTTCAATTTGTATTTTAGCTTCTTCTTCTAGAATTTCAGGGCAATTTTCCCTGATAATATCTTGTGTTAAGGGCTAAAATTCTAGCTAGTCTGTCTAAAATATCTAATGAGTGGTCGCCAATAAATTATAAGCTTTAGCAAGAGTTAGACTTTTAAGCATTTATTAAGGAGAATGAGAATTTGGTAAAGAGAGAGAGAAAGGCCTAGATTCCTATCTATTAAAGGGAGAGCACATTTCTAGCTCCCTTCTCTGCCAGTGTCCTCAGGAAAGAGCCCGAGACTGAGCGCCAGTCTCTTCCTTCCTCCTCCCACTAGCCTGCGTCACTTCCTGACTCCTGGTCTTGCCCTCAAAGACCTTCGCTTCATGGGCAGAACTCTTCTACAGTAAGTATCCAGCAGGTGGCGTTATTCCAATCATTACAGTCCCCCCTGTTGTTCCTCAAGAAACAAAATGTTTCCTTGACGGAACAGTAAAAAGAATATAATAACTATTGCTAACTAATAATATGTGAACAACAATATAGAAAAGGAAGAGAGGAAAGTTTTGTCCAGAGGGGCGATTTTTTTTTTGTCCTCATGAACCGACGCTTTGACATTAGTCTTGCAAAGGGAGGGCCTCTGCAGAGAATACATATTACAGATGGTGTATATTATAACAGAAAGAAAAAAAAACAAAAACAACAAATCAAAACTGTTCATTTAAAGTCTCTGAAAGTCTTTTCTCAGATGTCCTCTAGGTGTAGTCGTGGAATGGAAGTCTTTTCAGGGGTTGATGTGTGGATGCTGGTAATCAGCCAGGAAAATTTCCTACAAAATTGAGCTTAACACAACTTTAAAATAGCTTTGTCAATAATCAAATCAAACAATGAAAGTTCTCAAAAACATGTCTAAGGGAATTCAGAATCTTAGTTGTTACACATGAAACATATAATAAAACAAAAATTGAAACATTCTTTAAAATTAATATTAATATAGTCCCCCCCCCTTATGGAGGGTAATTGAAGAGACAATTGCTGTGATATTAATTCTTTGTTACATCACTTTTTGCATCATCTGCCTAATTATCCTCATGCCATTATGAGAAATTCAAAAATCTAATATAATTGGTAACAGGTGTCAAGGCCAAATTCAACACTGTATTTATCATGACACCTGAGATAATTATGGGGGTTACCATAAAAGAACAGAGAAATGATGGGATATGAGCATTCCCACACTTGAGCAATATGTACTGCCCATACAGTATGCCAGGCTTAAAATAGGTGGATGGAATACATGTCCATGCCACCGAACATATTGGAGGAAACTGAGTCAGACTTAATCAGATGCATGTGGTTGAGATGTCCATGGCATCAGGCATATAGGAGGGAGCATAGAAGCTAGGTGTAGAAGTGAGATGGGTGGGATCAATACTTCCAGCCATCTGTACAATATTGTGGGGAAAAATAAAATAAAATATTAAACCAAGAGAATCCAACCTCAACATTTGTCAAAAGCCGTTCCCTCGGCCATACCTTGACTTCATGCATGTCTCCCCTCATGTGATAGTTCAGTGTCTGCTCTTGCATGTATTCCTCTTGTGATTGGATGGCACCTTGGCCAACTGGCATCTGATAACTCAGAATAAAGGCAATTAATGTCTTAAATGATAAGTTCCCATAATCCAAGTCTCATATGGATTTTAAAATTGAGGATAATAAATGATTGCAAAAAATGTGAATACATCTTGACTCAGGACACAATATATAATTATGCAACAATTTCAAATAATACCTTTTTTTTTACTTAGTATACAATTACTTTTGTGAAAAATCTGAACATATTTAAATACAAGTTAAAGCACAACACAATCCTAAAGAAAACTTTTTTTGAAAAAAGAAAACTTTTACAAACATTCCCCTCTTTTTTTAAAAAATATGCTTATCAAAAATAATACTTCTAGAATCAATTTACACTTGCCATGGCAACCAATTTGCCAAGGAAATGCTTTAAAGAGTTTGATCAAATAATCAGTTGAGAAAAAATAACAAAAAACAAACAACTCAGAATATGGGAGCACAATACTCCTAGAATTAACATTGTATTATGAAATCAAAACCATCTTGCAATGTTTCAAAATTAGAGATGAATAAATAGAAAAAAATACACATGGAACAATAAAAGACAATGAAATTCAAACTAGGGAAATCTAAATGAATATGAACTTAATATTAATAAGAGTATTATAAAAAGCTTTACAAATATTCTCCTTGTTTTAGAAACTAAGTATAAGACACAATCTCAAAAGCATGAAAATCTCTATGAAAATAGACCCATACCATTAATTTCAAAATGTATATGTAATAGCATAGAAATCCTATGTAACCTCTGAACTGACATTAATACTCTGAGTGAATTCAGAACACTTTTGATTCCGATATCTAAAATCCCCAATACTCATATCAATACCTTGCTGCTTACTTCTACATTTCTATAAAATATATACCCTTCCATGGCAAAAGAAGCCGAGTCTTGGACTATGTTGATGGTTGTCATTCTTATTCAGCTTAAGTTTTTCTTCTTTAACCCCTATATATTGTCTGTCACTCTTTTCACCATACAAATGCTTTATAAGATTACTAATGAAAGACAAAAGCAGGTTAGCAAAATTATGAACAAAACGAGCATATCTGGAATTTAAAGGGTTTTCTAAGGTTGCCTGAGAAGCACAGCCATGCTGGGAAAGGGCTGAGCCTGAAGCTGCAAATGTAGTTAGAGAAAGTTGAGCATGAGCATTAGATCTCTGGACTTCCCAGGCAGGGGAAGCTATGGGCTTGGCCATAGGAGGAGTAGAGGGCGGGGTCTGGAGAGGAGGGGAGGGTCCAGAGCAATTTGAATCAGACTTGATTTTGAACTCAGGCCTGGATTCCTCTTCCCCCACTTTGCCTCCAGGTGCTAGGGGATTAAAAGCTTCTAGAGGGTGGGTCATTGCCTCCAGGCATGCAAAATTAAAGCAACAATTACTGTTAGAACTGGGAAAAGCTGCGGGAATCTCTTCAGGTTTCTCTGAAAAAGCATGGTTGGGAGAGGGAGAGATATTTCCTTGTGTGAGTAAGTTGCTGGCTCTTTTAACAAAAATAAAAAGAAAAATAGAAAATCCACAAAAACAAAGCATTAACATAATCTTATCTCCCATTTGTCTGGTTAAACAGACTAAAATCAAAAATAGAATAATTAGGGAGTTTAAAAGGTCCATTTGAAAAAATTTAAAGGGAAAACACAGCCAGTACGCCAGTACTTAGCAGTTAAAGGGAGAGGGAGGGGAAATTTCTTACCCAACCAGAAGATCAGAAGACTGAGGTTTACCTTTCCTCTTCCTGGTCAGCCATCTGTTAAGGGCTAAAATTCTAGCTAGTCTGTCTAAAATATCTAATGAGTGGTCGCCAATAAATTATAAGCTTTAGCAAGAGTTAGACTTTTAAGCATTTATTAAGGAGAATGAGAATTTGGTAAAGAGAGAGAGAAAGGCCTAGATTCCTATCTATTAAAGGGAGAGCACATTTCTAGCTCCCTTCTCCACCAGCGTCCTCAGGAAAGAGCCCGAGACTGAGCGCCAGTCTCTTCCTTCCTCCTCCCACTAGCCCGCGTCACTTCCTGACTCCTGGTCTTGCCCTCAAAAACCTTCGCTTCATGGCCAGAACTCTTCTACAGTAAGTATCCAGCAGGTGGCATTATTCCAATCATTACACTTGGAAGATGGTGTCTAAGCTCTTTCCTTGATCATGGTTTTCAGGTAGACCAATAATTTTCAAATGATCTCCCCTGGACCTATTTTCCAGGTCAGCAGTTTTTCCCAGAAGATATTTCACGCTGCCCTCTATTTTTTTATTCATTTGGATTTGCTTTACTGTGTCTTGGTTTCTCATAAAGTCACTGGCTTCCATTTGTTCAATCCTAATTCTTAGGCAATTAGTTTCATCAAAGAGGTTTTGTACCTCCTTTTCCATTTGGCCAATTTGACTTTTCAAGCTGTTGACTTTTTTCTCATGTCTTTCCTGCATGACCCTCATTTCTCTTTCCATTTTTTCCTCTACCTCTCTAACTTTATCTTCAAAGTCCTTTTTGAGCACCTCTATGGCCTGAGACCAATTCATATTTTTCTTGGAAGCTTTACATATAGGGGCCCTGATGTTGAAATCTTCCTCTGAGGGGGCCCCTTCATCTTCCTTGTTCCTGAAGAAACTTTCTATGGTCCTCACCTTTCTCTGTCTGTTCGTCTTGCCTTTCTTTTACTTGACTTTTAGCTCCTTAAAGTGGGGCACTGTTTAGAGGCTGCACTGTCCCAAGCTTCATAAGGTCCCAAGTGGTATGATTTAGGGAGGATCAGGTTCTTCACTTGCCTGGTCTGTTCCCTGGTCCTTAGATGACCCCAGACCAACTTGCTAATCAACCAGCTTTGTGTATTGTGGTTGTTAGCTCAGATGAGCCTGTGCCCCTCCCCCACCTGGGCCACTGCTACTCAAGCCTACCTCCTGGTTCTCAGCAGGGGTGTAAAATCCAAGTTCTGCCTCAGCACCAGCATAAACCCCTGTAGTCTCCCCCCTGCCCAGGGCTCAGCCCACTCACCAGACTGTGAGCTTAGTTGCAGATGACACTGGCTCTGCAGCTGATTCAGAGGCTCTGGGGGTCTGCTTCTCTGGTGAGGCCTTCCTGGGGCTGGATCTGTGTCAGGGTGACTGTGTGGTTGGGCTCCACCCCTGTATCAGCACAGCAGCTCCCTCCTTCTGAACTTCCAAGCCATTCTTGGTTAGAAGATGATTTCATCACATTCTTCTGTGAGTTTTGCTGCTCCAGGCATTTTCCTATGGTGTTATTTGGATTTTTTTAGAGCGATTATGTCATGAGTTTGGGAGCTCACTGCCTTTCCTCTGCCATCTTGGTTCCACCATGGAAGTCTTAAAAGGAAGGCCTTTTAAGAAACTGGTTCCAATATATCTTTCTAATCTCATTAAATATTCTTTTTCTTCCCACATTCTACAACCTAGCCAAACTATCCTTCTCTCTGTTTCATAAATACTCTACTCCATTTTCAACTTCCATACCTATTCACCAACTACCCTCCATGCCTAGAAAGCTCTCCTCTTCACCTCTACCTCATAGAATACCTCTCTTCCTTCAAGACCCAGCTTAAACATTTTTCTGATCCCCTCCCTCAACTGCTTATTCCCTTCCTCCCTTCCTAATTACCTTCCCTGTATTCAACTATTTTGTATTGAATTTTCATTTATTCTGTGCATACTTCTAATACTCTCTTAAATATATATTTATATATATAATAAATATTGTCATACATTAATCCATACATTATAACAAATTATATAATATATAATACAATAAAATAACTATATTATATAGCATAATATACTATTACATAAATTTATATATTATATATATTTTATGTAATTATATGTACATATATATACACACTTATGTATGCACATGTTGTTTCTGTCAATAGAATGTAAATTCCTTGAAAGTAGGGGATCACTTCATTCTTGGTATTCATCAACTGATTAGGAAAAACACTGAAATCTCAAGGAGGAACAGGCAAAAGTCATGTAAACTGTCACAGATATCATCCTCTCCCAAACTAGACCTTTGTATCTCCCTACATTATTTCCTCCAACCTGGAGTTCCATCTGTCCTAACTTCCTTGTCTGGAGTCTCATCTCCCCCCATTCCTCATGCTGCTTCCATTCCTGGGAGTGACATGGGGTGCAGGTGACAATTTCAGTCTATCACAATTTCTCTGTGTGAGTAGAATGATAATCAGGCTTCCATTGCTGGCTTCAGCACTTCACAGATCTGGCAGAGAGATTATTGGCTACTGTAGATCAGTTAGATCAAAGACAAGTAATTAGACCACACAAAGCTTTGACCTGAGCCATGAATGACATTGTTATTTTTTCTTCTCTCTCTTCAAATTTCCTTTTTGGTATTCTTTCCCCAAATTTCTGCCACTATATATTAAACTCAAGACCCAAATCCCCCAGGGGAAGAAGCAATTTGGGAAGAAAGGACAACAGAAACTATATTGAAACCTCAGGAAATGTCAAGGTACCAGAACACAAGACACCCATCTTTGTATTCATATAAAGAATTTCTTAATTTATTCAATAAACATCTTATTGAGCACCTTTTAGGTGAAAGTCACAAAAAGGAATAGTCCTTATATATAATCTTACAATATCAAGCAGTGGAAGAGCAGTATTGTTTGTTTAGAGAATCAAAACTCAAACTGTTAGGTCTCAAGACACCATTTACACTCAAGATTACTGAGGACTCCCCAAAGAGATTGTGTTTATATGGGTTATATCTATGGATATTTGATTAGAAATTAAAGCATCAGGGGTCTCTAGATGGCACAGTGGATAAAGCACCAGCCCTGGATTCAGGAGGACTTGAGTTCAAATCCAGCCTCAGACACTTGACACTTACTATCTGTGTAACCCTCATTGCCCCTCAAAAAAATTAAAGCATATTGTATTATTACGAAAATTGTTTTGGCCTTGTGGACCTCCTTGAAAAGGCTTCAGGGATCCCTTCAGCTCCCTGGACCATACTTTGAAATCCACTGGTATAGATTAAGCAAAATATTATTGGAAATAGGAGAACTGAAATTGTCATTATATTTAACAAGAGGGGGAATTGAGACCCGAGTCCCAGTACAGGTTAGAGCAAAACCTTCTGACCTTCCCCCAATAGCCCTTTTCGCTTCTACATGCTGGCTATCTTTAGAAATCACTCCAGACACTAAAGGGTAAGATTTTGTGTTTCACCTCAGCACCTGGCAATAGTGTGGGAAAATAGAGGTAGCAAAGTATGTTGCCTGGGCAGGTTTATTTGTTCCCATATCTCCCCTCTTCACACAGAGCTCCTGCTGTGAGCCCAGAGCAACGGAAGGGAATGAGACTCAGACCAGATGTGTGCATTCGGAAGTCAATATCTGTTCAAACACAGCTGAGGATGTCAAATGAGGCAATGCTGCATTAGATTCTGGCAAGGACAATGTAGGATTATGTTCTTCATTTTCCCTTCCAAAGAAACACTGGCTCTACCAGGTAAGTCAGGGAATGGAAGGGCCTAGCCAAGTGGCTGCATGAATTGCCCGTACAATGTATCCTTCTTCCCTTTCCTAAATACCAGCCCCTCTGAGAGTAGTTTTCATTTCCGTTCTCCCCCACCTCTCCCCCCACCCCCAGATTCCTCTTTCATTTCTTCAGGGAAAATAAAACTTATATTTAAGCTAAATATATTCTATTCTATAAATAACTCAAGTTTGCTCTACCCAGTTAGACATGAGTTTGAAATCATTTGGGCTGTCAGTCAGCCTCACTTAGGAGAAGCCTCTGCCTGAGTTCATTTGGGAAAAAATATCTATGAGGGTTTTGGTGGGGGGGTGATATTCTTTTTGAAAGAAACAAAAAGGGGAATATATGAAAGGTGGCTTATTTTACTAGAGGTTCCAAAAAACTCCCTAGCCTTCACTGAGAGAAAACTTTGAAATCCTGATGATGCCATATCACTTTTCCCATCCCTACTCCACCATCTTATTTTTGAGTGTGGCCTTGGAGTAAATGCCCAGTGTCTTGTTTGAGTCTGGTAGGATTATGTTCCTGCATGTCTCATATCTGTCCTGCCTCTGAACCTAACACTCCTTCCACTTAAGCCAGTGATACCTAACCATTCAGATCCTCACTTGTTATGGACTGCAAACTTGTTATACCTATACATAGACCTAGGTGAGGTAATTCAGACTTTGAAACTAGTTATTTCTCAGCTATAGGAGAAAAGGTGACATCAAACTCAGGGGGGAAGGTCATTCAACTGGGCATAGTGCTTTCTATTTTCTGGGATCATCTGAAATTAAAGAAAAATGTTTAATATTATGTGGATAAGGGATAGGAAGTTGGTGTGGCATAATGAATAGGAAGCTAGCTTTGTAGTTGGGATGGGCTAAGTCTGAATCTCTCCTTTGACCCACACTGGCTGTGCAGCCCTGGACAAGTCTTTATTTCCAATGGTCTAGCCACACTCCAAGACTATAAATTGTTGATCTACATTGATAGAGGGGTTTTCTGACAAAAAAAGCTACCTGCACTGAAGAAGAGCACACCTGGACCCAAAAAAGAGAGATTGGATGGGGTAGAGACAGTGATTCTAATATATCTGGACACAGTGGAAAGGGCTATTGAACCAGAAGGAAAGAAATTAGAACCTGGTTGTGAACAGGGCTTTGATTCAATCTGGTGCCCTGGATGCAAAATGAATTGTGGGTGTCAATGAGAGGGTCATAAATAAATGAACGGCATAGGATCACAGAATCTCAGAAATGGAAGGAATGTCAAAAGCTATCTACCTAATACAACCTGTACTTGAAAGAATATCCCCTCCATGTCATGCTCACTGAATAATCATTCAGACTCTCCTTGAAGACCTGCAATGGTAGATAACTCTTTATATTCCAAAGCAGCTCATTCTATTTTTGGAAAGTAAAGTAATAAGTTCATCCTCCCCAAATGAGGTACTACTAGGACACATCTAGTTATTCAACCAGAATGAATAGGCAGCTAGGTGCTGCTAAGGATAGAGTGCTGGGTTTGGAGTCAGGAAGCCTCATATTTCTGAGTTCAAATCAGGCCCCACATTGTAAGAAAATTATTAATAATAGAGTGTTTTGGGGACTCAGAACCCCCCCCCCCGCCCCAGGAACTTTGGCTGGTTTTGCAGGGCAGCCCAGAGTCAAAAGAATTTCAATGGAAATGTAGATTGACCTTCCTAACTAGCTAAAGGAAGTTAACTAACTTAAGACCACCTTCATGTCATGTCAATCAATGGACTTGAATGTTACCTTCCAATTAGCTTGGATCAAGGTGGAGTGATCCACTTCTATCTGAGACAGGTTGAAACCCTGGAGAGGAATCTCTCACTCTCTTGGCAAACTCTTCCCTCTCCAATGCTGCTCTCTCTCTTCCCTCTATCCTAGGTATGTAGGGCTTCTGATCTTTCTGAGCCATGTGCTATCTTTACTAATATTTAATATGCTTTAATAAATGCTTAATGCTCCCAAACTGGTATAGTAGCCTCTAATTTCTAAGTAACAATATATGAGAAACTCCAGCTAATTTTCCCTAAAACTTGGGACAATTATAGGACACCCCATAAATTTTTATTCAGCACAACACACTTACTAACTGTGTAACTCTGGGCAAGTCACTTAACCCTGTTTGCCTCAGTTTCCTTTTCTGGAAAATGAACTGGAGAAGGAAATGGCAAACCACTCCAGTATCTTTGCCAAGAAAACTCCACGTGGGGTCATGAAGAGTTGAATATAACTGAAATGAGTGAAGAACAAAAATTTGTTCAACAGCAACAATGTGAGAGTAGTATGTTTATATGCCTTTAAACATGATTTCTTTAAAAACACACACACACACACACCAAGAATTTTGATACGTCAGGATTGGTTGTTTATCTCAGCCACCATTTTTTTTATGGATAGAGCAGTGGGTTTAGAGTCATATGACCTCGGTTTAAATGCTACCCTGCCACTTAATCTGCAAGACCTTGGGGGAGGCCTTAACCTCTCTGGGTCTCAATTCCTTAGCTATAAAATGTTAGAGTTAGACTATATGATTTTGGAGCTTTGTTCTAGCTCTAAATGTATGATACTATGATCTTTTTAAAAAAATTTCCTTCACATCATACAATGCCTTGCACGTAGTAGGTGCTTAACAAATATTTGTTGTTGTTGAGGTCTAGATTAAGGCAGCCAGCAGCTATCCTCAGACAAGTCAGGATTCAGGATTTTAATAAGAATAACTTTGAGTGTTGATGTCATTTCCACAGGGAAAAAATGACTTCCTGAGACAATAGACCAAAACAAACATTTGAGCTGCAGGCACAAACACACAGAGTACCACTGCCCTGATTGCTTTCTGGTTAGATATGTGAGCTGACAGATAGGACAGACCTATGACAGGGGAACTTTCACTGGCTGTCAAATCCTTTATAGAAACAGCAATTCATGTCAGACTAATAGTGCAGGCTGTAATTAGGTATATTTATCCATGTACCGGTTTATCTGTCTTTTGCCATCCTTAGCTTGCTTTCCTCCACAAGCAAATAACATAGACAAGTTATCAGTCTTTAGAGAGCTAAGTGAAGGGTTTTGTGGTTAAAGCATTATGGAATGATCTGAACACAACATTTGCATAGACTCAAGTGAATTGCTAGGGCAGTGTCTATTCTATTGGTAGGAAGCACCTGTATTTCTTATGAGGGGATTAGGAAATAGGAATCCTGAGTTCTGTTCCCCCCTCTGCCTCAGATTCTCTACAGTAGATATATAAAATGACTGCATCTTTTTATGATTGAGTTAATGGACTAATAAAGGAGTTAGTCCACTGCTATCCATACTTGAGAATGTTTAGATGAACTAATTAAACAATTAAGGTAGAAAAGACAATTTGAAGTCCCTAATGAACCACTTCGAATGGAAAACCTTGAGAGTAGCTCCATCTTCTTGAAATATATCATTCTTTTCCTCTGAAGAAACTGTAGGGAAAATATAATTTCAGACTATTTTTAAAGTATGAAATAAGAAAAAAACAATCAATTAGTTTATTTATTTATTTATTTTTTAGTGAGGCAAAATTGGGGTTAAGTGACTTGCCCAGGGTCACACAGCTAGTAAGTGTTAAGTGTCTGAGGCCGGATTTGAACTCAGGTACTCCTGACTCCAGGGCCGGTGCTCTATCCACTGTACCACCTAGCTGCCCCAATCAATTAGTTTTAATGATGCATGGAATTGTAACACAGTGGAAAGAACACTTAGTTATAGAAACAAGGAATCCCAAAGTTAGAAGAAACCTTATAGGTCATTCAGTCCAACCCCTGCATGGTTTACAAATTGTGAGGACTTGCTTCTGGGTTTGCTTCTGCCATAGTTCCAGAAGATGGAGGTAATCAACAATTTTAAAGGTTATCAAAGCAAGGAAAATAAGGAATGAGCAGTGATGGCCTTTCATGAACTTAATTTTTGTCATTTTCAAACTCCCTCTGTCTTCACCATGCTTTTTCTTTGTTTTGGTTCCATAGAATGAGGCGAATCCCTTTCTTGCCAAGACTAACTCTATGTTATATTCCATTCTTTCCTATCTCCCAGAGGAGATAACTATTTATTGGCTATTCTTTTCTTTCTCTCCCATTTCCACATTCTTCCCTATTGATCCTAATAAAGCTTTATGTGAATGTACAAGTCTTTCCCAATTCTGTGTGTAATTCCTATATTAGAGGCTCTTAATTAATCCCAAGTATATAGGCCCAAATACATGGAGGTAGCAGGGAGGGATCTTAGGAAGACATTTTTCCCTATGGAAATGAGATCAATGCAAAGTTATTCTTGTTAAAATCCTGAATTCTGACTTGTCTGAGTATAGCTGCTGGCTACCTTAAGCTAGACCTTAACAACAACAGCTATTTGTTAAGCACCTACTATGTGCAAGGCTCTCTGTGATGTGCTAGAGATTTTTTTTAAAGGGTCATGGGATCATAGATTTAGAGTTAGAAAAAAGCCTCTGACTCATTGGTTCTCTTCAGAATATCTAGAGACTTCACTATATCATGTCATTCAGTGTGTCTCCAACTCCACTTAAAAGTATATAAAGCTTAAGAAAATAAAAATATTATATATACATTTAAAAACACCAAAGAGAACTTTTATTAAAGCTCTTTGAAAATATTGACACACCAATGAGTAACCTTTCCCAGAAATCTGTTTAGGCTTAGTCACTTATAAGGGATCCCAGGGGACTTTACTTCCTGCAGTTCCTGAGCTCAGGAGGCTGATTGCAGTTCTCCATAGTTCCCATCAGGGGGTGGTAGTCATTGCTTCCTGACCACACCACCTACAGTTTTCCAAAGCTCCCAGTAGGTGGTATTACTAGATCTTTTGCCAAAAGAAAAAAAAATTATACTGCTGTCTTGGGAACCATTCTTGAATTGCAGGGGTGGGAATGGGGTGGGGGTGGAGAATTTCATTGTTGTCCAGTCATGGCAGGAGACACAGTTTCTCCCAACATAGTTCCAGACCAAAAATGCCTCCAGGAAGCTCAAGCCTTGTACCAGTCCTGCCAAACTCACACACAAAAAGTGTCCCAAGCAAGATCCATACACAGATCCTAGGCACCTCATCTCTGAACTGGTCTCCATTACTGCCACCAAGTTGGCACTTCATGATTTATGTATTTTTTCCTCAGACACCACAGTACCCAGGAAGTGTATTTCCTTCCCATGTTATCATTTTCTGACATCTTGAAGTTTGACAAAAACCTCCAATTTCTCCTCAACTATCTCAATTTAATAATACCTTGGGGGGGGGCAATGAGAAAGGGTTATTCAAATCATCTGTGGCTGCTTCTTTCCACTTCTTGAAAAAGGGTGGGTAACCAAGCAATCTCAGACATTACTTGACCAGTAGACTAGAGGTAAGAGGAAAAAATCAGTCGCCATTATATTTGATGTATCACCTACATCCCTAATTTTGCAAGGCTGCCCCTATGTACTTTCTTACCTTCATCTTTTAGAATTTCTAGCTCTCTTCAAGGTTCAGTTCACATACCAGAAGGTCTTTTCTGGATGTCCCTCTCTATCAACCAATTAGTAAAGTTCTTCCCTTCATCAAATTATCTTGTATTTATTTATCTCTTTACTTATTTGTACCCACTACTATTTTTCATTTTTTAAAATCCCAGGCATAACATATTATACTTGCTTTACAGGTTAAAATAAATTGAATTGAACTGAACTAAATGTGGAGAATATGTGCCCAAGAGTTTCCAATGACAGATTTATGAATAGGAAAAATATTTCGAAGATATATTTTGTCTCTTTGAGAATATTTTCTAACCATAAGCTGAAATATAGGAAATTTTTGGTTTGAGAGGCAAGAGAAGATGAGTCAATTATAGCATGAGAGCCCTGAAATGACAAGTCCGTAGGGTGAGAGCAAGGAAAAGCATCCAATACACATTGGTTCCAGAGGGATTATGTTGTTTTCTCACCCCAGCCAAAATGTTTGGAGTTAGAAGTGGGACACTAAAGGGAACAACATCAATGTGGAAGGATATTGTACATCTGGAGGGAAGCCTTTTAGGGGAAACAAAATTGGGAAAGCCAGGCTTATAAAGGGAATGATAAAAACTTCTGTGACCCTCGTTTCCAGGGGCACAGAGATCAATGTTATTCTATGAAATAAGTAGCTAATGTAACTTAACTACAAAGGGTGAGCACAAACATCTAGTTACATTCATCTTTTTTAAGGTAAACAAATTAGGAAGGAAGAGGACAGAGTATGCATAGTTCCCTTGTTTTTTTTTTTTTTACTAAATTATTAATCCTATCATAAAAGGAAATACAGTTAACAGATATAACCTGATTTTTATTTTACCATGCTAGTTCTTTGAGATTATTGCTTCCTTATCTAGGTGTTTACTTACCGTCTTTATGATAATTGTTGAATTTTTCTTAAGAATCAAAGTCAAGTTTATTTTCCAATAGTCTGAAGACTCAACTCTTCTCGCTTTTATTTATTTGGTTTTTGCAGGGCAATGAGGGTTAACTGTCTTGCCAGGGTCACACAGCTAGTGAGTGTTAAGTATCTGAGGTCAGATTTCAACTCAGGTCCTCCTGAAACCAGGTGCAGTGCTTTATCCACTGGGCCAACTAGCTGCCTTCAACCCTTCTCACTTAAAAAAAAAAATAGGGGGGCAGCTAGGTGGCCCAGTGGATAAAGCACTGGCCCTGGATTCAGGAGGCCCTGAGTTCAAATCCAGCCTCAGACACTTGACACTCACTAGCTGTGTGACCCTGGGCAAGTCACTTAACCCTCATTGCCCTCCAAAACCCAAACCAAAACAAAACAAAAAAATAGGACATTTAATCTTTGTCACTCCAGTTGTACTTCTGTTCTTCATGATCTTTCAAATATCACCGACTAGTTCAGTAATTATATCGGCCGGTTCTTTCAGATCTTAAGGATTTAATTCAACTGGGCTAGGTGACTTGCATTCCTCAAACCACCACATTGATCATCATTTCCCTTCAGACCCTGATATAGACAGGACAGGACCCTTGACCCAAAAGCTTTTGGAATAGCCATACCTTGAGGCTCCCCTGCCCAGAGTCATTATCTTGGGCAGCAACTCTTATGGAGACGTATCCTGTAACTGATCTTACATGTGCTACAGCCAAATTTATTGAAGACCCAAAAAAGATAGTTCTTGTAACCAAAGTCCTTGGAACTATCAAATGGTTCAAATCAGAAACCGATATAATATTATCAGTGGAAATGACATTAAAGAAGAATCACCACCATCTTCTGTGCTACTGTATCCCAAGGACTGACTTTCAGCTGAAAACTATATGTGTTATCTTCCTCATTAGAATGTGAGCTCCTTGAAATCAAGAAGTGTCTGATCTTTCTGTTTGTATCACCAGCACTAAACAGTTCTTTGAACATGGTAAACACTGAATTGTTTCACTCAACCATTCATTTATCAAGGGCAGTTACGTGTTCTCTTACTGTCTCTTTAATTATATTGCATATATTAACTGCCTGTTGGACATCTTTTGTTCAATTTCAGGCAAAATTCTAAAACATTCAAATAGTTATTAACATTTAGAAAGGTACTTGGTTATCACAAAGAGTCTCTATGCCTTAATCAGAAACAGGCCATGCAAGATTACCTTATTTTCTGCCAGGGTTACTATGTTGTTAGAAGAGAAATTCTGTAGTTATAGCTTCCATAGGCACTGGCAAAGGATTTGAAAAAAAAAAGTCTCTCATGTTACTCTTATGGAAAATATGGATGGATATAGGCAGAAAAATATATAATAAATCCAAGGGAAGTCATTAATGTTTTAATATTAACATAGAATGATGTCTCCAGTGGAGTGCCCCAGTGATCTGTGCTTGGTACTGTGCTTTATTAGATTTTAGGCTTATCACATTTGCAAAGAACTCAAATCTGGGAAGGACTAGCACTCTAAATAAAAGAGTAGAGATTTACAAATATTTTTGATAGGCTGAATCAAAATAAATAATCCAATATAACGATAACAAAATATTCTAGTAAAATAAAATGTCGGGCAGTTAGATGGCACAGTGGATAAAGCACTGGCCCTGGATTCAGAAGGACCTGAGTTCAAATCCAGCCTCAGACATTTGACAATTACCAACTGTGTGACCCTGGGCAAGTCACTTAACCCTTATTGCCCCGCAAAAAAAAAATAAATTAAATGTCATGGAAATAAAAGCAAAGTCTTAAATTAGTATTTAAAAATCGACTTCTTAAGTATAACATTAGAGAGGTAGACAGCAGTTCATCTAAAAAAATAGCCAGAGATTTTAGTGGGCCACATGTTCAGCAACCCTGCCTCCTCCCAAAAAAACTCTGTCTCTGTCTCTCTCTCATACACACACACACACACACACACACACACACACACACACAACACTGAAAGCAATGCTATGTAACACTTAATGACACTTAATTCTCAAGGATAAGGGGATAATAGTCCTGTTGGGCTCAACCCTACTCAGACCATATCTGAAGTATTGTGTTCAGTTCAGGATGCAACATTTTTAGAAGTTATGAGCTGGACAGCACTCAAAAGACAACCACCATAGTAAAAGGACTTGAGGTCATGCCAGATAACAATCAGTTTCAAGAATTAGAGATGTTTAATCTGAATGAGATAAGACTTAGAGAGAAATATGGTAGCTGTCTTCAAGTGTTTGGGTGATGGGGAGTTACATAGATGAGGGAACAGATTAGTTCTGACTGGCCCCAGAGGGCAGAATTTGGAACAGAAGGTTATAAAGTTCAAAGAAGTAAATTTAGGATTGATATAAATAAAATGCATAACAATTAGATGTAAAATAGAATGCACTGTATCCATAGGAAGGATTCCTTTTCATATATAGATTGGACTATAAGGCCTCTGAATAATAACAATAATTATGATTAAAACAAAAAGCAAGCACATACAAATAACTCTAAAGTTTGTAAAGTCATTTGTATAAATTGTCTCATTCGATCTTCACAATTTCCCTGTTGGTTAAGTGCTGTTATTATCTCCATTTTACAAATAAGGAAACAAACTGAGATTTCAGCTCTGGTGTTCTTGACTCCAAGTCCAGCAGTTTATGCAGTATGCCACTAGTAAATTCCCTTCCAATCTAAAATTCTTTGATTCTTTGGAAAAAAACAACTGCAGGAATTATAAGCTCAATATGAGTTAGCTGTTAAGTTTCATCTAATTTTAACTGAAATGATAGAAGTATAACATCAAGTATAACATCATGAAAGGAAATGATTCTATTGTACTCTGCTATGGTTACAACATTTCTGGAGTTTTATGTCTATGTCTGGATATGGAATTTAAAAAGAAATATTTACAAACTTGAGTACTACCCAAAGAAAATAACCAAAATGGAAGGAAATAAGAAAATAAGCATTTATGAAGTGCCCACTATATACCTGGCACTGTGCTAATTCTTTTTTGTGTGTGGGCAATTGGGGTTAAGTGACTTTCCCAGGGTCATACAGCTAGTAAGTATTAAGTGTCTGAGGCCAGATTTGAACTTATGTCCTCCTGAATCCAGAGCCGGTACTCTATCCACTGTACCACCTAGCTGCCCCTTGTGCTAATTCTTTAAAAATATTATATCATTTGATCTTCACAACATCTCTATAAGTTGGGTGCTATTTTTGTCCCCTTTTACAGTTGAGGAAATTGAAGAAGACAGAAAATGAATAACTTGTCCAGCATCATACAATTAGTAAGTATCTGAGACCAGATTTGAGCTCAAGTCTTCCTGACTCTAAGTCTAGTGCTCTCTCCACTGTACCACCTCACCACTGTGCCTTATAACTGTCTCAAGGTGAAGAAGGGAATAAAAAATATGTCTGGCTTGGAGAAAAGAAGATTTAAGTGGGACATTAAAACTGTCTATGGATATTCATGTGTCAGGAAAGTTAGATTTATTTTATTTGGTTGATGAAAGATAACTAGTGAGTCAAATCTAGGTTGGGAAATTTTGGCTCAATATAACTAAAAACTTCCAAACAATGGGAACTGTCCAAAAAATCAAAAGATCTACCTAAGAAAGTAGTTCCTTTTTATTGGAAGTTATCAAGCAGAGTTTGAATGACTGCTTGTCAGGGATGTTGTCAATGGAATTCAAGGTGTGAATGGGGATTAATTAGATGACCCTGCCAACTCTTTAATTCTTTTCTTCTAAAAGGAGATCAGTTCCTTTAGGGGAAATAGTTGGTTCAGTGGATAGGACACTGGCCCTGAAATTGGGAGGATCTGAGTTCAAATTTCACCTCAGACACTTATTGTCTGTGTGACCCTGGGCAAGTTCACTTAACCCTGATTGTTTCAAACCTCCAGGGCCATCTACAATTGTGATGTATATCTTGCCACTGGACCCAGATAGCTCTGGAAGAGAGAGTGAGGCTGGTGATTTTCCACAGCCCTCCTTCACTTAACTCCAATTTACTCCAAGTTATGACATTACCTCCCAATGTCAGGGTCCTCTTCAAGACTGCAGGACAAATAACAAGATGAGTTCCTTTAGTTAATACTTGTTTGATATGATTATGAGTCATCAAGCATATATAAAGAAATGACCTTTCATTTATTTTGGTAAGCAATGAAGTAGATAGAGTGCTAGTCCTGAACTTAGAGAGACCCAAATTCAAATCCAGCCTTGGATACATATTAGCCATGAGAATCTAGGTAAGTCATTTAACCTCAGACTGCTTCAGTTTCCCTAACTGTCAAATGGCAATAATAGCATCTACCTTCCAGGTTATTGTAAGAATCAAATGAAATAATATTTGTAATGTGCTTAGCACAGTGCCTGTAAAATAGTAGGTACTTAATAAATGCTTGTTCTTTTCCTTGTTCTCTTTTTGTACAGAGAAGTGTTTAACTGCATTGCTTTATATTTATATGTAGAATTCCATTATATATTCAGCACCTAGGACAGTGCCTGGCTCACTATACACTTTCCCAACTGCATATGAAACACATTTCTTCATTAACCTTCAGCAATAAAGATTGCTCTTTGATTTTATGTAGATTGCCTTAGCACCTTCAGCATCAAATACAATTTAGCGTACATAGCAGACTCTTAAAAATATTTGGTGAATTATATTGGCTGTATTGTAGACCTGCATTAATCTGGCATGGGGCTTTCAGCATAACATTGGCCACTGAATAAATAATAGTTGTTTTAATGTGTTAGACTTGTGAGGATCCCTACCAAAGAGGAACACTGAAACTCTCTTCACCCCAGTTTCTTGATCTATAATGTGAAGAGATTGACCTCTAAGATCTTTGATAACTCTGGCATGTTATGATCCTTTTAGGATATTTTGTCTTATTCATGTGCACATCCACCAAGACCCTCACTGAAAGGAAGCTATATAAATCATGAGATCATTGAAAAGAGCATTAAAAACTGTGCTTAGATTCTAAGATTTACTTGTCTTGTTTAGCTATTTAAGTCAGGTTGCCTGGTAGAACTTAATTACACAAGGCATATTCACTAAACTTCTGTACACTGACTTGAAAGAACAAAACTTTACTTATACTCATTTCACTAATCCAAAGACCTCATCCTTTACCAAGCTCACAATAAAAGTAATGGTAGAGAGTTTCAGGGAAGCATAAATTTGATTTCATGAAATATGCTTTAAAGAGCCATACTGAACAACTAAAAGTGAATTGAAATAATAAAAATCATTTTGAAAAGTACATTTGAAGAGGAAGCTTCCATGCTTGTATGATTTTGATGAATTGCTCAGATGATGATTCACTAACCCACCATAGCTCATGAACATATTAGTCATAATTAGTCAGAACCTACTTCTCACCATTTATAAAGCCCCAAATGAAATTTGACCTTGGAAAAAGAAATGCCATCAAAGTCAATGTTAGCTAAGTAGACTGAAAACAAAGCTTAATGAAGCTTCTCTTATTCATGCATTATGGTGTAGTGAAAAGAGCATTGCACTTAGAATCAGAAGACTTGTGGTCAAGTCACAAATCTGACATTTATTTAGCTGTATGACTTTGGGCAAATTACTAAGCTTCTGTGAATCTCAAAGTTCTCTTCTGTAAATAGAGAAAATACCTGAACTTTCTTTCTACATAGGTCTGTAATGAGGGAGCATAAAATAAACTATAAAGTGCTATATAAATGTGATCTATTATTTTTATCAGATAGAAAGAGACAGCCATTGCCTTAGGCTTCCTCAATATAAAAGGGCTACCTGACCCACTGATCCCCAAAGGATATGATAGAATATGAGTTTTAGAATGGACTTTAGGGATCATATAGTCCAACTCCTAGCCAGCTCATCAATTTCATCTATAGTACCCTCAACAAGTGATCTCCCAGTCTTTGCTTAAATATCTCCAATGAGTGGGAACCTACTTCCTAAGGCAGCCTATTTTACTTTTGGAAAACAGACAACTCTAAGTGATAGGAAGGCTTTTCTTACATTAAATAAATCTTCCACATAAAATTTCTATTTTTCTGGTCATAATTCTGCCCTGTAGGTCCAAGCAGAGAGAAATTTAATCCCATTTCTACATGATAATCCTTCAAATCCTTGAAGATAAATATCATGTCCCCTCTAAATCTTTTCTTCTCCAGGTTCAACATCTTTCAATAGCTCTTTAAGTAACATGGTTTTTAATTTTCTTACTGCCCTTCTTGATCTCCTTTGGAAACACTCTGCCTTGTCAATTTCTCTCATAAAATAGAGCATCCAGACATAGATACATATTCCAGATGTGCTGAAAGCAAAATAATCCTAATAACTGAAATACAAATAATCTAAGATTTTTATTTTTCAGTGATTTGCAACCTTAGTCCAAAGAAGTATTGCAAGTTATCCTAAAATCTCTATTTGCCCCATGTACTGCCATGCATTTCCTTGATTCCTGGATATCAACAATACTTTTTTTTTCTTTATTCAATTGCTTTTCAGTCATGTCCAATTCTTCATGACCGCATTTGGGGTTTTCTTGGCAGAGATACTGTAGTGGTAAAATGTTGGAGGAAAGTCAGTGATCTCTCAAACTCATGACATGATTGCTTCAAAAAACATCCAAATAATGCCATAGGACAATTCCTGGAGCAGCAAAACCCACAGAAGAATGTTATAAAATCATCTTCCAAGAAGGACACCTTGGAAGGTCAGAAAGAGGGAGCTTCTGTGCTGAGACAAGAGTAGGGCCCACCTCCACAGTTACCCTGATGCAAAACCAGTCCCAGGAAGGTCTCATCAGAGAAAGAGACCCCCAGAGCCTCTGAATCAGCTGCAGAGCCAGTGTCATCTGCAACTAAGCTCACAGTCTGGTGGGAGGGCTGAGTCCTTGTCAGGGGGTGATTACAGGGGTCTATGCTGGTGCTGAGGTAGAACTTGGGTTTTTCACCCGTGCTGGGAACCAGGAGGTAGGCTTGAGTAGCAGTGGCCCAGGTAGAGGAGGGGCACAGGCTCTTCAGAGCTGACAACCACAACACACAAAGCTGGTTGATTAGCTAGTTGGTCTGGATCATCTATGGACCAGGGAACAGACCAGGCAAGTGAAGAATCTGATCCTCCTTAAATCATACCACCTGGGACCTTATGAAGCTTGGGACAGTGCAGCCTCTAAACAGTGCCCCACTTTAAGGAGCTAAAAGTCAAGTAAAAGAAAGGCAAGGTGAGCAGACAGAGAATGGTGAGGACCATAGAAAGTTTTTTCAGTGACAAGGAAGATTGAGGTGCACCCTCAGAGGAAGATGTCAACATCAGGGCCCCTATATATAAAGCTTCCAAGAAAAATATGAATTGGTCTCAGGCCATAGAAACACTCAAAAAGGACTTTGAAGATAAAGTTATTGAGGTAGAGGGAAAATGGAAAGAGAAATGAGGGTCATGCAGGAAAGACATGAGAAAAAAGTCAACAGCTTGAAAAGTCAAATGGAAAAGGAGTTACAAAAGGTCTCTGTTGAAAATAATTGCCTAAGAATTAGGATTGAACAAATGGAAGTTAGTGACTTATATGAGAAACCAAGAAACAATAAAGCAAATCCAAATGAATAAAAAAATAGAGGGCAATGTGAAATATCTTCTGGGAGAAACTGCTGACCTGGAAAATAGGTCCAGGAGTGACAATTTGAAAATTATTGGTCTACCTGAAAACCATGATCAAGGAAAGAGCGTAGATATCATATTCCAATAAATTATCAGGGAAAATTGCCTTGATATTCTAGAATCAAGAGGTAAAATAGAAATTGAAAGAATCTACTTATCATCTCCTGAAAGAGATCCCCAAAGGAAAACTCCTAGGAATATTATAGCCAAATTCCAGAGCTCTCAGGTCAAGGAGAAAATATTGCAAGCTGCCAAAAAGAAAGAATTCAAGTACTGTGGAGCCCCAGTAAGGATAGCACAAGATCTAGCAGCTTCTACATTAAAGGACTGGAGGACATGGAATATGATAAACCAGAGAGCAAAGGAATTGGGATTACAACCAAGAATCATGTATCCAGTAAAAATGACCATAATTTTTCAGAGGAAAAAATGGAACTTCAATGAAAAAGAGGACTTTAGGTATTTGTGATTAAAAGACCTGAACTGAATGGCAAATATGACTTTCAAATACAAGACCCTAGAGAACCATAACAAATTGGATTTGGGGGACATATCTGGGATCATGCAGTGGGTGACTGTCTTGTGTCTGAGGCTAGGTTTGGCTGGGATCCCCCTGGGTCCAGAGTGGATGCTTGGTCCACTGTATCACCTAGCTGTCCCATGATGACATCTTTAGGGTTAAATTTAGGAGTGAGAGGAATCCATTGGGGAAGGGAGAAGGGCAGAGGTAGCCATGGGGTGAAATCCCACATGAAAGAAACAGGAAAAGGCTTATGGAGTGGGGGGAGAAATGGGGGAGGAACAGGGCAGTAAATGAATTTTACACCCATCAGAATAGGCTCAAAGACCTTAATCTCATCAGAGTTGCCTCAAGGAGGGATTAACACACACACACACATTCAATTGGGTGGAATAATCTCTCTAACCCTGCAGGAAAATAGGAAGGGAAGGGGATAAAGAGAGAGGGGCAAAAGAAAGGAGGGCAGATTGGGGTAAGGGACAGACAGAAGCAAGTTCCTTTTGAAGAGGGAGAGGGTGAAAGAAGATAGATAATAGAGTAAATATCATGGGGAAGGGAATAGGATGGAGGGAAACAATTAACAATAGTAATTGTGAAAAAGATAAAATGGGGGGAAATTACACAAAAAATATTTATAGCAACTCTTTGTGGTGGCTAAAAATTGGGAATCAAGGGAATATCCATCAATTGAGGAATGACTGAAGAAGCTGTGGTATATGATTGTAGTGGAATGGTATTGTGCTAAAGGAAATGACAAACAGGATGATACCAGAAAAGCCTGGAAAGACTCATATGAACTGCTGTATAGTGAAGTGAACAGAACTGGGAGGCATTGTGGATAGTGACAGCAGCATTGTATGATGAGCAATTGTGAATGATTTAATAACTCTCAGCAATACAATGATCCAAGACAATGCCAAAGGACTAATGATGAAGCATACAATCCACCCCCATAGAAAGAACTGATAAACAGAACACTCGTGGATTGTACATACATAACATAGTTGATGTCTTGTAGAGGGGGAAACAAAGGGAGGGAGGGAGAAAAAATTGGAACTCTAGATCTTATGAAAATGACTATTGAAAACTACCCTTATATGTAACTGGAAAAAATAAAATAAATGTTTGTTGCAAAGAAAAATAAAACTGTAGTGGTTTACCATTTCCTTTTCCCGCTCATTTTACAGGTAAGGAAACTGAGGGAAACACTATTGAGTGACTTGTCCAGGGTCACACAACTAGTCAGTGTCTAAGGCTGGATGTGAACTCATAAAGATGAGTCTTCCTGACTCCAGGCCACACTCTATCCACTGCACACTGAGAATATGTTTGACATTAAAAATTATGAGCTGTTACTTTAGACAATTATTCAAATTTTCTCCATCATACTTTTTGCAGAGGTATTAGCAAATTACAAATAGGACTAGTTTGAGTTTTGTGTCCTTTTCTTTCTCCTGCTCACCCACTGAGTCCTTAAAAGATTAGCATCACATTTAATGGGAATTGCTAAAGAAGTGTGGGACAAGTAATGAGATACTATTGTCCTATAAAAAAGACAAAAAGAATGAATACAGATTTAAGGTGAAGTAAGCAGAACCAGGAAGAAAATAAACATGACTATAAAAACTAGATATAATGGCCCCACTCCACCTTTCCAATTCATCCTACCTCCGAAATTCAATGCTACTGGCCTCCTTGATGTTGCTCACTCATGACTTTTCATCTCCTGACTCTAGTGCATTTTCATTGGTTGTCTCCCATTCCTGAGACTTTCTCCCTCTTCACCTGGCCTCCTGGATTTTCTAACTTCAGGTCTTAGCTAAAGTTTCTCTATGTACAAGTAGCCTTTCCCAGTTCTTCATAATCTTTTCCCCTTCCCACTGAAATCATCTCCAAGTTATCAAGTACATATTTTCATTGTACATAGTTGTTTGAATGTTGTCTCCATCACATTGAGCTCCTTGAGAGTAGGGACTTAAATTTCTGTTTTGGTTTGCCTCTCTTTGTATCCTCAGTGCTATCATAGTTCCTGGAACACAATAGGAACTTAATAAATGTTTGTTGAAGACTAAAAACTACAAAATAATAGAAAATGAATCATGAGAAATTATAATGACCACACTTGACTTCAAATGAGAGTTATAAAAAGGCACTCCCTCGGGGCAGCTAGATGGCGCAGTGGATAAGGCACTGGCCCTGGATTCAGGAGTACCTGAGTTCAAATCCAGCCTCCGACACTTAACACTTACTAGCTGTGTGACCCTGGGCAAGTCACTTAACCCCAACTGCCTCACCAAAAACAAAAAACAAACAAACAAAAAAGGGCACTCCCTCTACCTTCTTTTCAGATGTGGGAGACTTTGGGTGTGGAACACTGCAAATAATGTCAAATAGTTTGATGTGTTAATTTTCATGCACTAGTTTTTTCCCCCCTTTACTTATTCTTTGTTGCAAGGGATAATGTTTTGCAAATGGGTGGGGGTACAATATATAGGAATACAGTGGCCAAAAACTAAAAAAGAAAGAACCCTTTCTACTCTCAGGGAGTAAATTTTATATCTGCAGAGGTAAATGTAGGTAATACAAAAGAAAAAAATATCCATTAAATTTTACTATTTTTGAAAAGAAGAGCCACAACAGGTAAGTAGAGAAGCATTCAGCCCCCAAATAACTAAAATTTTGTTACAGAGTAAGTAAACTAAAATGAAAATCTTAGAAATAATTTGTAATTTGGGGAATCAAAATAGCATCAATGCAATGCTGTTCAAGAACTTGAATAACTGGGGGCAGCTAGGTGGCACAGTGGATAAAGCACTGGCCCTGGGTTCAGGAGGACCTGAATTCAAATGTGGCCTCAGACACTTGATACTTATTAGCTGTATGACCCTTGGAAAGTCACTTAACCCTCATTGCCCCACAAAATAAATAAATAAAATATAAATAAAAAATAAAAGCCTATTTCTTAAAAGAAAAACGAAAGAACTTGAATAACTAAAGTGACTCCAAGCCCACAAGAGAGACTAAACAAAGAGAGGAAAAAAATAGTATGGAAATATAGAAGATTGACACAGGTACTCCTGAATGGTATAGAATTGTTGAGGCTTATCCATCAGCAACTTAAAAATGACACAAGCAGATGTATCATAAAATAAAATTCCACTTTTCAGCAATTTTCTCAGCCGAGACTGATTCCATAAATGACACATAGTGAAATGATAGATGTAATGCTCAAATTCAAATAATGAGTAACAAAACCAAATCTGACAATGAAGCAAAATGTTAATGAGAATTGGGTGGAGAATTTACAAGTGTGAAACATCTTGAACCAACATGGAGAGAAATCAGTAAAGACAGGGTTCAAATCAAATGAGAAAAACAAAACTTTGTAAGATCTGTAAAAAAGATTATCTAATTTCCAAGAAGCTTCCTGAGATGATTGGCAGTGTGATTAGAGCAGTGAACTTAGATGATGGTCAAATGGCTAGTCTAAATTTACTCATCAGTAAAAAGGAGACAATTTGACTTATACTTATCTTTCTCATAGCGTTGTTGTAAGGAGGAATGCTCTTCCTTCTCACTCTGCTGACTGATCTCCTTGGCTTCCTTTAAGTCCCAACTAACATTCTATCTTTTACTAGAAATCTTCCCCAACTCTGCTAAATTTTATTGTCTTTCCTCTGTTGTTCCTGTTTGCCCTGTATATAGCTTGTTTTTATATATTTTTGTATATATTTTCTCCCCAATCATATTGTAAGCTCCTTGAGGGCAGGGAATATCATTAGACTCTTTTTGTATCCCCAGAGAGGATAGTGCCTAGAACATAATAGTGGCTCAATAAATGTTGATTAATTGCATGATCAGTGACTGAAAACATATCTTACAATACTGCACAAATGTGAGCTATTGTTCTTAATTTATAAAATGAAGGTGATAAGTCCAAACTTCTCATCATATACTGGCATCCAGAGAACTGGAAATTAAAATTCAAGTCACCAAACATTCAAGTGTCTACCACATACAAGGTAGATGCACTATGGCATAGGAAACAAAAAGCTGGCCTCAGAATCAAGAAGACCTTGGTGTAATTTACATTCTGAAATATATTAGTTATGAACCCAGGGACAAGTCACTCAACCTGTCAATTCCTCTAGGCAACTCTCCATGACTGTAACTTGTGGAGTAGTTGCATATAAATACTGGTAAAGATGGTTTCCCCACCCAGCATTCTCCATTACAATAAAATCATAAAAAGTCACTCTGCTAAGTTATATGGATACAGTGACCAAAAATAAGAAAAGTATATCTTCCCTCAGGGTATACATTTTACATCTCTAGAGGCAAGTGACTATAAGATAGTTTTAGGAGAAAGAGACTCAATAACTGAGGGAATCAGAAAAACCTACATGTAGAAGATAGCACTTGAGCAGAGTCTAAACTTCAGATTTTACAAGGCTGAGTTGAGGAAAGACTGTATTCCATCACATGGAAGAGTCTCTCTGGAATAGCAGGAGATTGAATTTCATGTTCAGGCTAACAGCTATAAGGCCAGTTTGTCTGGAAAGGAAGTATGCATGAAGGGACATAATAGTAATTTAGTTAGAAAGGAGGGCTGGGGACAGAATGTGGAAGGCTTTAAATGTCAGCCTGAGGAGTTTATATTTTGTCCTGGAGGTAATAAGGGGTAACTGAAGATTAATTTTTTAAAAATTAAGCATTTTATTTCCCCCCAATTACATATAAAACAATTTTAACAGCCATTTAAAAAATGTTGTCCTCTTAATTCTCTCCCTCCCTCTCCACCCCCACCCTTTGAGAAGGCAAGGAATTCAACATAATTTATACATGTATAGTCATGCAAAACATTTCCAAATTAGTCATGTTGTGAAAGAAAACAGACACAATTCTCAAGAAAAATAAAGTAAAACAAGTATGCTTCAATCTGTGTTCAAACACCACCAGTTCTTTCTCTGGGGATGAATAGCATTTTTTATCCTAAGTCCTTCAGAGTTGTCCTGAATCATTGCCTTGTTGAGAAGGGCTACATAATTCACAGCTGATGATCTTACATTATTGCTGTTACTTTGTACACAGTACGTTTAATTTTGTATCAGCTCATGTAAGTCTTTCCAGGTTTCTCTGAGACCATCCTGCTGCTCACTTCTTATAGAACAGTATTATTCCTTCATAATCACATACCAAAATTTGTTCAGCCATTCCTCAACTTATGGACATTGCCCACAACTTTTAACTCTCTTTCATCAGAAAAGAGCTGCTATAAATATTTTTTTGCATATATTGGTCTTTTTCCTTTTTGTTTTCTCTCTCTTTTTGGAGAGTATACATGGTTTTATAGTCCTTTGGCCATAGTTCCAAATTGCTCTATAGAATTGTTGGATCGGTTTACAACTTCACCAACAGTTATTAATGTCTCATTTTCCCCATATCCCCTACAATATTTTGTCATTTTCCTCTACTGTCCTATTATTCAATCCAACAGGTATGAGGTAGTAGCCTAGACTTGTTTTGACTTACATCTTTCCAATCAATAGTGAGTTAACGCATTTTTCTTTCTTTTTTTAAAATTAATAAAGTATTTTATTTTTTTCCGTTACATGTAAAGATAGTTCTCAATCTTTGTTTATACAAGCTTTACAATTTCAGATTTTTCTCCCTCCCTCCCCCCTCCCCTAGACAACAGGTAATCTGATATAGGTTATATATATATATATATATATATACACATAATAACATTAATCCTATTTCTGCATTAGTCATGTTATAAGAGATTAAAAAATCAGAGCAATGATGGAAAACCTCAAAATGGAAAAAAAAACAACAGCATCAAAAACAAAAGAAATAGTATGGTTCATTTAGCATCTATACTCCGCAGTTTTTTTTTTTCCTGGATTTGGAGATCCTCTTCCATCACAAGTTCCCTGGAACTCTTCTGTGCCACTGCATTGGTGAGAAGAATGCAGTCCATCACAAAAGATCAACACTCAAATAATGCATTTTTCATATGGTTATAGATAGCTTTATTATTTCATCTAAAAACAGTATCTTTTGATCATTTATCAATTGGGCTATGGCTCTTATTTTAGTAAATTCAACTCAGTTCTCTGTATATTTGAGAAATGAGGCCTTTATCAGACAAACTTGATTCAAATTTTTTTCAGTTACTATTACTATATTTTTCTCTATTCTAGTCCCTCCAGACACCATTTATTCTATTCTTTATCTTCTTTAACACTGTTCTTTCTCAAAAGTGTCTTGCTTGTGACTACCCCCTTCCATAGCCACTGAAGATTGTTGAGTAGAAAAGTGAAATGTTCAGATCTGTGGTGTAGTAATAATAATCTTTTAACTTTGTGATGGAGGGGTTAGAGAGGAAAGAGAATCAAAACAGGGAAACCAATTGAGACTATTGCAATTTGTGGGCTAGGAGAGATGAGAGCCTTTCAGGAAAGGTTATAGTCATATAAGTAGAAAGAGGGAGATGGATTGAAGGAACAACATGGAGGTGAGGATGTAAGAGAGAGAAAATCAAGCATAATTCTAAGATTGTGAACCTGGGAATTGTTTCTTGAACAAACAATGGGTCAACCAGATGGAGATGACTAGAAGACAGTTGAGCATGTGGGACCTGAGTTCAGACAGGAAGTTAGGATGACATATATAGATGTGTGAGTCATATACATAGAGATAATAATTAAGCCCACTGGTCCTGACAAAGGCCTAGTCTCTTCCCTGAAAGGGAAGAGAGAAGATGTCCCAAGATATTTTGGGAGATATTTATACTTAGCGGGCATAAAATTAGTGATTCAGCAAAGGAGAATGAGAAGGTATAGTCAGACATATAGGAACAAAACCAAGGAAGATCAGTGTCTTGGAAGTCAGGGAAAGAAAAAAAAATATAGAAGAAGTAGATTGCTGGCAGTATCAAAAACTACATAGATGTCAAGTAGAATGAAGATTGAGAAAAAGACATTGTATTTAGCAACTAAGAGATGGTTTTAATTTTGCAAGTAATGATTCCAGTCAAGTGATAGTATCAGAAGCCAAAAGGTAGAGTTGTGGAGTAGAAAGTGAAGAAATAGAGGCAATGGATGGAGACTTGAACCTAGACATATTCAAATTAAGTTCTTTTTAGAGAATGAAGGACATCTGCAAATATTTTAAAGAAGCAGAAAAAAACTACAGTTGATAAGAAGAGATATATAGATAAGGAAAGGATATAATTAAGAAGGCAAACTTGTGAAAGAGCCTAGAAGGGACAAAATCAAGGGCACAAGTAGAATGGTTGCCTCTGACAATGAGAAAGGGCACCCCACTTAGAGGCTGGAAAAAAGAAGAGAAAGCGGAATAACAGAATAGGTTAAGAGTATGAGATAATGAAGAAGAGGAAGACTGTAGAATATAAGCAACATTTTTCAGTAAATTAGGAGTCAAGGTCTCTTACTGAGAGGGAGGGGGAGGAAGTCATATAGAGTACTTAAAGTAATCACCCCAGGCAGCATGATTAAAAAGTCCATCAATCAATAATAGGGGCAGCTAGGTGGCACAATAGATAGAGTACTGCACTCAGAATCAGGGGGACTTTTCTTCATGAATTCAAATCTGGCCTCATACACTTATTAGCTATGTGACTTTGGCCAAGTCCCTTAACCCTGTTTGCTTCAGTCCGTCATATGTAAAATGAGCTAGAGAAGGAAATGGTGAACTATTCTGGTATCTTTGCCAAGAAACCCCAAATAGGGTCATGAAAAGCCAGACACAACTGAAAACACTGAACAACAACAAAAAGAATTGTCATGAAGCAGTGGAAACCCTATTAAGAAGAGACAGCATAAATTTGTAGTGAATCTGGTTCATATGATTATGTCACTCTCCTGGCAGTAAGCAAATAAAAGCAGTAAAAGCAAGTGACAGGGTTAAGCTAGCATTGGTTTTTGGCAAGGTATGAGTAGCAAGATGACATAGGTCAATGAATTTAAGACCAGAGGAGAATGTATATTTGAATGAATCAACCATAAGATCAAAACAGGGTAGGGAGGAAAGTGCTAGGGCAAGGCTGATGGATAAGGAGAACAAGTAGGTGTGGTAGAGCTGGAAGTTATGGTGAGGATGAAGAATTGGTCAGGCAAAGGTAGTGATGAAGGGATAGCCAGCAACAGTAAGAATTCAACATCATGGCAATAGCATGGTCATGAGTGATGATGAGACCTAAGATATGGCCAACTCTGTGGATTACTGAAATGCGTGATTAAGATTTAGGCCATGATATCTGAAGAGATAGACAAATTTGAAAAACCAAGGTATTTGAAGGGATACTAATATGTATATTGAAGTCTGTACATATTGGGGAGTCTCTGAGTATAAGGGGAAAGTTTAGAGCTGAGAAAAAGACTGAATCAAACTGAATTTCTTGAGAAAGGGAGAAAAAATAACTTCGAAGCCAGTAAATTGAATGTTTAATGAAATAGTTAATGAAAAATAGCTAATGAAAGCAGTTAATGAAAAAGGAAGCAATGAGAGAATATGGTGGTGTTCATATTTATGCATATATTACATATGTACATATATACATATTAAGAAAGAGAGTTCAAATAAATGACACAGGGTTTATACTTATACACACATGTATATGCCTACATATATACATACACATGCACATACATATAGACACACACATACTGGCTTACTAGATGGATTAAAGAGATTTTGCAAAATTTGAAGTCAAGCACCCTTTCTCATTTTAGCTATTTTCCCTGAGGCTAGAAAAGTTGATAGACTCCTCAAGGATTTAAGGATGGAAATGTAATTTAGTATAGAAATCAACAAATTTAACTGCTTATACAGAAGGTACTAAAGGTATCTCAAAAGTTGACTATTAGGTTGACAATGAGTCATGGAAGATTTCAGTAGCTCATCTGTAACTTCAGGTTCAAGAAAAATTCTTTAGCATTCATTTAAAAAATTGTTTGCATAAATATTCCACTGTACATTACAAATTAAGAATAATTATCTATGAATGATGCAACCTTAAAGGCAAAAGTCTCACTGGGGAGATGGTTCCCCTTCCTATCCTCTACACATTAAAAGATAAGTATAAATATGTGTCTAAAGTCATCCCTTGCTTGGTAATACTCCAATGAATCTCTGATTTCACTGACATTGCTATACTCTCAAAAGATGCAAATTAAAACCCATTCATGCCTGCCCAACCTTTATGACTCTTGCCTGTGTTTTCTCAGAAATTCAACCCAGGAATTCTATGCAATGTGATAAGGGATTGCTGGATCATATATAGAGCTGGAAAAGAACTTTGAGGAACTTTGCATCTAATTCAACTCCCTCATTTTGTGAGGAATGAAGAAATAGAAGTGAGGAATTGATGAAATTATGAATAAGGAATTAGATGAGAAAACTGAGGACTAGTGAGGTCAAGGGATTTCTCTGAGGCCACACAATTGATAAGTGGACATCTTCACATTCTCTGACATCAAGAAAATATTAACAGATCACCATCTTCCCTCTTACCAAATAATTAGTTCCTCTTTTCAATCATATATTTCTTTGGTGACATTCTTTATATCACTTCTGAATAATTCCTTGTTTCTTATATGATGCAGCCTGATCATACCTTCTACTAGCCTTTTGGACAATTCTAAATTTAAAATCTTCAGAGACTCTAGTGCTCATTGACTCATGACCACATCACATCAACCCATATTTGTCCCAGCCTATGTAAAATAAATTTGACTAAGACTAGCATGGTCAGAGTGACAGCATGACATAGTGAATAAAGTGCCAAATTTCCAGTCAGGAAGACTTAGGTTTAAATTTTGCCTCAGATATTTGCTAGCTTCATGATCCTGTGAAAGTAATTTAACCTCAGTGGACTGGTTTCCTTATTTCCAAAATGAGTGGGTTGGAGCAGATGGTTCTCTAATAAGTTCTCTAGCTCTAAATCTATGATCCTGTGAGCCATGAAAATCCAGGCTATATTGCTAAAGGATCAAATACTAAGCTAGGTTATACTTAATTAAAAGGCTAAATGATCTCAAAGCAAACATCAACAATCAAAAAGCATAGGTAATGTCTTTTTTCCTCACAATTAAAAGCTAGAAAGCCAAAATCAGAGAATGAGGCATGGGGGCCAGACAGCTCTCCAGGAAGATAGCAGAAAAGAAATGCATAGTTGGGCTTGAGTTGCCTCTGTTTCTGGACATGGCACAATCTATGGACCAAGCACATGTCTTCTGGTCCACTGTATTGTTACATTTCAAGGGGCCAAAGGCAGCCATATCTCACCAATATTTCACCTAGGGCTGACCTGCTGGGAAATGGGTATCCTTGTGTCACTAAGTAAAAACAGAACCAAGGACCTGTAAGTACATGCACAGTGTGTTTCTGTGCTAAGGAGAGAAATGTTTTGCTATTGGGTAGATCTCGAAAGTATAATTTGCCTAGGCTCAGGCCCACCACATTACTCTCCTCCCAGATTCATCCTATGCTTCCTTGTTCTATCTTCCATTTACCCTCTCCACCACCAGGCACACTAACACCAATTTTGTTGCCCTAGGTTCCAGATAAGTAAGAATTTTCCTTATCTCAGGCTCACACCAAGCTTATTGCTTTCCTGCCATTTTCCACCCATGTCATTCCTTTTACCTTCCCATGTCCTTCTTCTCTCCAGTTTCTACCTCTACCTCTGGGGATAATAATAAAATCAGCACCTTTATTCCTGGGAATAACAAATCATCAATTGCCTTATGACTGCACTCACCATCTTCTTGACTTCTCAATCCAATGTAATCTTCCCAGGCCACAATTATCCCATATCTGTTGTCTTTCCTTATTAAAATTTAAGCTCCTTGAGAATAGAGGCTGTATTACTTTTGAGTTTTTATCTCCAGTGCTGAGCAGAAAACTTGGCATATAGTAAATTCTTAATGCTTTTCATTCAGTCATTAAAAGTGATCACCTCAAGGGGCAGCTAGGTGGCGCAGTGGATAAAGCACTGGCCCTGGATTCAGGAGTACCTGAATTCAAATCTGGCCTCAGACACTTGACACTTACTAGCTGTGTGACCTGGGCAAGTCATTTAACCCCCATTGCCCCACAAAAAAACCCAAAAGCAAACAAAACCAAAAAGTGATCACCTCATTCACTTTTACAGAAATTAATAAACTACTTGCCTATCATCTAAGTTATAAGAACTAGACTCTCACCAGCTCCAAGCACTTGGGCTAATATGATGCTCTTCACCTACTATAGGGAATAATTTGTAGAAATATAAGTCCACTGTGGTTTTTTTTTCAGTTTTGTTACATTATGTGCCATATTTCTGCTATTCAATTTACTTCAACAAAGATTTATTATGAGGTGCCAAGTACTGTGCTAGATGTATAGACAAAAACCAGACAAACTCTTCTTTTGAGAAGACTACTTGCTACTACTGGGATACAACATGTACACAGATAATTTGATGATGGAGAGTAGCAATTACTGAGTAGTCAGTGAAGACTTTATAGATGAGGTGGCACCTGAGCTCAATCTTGGAGAAAGCTGAGGATCCTGAAGTGAAGAGGGAAAGAATTTCAAGCATGGGGATGGGTAAGTTCTCAGAGGAAGAAGATGAAAGTTGAGTTTAGGAAACAGCCATGAGCACAACTTACTTGGAATGAAGAGTCCAAGAGGAGAAATAATGTGGGGGAAAAGCTAGAAAGGTAACCCAATGTTTTTACATGTAATTGGGGAAAAATGAAATGCCAAATAATTCCTTAAAAAAAGAAAGGTAACCCAAAGCAGATAGGAAAGAACCTTAAACATGATTTATACTTGTATTTTACACAAGAGGCAATAGGGAGCCCTTGATGGTATGTCATTTTGATTGCCTACCCTTTGTCAGTAGCAAACAGTAGTTAATTAGTTGCCACACATCCCAAATGGTAAGAAGGAAATTCCAAGAAGAAAGGAAAGTGCTGTTTGGGACTGTATCCAGCGGTTATTTAAACTTCTTTTTAAGTGGTCCATCTTTCTTGCTCTGCATAATTATTGCAAAACTAATCCCTGTCCATCGCATCTTTAATGTATATTTTATGACTGTTGGGAAAACTAATGACACTTCAGCCAAAGTTAAATGTTTGTGCATGCTCTGTGCAAAGCTATCCATATACTAGGCTGACAGCTCATCTGTTACACGCACTGAATGAATAATGAGGGTCCTTGAATTTATTATTAGGTTTTAAAGGCTTCAGTTCACATTGGGTAAACAAAGGTTGGAATTTCATGATTCTTCTCAAATTTGGTTCTACGTTTTTGTTTGTTCTCTAAGAAGCTTGGCACTGGACTTTGAAAAAGTAGAACTTTAAAGAAAATACATTATTTTTACCATACAAAGGCTTTGCTTTATTCCACAAAGACAGAAGTATTAAGAGGAGCTCACCAATGAGCTCAGGATATATACGGCAGGGAAGGTATTTTGCTGAGTCTTGAGGGTATTAAATAAATCATTAACCTTAATATATGCTTACACATTATACCAGGAAACCAAATCAAAGTTCTGAACTGGAGCTGGAAATCTTCTGGGCATTAATGTGCAAAGTGTAAACATTGGATCCGTAACAGAAGGACAGACACTTATACTGTTTCCATGAATTTGAATATGGCTCACCCCTGTGTCTGCCCTCAAATCGATGAATGTGGCTTGCTAAGCCTTTCCAATTTATCAGCACTAATAGTCATCTTCAGTTTATGATCCCTTTAGTCAGCCATGAAAATAAACCTGAGACACGGAAGAAATTAGAGTGGACTTAGAAGAAATCAAGCCATGGAAAAGTACAAATGTTAATCAAAATAGAAAGTGTGACCCATCATTCTGATTCTTCAGTTCTTCAGGCCAGTGATGCTCTTGGCCAAAGTTGCTAACTCCTTAAGAGAGAAGGAATAGACTTCAAAGTGTCCATGAAGAATTGGAAAAAATGGATCAATGCAAATGGGGTGCATTTCAGCAAGAGTTCAAAGGTATACCCTTAGGACTAAGTGTGCAAGATGGTACATGACCACATAGACCTAAATGTAGTAGTAAAGTAGAGTTCAATACCTAACTTAGTTATCCTGCATCATGGAATGTGCAACCGTTTTTGTATTTCTTGGGCTAGAAGAATAAGGCAAAAAAGCTTGAAATTGGGGGCAGCTAGGTGGTGCAGTGGATGGAGCACCAGCCCTGGAGTCAGGAGTACCTGAGTTCAAATCTGACCTCAGACACTTAACACTTACTAGCTGTGTGACCCTGGGCAAGTCATTTAACCCCAATTGCCTCACTAAAAAAAAAAAAAAGCTTGAAATTTTGAAAATGTCTTGGTTTCTGGATAAATCTAGAGGCTGGTTAGGGTTTAGGATTGTTGTAGAGCCCACTTAGATACTGCTCAAGAAGTTCCAAAATCATGTGAAGTAATATAAGATCATTAGCCAGCTTAAGGACTTCTCTCAGGGGTATGGTTGTAAGTGGAGGACAAGATTCCTTGTACAACCCATTTCTACTAAAGATCTCAGCTCCTGAATTTCCTTAGGATAGTTGTATACTCCAAGGATTTAATGAAACAGGGAGTGAATAAGAGATATGAGAGGATACTTGGAGTGTACCTATCTACTATTTCTCCTAGGCAGAGTGAGACCCCAGTGTTCCAGGAATTCACTTACATCCACTGCATTAGTATATGTCAGGTTTTCAGGCAAACTCCCAGGGATCCGGCTGTTATCCTAGGATCTGATGTTTGGTCAGACTTTTTACCTTATTTGCACTTGATGTTAGTATTAGTCTTAGTTCCTTTTTCTTCTCTGATAGATTTATAGAGAAGGGGTGGGGCATTCATATTACTTTATTATCAAAAACAAATAGCTAGAAATCAATACAAAATTTTAATTTTTATGTTAATTTTGATGGTAACTATTTTTCTACTCCTGGCAGGAGGGCACTCTGGGAATGCAATGCAAAGTAATACTTGAAGAGATAACCTTTGATATCATCTAATCCAACTCCTTCATTCTACAGATGAAGGAACCGAAGCCTAGATAGAAAATGTTCCTGGCTGCACTTTGAGTCAATGTCAGAGCTAGGACTTCTAGGCCAGGACCTTTTCTACTCCTCTATTATGATGCTCTTCTCCAACCCAAAGTAGAATGGATGAACAGTCTGCCTCCTGTTAAAAGGAATATTGCCCCTACAAAATGTTCAGCTGTACCAACCCCTTTGGAAATAGGTCAGCCAAAGTAGACTGTTGGGATGTGGATAAGCCCATAGATAACAGGATAGATAATAAATCTTTCTTTCTTCCTTCTCCCTAGCTATTTAAAATTGTGTAAATGTGACCAAGGACTCACAAACAAAAACTCCAAGTTAACATACACTCAATCCTGAGGGATTCTCATAAATCACTCTTTGGCTCGTGCTTCCATTTGTGGTTTTCTTTTGGAACATTAGAATTTGGCCTGGATCTCCCCAACAAAAGGGAAAGGAACCTTCTGTTCCCATATAAACATTCAAGTAACAATACAATACCCTACCTGGTCCTCCAAACAGAAAGGACCTATCGCTCCCACTTAAGTCACATGATTTAGTAGAAAGAACACAGAAATTAGAGTCAAGAAAACTTGGCTTACACTCTTCTACTTTTCAGCTAAATGGTCCTTGGGCAAGTCATGACTTCTCAGACCCTCAGTTTCCTCTATAAAGCCCTATAGTATTGAATTGTCTCCATAGCCAGAAAGTCCTACCTCTGAATCTATGACCTTGGGTAACTCAGACTATAAGTTGCTACATTACTATAGGAGGTTTTCTCATCTGGAAATTCTGGTCCTTACCTTATGTTAATAACTTCTCTGTCTATCTCACAGTCTCAAGACACCATATAAATGTGAATCTGGCTAATATATAAATGAAAATCTGCCCCTTCTTATCATTAGATACTATCTGTGCCTCAGTCCTTCGTGCACCAAGAAATGGAAGCAGCAGGATCTGGGCATTTGTTTTCTAAAGAATCTCTCCAGGCTCCAGTTTGAGGAAGGGATGTGCAAATTGAATAATCCATTTCTCCCCAAGCCTGAACCTTAGCACTATTTGCCCAGTTGAATATTAAAAAAAAATAGGCAAAGTCTCTTGAGTCATGAGTCTCTTGCCAAGTCCAAGATCAAAGTTTCCATATGACACATGGCAGTGGATAAACATTTCCCTTCCTGTCCTGCACTTTTCTGTTTCTGGTCCTTTGCCAACCTAGAGGAATAGTTCTGTAGTTGCTGACTATTGCTCTGTTTCTTGAAACTCAATTTCTTTCCCAGCCAATATTCAGGCAAGGGCAAGAGGTCTACTTTTAGCTGAAGTCTGGTATTTGTATGAAAACTGTTCTGTTTTTAAAATTGCTTATAGGCAGTAAGACCACTGGGCTCAAGCAACTGATTTTCTGTTTATTTGCACCCTCTATCACTTTCCTCTTGGTGCCCAGTCATCCCCTATGAGAACATCCTTAGACTAAGACTGAGTGTCTATATCCTGCTATGGAAAATGGGGCTACTGCTTTGGGACTAGGTTCACATAAGGGAAAAATAAAGTGATTCTTACAAATCCCTCATGTGAGGCATCCATTACAATAAAATAATGGACTTGAGGAACAGGGGATAATGTTCAATTATAGCATTCATAGGTTTTGTTCTTGTTTTTCTATAGTATATAATAGCAACTTACATCTCTATAGTCAAACCCTATCTAAATTTGTTAGTAGTGAGTTAGTTAGTAGGGAGGAGACAGGAAGTAGTGAGGAGGGAAAGGGGAGATTGGGATTAGGAGAATAAGAAAGAGCTGTCAGTGTAGTATTAAATAGAAAAGAACTGAGCTTGAATCCTAGACCTCACAGTTTCTATATGCAAGAAACTTTCAGGGCAGCCAGGTGGTGCAATGGATAGAGCACCAGCCCTGAAGTTGGGAGGACCTGAGTTCAAATCTGGCCTCAGACACTTGACATTTACTAGCTGTGTGATCCTGGGCAAGTCATTTAACCCCAATTGCCTCACCAAAAAAAAAAAAAAAAGGAAAGAAAGAAAGGAAAAAAAGGGAAAAAAAAGAAAGATAAAGACTTTCAATCTCTGGGCTTCAATTTCCTTACCTGTAAAATGAAGGGATGGTACTAGATGATCCATAAGGTCCCTTCCAGGTATGATTACATGATCCTAGGAACTTTACTGTGCAGCATGATGCTAACTGATGTGACATCATACAGCAATGAATTCCAAAGGAACATTGTTTTCACTGGACTATTTGAAAAATAATAAATAATTGACATTCCTATAATTAGAATAATACCTGACATTTGTATGATGACCTAAAGTTTGCAACGATCCTTATACTGCTTTAATGTTTGTAAAACATTTGTCTATCTAATTTAAGCATCACAAAAACCCTGTAAGGGAGGTACTTTGGGTAACATACCCATTTTGCAGATGAAGAAACTGAGGCTCAGAGAAGTGATGCCACTTTCCCCATAGTTAGTTTGTTTTTGTTCAGTCCTTTTAGTCCTGTCTAACCCTTTGTTACTGCATATTGGGGTTTTCTTGGAAAAGATATTGGAGTGGTTTGTCATTTCCTTTTCCATCTCATTTTATAGATAAGGAACTGAGGCAAATAAAGATTAAATGACTTGCCTAGGGTCACACAGGAAGTAAGTGTCTGAGGCCAAATTTGAATTCTGGAAGATGAATCTTCCTGACTCCAGGTCTGGCACTGTATCCACTTTACCACCTAGCTGCTCTTTCCCATAGTTACACTCCCAGTATCCGAGTGGGACTTAAACTCAGATCTTCCCTAACTTTAAGTCCACCACCATGAACTGCAAAACAGTGAATTTTATAATTTAATAATGGAGTTGGGTGATCCTGTATTAATGATATCATTTCTAAATTATATTGGACATGGCAACTTTATACAAAGCATGCCTGTGCAGAATTTTATGGTTTGCAAAATACAATTTGAACACAAACATATGCTAAACATCAATTTTAGGTAAAGCCTGTGCTTGACTCATAAAAGATAAATGAGAGTTCAAGATTCCAAGAGCTCAAGTTTTCATCCCCTTTGATCCACCTACCTTGAAACTTCTAATCATAGATTCAAGAACAAATCTCATCACTCTTCCACAGGACTGTCCTTTAAATACTTGAAAACAAAGTTATCTTTTCACCAAAGTAAATATTAATAGGTCGTTCAATAATGTATGGTATCATACTGGCTATCTGCTTCTGTGTCCCAACTTGTTAATGTCCTTCTGAAAATGTGGTGCCCACATGTATAAACTATAATTTTACATTCTCACAGGGGAAAGGGGAGGGGAGGAAGGAGTGGGGGAGAGAATTTGGAACTTAAAATTTTAAAACAGTGTTAACTTTTTTGTAATTGAGAAAAAATAAAATTAAAAATTAATAAATGAAATGTGGTGTCCAGAAGCCAACACTATCTTCCACATGAGGTTTTACCAGGGTAGTGTATGGTAGGCCTCTTTCTTGACATTGCTTTTTTATGTAGTCTAAGATTTTATTATAACTTTTATCTACCATGTGCATATGTCATATTGACTCAGTAAACTTGTAGTCTATTAAAACTCTTAGGTCTTTTTCATATGAACAACTATATAGCCATTCCTCCCCTTCCCAATATTTGTACTGTTGGTTTGTTTTAACCAAACTGAACATTTTTCCCATTCAGTTTTATCTTGTTAGTTTCAGTCCACCATTCCAGCCAATTGTGATCTTTTTGGATCTTAGTTCCAACATGCTAGTGATCTGCTGTTTCTAGAATGAGAGTATATGGGTTCCAATTCTGCCTCTGAAACTCCCTCCATCATCATGAACAAGTCACTTTAACCTCCTTGGTCCTCAGTTTCCTCATCCATAAAATGAGATGGTTGTTCTATATGACCTCTGAGGTCTCTTCCAGCCCTGCATCTATGGTCCTGCGACACTCCCATATCCAGGTTATCTTCATATTTAAAACATGGCATCAAAAATATGTCTTCTATATTTTCATCCAAATAACTGATAAAAATGTTCAATAACAGGGTCAAGAATACATGTTTAGATAATGCATTAGAGGCTTCCCTCTTAGTGGAGCTTAATTCATGAATCATAACTCTCTGAGTCCAATTGTTCAACTACTTCCAATTTTACTTGACTATGAGATCACCTAACTCATGTTATTTATCTTCTCCATAAAAATAGCAAGAGATTTAGATGATATCCAAGTAGGCCTTCTCTATAGCATTTCCCTGAACTATCAGTCTAGTGAGCCTGATAACATAGCACTTAGTGCCTATGTGAGGCTTGACTTTATAATGGAAGGGGGAAGCTAACTATTCCTTCTTTTACAGCACCCATCATTGGCATGGGGGAATCACTTCACTTTACCAGCCACCTCCTTTTTCATCTCATTTGAAGAAGGATTTAAAAAGGGGTGAAGAATGAGGTCCCTATAATCGGGATATTGGCTGGATCAGAAGAGAAGGGCAAGGGATCAGAAGCTGATTGAAACAAGCATAGAGCATTGATACAGAACACATGCTTGTTCTATTATTTTCTTTTTTGTAAAGAGTTAAACAGGGAAATCACATTTTGTTGAAAGGTACCAAAGGCAATGCATTAATTTCAATATTTCATATATATGAATTGAATAAGAGATGGAAAAGGTCACATCATAAAGAAATAATTAGAATAAGAAAGAAATTACTTTCCAGATATCTATATATAGGAGAAGAGTTCTCCTCAGGGGATCCATTTGCAAGGGATACAGAGGATCATAGAAAAAAAAGGCTAATTTTGATTATAGAAAATCAAAAAATTTTTACCCCAAAATATCCAAGGCAGAAAAGACTAGAAGAGAAAGTGTTAACTTCTCTAGTAAAGGTCTAATTTCCAAGATATATGGAACTGATTCAAACTTATATGAATAAGTGCCATTACCCAAATGATGAATGATCAAAAGATATGAACATGCAGTTCTCAAGGGAAGAATTACAAGTTTTCCACACACATACAAAAATGCTCCAAAACTATTAATTAGAGAAATACCTATTAAAATATCTCTTAGGTTTCATGTCACACCCACAAGATTAGCAAAGCTGATCAAAAAGGAACACGATGAATGTTAGAGGGGCTATAGGAAAATAAGCACTGTGAGTAGAGCTATAAATTGATATGACTATCCTGGAAAGCAATTTTAAACTGCCCCCAAAGTCACTAAATTGTGCATATCCCTTGATTCAGGAATGTCACTACTAGGTTTTTTGTACTAAAAATATCAGAGAAAAAGGAAAAGGACACATATGCAAAAAAAATTATAGTAGTTACATTTTTTGTGTGGAACTGGAAACAAAAGGGATGCCTATTAATTGGTAAATAGCTATACAAATTATGATATCTAAATGTAACAAAATGTTACTGTTCTGTAAGGAATAATGAAAGGTGCAGTTTCAGAGAAACCTGGGAAGACTTCTGTGACTTTGTTACAGAATTAAGTGGGCAGAACCAGGAGAACAATTTGTACCACAATAACAATATGATAAAAAAGAACAATTTTGAAAGGCTTAAGAACCCAGATCAATGCAAGGATCAACCATGATTTCAGAGGGCAGATGTTGAAGAACGCTACCTATCTCCTGACAGAGAGGTGTTGAACTAATATGCAGAATAAGACATATTTTTGGACATGAACAATATGGAAATATTTTGTTTTGTTTGACTGATTGGTTTTGTGTTCCTCTTTTCCCTGTGTGTGTGTGTGTGTGTGTGTGTGTGTGTGTGTGTGTGTGTGTGTGTGTGTGGTGGGGAGGAGGGAGGGAGCAATAGAATTCCTTGAGAACAGGGACTGTCTTTTCTTCCCTTTGTATTCCTAGCACTTAGCCCAGTGCCTGCCATATAGTGAGTCAATTCTTATTGACTGACTGACTGATTTGCATAGCACAACCTAGTACTGCAACAATCAGTCCTAGTGCAGAAGTTGGAATTCAGAGGCTTTATTTTCAACCGCAGATTCAAAGATAACCTAAAAAGCACATCACATAGACCAAATAATATAACTTTGATGCAGAATTTGACCTGGACAGTCATCAGTGAAGACTCACCACCACTGGGAGTACTCTTCCCCCTTTGTTTCCCTCCTTCCTCCTCTTTCATATTAGGTTCATATTCACCCAAAATCCACCTGTGTTCATGTGGCTGAAATGAGATGGGAGTAATCAGCTCTCTTCCTTCCATCTCATCAGACCTCACCATCTACCCTGAGACTGAACTCTTATGATTTTGCAGTACATAGACTGCTAGGCCTAGAGTCAGGAAGACCAGAGTTCATTGTGGCCTCAGACACTTACTAGCTGTGTGACCCTGGACAAGTCACTTAACCTCTGTTTGCCTTAGCTTCCTTCTCTGTAAAATGGTAACAATAATAGCATACACTTCCCATTTGCTGTGAAGATAAAATGAGATATTATTTGTAAAATACTTAGCACCATGTTTGACATAGCCAGAAAGGATTTCCATTGCTCTCTCTTGCTTCTTTCCTCTTCTTGGAGGTAGAAAGGCTATGTATTCTGTTCAAAACACAGTCCTGTACAGTGTGTAAGCCTGATAATGTAAGAGTCATTTCTAGCGTCAGCCTCCTGAGGCTAGTTGGAAATTTAGGGATTGAAATTGGCTCTTTTTTTCTGGGATAGCACTTTAGGAAGCTGGATACAATTCAGGCATAATCCAATTTCATTCTTGATGTGATTGCATTTTTTGGCATGTAGTATTTAAAAATAGATTTCTCATCCATGGAAGATATTTTGGTACTTGGTCTCACTCTTTGTAACCTCATTTGGGTTGAGTTTCTTTTTTTGGCAAAGATACTGGAGTGGTTTGCCATTTCCTTCTCTGTATGTGGTTTATTAAGAAAGAAGAGGAGAGATTAGTTTATAAATATGCTCTATTATTAAATGGGCAGCTAGATGGCATAGTGGATAGAGAGTGCTAGGCCTGGAGTCAGGAAGACATCTTCCTTAGTTCAAATCTGGCCTCAGACACTTACTAGCTTTATGACCCTGGGCAAGTCACTTAATTCCGTTTGCCTCAATTTTCTCATCTATAAAATGATATGAAGAAGGAAATGAGAAACCACTTCAGTATCTTTGCAAAAGAAAATCTCAAAAGGGATCATAACGAATCAGACACAGCAGAAAAACAACTGAACAGCAACAACTTTATTAAATATATAACATCTTAAGGGTTTATGGGATAAATTCTGAAAACAAAGTTACTTACTTATTTTGGAAATTCAAGAACACTGAACAGACCAACCAAGTTCCAGGAACATTTTTTGATCAAATTCAATTGGATCACTGTCTCTAAAGGCAGATAGGTGGCAGAGTAGATAGAGTGCCATGCCTGGAGTATGAGTTCAAATCAAACCTCAGATACTTACTATCTGTGTAACCCTGAGCAAGTCACTTAATCTTTGTCTGCCTCAGTTTCTTCAATTATAAAATGGGGCTAATAATAATAATAGCACCTACCTCATAAGGTTGTTGTGAGAATCAAATGTAAAGTCCCTAGCACATGATAGGCACTTAACAAATGACTGTTCCCTCTCCTGGCTTTATTCCCTCCACATATAAAATTTATCATTCAAAATAACCTTCCATTGAATTAACTATCCCCTCATTTGCCCATATCTCTCCTTCCTTCATTGCCACACTTTTGAAAAGAGTTACTGATACACAGTACTTCCACTGGTCTCTTTATTTCTCAACCCCTTATAGACTATCTGTAGTCTCCACTACTTTATTGACTTTTTTCTTAAAAGATTAACAAAAAAACCTTCCTAATCACCAAGTACAAAGACTTTTTCTTAGGTCTCATATTCATTCTGTCACAACATTCATAGCATCATAAAACCTTAGAATTTAAAGGGACCACATACTCCAACTACTTCTTAAATGAATCCCCTGTACAACGTACCTACCAAGTAGTCATCTGACCTTTTCTTGAAGACCTTAAATGAAGGGGGAAACCATTCTCTCCTGAGTGAGCCCATTTTGCTTTCGAATAGCTTTGTTTGTTAGGATGTTTCTCTTGATATAAAATCAAAATCCCCCTCTGTGATTTCTATCCATTGATCTTAGTTCTGCCCTCTGAGGCCAAACATAATGAGTCTAATCTTTCCAGATGATAGCCCATCAGATATGTAAAGATAACTATGATAACTTCTGAGTCTTCTCCTTTTTAGGGTGATGATCTCCAATCTTCACATGGCATGAACCCCTTTGCCCCCTTGGTTGTCTTCCTCTGGATATTCTCCAGCTCACTATTGTCTTTCCTAAAACAATGAAATACTCCTCATGTAGTCTTACCAAGGCAGAATACAGTGGCACTATCACCTTCATTGGCCTCTTCACATAACTCTGGATGGCATTAACTTTCTTATCTGCCATATCACACATTGAGTTTGTGGTCCCAAATTTTTATCAGATGCACTGACTAGCTATATCTCCTACACTTTTACACTTTAGAAGCTGATTTCTGAGCCCTAACATAACACTCTATGTTTTTTCCCATTAAAATTTCTTCTTATTAGGCTTGTTTCAATTTCAGATGTCTTGAGCTTTGGGATTCCTGACTCAATCATCCAGTTCATTAGCTATCTCTCCCAGCTTTGTCAACCACTATTACCCCACTCACAATGCTAGAAAAGTCTGAGTCAGCTCTTAATCCTCCTTGTCCCTCACTTTCATCCTGCATCTAGTCAATGAACACCCTGGTTCTCCTATGTCTCGGATTTTGGCTTCTCTGTCACTTGTTCTCCCCCCCTTTCATGTAAGTCTTTTACTGTGATCTCTCCTTAAGAGACAATAAATTAGCTAATGCTGGTGTTGTGTTGTAAGGTTTGCAAAGAATTGAAAAAATATTATCTCAATAGGGGCAGCTAGTGGCGCAGTGGATAAAGCACTGGCCCTGGATTCAGGAGTATCTGAGTTCAAATCCAGCCTCAGACACTTCACACTTACTAGCTGTGTGACCTTGGGCAAGTCACTTAACCCTCATTGCCCCACAAAAAAAAAGATTATCTCATTATATCCTCTAAAAACCCTTAAAGATAGGTGTGATCATCAACCCTATTTTACAGATGAGGAAACACAGGCAGGCAGAGGTCCAGTGATTTTTCCAGTCACACAACTAGTGAGCGTGTGAGGCCAAATCTGAACTCAACTCTTCCTGACTCCAGGCCCAACACTCTACCCACTGTATTCTGTCATTTGTCAACATTATCCATTCCTAAACTTTCAACTATCACCTCTAAAAAGATGACTCCAAAATATGTTGCCAGCAACCTGAACTCCAGAGTTATTTTTCCATCTGCTTACTAGACATCCCCACCTGGATGTTCCATTGAAGCCTAGAATTCTACATATCCAAAACTGACCTTACATTATCCTCAAAATTCCCCCTTCTCCTCTGACTTCCCCGTTTCAGTATAGGACACAATCATTCTCTGAGTCACTCATTCTTAAAAATTCTGAGCCATCTCTTACTCTTCTCTCTTCCTCATCCTCATCTAATTACTATTATTTTGGTTTGTGTTTGTTTGTTTGTTTTTTGCGGGGCAATGAGGGTTAAGTGACTTGCCCAGGGTCACACAGCTAGTGTCAAGTGTCTGAGGCTGGATTTGAACTCAGATCTTCCTGAATCCAGGGCTGGTGCTTTATCCACTGTGCCACATAGCTGCCCCCTCCTCTAATGATTTATTGAATATGACAATTCTATTTCCATAATATTTCTCACTGCCAAATAATTTCTTTCTACAAGAACTGCCAACTACCCCGTTCTGGGTATTATCATCTCATCTGAATTATAATAGGCTCCCAACTGGTTCCTCACATTTAATCAGCATCTTGTAAAGCTTAAAGCACTATATAAATGCTAGGTACCATTAGTAGTAATACTATTACTATCACTAATAATAATAATAATAATAATATAGGCCACTAATTCATAAAAGTCTCTATCAATGCTCTACTTTACTTCTGATTCTACTCTCTGGACTCCTTTTCCCGCACCTGACCAGTAGTCTAACCCTTCACATCCCCTTTCCTGTCCCACTTTATATGGGGTCTTCCCCCATTAGAATGTAAACTCCTTGAAGAAATCCCCAGTATTTAGAATAGTGCCTGGCCCACAGTAAGCCTTAGTATGAATATATGGATCACCTGGATTTGCTGGAGGTTCCTTCTGTTCCAAAAGTATTTTTTTTATGAAACCCTGGATTAATAGTATTAATAGGAGCCAAATGTTCTTCAACTGAACTCCAAAACTAAATCTAGATAGCTAGCAGATAAAAGACCCTACCTAGTGACTCCTTTTCCCTCAGGATAGTAAGTCCCTATCTTGTGGACATCTCAGCATCCTCATCCTTGCCAAACGCTTTTTTGGAATCCTGTAATCTTATCATGATTCCTCCATTATATCCATTCTTGTTATAGTATTTGCTTTTGGGTTGATCTGTAACTGACAGTGCCCTGTAACCCATAGGCAAAGAAACCTTAAAAACCCTTAGAAGGAGCGGGTCTCTGAGCTTCCCTCTTAGGAGGGGAGTCTCCACATGATCATGTGTTATATATTTCTTCTTGGGACAAAATATTAAATTGATATTATTTTTTCCCATCCATTCTCTGATCTGATTTCTGTGAGGTACCTACTTCTGGTAAGAGAGGCAGAAATAGCCTTCTCTGATCTGGGTGAACAAATTGTAGGAGATATTATTGATGTCTCTGACCTGTTTATTATCTTGTAGGAGGATGGGTATGAAAACTATATTTAATATTCAACAGCCTTAACAAATGCCTTATTGATTTCCCTATCTTCACACCACTTCTAGATTAATTTTTCTAATGCACACTACTTTTCAAGTCATTTATTGGTTACTGAATCAATTACAAACTACTGATCCTGAAATTCAAGGGCCTCTAGAATCTTTTTCTAACTTTTGCTCTTCCCACTCCCTTTCACTCATCCTATGCTCCAGGATTTGTCCTAGCCCTTACAGTACTTCAAGCTATCTATCGTCCTTTAGCTTTTCTGTTTCTCAGCCAAACTCCCTAAATTAAAAGAACTGTCCATACACTTTGCTTCAACTTTCTCTCCTTCCACTCACTTGAACCTGGGTCTTCCTGCTCTCTATCTGTTCTTCCATATAATAGGCTCAAAGAACAATTGTGGAATGAATTTGCCCAAGTAGCAAGAGTTAAAAGGGACCTCTGATTCTGCTTTTCACTGCTCTGTTGATGGTACAATTTAATTATTATCTTGTATTTCCATCACTCCCTTTCATTTTGTTTAATTACTCATGGAATTGATGGCTTGCTTCAGATACATAAGGCATTCCTGGGACAGTCAGTATTGTCCTTATTCATTCGCAAACTAGATTTTCTTTATTTCTTTCTTTTCTTTTTCTTTTTTTTCTTTCTTTTTTTTTTTTGGAAGAGATATGAAAAGCTTAACAGTTTCAATGGGGTTGTGGGTAGCTAGCTGGATTGGGAGCATTGATCTCTGCTGTGCCCTTTGCGAGCTCTATTTCAAGGTTATGGCGCAGCTCCTTTAATGGGACAGTACAAAGGCCGCCGAATCCAGCTCTGGGGGAAGCAGCTTCATTTATCACATTCATAAATAACAAATGGAGATGGGTGAGTAGGACCAGGCTCCTGGGCAAAGGGAGCATGCCATTAACTCTCTCCCTGTTGAAAGCCTCTTTATCCCTTCCTTTCCTACCCACTCCCCTCCCCCCTCAAAAAAAAATTTCCTTGGTGTTTGCTAGTGAGGTGTTAACGTTGGAAGACAAATATTGACCCTAGCTGCCCGTTGCCTTTTTCATTAAAAGCTTCAACTCCTAGACACACAGTCTTTTCTTAATGACTTTGCTTAAATTTCTACCCTCCCCCTCCCCCTTTTGAAACTGGAGTAAATACCATGTCCGTATGCTGTGTGAATCAGCTTCTTCCTTAGGAAGGTGCTAAATCAAGCAGGCCGGGCGGGAGGCGCCTCATCTTTGTGAGGCTTCATGGGAGGGTCAGAGGTGGCAGGGCTGCAGGTAGGAGTCACAGCAAGGAGCTTAACTTTTGTTCCCAGGAGCTACCAGCAGCTCCAAAGCAGTTAGACCCTGGAGGATCTCAGCACAGCTGCTCAGGCAGGGCTCTGGGTCAAGACAGCAAACACTCCTAGGGGCCCCTGAAACACACAGCCGGGTACAGCCAGGAGGGCGGAAAAGCATCAAACCTGTCCCTAAGTCCCAGGGCTCTAAATCAAATCAATTGCTGAACTGTCCTCTCCTCTCTTTTTTCTCCTCTCCTATCCCTTCTCCTCCTTCCTTATTTTCTCTAGGGAAAAGGACAACATTTTTAAAAGTAAAAATAAAACTCCAGCACTGCAAACACCCCATCATTAAAAACAGGCAAAAGGGGGGCAGCTAGGTGGAGCAGTGGATAGAGCACTGGCCCTAGATTCAGGAGGACCTGAGTTCAGGTCTGACCTCAGACACTTGACACTTGCTAGCTGTGTGACCCTGGGCAGGTCACTTGGCCCCAATTGCCTCACTAAAAAAAACAAAAAAGAGACAAAAGGGAGAAAGAAAGAAAATTTTTGTTATTATTAGATAGCACTAAGGTGGGGACAGGGTTGGGGGAGAAGAGAAAACTTTTCCCCACCTTTGAGTTTTGAAAGTACTCATTTAAAACAACCTTATGGTATTTGATTACCATCCTCCCCTCAGCTCTCCCCTTCTACAAG